>NC_060149.1:613851260-614576885 GCF_021461385.2 Schistocerca piceifrons
TATCTGAGGCAGCATACAAGAGGTGCTCTCAGGAGATGGACTGGCCTGTTCTATCCGTTAAGAAAACCAAAATAAAAGGGGCATTAGCGGGTAAATGTACCGAGGTCACCCAACAAACAAGACTGGAATTCTCCTGCCAAGGACACAAATAGAGTCTAACTTCTGGATCGTGCCAAATCTGGCGATCGACATGATAATAGGAACGGAATTCCTAAATGAACATGAAGTGATAGTTGATCTAGGACGAGGTGAAGTGGTTTTGAGGAAAGGGAATCCCGTCCACATTAAGTTCGACGACCAGCTGATCCCAGCTCAACTACCGTCTAACCGTGTACGGATAAACTATGCGTGTCTGAAAGACAGAAAGGAAGAACAGGTCGACGTTGCGGGTGGGGGAGAGGACACGGATGAGAATGAAGTCGGAATAATGGGTGAAATAAAGGAGAAAATAGGAGAAAAAGTGGAAGCAATAAAGAATAAAAGGTGCGACCACCGCAAAGAACTTCATAAATTACTAGTAGAACATACGGAGGTCTTCCTTCTCAAGACGGGATCAATAAAGAACTTCCAATATGAATTTCGTGTACGTCCGCACAACCAGTTTCGTGTGCCACCCTATCCAATCCCCTTGGCATATCGACAGAAAGTAGCAGCTGAAATTACGCGAATGCTGAGTGAAGGAATAATAGAACCTACGGCTTCAGCCTATAATAACCCGTTAAGAGTAGTCCATACGGCAGATGGTAGTATTCGTTTAGTCTTGGACTCGCGACAAATTAATAGCATAATAGAACCCGAAACAGACAGACCGGAACGATTAGAGGAACTCTTACAAAACTTCCATGGAATATCAATCTTCTCATCAGTTGATCTAAAATCGAGTTTCTGGCAGATCGAGCTCCATCCAAATTGCAGACAGTACACAGCCATTTTAGCATTTGGAAGATGTTACCGGTTTCGTCGTCTCCCATTTGGTTTGAACATTTCGTCTGCCGCATTCATTCGGGGGCTGGACGGCATACTAAGCGATAATTTGAAACGTCATGTCACCAGCTATGTGGACGAGTTGCTGATCGCGGAGAAATCTTGGGGAGAGCACAATGCGGTCCTCGGTGAACTCCTTGCGACATTCAAGGAATACGGAGTGACTATCAATATCGAAAAATCGAATTTTGGGACGTCCTCTGTCAAATTTCTAGGACATATCATCACGGGTGAGGGCATTGCGCCAAATCCCGAAAAGATCGAAGCGATTGAAAAGTTTCCCATTCCTACGACAAAGAAGCAGTTAAGGGGGTTCTTGGGGATCATAAATTCTTACAACCGCTTTATACATGTCAAAACTCAGAGCAGTCCTAGGTTGCATCAACTTACAGGAAAGAAGATTCCGTGGGAATGGGATGAGGCGGCCGAATCCGAATGGAAAGCATTAAAATTCGCATTATTACAAGAACCCATCCTATCACACCCTAATTTAGCAGAAGAGCTTTGCATAGTAACGAACAGTTCATACTCAGGTCTGGGTGTCATGGTGTTCCAAGACTATGTACATGAAGGAAACAGGGTGTGGAAGACAATTGCGTTTGGTAGCAGAGTACTAGCCAAGAGTGAGAGGAATTAGTAACCGAGTTAGAGGCGCTGGCTATTGTATGGGCGTTTGAAAAATTCAGATACCTTCTCTTTGGTCGCAAGACGAGGGTCTACACAGACCACAAGGCACTCGAGTTCTTGATGACTGCAAAGCTTAATCACAGGCGGCTCATTAGGTGGGCATCATATCCGCAGCAGTACAACTTTTCGATAGAATATATCCCCGGCAGTCAGAACATTATTGCAGACGCCTTATCACGGTCACCGATCGGATTTGAGCACAACATGGAAGAAGATCTGGAGGAAAATCACTACTGCCTTTTCTATATGCAGAAAGTAGCCTTTGAAAATTTTATTACCTGTAGTATGCAGGACATCAAGAAGGAGCAAGACAAGGACCCTGCCCTAGTGTTATTGAAACAGAAATGGATAGACAGAAGACACGCCACCATCAGGCAGTTCTACCTCTTGCGGAAAGGCATAATTTTCCACCGAAATCATGCCAATGACACTGAATGGGGGGTATGCATCCCTGAACAACTAATAAACAAGGTTATATGGCATACTCACCTCAGTTATGGACACTTCGGACCACGCAAGTGCAGTCTCAAGCTAAGGACCACGTGTTACTTTCGAAACATGGAGCGTCGAATACGGAGGGTACTGTCGGTGTGTAAAGACTGCCAAAAGGCTAAGCACACCACTGTGAGCATGCAGGCACCATTATACCCAATCGTACCGACCAAATTAAGACAATTAGCAGCAACAGATTTGATGGGACCTTTGCCAAGAACAAGAAGAGGATATACTTATGTATTAGTGTTTGTTGAACTAACGTCCAAATACGTTACCTTTACGCCACTGAAGAGGGCGACAGGACGAACTGTATCACGAGCCCTAATCCGGGATTTCCTATCACAGGTTGGTCATGTGAGTAAAATTATTTCTGATAACGGGCCACAGTTTAAGTCAAAAACATGGAAGGAGACGTTGCGTGGATGTAAAATTGATCCCATTTTTATATCTTCACACCATCCGAGCTCGAATGCTGCAGAACGGGTTATTAAGGAACTCGGAAACTTGTGCCGCTTGTACTGTAACAAACAGCACACGACATGGGACGTTTTCCTTAAAGACTTCCAGGAGGTGATCAATGAGGCACCCCATGGGATGACAAAATTGGCACCCATTGCAGTACTGAAAAACCGGATTCCTAAGGACTTGATAACCAAGGTCGTAAACTTCCCACCAAGGGCGCGAACGCAGCACCAAGCCATAGTGGATTTGGCTCTCAAGAGGATACGGGCTGCAGCAGAGGTCAGGAAGAGACGTGCCGACAGGAGAGCTCGTCTACGACACTTCCAAATTGGACAAAAGGTGCTCGTGAAGCCTTTCCGACTTTCGAACAAACAAAAAATGAAATGCCAAAAATTCTATTCTGTTTACAACGGCCCGTACCGGATAAGGAGAGCAGCTCACCACAATGCTTATGAATTGGAGACGCTGAAAGGAAAGATGTCCATAGGACTCCACCACATCTCTCACATAAAGGAGTTCGTGGAATAGTAGTAGTGTAAGTGGTGTACATAGTAGAATGGGCAAATACATGAACCTTGCTATAGTAGTTGTGTAGCTGGTGTACATAGTAGAATAGGCAAATACAGGGTGATTCAAAAAGAATACCACAACTTTAGGAATTTAAAATTCTGCAACGACAAAAGGCGGAGCTAAGCACTATCTGTCGGCGAATTAAGGGAGCTATAAAGTTTCATTTAGTTGTACATTTGTTCGCTTGAGGCGCTGTTGACTAGGCGTCAGCGTCAGTTGATGCTAAGATGGCGACCGCTCAACAGAAAGCTTTTTGTGTTATTGAGTACAGCAGAAGTGAATCGACGACAGTTGTTCAGCGTCCATTTCGAACGAAGTATGGTGTTAAACTTACTGATAGGTGGTGTATTAAACGTTGGTATAAACAGTTTACAGAGAATGGGTGTTTGTGCAAAGGGAAAAGTTCTGGACGGCCGAGAACGAGTGATGAAAATGTAGCACGCATCCAGCAAGCATTTGTTCGCAGCCCAGGAAAATCGACTCGCAGAGCTAGCAGAGAGCTGCAAATTCCACAATCAACTGTATGGAGAGTCCTACGAAAAAGGTTAGTTATGAAACCTTATCGTCTGAAATTGGTTCAAGCACTGTCTGCAGCTGATAAGATTAAAAGAATCGATTTCTGTGATTTTATCCTTGCTCAAATGGAAACAGATGAATCTTTCGTTTCAAAGATTGTGTTTAGTGATGAAACAACTTTCCACACTAACGGGAAAGTCAACCGTCACAATGTCTGTATATGGGGCACTGAGAATCCGCGGGAAACAACTCAGTATGAACGTGACTCGCCTAAGGTGAACGTTTTCTGTGCCATTTCAGCCAATAAAGTTTTTGGTCCCTTTTTCTTCGAAGGTGCTACTGTAACTGGACTACAGTATCTGGAGATGTTAGAGAATTGGCTGTTCCCTCAGCTCGAACAAGAAGCACAACAATTCATATTTCAGCAGGATGGAGCGCCACCACATTGGCACTTATCTGTCCGTAACCACCTGAACGTCAACTACCCGAGGCGATGGATCGGCCGCCAGGCAGCCCGTGACAGAGCACTTCATCACTGGCCTCCAAGAAGCCCTGATCTTACCCCCTGCGATTTTTTCTTATGGGGGTATGTTAAGGATATGGTGTTTCGGCCACCTCTCCCAGCCACCATTGATGATTTGAAACGAGAAATAACAGCAGCTATCCAAACTGTTACGCCTGATATGCTACAGAGAGTGTAGAACGAGTTGGAGTATCGGGTTGATATTGCTCGAGTGTCTGGAGGGGGCCATATTGAGCATCTCTGAACTTGTTTTTGAGTGAAAAACAACCTTTTTAAATACTCTTTGTAATGATGTATAACAGAAGGTTATATTATGTTTCTTTCATTAAATACACATTTTTAAAGTTGTGGTATTCTTTTTGAATCACCCTGTATATGAACCTTTCTTCGGGGAACGATAATCGTTGCATTAATAGATTAAGATTGCTAAAGTATTAACACGCTGCGTTGTCTCGCATAAGAATTTACTGCTGCTATCCTTTTTTTTTCTGTTCGCGACTTCCAATGTCGGTGGAGCAGGAGACACTATCTTTCCATGATGCAATGTTTTAGTCCTTTCCTGTCTGGTGTCCATGTTGAGCGATAATGATGAGTGAGGAGATGTCGCACAAACGGGCGCATACAAGAACGTGCTCTTAGAAGCGTTCTGAGAAGTCGTGATACGCTCCATAGCGGCCACAACCAGTTCGTGAGACGTTCATACCAATGCTTGCAGGCACGTGTCAGTGCACTGCAAGATTGTGGTATATTGCGTGATTTCGAGGATGAACATGTGCAGTATAGTTTTTACAGTGATGCCCCAGCATCGTTGTCTTGCAAGTCTGGGTGAACCTGTGAGCGTTTGACTGCAATGGTGCCCTAGGGCCTAGACGGTAGAAATGCGGGCATAAAGCCTACCATGCCAATGTGCTGGTTGGGGATTTAGCGTGCTGCTTGTGACTGTCACAGATGAATAACCAAGGAATTATACTTGGAAATTCGTGACAAACTGTGTAGCTGGTGTGTGGTGGGCGACGGAATCCTCAACAGGAACCAGTCCTGGCTTGGTCATATTACATTGCCTCTGGAAAGGTGTGCTTTGATCGCGAATACTGCATAACATAGAAAAAGAAGTTGCAACTATAAATTTATTGTCATGTATAGCCATGGCTAACCCAGTCGCTGGAGTTTCAGTGAGGCGTAATGAAAACTCGGAGGTCATGTCGTACGGCTCGCACATCACTGTCATCAATAGCGGCGAGCAGCGAGACATCTCAACGTAACAGGAATTATGTAAGAGTATTGTATAAGGTAAACAAAAAAAATAATAAATAAATAAAAAAATGGTACGATATACTAGGATAAGTTAAACTGTAGGATTTAACAATAACTAGATTAATATTGTGGGGGTTTTCTACCACAAGTGTTTGGCGCGCGCCTGTTGGGATGTTATTTTTCAGGTGATCAAATCACAGACCCGAGATGGAGGGACGACCGGCGAGCGAACGTAGAATAGTTGCATGTTCTTTATAGCTCAGTAAAACTTCAGCCTGCATAATAACATAATTTATTCGGAAGACATAGAATGTAGATCGTTGGCATATGGTAGTTAATTCTTGAACATGTCTACTGTCGATCTATATAAGTAATAGTAATATTGGTGCGGGTCCGCACATTTAGTTGTTCATCCATTACATAGCATCAGTTATCACACACCAGGTACAATACTGAGATCGGTCTCTACACAAATATCAAAATAAATTATTTCCATGTCTAGATTAGATACACCAAGATTTTGTTATAATGATAGCTACAGATAAATAACTATAAAATTAAAATTAGAGTGTCTGAAATGACAGACCATCAATGTATCGTTATGTAAATTTATTATAACATAGAAGGTCATGGGGAAAAGTTAGGCATAAGATTTTTGTAAGAATTGTGCAGATGACGGGGATCGTGGCAATGCAGAGGCCAGACGGAGCAAAAACAAGAGGTCATCGGCTACCTGCAAGAAGAGAGCGTCAGCGCACCACCTGACGTGAAGGGCGCGAGAGCATCCGGTCCTACAAGCTGACAGTCACCGGGCCGTATACCTGAGGGATTAGGCGGCAGACAGCCCTCGCCGGGCCACAAGCGAAAGTGAGGCTGGCCGTTGACACTGACACGCGACCCACACGCAACAGCCTGCTAGCTCTCTGGACGCAGCAGCCGTTTGGAGGGATTCCCTGCGGCAGACCACGTTGTCGTGAGTACACGAAGAAGATCACATATCGTGTCAGAACCTGCGCATGTGCCTCAGGACAGAAAGGGACGCTATATACTCACCTGTTTGGGTTTTTACAACTCACTAGCATTGGCCGATCTGCATACACAAAGCAGTATCGTGCCATACTAACAAATGAATGGTCTCATTTTTAACTTCTCCTCTCTATTAGAGAGCAGTTGTAGCAATCGTCGCTCCTAGTTCGATCCTGTATGGATGACCTCACACACTTGTGGAGTCACTCCACGTGCCATCATCCCTCGTCGGACTGCAATATTGGGAAACGTAAAGTACTGTCCAGCGGGAGAAGAGACCTAGACTAGTGATGTATCTCAACAAGTAGACCTCAGAGACAATTAATCGACGTGAGGAGAGCCTATCACTGTGTCTTCCTACCGTACTGCCGTGATCATATGCGTGGGTCTTCGTGCAATCTCAACAGAGTACTGCAGATGCTCCAGCACACCCTATTGCCGTTGTAACAACGTAGCAACAACATCCGACGTTTAGCCCTATGTGATGTCAGTACTGTGGAATTTGTGAAGTGCTTCGAATATTTCTAACAATGTGATTTAGTGCCTAATTCTCAGCACAGTCGTGAACATTGTGCAATGTGCACACACAACATGATGCCCCATGAACCTTGTTTTTTTTCTTAAATTTCTTTCTCTAGTGTTGTTTTTGTAATGTATGTTATACCTTGTATGTGTTTGTGTTTTACACTGTAATTCTTATTACAAATTACTGTATTGTTCTCCACACCATGTTTTTTTTTATTTTGTATTTATTGTTGTGTGTATGCAAACAATGTGCCTGAAGTCCACATAAACTGAAGCAGATACCACCACTGTCATTGTGAATGGACCATCAGTTCAGGGAACATTTTGTAAAGGTTATTCTTGCTGCAGGGAGACCGAATGAATCGGAGGTTGTAACTAGATTCTGAAAGCTCACAAAGGGATTGTTAACTTAAATAGTATCATGTGTGAGTGAGTTCACGTTAGTTTCATGATTCAAATTGTTGTAAAATCTTAGGCATTTAATTGCGGAGCACTCCAACTCTGATTGTAAAGGACAAACTGCTCCATATTTGGCTCACATGCCCGGGCCATATTTAGAGCGTGAATGTCTGTGTGAATCGGTGTTTGGAAGGGGCTCCCTGGGTATGGATGTGTGATGTGAGTGTTAGTGTTCCATATTAAGAAGGTGAAGTTGGCTACATCATAAATAATCCTCCCTCTATGAGCTGCATTTTTCAGTTGCAATGATTTTTTTATAGAGTTCGGCATATGGAGTCAGGTTGTAAGATTGTTCTTGGGCGATTGACTCACTACCTTGCTCCTAAGTGAGCCAACCGCTCACCAATTACAATCTAAAATGGCGTAGGGGCTATGAGAGGTGGCATGAGCCCCCTCTCATATTTCTATCTTACGATTTTCGTCTCTAATTGCATGCGGTGAAAAGTTGCTATTCCTTCACACGTGGACTTCCCACACAGCGTCTCTCGTCACCCAGGTGGTCCGGTGACAGGCGGGCTTGTGCGGATCTCGAGAGGGTTACGCCGACGAGTGTGCGGGAGTCGAGTGAATGCTTCCCACACGCCAACATTGTCAAGAGACACGCCCGCAGGGGCCTGAAGTAGCGGCTGGGCTAGAGGTTCCATTACTTCGCAGAAACTTAGCGAAAACACTTTCTGGCGGGCTACCAGCGAGGCGTGGGAATGACTTGTGTACCCAGGCAGTTGTGGCGGGAAAATTCCCGCGCTTTCTGAAAAATAGTAACTGTGATTGGCTTGCTCAGGGCATAGCTCCGTGACGTAGCAAAACCAGCGAAGAAATTGGCGCCAAGAATCTCCATTGGTGGAATGGTAGTGTTCCGGCAATGGAGTGGAATTTTCCGCCGGTTTTCGAGTTGCTGATTGGAACGTTTAACCACGGCCACTGTCGTGGGGGCGGGAATGTTGTGTGTTCGGCCTGTACGGGTGCTCTTGTGTGTAGTTGTCTCTCGCCTTTCGGTGGAAGTAGGTTACAAGACTGAGCTCTCGCTGCTCGGATCAGCCTGCCTTCCGTGGGCTGCCTAATATACTTTTATTTAATTGTAACTGTTTGACGAAGTTGCTGAAGTTTCGACTTCAACGTAACTTTCCGTGTACAGTTGGCAATTGAGCGTTCTGTGTACAAGAGGCCTATGTTGTCTGTCTTGAGCAGTTTTGGCTAATGTTGACTGTATCGGAGTTACTGGGTGACTTCGCCTGTTAAAATCAATCACTGTACCGTCAGTGATTGTGTGGTGTGCTTTCTTCGTCTCCCTCAGAGGCGCATTTGTATAGCTAGGAAGTCTTTAGTCTGGAACAACCAGACCAGGATAATTTGTTTTGGGCTATACTCGCGACGTTATCATCACCACGACGGGCCGTCGAAGCAACCAGCCATCGCCTGCGGTACGCCAAATCGTGTTCTTGCAGTTAAGAAGACAGATTGGTAATGTATGTCCGCAGCACCGGCAGACAGGGATTTTCCTAGGTGATAATCAGAGCTCAGCAGAGCGCGCCTGTTCGTCTTTTTCTAACTTTGTTCTGTCTTGGGTAGCAGCAATTAATGTTGGGTTGGCTATGTGTTTTCTCTTAAGATTTGAGTTGCAAGGAATTGGCTCCACATACCACTTCGTCATAATCCTCACAATCTAGTTTAGACACAACTTCACATTCACAGAGTTTGTTTGAGTATCCAATTTGAGCCAATTTGATGTATTGTAAATGGTTCATGTGTTTTTGTTTATTATTTTGTGTTTAGTCTTAATAAATCATTTTGTTATTTTGGACAGAACTTTCATTCTGTTAATCGGTAGAGCAACCCTACCATTCCTCACTATGTTAATGAAACATTCGTTTATTTAACTTATTTATCAAATTAAATTATTGCAGGTGCCAAACTCTCTTCTACTCCACTGGCAGGGTTGATTAGAGTCAGTTCGTGTATTTTTTTTAATCCTTGTGCAACAGCAAAAGTCAGAGTTAGAATAGGGGGGGGGGGGGGCTTAGAGCATCATTTACATATGTAGATTCTAGAAGAATTTAGTGTTAAATACACTGCTAGCCCCGGCACCTCGCACCCTTGTTGAGAGCCCTTCCTGGCACAAAGAATCAATGCGAACACAATCAAACTGCAGTATTGGTCGTCTAGGCATGGTTGAACTACAGATAACACGAGTCGTGCACCTCCTTTCTGATGGAATGACTGGAACTGATCGGCTGTCGGACCCCCTCCGTCTAATAGGCGCTGCTCATGCATGGTTGTCTACATCCTTGGGCGGGTTTAGTGACATCACCGAACAGTCAAAGGGACTTTGTCTGTGATACAACATCCACAGTCAACGACTATCTTCAAGAGTTCTGGGAACTGGGCTGATGCGAAACTTTTTTCACGTGTGTGTTTAATTAGATATTTAAATACAATGAGTAACAAAAATGTGAAGCACCCAGAACACATGGTCAGGTGTCATTGTCACTTGTACATGCACACACAATCCGCAGGTATGTAAATAATTAAGCGCAATTATCTGTGACAGGTAGAAGATCCACCAGAGTGCATTAACATTGTTCATATTTACTATTGTCGCTATGGCTGGTAGAGTATATAAGGGCCACAAACAGTGTTAGGTGTTGAGTGACCGCTTTGACGCATACAGAGATTGTGTACTTGTGTGAGACAACGTTATCAGAACCCGACAGAGTAACAAAGCTGCCTTATCATGAGTCTCCATTTTGTCAGATGGCTCATGGATGAAAAATTCACATTTGTGGTGCGTTTGGATGTCAGTGTGGTCTGCTGTTGGACTGCATGGGAATGGGAGGGCAGGCGTAGTATTTCTCAGTATTCCAGTTGGCCATGCCTCACTGCTAGAATGGAGGACCACTGTATTATGCACCAAGCAAGTAGTAACACCTTCACATTTGTGCCTGCCATCCAATAACAAGTAATGGACTTCCTGCAACATTCTGTGTCATGCCACATCACGGATAATAGATTAACTGCAGCCAAACCATGGAATTACTGCTCCACATGTATGTTGGCGTACACAAATGGCTGTGTTTCGAGTGGTGCCATGACCAGGAACAATAGACTGCTGATGAATGGTAGTCCTTTGTGTTCAGCAATAAATCATGGTTCTGCACTATGCTGGATGACCATCATTGGCGAGTGTGGTGAATACTTGGGGATAGGTCCCATTCTTCCAACGTTGTGGAGAGGTACAGTGGTGTTACTCCTGGTGTTGTGGTGTGGAAACCATAGGATATGACTGAAGTTTATGGCTAACACTTATGAAGGAAACACTGATGGCACAACAGTATTTCACAGACATTCTGTATCCTCAAATGTGACCTCTTATGTGACAATACCATGGCACTATTTTTCAACAGGACAGTGCTTGTCGACATATAGTATGCGTATGAATTGTCTCCATGATGTGAGCTACTCTCATGAGTAGAGGATCACTGATGGTTCAAGTCGGAAAATTGCAGATATCAGCAACAGCATTCCTGGATTTGCTGACGCCAACATTCAGTGCTCAGGCAATTGTATTTGTTATATTTCGATGACATCAGCATCAGCATTCCTGGAATTGTGACATAATTACATCTGGACCATTGCAAGAAGGCCATGGACATCATGATGTCACTGCCTGTGAAGGCCACCCCACACTGTGCATACCGCCCGCACGCTTCATGCCTTTGCACGTTGAGGAGTGCTAGTCTACTTCATCATGCTGCCTATCAATTGCTGTGGGGCCCTGGGACTCCAGTGGTGTACAACCTCGTCCGCCATCCCTTGAGCAATTTTAATTTTTATAATTCGATTTTGTGAGTACTCTCATTTGATATCTGCACATTGTCCAGTATAAAACGTTGTCAGCGGCAGCAGTCAGATGGCAAGAATAGCACTGATATTAAGTATTTATCTCTTCTTTTATTATTAAGGAAATCAATTTGTATGTGGGCAGCAGCTCAGCTCATGCAGTGCTGCTTCCATATAAGACTTACAGAATAGCTGCACATATATCTTTTACAGAGGCGCTAACCTATTGTGATAAATTAATAATTTTATGACATTCTCTGTACGCATTATATATATGTCTTTATACTTATGTTTTGGTTTTGTTGTTATTTTTAGAGACCCCAGGTAGAGTCACAATATTCGGTTGAATTTAGAGGCAATATTTCAGAGGTGGACAATGGCCTATATCACACTAGATGTAGTGTGTCCTACATAATCTGCAATACCATCAGAATAGGCCGGGGATGGTTTGTACGATATTGGTCTGTGGGAGGCAAGGCCACCTTGGCTCTGCAATGAAGAAGGAAGTAATAGCTAGAGGAAGTTTGCCATATATATACAGGATGACACAGAAAAACGGGAACATTTCGGCAATCCAATAAAAGTAGAAGTGATGAAGGAAAGAAATTGCATTCATAGTAATTGAAATCTTACAACTTTACAATTCACGGAACACTCATGGCATTTATCATTCTTTTTAAATTATGTCCTTTAGATGACGTCCTCCTGTACGAATATATTCGTGAAATCTGCTATTGAGATTCCTCATTGGCCACTCCAACCTCTCAGCTGGGATACTGTGAATTGCATCCCGAATTCTCTGTTTTAACTCATCCAGGGCTCTTGGTCGAGTCGTGCAGACTTTGCTATTGAGGTAGCCCCACAAGGAAAAACCACAAACGGATAAATGTGGCGATCTAGGGGGCCAGGGAATGTTACCGAATCGTAAGATCACACGATTGCCAAACAATTCTCGCACATACGCCATTGATTGCCATGCAGTGTGTGATGTCGCTCCGTCCTATTGAAACGAGGCTTCTTGAACATTTGGAAAGTTGTTCAATGCAGGTTAAACGAAAGTTCACAACATCTCCACGTAACGATCGACATTGATTGTGTTTCCCTTTTCATTTGCGAAAAAATACGGTCCGATAATCCCATGTGACGAAACACCACACCATACTGTCACTTCACTAGCGTGTAAAGGGCGCTCATGAACGTCATTAGGATTTGTGTTTGCCCAGTAACGGTAGTTCTGTTTATTCACATAACCTGTGAGATGAAAATGTGCCTCATCTGACATCCACAACTTGTTTAGAAATTCATCGTCATTGTTTATTTTTGTTATCATTTGTTGACAGAATCCTAATCGTAACTGGTAATCGTTGTCCTTCAATTTTTGCACCAACTGTAGTTTGTACGGACGAAATTTTAAATCGAGATGCAGAATGCTGCAAACACTCTCGCGGGACATTTCAACCAATGCTGCTTGCTTACGAATTGAACGCCATGGGCTCCGTAAGACAGACTCGCGTACAACATCAGTGTCCACTGGAGAACGCACACTTCTTGGTCGTCCTGTTGGTCTCTTCTTGAGGGCAGATCCAGTTTCTTCAAAGTCATTAATCTAACATTTTATCGCGTATTTCGATGGAACGGCATCATTACGTCCCAAATTATAAAAACATCGAAACTCCCTCTGAGCTGCTACCAAACTATCACTGTTTTTATAAAACATTTTTATGGCTAACGCACGCTGTTGTCCGTTCCACTGATCCATGATTACTTAAATGACAGACTGTTTACTCTCTAACTGTCACGAACCCGAAGGGCTGCCACCTGCCAATGGCTGCCACTATTCATTTCAAACATTCCCGATATTCAGTGTCACCCTGTCTATATTGGTGCGTGTGTAGCTAAATTCAGTAAATTTCACAAAAATAGTCAAAAATCAGCAAAATATTACCATAAAAAGATTTTATCAAAAAGTAAGACTTTAGCACCAAAAAAAATGAGCTCGATTGACACGAAGAAAAATACTATTTTTTCAAGTATTGTAACGGTTTTTTCGAGCATTTTCACATTTTTCGAGTATTTTAATCATTTGTACAAGTATGCTTAATATTTTTCTAGCATTTTCCTTATTAATTTCGAACGTTTGTTTCATCTGCCTGAACAAAGCATGTCTATTTTCGTATATTGGGTTGAATGGAAAAGTGTTTAGTAGTGGTTGCAGCGTAAAAATTTTGTTTTCTTATTTGTGGAATAGTCTGAAACAGAGGAAGGTATAGGAACATTTCGCAAGAGTTTAAACCAATTAGTATTGCAGATGGAGATATGTAGGATATGATAGCTCAGTTAATGGAAACTAATAAGAACTATAAAGAAGATTTTATGAAGGAATTTAAAGCTAGCAGAGAGGAAACTAAGAAAGACAGGAACAAAATTTTGAAAAGTATAAAGATAGGCAAGAACGATTAAAAAGGAAAATCAGAGACACCCAGGACGAGGTAACGCAAGAATGAGCGAAGTAAATCAAAGATATGATGAAGTTAGCCATAAAGTAACAGATGTTGTGAGTAAAGTACCAGCACAAGAAGAAACTCTGGAAGACATGAAGGACGCACATGAATTATCAATGAGTTGATGTTACAAGATGTTAATTATAAGTTCGAGGCCAGTAATGAGCAAGTTTTGAAACAATTTACAGGTATGAATATAGTAGTAGAGGGCAAACTGGAAAGATCGCAACAGCTAATGGATTCGAAATTAGAGAAGAGGCAGAAGTGGGTTTTGGAAAATGTTAAACAAGTATATATTAAGATGCGAGAAGTGAGTGTTTTTGTAAATAAGCCAAAGATGGAAAGTGAACCAAGACAAAGTCAGGGGAATCAACCTACCTATAATTAGTTCAAATGGTAATAATAGTAGTGAGTCTCCTACCTGTGAGTTACTAAATAGTCTTTCTGGGAAAAATCATAAGTGTAAAACAAGTCATAGCACTTGCCATTTAATTGAAGAGTTAAGGTTAGGCATGAAGAACGGAAGAAGTCAATTTCCAAAGTGTAAGCCATGGGGATCGCAAAATATGGTGATTTTTCTAAAATAATTCCAATGGACTTTGCCAACTTGATGGGATAATAATAGATGTCAAGGATTTATAGTAGGTCACTGTGAGTAAGGTGCCTCACAGTGGGCAGTGCTTAATTTGGATAAGTTTGTTACACTAGAAGATTTCATTAACCAAATGAATTCGCAGTTGCGAAGGACTACCATCAGCTGTAGAATGGAAAGACCACAATGAAAATTTGTGCTCGACCAGGACTCGAAACCGAATTTCCCGCTTATCGGGAGCGATCGTCTTACCATGTGGTTATCGTGCATGACTCGTAGCCAGACCCAAACTTCAATATGTCATCAACCATGCGTCTATAACCTAAACTCGTACATCTGTTATGTATACTCCTCTACAGGTTAGACGTTGCACTTGAAAGCCGCTTGCCTGGTATCGGAAGATAAATACGATATTGCGGTGCCTGTGCTATTATGATGCATACATGTCAAAAGAAACTTTTCATCGTAATCAGAATAACACAGATACTGCCATATCGATTTCATTAATGCTTTTAAAGCCAAATATTGCTAAACAAATGCACAAAGAAAGCTGAGGCTAGAACTGTTTGGTCCTCAGAGGTATAGCGAGAGTTTGGGTAGGTACATGAATTTTTTAGAGTACTACCTCCACCAGGCTTTGGATTTGGATGAGCCAGTTAATGAACAGCATTTAATTGAGGTACTGATTACACGTTTACCGGTAGAGTTTAAGAGAAGCTGGTTGGAGAAAAGTGGAGACGGGCCAAACCGTTACTCGATTATTAGACCAGCTGGATTATTTAAATAAATCTAAAGATAAACCAGATACTAGGATGTCCAATTGAGACGAAGTAAAAGATAATTTTAGAAGTAATGAGAATGAGACAAATCGTTTTATGAAGAATCAAAGAAAAGCTGTACTGTCATGGCAGTGGTAATGGCAACAACAGAAACAATAATGGCTTCAGACAGAGGTAGAGGTACACTGCGCAAATGCGATAGTAATGATAACAGAGATAACTAAAATAGAACTTATGTGGACCATGGCTATCACTCAAATGGAAACGGCAATCTTAATGGTCATTTCAGTAATTATCGTAGGGAAGGTAATGTAGGGAGTAGTCGCACCCAGAATACGAATGTGTCAGGTACTCAGACACAAAATACGGTGATTATTGAAGTCGTAACAGATAGGTATCATGAATACCCAGTTGCGGGTCCTTCACGACGTAATGATATGAGAAATGCTTTTCTAAGGTATAGAGATCAAAAGCTCTTAAACGAGGAACTGCTTTTGAGATAAGGAGAGAACCATGTCCAAAACGCATCCGCATTAGTTGTTCAAGTGTTAGTGAATAATCAAGAGACAAATTTCATGCTTGATACGGAAAGACAGGTCAGATTATCATCTAAAGAAATTTCGGATAGAAATAAGAGTAGATGACAGTGTACATCCTTTCCACCGACTAATGTGCATGTTGTACGTTTAATGGGAATGAAAGGGAAAAAAAGTGGAAGAAAAAGTGTGGTTAACTTTTAGTATGTCTGGGATAGTATTTCAACAGTCAGTGTTGGTAGTAGCGGATATTAGTTTACCAGTATTGTTAAGAATGGATTGGTTAACAATGTATGATGTGATGTTAGACTTGCAAAAAGAAGGTATGGGTATAGAAGTTTCCTTTAAGGAAAAGTTATGACAAAGAATTGGGAAAGACCGACAATAGTAGTTCGAAAATTCAGATAGATAAAAATATAACGATTAAGGCAGATGAAGATGACAGAAAAGAACTGGCTAGTGTCAATAATGATTGGAAGAGTCACATGGATCAGAAATGTTCTGAATTGGTGTGCCTAATAGCCGAACAAAATAGTCAGCTGAAAATGGTGTTTATGAGAAAGAATCGTTTAACGAAACACCTGGAGTAATTGAGTTGTATGAACGTAAATTAATCATTAAAGCTCACTCAATATTTTTAAACCAGCATATCCCATAGTATTAAGTGTTCATGAGGCAATATGGAAAGAAATCTAAAGGATGGTTAGTAGGGGCATTATTGAAAGGTAAGACAGTCCTTATAATAATCCCATTGTAGCTGTTAAGAAACTTAATGGAGATATCAGTCTGGTTTTTGACGCCAGGACTGTAAATAAAATAATTGAAATCGAACGTGATCGACCCATTCCTATGGAAGAAATGTTAGTAAGCTTCGCTGGTGCTAAATACTTGAGCTCTATCGATTTAATGGTGGTTACTGGAAGATTAGACTCGCAAAAATATCTCATAAATATACCGCTCTCCTGTTTGATAGACGTTCTTATCAATTCAAGGTATTAGCATTCGAACAGAACATGTCAGTAGCTGAACTCATTTGGGCTCTAGATTTAGCGTTAGGAGACGAATTACTCCAGAAGTTATTTGCTTATGCAGATGACTTTTCAATGGTACCAAAAACTTGGGAGGAACAGATAAAGTACTACAAAGGTTAGCTGCTAAGGGACTGATGATTAAATTTGCCTAGTTACATTGTAGGTGCAGTGAAGTAAAGTTTTTGGGGCACCTTGTGAGTCCACAAGCTATTTGGCCTGATACAAAGAAGTTAGAGGTTGTTACGAATTGTCCCACACCCAAGAATTTAAAAAGTTAATCTTTTCCAGGACTTGTGGGGTACTACAGAAGATATATTTCACGTCAAGTCATGACTCATTAAATCTCAGTGCATTTTTAAAGACAAAAGTCTAGTGGTTACAGTGTAATAAGTGCCGGAAGGAATGGGAGGACATCAATACAGAACTTGATAATTCGAAAATATTAGGACATCTTAATTCAAGTAGAGCATTATGTACAGCTGCAGATGAATCTGGATATGATATCGGCTGTCAGATATTACAAGAACAGGATAGAGGAAACGGTGCGAAAAGTCATGTAAATTGAGCTTTCAGGAGCAGAATGTTGACAGCTTCTGAAAGGAACCACACGACCACAGAAAAAAAAACTTTGACCATGGTTTGGGCAGTTAAAAAGATTAGGTACCTGTTATATGGGCATAAAGTAGTAATGTATTCAGACTACATAGTGTTGAAGTTTTTGATGACGAGCAGATTGTTACATAGTCGTTTGATTCGAAGGACGCTATTCCTTCAGGAATGTGACCTGGAAAAAGGTGAGGAAAACAACGTACGTGATGCTCTGTCTAGATTATCTTTGGGGATGTAAGAAGATGTGAATTGTATGGAAATGGGTAGCCAGTTCACCACTTACAAGGCCAATTGTTTAGGAAATGAGGAGGAACTGAAAAGGTTAATGACGAACATAAAGATGTTCAACAAAGAGACTGTTGGATAAATAAGGTACAAATCAAATTATTGTTGTCAGGAGGTAATGAGGAGTGGCAACTGTAGTGGGTACTGTATAAAGGACTTTTATTTAATAAAAGTAGGAAAGGTCTAATCAGATGGCGAGTGTTCATTCCACTGAAATATGTACAGTAGTTAGTTTGGTGCGTTCATTGGTTATAGGGTCATTCTGGGGCTAAAAAGTGCTTAGCTCACTCCACAATTGTTATTATTAAGACATTAGTAGGACTGTTAGAAAAGAATTATGAACTTGTATGATATGCCGGCAAAATAAGTACAATAATGAGTGATGTAAAGTGCAATCATACCCTATTATACCCGCTCATTTATGGGAATTATTGGCGATTAACTTTTTCAGATCTTTACGTCGTGGTAACAGTGGAACGGTATATGTGGTAGTTATATTGGAAGTACGATCCAAATTGGTGAAACTATATCCAGTTAAGACAGGGACCAGTCAAGCTATAATCAGAATATTTCAACAGGATTATTTAACCAATGTTTCATATCAGATATTGGTACTCAATTTATATCTAAAGAGTCTATCGGATTTTTACAGAACAAAGGAATAAAGCCGTTATCGACGTAGAGCGTCTGAGCAATTAGCTTCGATCCCTTTACCAATTTCACGAATTATTAAAACTTCTTATGCTTTTACGTCAAGTCGACAGATAGAATTTGACTTTAGAAGTCATTAAAAGCTTCACACGTGGCTCTCCTGAAGCTAATTTTGGTTTCGCATTCTTTTTGTTTGTCTGTTAGGCTTTGTCTATATTTAAATTTGTACAGAGTTATCTTTGATTTCGTATCAGTTTTCTAACATAGCAGTCGAACCACTGTGGGAGGATTCCTTACATCTTTGCTTGGCAATCTCAAGCATATTGTTCAATACTATCGAAATTTGTCCATTGGCTAAACATTTTTGGCCATGGAGATAGACTTTTCATGATGACTGCTGAAGCAGTTTGTAATCTATTTTTGACATTACTTTTAAGCAGAAATACCTTCCAACCTTCTTTACATTCCCATTGTAGCCATATTCAGTGATGCTTGAATGGCCATATTATCACTTATTCCCTGTTCTATGCTGAGTGGTAAATAGCTTTCACCAGTTCTCTGTTTAGCTGCTCACAGTAATTTTCGAATAAGGCATTTAGAACTTTTTTGTGGTTCCCAGTCCCTAGTACTCAAATTAAACATTCGAGACTTCCAGTTTATAGCTTTTAAATTAAAATCTCTACCTAATAGTATAACATGAGCAGCAACTTTATGCAAAATTTTCTACAAGTTTCTCTCAAATATTCCAGCACTACGGGTCCTCAGCAGCTGCTGCTGTTAGACTGCCACGGTGGGCTACCCGCTAGCTGGCTGCCAGCCCACCTTAATTTCTCCTCGAAACCGGGTTAGCCCAGATAATACCTCGTTAGCTGCTGCCAGTCCAAGATAACAATAATCATTGCTTATGCTACGTCTGCAGCGCTCATCACATCCACATCCTGAAGGGGTGCAACTTACTTAAGTGTGTATGAAAACATAAGACTTGGAAGAACTGTTTTGCCATAGCTTAAGTAGAGACACGTTTTTTTTTTACATGTCCAGACAAGAGATTTAACAAAATACAGTTAAAAATACATCAATTACAAAGCAAGCTACCAAAACATATCACGTCTACATAACTTTCCCAAGAAGCAAGAAGTAAGAAAGTCTTGTTTATTGCAAGCTCTCTGCACCACAATCAGCCTTAAAAATATTTATTCTTTCTTTACTTATACGAAAAAAACCATGCAATTTTACAGTAAGAAATTCTGGCGAGAAACTTACCAAGTTACTATGTATAAGTAGAATGTCGTTCTTATTCTGTGCGCTCACTGTACTCATGCTCTCTGATACAAGTCATGCACAAATGAAATTACGTTCTGCGAAGGCACTACATCTACATAATTACTCTGCAATTCACACTTATTTAAGCGGTTGACAGAGGGTTCATCGAACCACTTTCAGACTATTTCTCTAATATTCTATCATCGGTTACCACGTGGGAGAAATGAACACTTAAATCTTTCTGTCCGAGCCTAGATTTCTCTTATCTTATAACGTTTATCATTTCTCTCCATTTAGCTTGACGTCGATAAAACATTTTCCCAGTCACAGGAGAAAGTTGGCGATTGAAATTTCGTGACAAGATACCGCCGCAACGAAAAACGCCTATGTTTTAATGACTGCCATCCTAGATTACTCTTCATATCTGTGACACTCTCTCCTCTATTTTGCGATAATACAAAACGTGCTGCCTTCTTTGGAGTTTTTCGATGTCCTCCACGAATCCTGATGGGTAAGAATTCCATACCACGCAGCAATACTCTAGGAGAGGACGGAAAGTGTTTTGCCAATAAAACAGTTTCTGGTTAGCTTTCATAGAACATTTTCTATGTAATGGTTCCAATTTTAAGTTGTTTGTAACAGCAATCCCTAGGTATTTAATTGAATCTACAACCTTTAAATTTGAGTAATGTAATGCGTAACCTAAATGTAAAGGAAATTTTTTAGTACTCATAGGCAAGATCTCACACTATTCGCATCATCCAAGCATGTTGTCTAAATCATTTGCTATTCGTTTTTGTATTTTGATGACTTTGCGAGACGGTGTGTCACAGCAAGTAATCGAAGAGTGTTGCTCAGTGAAATCTGGAATAACCAGGATCAGGGAAATGGCATGGAAGGACTAGGCCCCTATAACTAACATATATAGGTAACAACAGATCCTAAAAACAGTTGAGAAAATTTAAGTTGATTTGACATTAGGAACAAGAAGATGTTCAAAATGGTGAATGGGGCAGTCGTTAAATTACAATAATAATAACCTCAAACAAATTCAAGAAATAAGACCTTAACAATATTGGCCTTTTTAAAATTTTAAAATTAAACAATTTTAAATAAGCCAGCCAATTAAAATAGTTCTAGATAAACTTCTTCAAGACACTAGGCAGACCCTCGAAAGGTTTACACCATACGATTTACAACAAACTTAGAACAAGGATACACTATTATTGATCATTGAAGGGAACACTTCTTGTGCAAAGCCAGTTAATCAAAGACCTCTTGCCCGGCAACAAAATTTAATTTACAGTGCAAGTAAGATAACGTAAGATACTCAGCTTCAGCACGATGCGCGACTGCAAACAGCAAACCGCGCTAGGAAATGCTCCAGAGCCATGCACACGGCCGCAAGTAAGCCAGGCCGGCGTGAGACGCTGCTGTCACGAAACACTCTCAAAATGGTTCAAGTGGCTCTAAGCGCTATGGGACTTTACAAAAATGTTCAAATGTGTGTGAAATCTTATGGGACTTAACTGCTAAGGTCATCAGTCCCTAAGCTTACACACTACTTAACCTAAATTATCCTAAGGACGAACACTCACACCAATGCCCGAGGGAAGCCTCGAACCTCCGCCGGGACCAGCCGCCCAAGGGACTTGACATCTGAGGTCATAAGTCCCCTAGACTTACAACTACTTAAATCTAACTAACCTAAGGACATCACACACATCCATGGTCGAAGCAGGATTCGAACCTGCGACCGTAGCAGCAGTGCGGTTCCGGACTGAAGAGCCTAGCGGCCGGCGAAACACTCTCCCAGAAACTTAGTAAGTGCTGTTGATAACAGCAAAGATAAATGTCTGACTGGATCAAGTTACGGTTTAACCATGATTGCACCTATTGAGCGTTTCCAAGAAGTTGATACGCCCTAAGAAATAAGCTTCGCTAACAGAGAACTACAGAAAGGATGCTGTAATTTCTTACAGGAAGGAATATAATATACAACTCGCTAGCGTCTTACCATTAGGATAAGCTCACAACATGCTTAAAAGGGCTGGAAAATAGTGATACCAGAGCATACAAGCTTCTAAAACATCGTGAAAACAAATATTAAAACTTAAAAACAACTGGTTTTCTTGCATAAGAATTTCAAAACAAACACCAAAACAAATTTCATTTATCTAGAGAAAGCGGAGGCCCCTGATATAGCTATGTGCGACAATTGGGCACATTAAATAACCAAAATAACGTTAACCGTGGCAATTTTTTTGTCAGAGAACCCTAGCCAGCAGATTAAGAAAAGTTACTTCAAAATCACCCTGAGAGACAGGGCAATAAGTTATTCCTAAAATCACAGAGCCAAGTAACAAGGCGTGCATGACGACTCAATGAACATAAACAGCCCGGGAAAGACTTGGCGATCCGCAGCGCGTGTATGTTGCTCCACGCACTGCTGCCCCCCGCTTCACATTGTGTGAATGCTCCCGTCAACTCCCTGCGCCGCGCTCTTCAGAGGTCTCCCTCTGTAGACGCGGCTCTAGCGGCCGCTTTTGAAAACTAGGCGAGTCAGTGGTATCCGCACAAAGGAGTAATCAGCGCCCCCTGGTAAGATGCCAGCTAAAAGTTATAGGTAGTGAAAGGAGCTGCACGGTTTCACATGATGTCGAACTGTGACCTTTCTGTGAAGAAATCACGAATCCAGTCCTACAATAGAGACGATACCTCATATGCGCGTAATTTGATTAGAAGCTGCGTGTGAGGAACGATTTCGAAAGTCTTCTGGAAATCTAAAAATATGGAATCAACTTGAGATCGCCTATTGATAGTTTTCATTACTGCGTGTGAATAAAAAGCGTTACTTTCTGCATTCGTGCTGGTTATTTTTCAACAGATGATTTTCTTTGAGGAATTTTATAATGTTGAACAAAGTATATTCTCCAAGATCCTGCTACAAATCGATGTCAGAGATATGGCTCTAGAGTGCAGTAGATTGTTTTAAACATTTCTTTTGTACTGGTATAACCTGTGCAGCTTTCCAGTCTTTAGATACAGATGTTTCCTGTAGTGAGCGACTGTATAATGACTGCTAAAAATAGAGCCGTGTCATCAGCAGACTTTGAAAGGAACCCAGTCTGGAACGGAAAACTTTACGGTATTATGTGGGTTACATTGCTTCGCTACGCTCAGGATATCTACTTCCAAAGAATTCATGTTGGCATCTGTTCTTGATTCAAATTCTGAGATACTTGCTGCACCCTTCGTGAAGTAATCTCGAAAAATAGTGTTTAGTAACCTTGCTATATTGGCGCGGTCGTCGATAGTATTACCATTGCAGTGAAGGTATTCACTTTGTTTTGCCGTTGGTATTCTTTGCACTCGACCAAAATCTGTTTGGAACTCCTACCAGATTTTGAGATAGAGTTTCGTTGTGAAAACTATTACAATATTTCGTACTGAATTTCGCGATGTATCTTGGAAATTTTGCGTTATTTTAATTCTGGTATGTTCTTTCATTGCTTCTGTAACAGTGTCCTGCCCTTTTTTTTTGAGTACCATAAGACATTTATTTCCTCTGTCTCTATGTCATTGAATTTAAGCCACAATCGTTTGATGCTTACATAGAACAGAAGGATAGACAACTAACTCTTAGGAATACATAATGTGAATTTTTATTTGCTTTTTAAAAAGATATATTTTGCTTCTATTTTTGGTCTTGGATGGTTACGGTATTCAGTTCCATTACAGCAACCTTGTGGTCACTAATTTCTCTATCTGTCATGAAGTTCTACATTTGCTTAGGATTGTTTGCTGCTAAGGGGTCTAGTACCAGTAGCATTGGGGTCCTGCCACAATGTCACTTGCCACTGCGAACTCTTAGGGCGCGACCTGAACGAGCAGCAGTAGAGACCAGCAGTGTGTGACAACTTAAGGTGACAAAACGCAACTGCAGGTATAGCAGCAGAAGCGCCCTAGGTTGCCTACTCCCATGTAACTGTTTGTTGCCCAGTAAAACTGCCAACGTTTGAATTCAAACATTTATGGATCCCGGTACTGCAGTACTCATGAGACGGTGAAGAGAAGAAGGAGGAGATTAGTGCTTAACGTTCCGTCGACAACGAAGTCATTAGAGACGGACCGCAAGCTCGGATTAGGGAAGGATGGGGAAGGAAATCGGACGTGCCCTTTCAGAGGAACCATCCAGGCATTTTCCTGAAGCGATGTAGGGAAATCACGAAAACCTAAATCAGGATGGCCGGACGCGGGTTTGAACAGTCGTAATTCCGAATGCGAGTCCAGTGTGCTAACCACTGCGCCACCTCGCTCGGTTCATGAGAGCATCAGCGACAGCTCTGAGACTTTTCAGCAAAGTTCTACGAGGTGCATTCAAGTTCTAAGGCCTCCGATTATTTTTCTAATTAACTACTCACCCGAAATCGATGAAACTGGCGTTACTTCTCGACGTAATCGCCCTGCAGACGTACACATTTTTCACAACGCTGACGCCATGATTCCATGGCAGCGGCGAAGGTTTCTTTAGGAGTCTGTTTTGACCACTGGAAAATCGCTGAGGCAATAGCAGCACGGCTGGAGAATGTGCGGCCACGGCGAGCGTCTTTCATTGTTGGAAAATGCCAAAAGTGACTAGGAGCCAGGTCAGGTGAGTAGGGAGCATGAGGAATCACTTCAAAGTTGTTGTCACGAAGAAACTGTTGCGTAACGTTAGCTCGATGTGCGGGTGCGTTGTCTTGGTGAAACAGTACACGCGCAGCTCTTCCAGGACGTTTTTGTTGCACTGCAGGAAGGAATTTGTTCTTCAAAACATTTCCGTAGGATGCACCTATTACCATAGTGCCCTTTGGAACGCAATGGGTAAGGATTACGCCCTCGCTGTCCCAGAACATGGACACCATCATTTTTTCAGCACTGGCGGTTACCTGAAATTTTTTTGGTGGCGGTGAATCTGTGTGCTTCCATTGAGCTGACTGGCGCTTTGCTTCTGGATTGAAAAATGGCATCCACGTCTCATCCATTGGCACAACCGACGAAAAGAAAGTCCCATTCATGCTGTCGTTGCACATCAACATTGCTTGGCAACATGCCACACAGGCAGCCCTGTGGTCGTCCGTCAGCATTCGTGGCACCCACCTGGATGACACTTTTCGCATTTTCAGGTCGTCATGCAGGATTGTGTGCACAGGACCCACAGAAATGCCAACTCTGGAGGCGATCTGTTCAACAGTCATTCGGCGATCCCCCAAAACAATTCTCTCCAGTTTCTCGATCATGTCGTCAGACCGGCTTGTGCAAGCCCGAGGTTGTTTCGGTTTGTTGTCACACGATGTTCTGCCTTCATTAAACTGCCGCACCCACGAACGCACTTTTGACACATCCATAACTCCATCACCACATGTCTCCTTCAACTGTCAATGAATTTCAATTGGTTTCACACCACGCTAATTCAGAAAACGAATGATTGCACGCTGTTCAAGTAAGGAAAACGTCGCCATTTTAAGTATTTAAAACAGTTCTCATTCTCGCTGCTGGCGGTAAAATTCCATCTGCCGTACGGTGTTGCCATCTCTGGGATGCATTGACAATGAATGCGGCCTCATTTTAAAACAATGCGCATGTTTCTCTTTCCAGTCTGGAGAAAAAAAATCGGAGGCCTTAGAACTTGAATGCACCTCGTAGAGCAGATGTGCTGGCTACTATGAAATACTTATCATCCAATTTTAAGAAAACTATTCAGTAAAAATATTTTATTCTTTTGTACTTGTTCGACAAAGGACTGAATTTATTTTTATTATTCTTTGTAGTTATTGTGCTATGTTAAGTAATATTTTGCATGAAGTTTTCAATGCTTGCAGGAATAAATATGCATTGCATAGACTTTGCGTTTGGTATACTTTAGATCTTACATTGCTGTGTATGATATGTAACCAACACATCGAAATCATATTTTAAGTCGAGAACAGGACAGTATCTATATATCCTCAAAATAATGGATTTTATGTCTGGAGGCCGAGTCATGTGTGGTGTGTCCAGTTCCACCTATGTGCTTCTGCAATCATGTGGTCATAACCACATGTCCAAGACGTTTTTTTTTAAATGGTAACATGGAAAGAGGCCCATATTTTGTTGTATGATTAATACACAAAACTTTTTGGTCAAATGCTTGAGCAGAGTGTAAACAAGGCTCCCTATAAATTTCACAATGGGTTTTATTCTGAATTTTCATAGACTGATTAAGAGTGGTAAATGGAGGGTCAAACTGATCTGCGTGAGGTTTAATATTGCAAAAAAAATATTTAATTGCTAGAACATAGTAAGGATAATTAAGAAAAATTTAATTAGAGATTTGAGGTAAAAGTTCGTATTCCATGGACAACTACTTCTAGCAATGTAAATGAAGTATGAAGAAGTTCATCTCTTCAAGGCCTAACTATTTAGAGCAAAAAATTACATTAGTGTTATTATATTTAACTTCCTTTGAATCAAATACTGAATTTAAGACATTTCAAGAACAGAAGACGCTATGAAGGCAACAAGGTGTCAAATAAGTTCATGCTCTCCCAACAAAACTTGAGAATAAAAAAATTAAAAAATAAAATTTTATCAGTCAGAGTAACATTTATACACCTTTCAATGATGCTCGAAATAATGTACAACAAATGAGGTGCATCAAATATTTTTCTAATCTATTATATTTCTTACTTTTAGACAATTCATTTCACAAAATATTTGAGTGCCTTTTTTTAAAAAAAATGCACTATTTATACAGGCTCTGTAGATTGAGACATTATTTGGTATTAACACTGACTGCTGATGAATTGTGCTCCCAACAATCAAAGACCAGCAAAATTTCTTCGTTGTTCCATTTGTTTTATTAGGAATTAAATGTATCTGATATACAAAGATAGGTGTGTACATCCTTACTGTACCTTGGTGAGATATTGAAAATATACTTTGAGATGCAGTGTAAGGAGTATAGGTAAGACTTAGTGATCACAAGACGTGAAAGGATTGTAGTTGAGTTACTTTGCCATCTCAGCTAAGCTTTAAGTAATGGTTGGGTTCAAACCCATGTCCCATGGTGTTGTTGATTGCTACCAGAGACACTACCTATGGACCATATGCTCTTTAACAGAATTCTTAGTTTCTTCTGTGCTTATTGCATTACCAAAGACGCTACCCCCCGACCATGATCACCTTAATTCGATACTCTGGTTTCTGCCGTGTTTGTCACCTGCTAAGAGTTCGTGGTCACATAAGAAACGTTCATTTTTAATACAATAGTGAGTTTGTCGAATCTGTGCTCATCAACATACATTCGAAGTAGCCGGCTGGTGATAGAAGTTGATGATAAAAGTGATGAAATTCTCCATGAAGAACTTCCCTTTGAAAATGTCACGCGCAACGCTCATTTTTGCCTTATTTCCCTAAGTAATGCTAATTTTTCTGCCTTACTACAACGTCCTACGGTTTATGGGCGTCATTTTTAGAAACATCTGGCCAACGCTTGTAATGGGAGTTTGTTACTCGCACACAGGATCCCAAAACATATCACCCGATGCTACTGTTTGTGACTACGGAAACGTTTGTGAAAATATTCTGCCCACGTTCTATGATTACGGACGATATGAACCATATGCGACGGTATGGAAATATTCTGGGATGTCAAATGTTGATGCAATGTTCACACTGCTCTTCTTGCTGCTTGTCATCAAAAAAATAAATGACTAATGGTGAAGTTAACAACTGTTGTTTCCACCAGAGATCGACTCGTTAGCTCCCAGGAGCTTCTGCGCTATTAAAAAAAGGAATAATGAAAGACAAACTTTGTTCATAGGGCCTCCTAATGAGTGATTGGATTTTAAAATATTCATTATGCCACTGTCCAGGGACCAACCAATGTATCTGTATCATTAATTCAAATGAAATAAGCCACAGATTTAATAAATACGCAGTCGGGAATTTGTTGTGAAGTAATGTTCACTTCTCACTTTTCACATACTTAATTTACTGCAGAAAATTTAAAAGAAGCATCCTTTCACACTGTCCGCAACACCTACGAGAATGTAAGTAGTCAACCAACATTACTTGTTCGCTTAACCTTTCAAAAGTTCACGAAAATCATTTAAGTGTTACAGCACACTTCTATGCTGGACTTCTGTGATCATGAACTAACGATATTTTGAATTGCACATCACAGTGAAAGTTAACTGCAGAAAAGTTCATGGAAGTTTGGACTAAGTCACCTAAACCGAAAATATTCACAGTGTTCACGTTGATCAGTGTTTGACATCTCCGACTGACACACGCAAAATATTTACGAGTACCAGCCAATCACTTCACGTGGCACGAATTTTTCTAGTGCCACATGAGGAAAAAATATTTCATATTTCGTCGCAATCGTCAAGTAAAGTACGTGCACTTCCGACTATAGAAAACGTATATAAATTATAAATTTAATGTTATATATAAATATTACACGTGAAATTGGCCGCAAATTTCGTCAGATTTTTTTTCATATAGCTTTAATGGTTTTCTCACAAATAGTGTTTCCACTCATATGGACGCTATTTTGCGTCGTTATATCACTAATATATATTTATTTTGCGTCGTTATATCACTCATAAATATTAAACACTTAAACTAATTACAGTTATACATTTTAATTGCCTATTTTACTAATGCTGTCGCTGTTTTCGCTGTTTCACGTTTCGTTTATTAGAAAATTCATTGTTTCATTGGCGGAATATGCATTCGACCCGTAATTTTAAATTGGTAGTGTTCACGGAAAATATCTTAGAATAGTTCCATAGTGTTCACTGAGCCCTGTCCACCGACACTCGCATTGTCTGACTCGCTTAAGGCATTGGTGAGTTACTACTTTTTTAAAGATTTTTTTTATATCCAAAATATTTCACATTTAATAGCTCGTAAACAAAATCTCGTAGCGGGGGTGCATCTTCACTCATACACTCATCTAATTTTTGTCCTTAATACAATGCAGCTGGTTTCTCTGTCACTGGTTAGGTTCAGTTTTTATTTATAGTTTCCCGTATTTAATATTTTCTTAATTCAGTTGGTTTTGCCGTGACGACTGGTCAAGCTCCTGAGAAATCAGTACCCAGAACAACCACCTCTGGCCGTAACAACGGCCTTGATACGCCTGGGCATTGAGTCAAACAGAGCTTGGATGGCGTGTACAGGTACAGCTGCCCATGCAGCTTCAACACGATACCACAGTTCATCAAGAGTAGTGACTAAATGGCTCTAAGCACTATGGGACTTAACATCTGAGGTCAACAGTCCCCTAGAACGTAGAACTACTTAAACCTAACTAACCTAAGGACATCACACATATCCATGCCCGAGGCAGGATTCGAACCTGCGACCGTAGCGGTCGCGCGGTTCCAGACTGAAGCGCCTAGAACCGCTCGGCCACTCCGGCCGGCGAGTAGTGACTGGCGTATTGTGACGAGCCAGTTGCTCGGCCACCATTGACCAGAAGTTTCCAGTTGGTGAGAGATCTGGAGAATGTGCTGGCCAGGGCAGCAGTCGAACATTTTCTGTATCCAGAAAGGCAACATGCGGTCGTGCATTATCCTGCTGAAATGCAGGGTTTCGCAGGGATCGAATGAAGGGTAGAGCCACGGGTCGTAACACATCTGAAATGTAACGTCCACTGTTCAAAGTGCCGTCAAAGTGAACAAGAGGTGACCGAGACGTGTAACCAATGGCGCCCCGTAGCATCACGCCGGGTGATACGCCAGTATGGCGATGACAGATACACGCTTCCAATGTGTGGTCACCGCGATGTCGCCAAACACGGATGCGACCATCATGATGGTGTAAACAGAACCTGGATTCATCCGAAAAAATGACGTTTTGCCATTCGTGCACCCAGGTTCGTAGTTGTGCACACCATCGCAGGGGCTCCTGTCTGTGATGCAGCGTCAAGGGTAACCGCAGCCATGGTCTCCGAGCTGATAGTCCACGCTGCTGCAAACGTCGTCGAACTGTTGGTGCAGATGGTTGTTGTGTCGGAAACGTTCCCATCTGTTGACTCGGGTATCGAGACGTGACTGCACGATCCGTTACAGCCATGCGGATAAGATGCCTGTTATCTCGACTGCTAGTGATACGAGGCCGTTGGCATCCAGACGGCGTTCCGTATTACCCCCCTGAACCCACCGATTCCATATTCTGCTAACAGTGATTGGATCTCGACCAACGCGAACAGCAATTCGCGATACGATAAACCGCAGTCGCGATAGGCTACAATCCGACCTTTATCAAAGTCGGAAACCTGATGGTACGCATTAATCCTCCTTACACGAGGCATCACACCAACGTTTCACCAGACAACGCCGGTCAAATGCTGTTTGTGTATGAGAAATCGGTTGGAAACTTTCCTCATTTCAGCACGTCGTAGGTGTCGCCACCGGCGCCAACCTTGTGTGACTGCTCTGAAAAGCTAATCATTTGCATATCACAGTATTTTCTTCCTGTTGATTAAATTTCGCGTCTGTAGCACGTCATGTTCGTGGTGTAGCAATTTTAATGGCCAGTAGTGTAATTAAGGAAATGTGTGTTAAAACATTCTGCTCACTTTGGATGATCCTGGAGATAGTAACCAAATGTGGCACACGGAAAGATTGTGGAATGAGAAGTGTTAATGCAGTGTTCACACTGCTCTTTTTGCTGCTTACTCTCAAAATAATAAATGACTGATGGTGAAGTCAACCACCTGAGATCGACTCGTGCGCCCCCACGTGCCTCTGCATTAATAAATAATTGAATAATGCAAGAAAAACTGTTCATAGAGCCTCCTAATGCAAGGTTGGATTTTAAAGTGTTGGCTACAATACCGCACAGGGGCCAATCAATGCATCTGTAGATTTAACCCAAATGAAATCAGTCAAGTTTAATAAATATGCAGGCAGTAATCTGTGCGAATAATGTTCACTTCTCACTTTTCACAGACTTAATTTATTGCAAATAATGGTTCAAATGGCTCTGAGCACTATGGGTCTTAACATCTGTGGTAATCAGTCCCCTAGAACTTAGAACTACTTAAACCTAACTAACCTAAGGACATCACACACATCCATGCCCGAGGCAGGATTCGAACATGCGACCGTAGCGGTCACGCAGTTCCAGACTGAAGCGCCTAGAACCGCACGGCCACACAGGCCGGCAATTTATTGCAGAAAATTTGAAAGGAGTATCCTTTCACAACATTTACAACCGTTTATTATTAAGATAATGTTTGTGAGTGAGAGAACAGAAGTAAGTCGACCAGCATCACGTGTTTGCTTAACCTTTCAAATATCCACGAAAATCATGTAAAGTGCTACAACACACTTCTAAGTTAGAGTTCTGTGAACATGAACTAACGATATTTTGAATTGCAATCACCATCAAAGTTAACTGCAGAACAGTTCATGGAAGTTTGGACTAAGTCGCCTATCCCGAAGTTGTTCAGAGTCTTCACGCTTATAAATGTTTCTAACTCTTTGTGATCGACACACGCAAAAAACTTACAAGTCCTGACCAATCAGTTCGCGAGACGCGAATTTTTCTACACACAAAATAATTCAGATTTTCTTTAAATCGTCGCAACCGAAACTTTTAGATTAGATTGGATTCAGTTTTCGTTCCATAAACCCAAAAATGAGATGATTCTCGTGGTTGTGGAATATGTCCGAAAGTATAACGTAAAAAAATAGAAAGTCTGAATATAATACTCGCTTCCCTGATCATTTGTCAGGAGGTTGTCAAGATATGTGAATGCATTAAAGTAAACTGGAATTGCTAGTATTTACAGAATTTATATACTGTCAGAATGAAACATAGTTACGCACTTTCAATAAATTTATCATATGCACAACACCTAATCTTGACTGTTGTGGTCAATTCCTGCCAAAACTGAAATCTAACGGACATTTTTCCTTCAGCTGGTCTAACAGTCTCTGTTAAGATATTCATCTGCAGAAGGGGAGTTGCCTACCAAAATGTCTTCGAAACTCTGTTTAAACTATGCTTTATCGGAAGCAAAGTTTTAATGGTTGCTGTCAGTTTATTGAAAATGTGTGTTCCTGAGTGTTGGACTCCTTTTTGGACCAAGGTAATTGATTTTAGGTCTTTATGTAGATTGTTCTCATTCCTAGTATTGATACTATGTGTTGAGCTATTGGCTGTAAATACAGGCATATTATTTGCAACAAATTTCACTAACGAATAAATATACTGAGAAGCAATGATTAGAATAATGAGTTCCTTGAACAGGTTTCTACATGATGTTCTTGAATTTACACCACAAATGAGGACCGTTTTCGCAAAACTCACTTTACGAATTTATTTTGAAAATAGTTTTTTTTCTTAACACATAGTGTTCAGCTTCCTCTACGAGGCTATGCAGCCAGCTTTAGCTAAACTTGCTTTATTCTACACTTATAGAACAGAGAATACAGCCCATTTTTGCAAAACTCGCCTCATGCGTATGTAGGGGACTTTTCAAAATTAGCTTTATGTTACTTAGCTTCCCAAAGACGTTAGAGGTATTGCTGAGTTTTCCCATAACTTGTTTAATGCGCGATGGATGTCAGAACAAGTATTTTTCTGACTGTGTTATCGCACTCATGACATAACTGTTTTGTTCTGCGGTAAATGGCAGGGCATATTACTGCCCGCGCCAACTAAGCAGACATTAGGCGCGGTGGCTGTTGGGAGCTCCCAATAGCTACTGCACTGTACGTCTATTTTGTTTGCACAAGCAGTATTGAACTCCGCTTGTTGAAGATAGCTGTAATGTGAGTTGGTTGCCAGTTTCTGCCATGTCATGTAAGTTAAATTTAGAAGACTAGACTTGTGTAAAATTGTGAATATGGGAAGTGATGGTGAAAATAATACTCCTGTGAGTGAAACACGTAGTGGTTGTCAAAGGAGAGAAACGTAGCAGTCAGACTTCTAAAAAGCAATATCATCTCTATATTCAAAGCAAAATGCAGCGCCTGATATTGACTGCTGGTGTGCTGAAAGATGTGAGGCAAGCAACCATGGAGCGAAAGACTGTCGGGCAGACAAACTCTCTTATGCTGTCTTACCATATTTCAATAATCTATTATATTTTTCAGGAGATAAGAGCAAGAAAGATGCATTCCTTCTGTCATGCATGGATGGATGTCTCAGCTCCAGCTAGACATGTTGTAGATCGCACTGTAGCTAAGGCTTTTACGTCAGTGTCTATCAAGTAAAGGATAAAACTTCGAGATGGATCCCAATTACCGGTTTGTGCTGCTACATTTAAAAAAAATAGCAAGTGTATCGCGGGATCGCTTACTGTGGATTGCTCGGTACTATCAAGAACATGTGACTGCACCACAAGAACGAAGAGGTGGCTCAAGAGCATCTCAAGCCGACCTAGTTATGCCCCAACAAGTAAAAGAGCACATTTTGAAGTGCAAGTGTAGAGAGTGTCATTACAGCAGAGGGAAAATGAGTAGATCATTTTTCCCCAAACATTAAACGTAAATACAATTTGGGAAAGTTTTTGCAAAGCAGAAAAACAAGCTCACAATAAAAGCCGTTGTGTACCAAATTTAAGACAATGTTTTATAAGAATTTTAATCTCGGCTTTGGTAACCCTCACAGTAACACTTGTTCAGCAAGAAATGGAACTCGAACTGAAAATAAAAACCGTAGAAACCGAGGAATGCTAGGAAGTGTATAAAACTAAGCAAAGTGTGTGTATAGCCCGTGCGAAGAAGTTCCACAGCATCATGAACAAATACTCTGATGACACTGCAAAAGTTGTCTTTGACGTGCAACAAAAGGCACCTATGCCTAACCTCTCTATTGGAGAAGTCTTTTACACATGACAGTTGTGGTCTATAACTTGACTGTGGTTATACATGAACCGAAAAAGGTACTAATGAAGTTTTTTCAATATCCTTGGTGTGAAACAAAAGCTGGTATGAGAGGTAAATGAAATCACATCTGCACTACTACAACATTTTCTCCTACATTATTTGGAAGAGAGGACTGGAGACATTGGTAAGAGGGGCTTTTTCCAGACTCGAGCACCAGTCAGAACAAGAAAAAAATGACGCTCTGTATGCTGGCACATTTTATGGAATGCATTACAGTGTTCTCTGAACTTACTAATTTCCTACTCAAGTACATAGTTTCATGCAACCAGACCGCGTATTCGGTAGAGTTGGGAAGGAATATCGGAAGAAAGAAGGTATCACGTCACCTTGTGTACGGAGGAATATTCTAGCGAAGTTTGGAAAGGTTCTGGCGTGGGGAGAAGACTGGCTTTCCTCCGCTAAGGAGTTACTGAAGTCCGCTTTGGGTTTCTGAATGATGGGTGTACGAGCAATAACTTACAGACAAAACAACTGTAAGATTCATTGTGCTGTTAAAACGACGTATTTCTCTGGATCAGAAGTGTGTTTTGATGTTTTGAAGAAGGACACTTCTTCGTTCAAAGCCATGGAACGTGCTGCGATTATTCCCAAGATAAACCAAATGAGTGCAGAAAAAAAAGGATGTACCGAAGCTAATGCGTTTCTTTACCATTCCTAAGAACGCAGCAAGTTTCTACAATGACATACTCTCTGCAAGTGGAGAGGAATATGAAGATCATGATAACTCACGGAGAATGTATAAGGATGAAGAGTCCCCTGATTGAGGGGGAAAAGGGAATATTGTTTTAAAACTTTAATCTAAAAAACAGTCATTTAACAGTCAGGTGTCACTGATCTAGTTTGAGCATAAAGCGAGTTTTGAAAAAGAAAACAGTTTTTCTACACGCAGCAGTTGATAAACTATCAAAAAAATTTATGTACATTGAGAGGATACCTTGAAACATATTCAAAATCGTATGACATTTGTTAATCGTAAACAAAATTCCTTGTAACCTGATTGTTAATCAAATAAATGTCTCTCCTGTAAAATTTAATTTTTTGCATAGAGCGAGTTTTATAAAAACGGTCCTCAAGTGAGTATTATCACACCATTTTTTGCTCTAAAAACTTTTGCTCGATTTAACAAGTTACCACAAAATATGATCCCATAGTACATAATAGAATGACAGTACGCAAAGTATGCAAAGAATGCAAGTTTCTTTATATTTATATCTCCTACGACTGACATCATTCGCATTGCTAACACGGACTTGTTTAGGGGCTTCAGCAATTCTGTGGTATGCCCTTCCCAGCTGAATTCATTATTTACAAGCCCATGACCAAATACATAGAAAATACTTTGTATGTCCTATCTGTACGAGAACTCCGTCGAAATCCAAGTAACGCGCAAAAATGGCCGCTGATACTTATACCCTCGCGCTGACTTAAGTCAAGTACATGCACTTTCGTTTTTCGAAAACATATATAAACTATAAATTTAATGTTATATCTAAATAATACACGTGCAATTGGACTCAAATATCGTCAGTCTTTTTTTCATGTAGCTTTAATGATTTTATCATAAATAGAGTTTCTGCTCATCTGAACGCTATTTTACGTCATATATCTCTGATATATATTAAACGATTAAACTAATTACAGTTATGTATTCTTAATTACCTCTATTTACCAATGCTGTCGCTAATTTCATTGTTCACTGAGCCCTATCCATCAACACTACGTTTGTCTGCATTGCTTAATAGGATCCGGGGGGCTGTACGTTTTCCTTGCGAGAACTGCAAGTTTTAGTTACATTTTTCTTCGAAATTGCTTAAGATATCATGATGAAATTTTAATAGGTTGTTAGACAGGCTTTATTCAGTATTTAAAAATGTTTTGGGAGCAATTGGCTGTAATATCAAAAATCAATATTTTTGTTTCAATCCTAATCTTAAAAAAAAAATTTCACATAGAATATTTCATAAGATTTTTTTTCTGTAACAGGAAATTCAGCAGAAAAATTTTAAAATAGTAAATACATATTACGACACCCTGTGAAAGTTTGAGCCCTGTATGCACTATAGTTTTAAAGAAAATGGTACTTCCAATTTAAAAAAATGTAAATCTGAGAAACTAAGATTTAAAATCTGTTACCCATTTAGAACATCCCAGCTGGATTGGATGGATTGTCAGGGGTGTTCAATCTATCTAAAAGTTATCTTTTTACACTTTTTTCTGCTGAAGTTTGTTCTCATTAGCATTTAGCACCCTTTCAGCATTTCTTATTCTTTCAGAGTCTATCACAGCCATGGATTGAATTGTGAAGCATGCTGGTTATAGTCCTAGCCGCTTCAGAACTTCACACTTATGACATTTTCTTTATTATAAGCAGCTACTGCGTCATAGACTCCAAAATGTAGAGCACTATTTTTTAAAAAAAAAAAAAACTTTTGGCAATGCGATTTCAAATCACATTGTTCACACTTTCATTGCAATAATTTCTCCAATAATGTTCCATTTGATAATTCTCTAAATATTGGATTAATTTTCTCCATAATTGCTGCAGGTAAATTGTGTTTGTTGTCATAGATATCTCCTGTATTTTTCAATTTATTGTACTTACACCATGACGATGAACCAGGTTTTGCATCTGTCGACATTGTATGAAAAAATAATGTCCAAATTGCCTTTCTCCTTTCACTAACACATTTGGTATTCTGCCTTATACAAAGCCCATAATACCTCTTAAATATGTCTGTGATATCATCTGTCAGCCTGTTCCTACCTCCAACAGGCTTTCTATCAGCAAGTTGCTTTCTTCCTAATTTTGTTTTGAGCTGCCTCAGCCTTTACCCCATTCACTTCTGAATATGACCAATACATACCAACGTTTTTACTTGGACGTCATTACCATAGGGTTTTAATTCTTCAGTTGTTTTGAAGCTTTTGCAGTCATCACCACCTACGAAATTGACATATCTAGCGTTGTACCATGAGACAAACCTTTCAAAAATTTTCTTTATCCCTTCAACTTCCATACCACCAATGCTTCCACTACAATTAGCTCTACGCCTTCAGAACGTTTATTTATAATTCAGTCAGAGTACCCGCAATATTTTGATAAAATTACAACATCAGTCACCTTTTCAGTGTCTCCACTAGCGGTTATTACCACACCAGTGAATTATCCAAGCCCTCTCTTCTGCCAGGAACCGTCTAAGCCTACAGTACGATCCCTTTTATTGACATTGTCATTGACTAACAGCTTCTTCACCTGCTTCCTGTGTAGTTTCTTGTGTAGTATCATCCACTACAGATCCTATTTTTTTTTTTTGTAAGTACTAAATTCTGTGAGAGGTGTTGGTAAGTTCATAAGGTAACACATCATTTTCCCTGTGGTTGCACCTTTTCCAATAGAGCGAAGGGCATAAACCAGTCTCAAGTTCAAATAACTTTCCTGACTCACTCTGCATAGAACGACTGTTAAAAATGATACTTTGCAGTCATTCATGTGCATGATGGCGTTATTTCACATGCAAGGCCAACATGTCCCTTGACTTGAAGCTCAAGACCTTTCTGATTACAATTCTTACCTCTGAAATCACTTTTTAAAAATACCTGACAGTACATTTATGTCATATATTTCATTTAGAACATTTTGACCTGTTTCCTGAGTCCGACAAACAAACAAAAACAACTTGTCAAACGAGTTGAGAAACGCCCACAAAGAGCAGCAGAGGTCCTTTTTATTTATTTATTTTTAAGTACTTAGAATTAAGGTAAATGTGTGATTCTTGAAGCAAATTGATCAGAAAACTCCGTAAAATTTTAAGATGCAAAAAGCAAAAATTCCATATTTTTCACATTTTTCACCCTCCAGGTGCCCTTAAGGTCTTAGTGAGTTATTACTTTTTAAAGATTATTTTTTATACCCATAACATTTAACATTTAAGAGCTTGTAAATTAAATCTCATAGCAATGATGTGTCTTCACTCATGCACTCATTTAATTTTTGTCTTTAAAACCATATAACTGGTTTCTCTGTCACTGGTTTGGTTCAGTTTTTATTTAGAGTTTTCCTTTTTTCATATCTTCTTTATTCATTTGGTTCGGTCATGGTGGCTACCCTCCCTGGCCAAGCTCAAACGGTGGGATTTTTTTTTTCCCACGATGCGTCATGTGTCTCCAGCTAGCTACCCTGCACTTAGGATTTCTCATACTTTGAGGCCTACCAATCATCGGGCTTCAAAGATGCCGCCCTCTATTGACGCCACCGCAAACCTGGTCTGGTTCAGCATCACCCACAACTTTCAGATCACGCTCTCATGGCGGTCACAACACCCGCCGAAGCTGCGTCTGCTGTTAAAGTTTTTCATACGCATTTTCTGGATGTACGGTCTCACGGTTGTAGCTGGAATGTCGTACATCCAGATGTTGTACGCTGTCTGACACTTCTGTCACTTAGGATGTGATCTTAGCCAGCAGAGCATGCCGCTGGTCATGCAGTCAGCTGCCGGCCTGTGTAACATCCAGTCTCGGGTGTGGTAGGCCGAGTATGGTCTTTCAGCGTGAGCGCCGTCGACCAGCGATGGTCGTCGGTGTGAGTGGCTACCTGAAGTCGGTCCAGCGGCTGGCAGAGGTATTTGTTTGTTTGTGCGTGTTATTGTGCTCTGTCGCTGGCTGTAGCAGAGTTGTTTCACGCCGAAAATGTCTCGCACAACTAGTTTACCAACCTTTAATTTCGTAATAATGGCATTCTTTTGGACATCTGTAGTTTACGAATTTGACGGTCATGTATCAGCTCGTCACTCTGTAAAAAGTTGTTCCGTTCTCAATGTCTATGATACAGAAGATGGACAAAAATATGGAAATACCAAATATATAACCAACCTCATCACCTGGTCGCTCCTCTCCTCTCCAACCCCCGCCCTCTGCCGCGCCTTCACTGTTGTGTCCCCCCTACCCTTCACCTCTACACCCTTCATCTCCTTTCCCCAAGGTGGCTTCCGTCGGCTCCCCTCCCGGATGTGTCCTCTCTCCCTCCATTTATCCCTCCTATCAACTCTGATCCTCAGCTCCCCCTCCTTTCCTCTGTCCTTTCCCCGGGCTCCCTCTTCCTCCCCCCTTCCATCCTGTGCTTTCCCTGCCTACCCTCTCTCTGCCTCCCTTCTCTCCCCCGAGTCCTTTTTGCTCTCCCCTCCACTGCCTTTCCCACTCCTTCTCACATCCGACCAGCCCCCCCCCTTTTCTATGTCCCCTCCCTCCATCGGCTCCCCCTTTTTTTCTTTTCCTCTCCTCCCACCTTTTTACCCCCCATAGGTCCCAGTCCTCCCCCCCCCTCTGCCACCGTGTCACCTGTATAGTGCTGTTATAAGTGAGTGTTCAGTGTTGTGCATCCCCTGTTAGTGTTGCGAACAGCCACCATACTGTCGCTAGCTTTATCTCGTGTGAACAGAAACCAGACTGTCGCTGTGTTTTTCATTGTGCCTGTCTACTTCTTCTATTTCTTCATCCGCATCATCACTGCAATGGTTTTATATTTTAAATTCCAAAACTTTCTGCCATTTTACAGTGTTTTACAGTGTCACTATTTTATCGCCTTTTTTCTTGTTTGTTTATATTCTCATTGTGTTTTGTAACTTTTCCGTAGGCTGTAGAGCAGCATATTACACTGCTGCCAGCACGCCCCCTCCCCTGGGGGGTGAATTGAAATCCAATAAAGGAAAAAAAACATATAACCAAGCTTAAGGTGGTGTAGGAGAACCATTGGTGTTCAAAACAGCTTCCAGTCGCCTTGGAATGGATAAAAACAGGTTCCATATGGATTCCAGGGGAATCTTATACCACTCTTCCCGCAAAACAGTGACAGTTTCAGATAAAAATGATGGACGTGGATACCAATCAATCATGTTTCTCTCCTGACAAGACCACAAAGGCTCAATAATACTGAGATCTGGGGACTGTAACGGCCAGGGGAGATGCGAAAATTTATCCTTGTGCTCACAAAACCAGTCCTGGACGGTGCAGGCTGTATGAATATGGGTCTTGTCGTCTTGGAACGCAGCATCGCCATTGGGGAACGAACACTGTACCATGGAATGCAACTGATTAGCCAAAATTGTCACATCATCCTTGACACTAGTGTGACCTTGCAGAGTTCCCTTGTGATGTATGGAATACCAGAATATGGCTGCCCAAATCATCACTGAACCACCGCCATATTTCACTCTTGAGAGATAAATTCGGCCAAAAGTTGGAAACAGTGTGCGACAAGACTCATCCAACTAAATGCCTTTCTTCCTTTGTTCCTTAGTCCAGTTTTATGGCTTCAGCACCGTGTTTTCCTGTTATGGTTATTTCCATAACAGATAAGTGATTTTGGAATTTCAGTTCGCCATGCAGTTCCCCTCCCATAGACCTCCATTAGTATTGTTTTGGTGCTAAAGGTGTTCGTGAGTACAACATTCAGTTCTGCAGTGTCTTTTGCAGCTATCGTCTTCTTATTTTCGCCACAATCCTCTTCAATGACCGCCTATCACTATAACTCAACACACACTTTCGTCCGAATTGTGACTTAGCATATGATATTTTTCCGCTTTCCGTACATTCAGTGTAAAGCTTCAGTACGGTTCTTCTTGAAACACCAAACAGTTCGACTACCTTAGTTACAGAAGCACCTACCATACGAGTACCAACAATTTTCCCACGCTCGAATTCACTTAACTCCAACACAATGCACTCAAAACTACATAGAACACTATTTTGAACACGACTGACACTTGCAGCATATTGAGGACATTGTACAGATGCTATTTGTAGTCAAATACAACGTCACAGCCTGTAGGCTTAGCTAGCAGCTGCATTTATGTTCAAGCATGAATTTCTCGCAGTGTTTCCATATTTTTGGCCAATCCCTGTACGTCTCTGATGTATATAATCTTCACATGTTTGGATGCATCTGTGGAGCTGTTTATTGACATGTTACCACCCTATACCACACATTAATTTTTCGTGGTGAATTTTCAAACACAGAACAGTCTTTTTTTCAGCTTCTGAGCCACCGTATATGTCTTCTCTTGGGAGGACGAATGTGCACCCCACGATTTTTTAATTTTCCTGCGGAATTCCTGTGTGACTTATAGGTCATTTTAAATAGATGAATTTTGAATTTCCTACCATTTTCAGTATGGGATAAAACATATATGTACTACTTTCATTTCACATTTCGCCCGCACCATTTTAACCCAGGTCATGTGGAATGTGACTGCAGTGCCACCACAAATAGTATACTAATGGTGGGAAACAGAGTTACTGTTTTGGACTTCACGTTAAGCACTCGAATCAGCAGTGTGCATTGTGTGGTATCTCCGTGCAGTTCTCTCCAGTGTAACAAGGTGGCTGGTAACTGGATTGGTGACTGATGATTAGTAGCTGTGGCAGTGGTGGCAGCAGGATAACTCCAGCCAATGATGTGGCAGCAGCATGGGTGAGTTGCCTGCACTTGGTGCGATGCTAGACCCAGGTACAGATGGGAGGTGAAGGTGAAAGTAGTGCTCCCTGGGATGGTGTTTGTTTAAATAATGAAGAAATTACTGTTCCTTTCCTTTCCCAATGGTATCCTGCTAGTGACCTATACAGTTTTAATCTTAGGGCAAGTCAGTTCTTGGATTCCAATGACAATTGGATGACAATTGTATAAACTGTGGCATCAGAAAGCTGGGTAGGGGACTGTTTAATCATAGCACAAGTGGGCTTAAATTTAAAGCATGTCAACTGTATCATCATAGGAATGGGGAAAACCAACGTCTTCTGAATTTTCCACCATTTAATGCTTAGGATAAGTGATCTGCCAATCATGCAGGCTGGCCATAACCCAGGGACCGTCATCTTCGATTCTGACCACTCCAGTCAGGCCACTCCAGTGTCTCAAGGTACGACATCTTGAATCGCTATTTTGGGTTTGTGACATCATACATGCTGGCCCAGTATGCTAAGGTACCCAGCTTGAATCCTCATGTTTAATTCTAATTTCATACAGAGTGTCCTTGAATTTCGCACCAACAGAACAATGCGCCATCTTCGATTTTTTAATATCCCACCAACTTATACTTATGACAAGCACCCTACTTCACAGTGACATCATAGGTGTGAGGGAAACACTGGCTATTTAGAATTTCCTACTATATTTTGAATTTCCTGACATATTTTGAATTTCCTGCCAATTTTTACGTAAGGCAACTAGCCTGTGTCAGAGGGGAGGAGAGTGGGAAACCTGCCAACTGCATATGATGACTTAATCACTGACATCTTAGGGGGGTGAGGTGGAAGGTGTGACCTGGCAACAATCCAGAGTGACCCGGAACTCTCCTTACCATGCTTCGTATGGAATCCATGTCGGTTTTTATAGAGGAGAATTTCGTTCTGGAGAACCGTCATAATGAGTGAGCATAGAACCTGTTCGATAATTCTACAACAAACTGACATCAGCAACTAGGCCTATAATTATATACATTAGTTCGATTATCCTTTTTGAACACAGGAATGACTAGTGCCTTCTATCCAGTCCGTCGGTACCCTTCAATGTTTCAGTGACCTATTTAAAATTGCAGCTAGATTGGGAGCAAGGTCTTTCACATATTCTCTGTAAAATCTCAAAGGTATTTCATCCGGTCCAGATGCCTTTCCACTATTAAGCGATTACATTCGATTTTCTGTTCCGCGGTCACTTATATCAATACCTAACATTTCAGCGTCCATACGATTATTGAAAGACTTGCTTTTGAGAGGAACTATGTGACATTCTCCGTCATCCACGTGTAGGTTTCCCGCGATTTTCCTAAAACGAGAAAGATGACTGCAGGTGTCGCTCCTTTGAAAAGGACATGCTCTCAGCCGTCTCCAATGACATTAATCCCTTTCCTTTCTTTCTTCCTCAAATGTAGTGCAATACTCTTCTTAGAAGTTTCCTTTCTTTGACTTTTAGTCGTTCTGACACACTTCTACTACACACCAGTACGCATACTCCCCGACAGAGGTTTTTTGGTGAAATGAACGTAGAGTTTTTTTTTTTTTAACTGGCCGTTAGTGGACACTGGTAGCATATTGTAAGCTTCTATAAGGAAATGGTGTGCCATTTAAATCCTGTCGATCTTTTACTTAATGGTTGTGTTCTCAGGAGTAATGGGCATTGCTCACCTTTAAGCGTCTTTATTTTCCTTCAACTTACCTGCAACTTCCTGGACGCTAACCTGGTCTTTAAAATAACGGTAACATCATTTGCTACTGTTAGTAGTAATAACTGTTGTTGTAGTAGTACTAGTAGCCTATATCATAGGCTCCCTACATTATTTTCCTTTACAACGTAATTATTAAGGCTTTGTTCTAGTTATATTCTTCAGTTCACAGAAAGCAAATACTATGCAGCTTAAAGAATCTTTCCTATTTAATACAAAACAAAGTTTTACAGATAATATTCACATACACTCCTGATAATTCGTATATTGTAAATTTTCTTCTTTTAGTATCAGCAAAAGTAATTTTTTCCTATGTGTACAAGCTGCAAAGTGGTGACATACGCAACCCTACTCACTTGACAAAAATATTGTTGTGCAAAAATTGTTAATATATTGTGATGTTCAGCTCAGGTATTTGATCAAAATTATAGAATTGTTTGATTTTCACTATTCGCTATTCGAAAAAGGAATTCGTAAGATCTTCAGGAAACTTGTACCCATTACATTGTATGATCTGACTTGTCCAATATATCTCTGTATCTATGAATATGTTACTGGCATTGTGTGAAATACGGTATTCAATAGGATGCCTAGATAATGTATAGAATGTCTAAAATCGAATGTCAAAGTACGAAACGTTTGATATTTTATGCATCGCCTAGGCATTGTATACTTTCCCGGATTGTCTGCTGGTAAAATATATAACACGCCTAATCCCCCCATTTTTGCCCGCCACCACTGTTTGCCGTGGCGTTTAGATATTTGTTTAATGGTTGCGAAGACAGCGTATTGTTGTACAACGGTAAACTGTCACGCCACGGATATCACCATAATAGTTCACAATGTATCGCGTCCGGCTGGAGTTCCACAAACGCTCTCCCGTCATCCTTTCTCGTTGTTCTTTTATCACCATGTTGGAAGGGAGTGTAGTGCTAAGACAGGAATCACTCCATGCTGACATGAAACGACGGTTCTGGGATGAATCACCTCAAGTAAGAGCCAGTGCCGCTAAAAACTGTGCTTTCCTAACCGAAACCATGTACCGAAAGTTAGTCAACGATGTGAAAAAAGCTAAGACGATCATGAACAAGGAACCACATGAATATTGGCTGCTGAAACACTATCGTAATGATGGTCGAAAATAAGACTAAGTTGACCTATCCTGTTAAAGATGGTACCAGTGCTATGTTTATGTCGCAGCACCGAGTTCTTTGACATACTCCATAAAGTCCATTTGGCTTTCGGTCATGAAGGGCGGAACAGGATGCTGAAAAAACTGTCACTCAAGTATAAGGATATTACCCGTCATGATATTGAGCTGTACATTTACCTTTGTGAGTCTTGCCAGAAGCAGCAAAAAGGTGTTCAAAAAGGTTTTGTGGTAAAGCCAACAGTTTTTTTCGGAATTCAGTTCCCTTTGTCAGGTCGATCTCATCGATTTAAAGTCCCATCCTGATAGAAAGTTCAAGTTTATAATGCTCTATCAAGATAATCTCACTAAGTCTGTAGCTCTGAAATCAAAGAGAGAGGAAGAAGTAGTCTACAACCTCATCGACATATTTACGTTACTTGGAGCTTCAGCGATTCTATAGTCCGATAACGGCAGGGAATTTGCAAACAATGTGGTAAGCAGCCTGAAGGTGCATTGCCCCTCCTTGAAGATCGTCCATGGTAAGCCGCGCCACTCACAAAGTCAAGGGAGCGTAGAAAAGGCAAATCAGGACACTGAAAATATGCTGTGTGCTTCGATGTAAGATGAAAAAACTAGCCGCTGGAGTGGCGGCCTGCGGTTCGCTCAACTTACGAAAAACAGAGCTTTTCGTACTGGGATTAACAGGTGCCATACGAAGCCAGTAGCTCTCTCGACGTCCCTGGCTGACGACGTTTTGCAAGACGCAGAGACTGAGGAAGAGCTGAAAAAAATAATAGAGAGCGTACGAACAACACAATAGCAAAAAGAAAGACGCAATGTATCAATGCAGAATCTACAGCTCCCGACAGAAGACAGATACGAATGCAATCCCTGAGGGAGGAAACCAAAACAATCATGAAGCCATGCTTATCGAAGAGCTTTCGATTTCTGTGGTTACTGAAAATCCTTCTTTCTCTGATATCTGCTGCGTCTGCTTAAAAGAAATCAGCGGTGTTCATACATTTCAAAAGTGTAGCTGAAACACCATGCAATCTGTGGGCCTTGTCCTAACGACAATGACGGCGACGAAGTAGACGGTTGTGGGGTTAGCATTTTGTGCGGTGTTTGCTTTAGTATTGAGAAAGCTATCCAAAGAAAAATTTAATCGAAATTGGACTTTGAGATTCAAGCCAAAAAATTGAAAATTCATCCTGTGCCTTTGGGTACCACTGTGCGAGTTCCTATTCCCGATGTCGACTAAGAACGGGGTGACTCACACAGTCTGTTAGCTGTTGTCCTGAACGTGAGGGAAGATGGCTTTCACCGACTTGAAACTACAGAAGGAATCTCAAGCAGCTCAACGCAAGATCAGAATTCGCCGTATGTCGAAAGAAGTTAATGAGAACTAAAGACATTCCTCATCAAGAGATACGTCCCCGATCTGCATTTACTTCTCAGTCCACACGAAGCAGCCAAGGATTCATCAGGTGTACGTGCAACACGAAATGCCAAAATATGAGGTGCCTTTGTGTCAAAAAGAAAATTAAGTGCAAATTCAAATTGTCACTCTAGCTTCCGTGATGCAACAAGTGGGTCATGTCTGTTCTGCTTTGTGTTTTACCGGTACCAGTATTCTGTCGACATTCGTTTTTAAGTCGTGAAATGTATGTGCAAGATCAAATTTCCAGAACGTAAAGTGTTTTTTGTGAAGAAGAAAAGTGAGTATCCTATGCTTTATTTCGTAGTTTTGTTCTTTTAGTTTCAAATGCGTGCAATAATTAATCAAGCCTTTTCGTTTTGTGTCGTTTTAATACTTCCCGTAAATGGTACTGGTCATTCTGTATATGCCTAGGAATTGTATATTATGCCTAGGAAAAGTGTGTAACATTTTCAGAAAAAAAATATATTTCATAGTTTGCCTAAAACTATCAGGCATTCTATAGAATACAGAGATTTCACACAATGTCAGTAGCACATAAAAAGATATAAGAGAGACAATAAGCCTATACTACTTGAACGAATTATTACACAAAAATTTTATCTTTAATTAACGGTTAAAAATATTTGTCCCCTGTTACTTCCAGAAGAAATAGATATCTTGATATCAACTGTGTCGTAGCTCACACACAGTACTGACTTATCACGCAAGACGACTCGATTCAAACTAGTGCCTCCGTCACACAATAACGCCCATGCTTGCACGCAGTTGCCATCTGCCGTTGAGAAGAGGAACGTGGTGTACACGCAATCTAGCGGTGACGGCAGCAAGTAGAGCTCCGTCGCATCACGTGTACATGGACGTCATCTACGGGCCGCCATATAAACTACGTGTGTAGCTACATGCGCGCGGCTTTTAACGCATCTGACAGTTGGCTCTTCGACTCAGCTGCAGTCGGGTTACCGGATCAATCTGAGGCACTCCCTGCTTTCCTAGTTACGCCGAGGTTTCAGATCCTTTGACAGGTAGGTAAGAGCACAATTTCGTTGACGAAATATTTGTTATTGTTGCGATTTATCAATGGATAGAATGTCTAATTTCTGCGTATTTTGTTACTAGTTATTGACAAAATCAATAACTTACTTGAAAGATATTTCCCATTATTTTTAATGCAGGCATTCGCTTGTCTTTCTTTACAAACAAACAGATAATTGGTGAGTAATTATCGTTTGTTTTATAAAGAAAGGTACCTGTGTGCAATAGTTTAAGGTGTGAAATTCATCACCGTAAAAATATATGCAATTTCTTCTGATAGAACTGTGTGAATTAGCTGTCAAATATGCTTAATATCACAATGTATAATTATAAAAGTCGCTGAACCCACGTAGTACTTATTTTCCTTCAATGAATTCATGCTGATTTCCTTAGGGGGAAAAAAATGTAACGTCATATTAGCGTTTATTCGAATGTAACGACATCTAAAGTTGTTCATATTCTTTAAGCTATTGCGTATATAATTATGATCCATTATGTAGGTGCAAAAATATTCACTTTGAAAAGTTATGCATTCAAAAAGATTAAGAATGGTGACTTAAAAATTGTTTACTTTCAGTCATTTGCTACCGGATTCAGCTCACTGTCTCCTCTGTATCGAATGTAAACAATGGGTTATGCTGTCTGTGTTCACCAATCGCTCGCTGCCTGTCTGTTTCACGATTAAAATTTCGTCTTGTTATTAGTATACGTGGAATATATGTCAAATTCTCTGAGGGATTCCTAATTTCCGCAGCACTACATTGTGCCTTAACATGTAGACTACTATTGATACAGGTACTTGGATATACCACTTGGAATTGTTCCCGATTCATGTGAGAGGATATGAGCTTACATGCACTGTCTATAACATGTAGCCTCGTTTCATAGACGGTCAGCCCTCTAATTTCTAATATAGCACGCATTTGAAAAGGAGTAAACTAGTGACATTAATTAGTTCTTGAATAACAGAAAATACGCAGTGTTCCGATTTTATTGCCGAGCGACTGATCCCCATAGCATAACTAATACAGTCATTAAGCTGTCTCGCACGATACTCCTTAAACCTTTATTAATACACCAATAAATCTTACAAAGACGAAGCTCCGAAACCTTACGAGATTTGCGAGTGATAAGTACCTTCTGAAATGACGGGCTGTATAAAAAGAGTAATTTAGAAAAAAATGAAGTCATATTTTCGTTCACAGTGACTAGGTTTTGTCATGACCATCTGACCGTAATTTCGATTTTACAAGGATTACAACAAAGTACCTAAAATTGTCCACTGAAAAGTAGCCATATTCAGCTGTACCAAGAGGTTGCGTGGCGGAGCTACAATTAATTCTTCTGGTGAGATGTTCAGGTATACAGTGGTTAACGTCCATGAAATGGGTTGACTGACAAAATTTTCAGTTTCAGGTAGTCCAATAGCATCAGATTCGTGCTGTAATTTTATCTATGGTTTCATGATTATAGACGAATGGACATCATCTATCAGTAAGTTTTACCAGGATGTGATATCAAGATCTGAAACCAAATGTATTACTACTGTGATCTTCAGACTGAAGATCGTTTTGATGCAGCTCTCCATGCTAGCCTGTCATGTATAAGTGTCTTCATATCTGAAGAATTACTACAAGCTGCACCCATTTGAATCTGGTTACTACAGTTAAGCCTTGGATGACTTCTCGTAACTTTTGACTCCCACCAAATAGGTTCCTAACTGGGTGAAACAGAGCTCCACCGACAAACTGTCAGAGGTCATTCAGGAATTGCTCCTGAGTATTTTAGTATAAGGCACCCGCGGCTCGTGTCAGAGTAATGATGTACACTTCAGGGGGGGGGGGGGGGGGGACAACACGAAGAAATTATCCGAACTTGCTGGAAATCGGTAGATGTGATGTGCATTTTCAGGCAAACAAAGGATTGTAATTTCAGAAAAACTGGATGACTTATTCAACAGAAAGAGTTTCACAAACTAAGCAAGTCAAGAACAAGTTTGCCCATCTGTGGTCCTTATGAAAGCAGTGATTCAGATTGGCATTCATTGGTTGAGTTACTGGACGTCCACCTGACGGATATCGAGCCAAATTATGTTCAACTGGTAAGATAGATGGTCGAAATCCCGAACTGGGTGAAGGGCCATGCCCATAATGCTCCAAACGTTTTCAGTGGGAAAGAGATCCGGTGGCCTTGCTGGCCAGGGTAGCGTTTGGCAAACACTAAGACAGGCAGTTTAGACCCTCCCCATGTGCGGGCGGGCATTATCTTGCTGAAATGTAAGTCCAGGATGGCGTGCCATGAAGGGCAACATTACGGGGTCTAGAATATCGTCGACATACCGCTGTACTGCAAGGGTGCCGCGGATGACAAAGGGGCCCTGCTATGAAAATAAACCGTACCTCAGACCATCACTCCTGATTTTCGGGCGTATGGCGGGCGACAGTAAGGTTGGTATATCACTACTGTCTGGGACGTCTCCAGACACGTCTTCGGCCTGGAATCTGAGCGACTGGTGTAGAATTGTCCTCAGTGATGAGTTTCGCTTCTAATTGAGCGCTGATGACGTGCATGAAGACGTCCGGGACAGTGGGGGGATACTAACCTGGCTGTCGCCCGCTATACAGTCCGACATGCAGGAGTGATGGTCTTGGGGTGGCATTCCTTTTCATAGCTGGCCCCTTTGGTTGTCACGACCGCGGCACCCTTACAGCACAGCCCTACATCGACAATGCTCTACCACCGCTTCGCTGCCCTTAATGCAGGCCATTCTGGGCTTGCATTTCAGCAAGACAATTCCCGCCCGCACACGGCGAGAGTTATACTGTTCGTTTTCGTGCTTGCCCAACCCTACCTTGGCCAGCAAGATCACCGAATCTCTAACCAATTGAAAACGTTTGGAGCATTACGGGCAGGGCTCTCTAGTCATCTAGGAATTATGACGATCTAACGCGCCATTTGAACAGAATTTGGCTCGATATCCCAAAGGTGGACATCCAACAACTCTATGAATCAATGCTAAGTCGAATAACTGCTTTCAGGAGGGCCAGAGGTGGACCAACGTGTTATTGACTTGGTCAATTTGTTAAGTTCTCTCTCTTGAATAAATCATCCAATTTTTCTGAAATTATAGACATTTGTATGTCTGTACATGTCATCGCATCTACCGATTTCTGTCCAGTTCGGATAATTCCTTCGTGGTGAGTAGTCTTTTTTTGTCTTAGAGTGTAATTATGATTAATTTGGTTTGTTACCTCAATCACGCGTTTTTCTTTCAAAATACCTTCACAACAGTGAAGACGCGTGTAGTATGCAATAATCAAAACGTCCAACACACAATACAGAGTAGTGCAACATCCCTCACACGGAACACACAAACTTTCATCAGAGGGTGTTAAGTCTCTTGAGTCAGTGTGCAGTACAGCACGTAAGGAATGTGAAACTGTTTGCGTACAAGTATTGTTCAAAATTTAGACCACCACGACCACTGCAGTGTGTAAAGCGACGCACCGTCGGCTATGTTACAAACTCAAGAATCCCAGGAAATTGGCATAGTACTTCCGTTGCCGCGATAATCCTAGCGTCCAGGTCCGTGCAAGTTTCGACCGGAGTCTCGTAATCATGGTTCTTCACATGTCTACAGAAGGTGAAATCCATTGGTGTCATTGACCACCGCGACTATTCCATTGTTGTCATTGTGCTTCTTAACATCGAGTCGTGTGACTTATGGCCTCCCGTCGGGTAGACCGTTTGCCGGGTGCCTGACTTTCGATTTGACGCCACTTCGGCGACTTGCGCGTCGACGGGGATGAAATAATGATGATTAGGACTACACAACACCCAGTCTCTGAGCGGAGAAAATCTCCGACCCGGGCCCTTAGGATTGACATTCTGTCGCGCTGAACACTCAGCGGACTTAACATCGAGTGTAAGGATGGCATAACTGTAGACAATAGCAGGTAAAATGAGCGGATGGAAACTAGGTCGTCGACATTTACACTGTTATCTACTACTTTCAGTGCAATGAAAATACAAAGCTAACTGAGACATAAATTAAACGAAATACAGTAACTCTGTAGCGAGCCGCCACAGACCGTGGGCGTCTCACACCTAAATACTCAGAAGGTATCCATGAACAATCTCTGAAAGTTTGCCGGTGAAGTTCTTGGTCAACCTGTGTAAGTCAAAACAGATTTATCGTCGATCAAAAGGAAAAAGAAAATACTCGCGGCAGATGGCGATATTGTATCGCATAGCCACTAATCTGGACATTTAAAGAAATCTTTTTATCTGATTCATATTATACCAAAATATGCCGAAGCCTTTTGTCTTAATAACTTCGCGTGGCTGTACTAGGTAATGGTCGTACAGTTCGTCTGTTTCGGCGGTCCCAAAGAAAATGTAAATTAATTTCCACTGCCAACGAATTGCACATCGTCAGGGTGAATGGATGGATGACGCATTTAAAGTGTTTACGTCCCTCCCGGAATAACGACTGTCTTATTTTTCGATATTGGCGCAGTTAACCTGGCATCATTGGCATCTCTTATCTCATACTCGCCATTGTGTTACACCATTTCGTACTTGTACCGCTGCTCGTATGGATGAACGAAATCCACCAGCGACTGAACTGACCGCACCAACAAAAGTGGCTATGGATAGCACTAGTATTAGAAAGCTACACAGTCCACATCGAATGTGGTAATGATCATTTTTTGTTTTAATCATCTCAGGGGTATGCTCAAACATTAATACATACACTGATAAGCCAGAATATTATGACCACTGCCCACTGCGACGATGGATGCCCCTGATGGCACTGCGGGATCGTGACACGGTAACAAATCTGTGTAAGCGGAGCAGACAAGCACAAGGAATCATCGTAGCGAAGATGTGGCTTGCAAATGGGGAAATCCATAGAGATAAGCGACTTTGACAAACGGCAGATTATTATTACGCAGAGTCTACGGACGAGTATCTCGAAAACGGCGAAACTGATCGAATGTTCACATGCTACTGTCACGAGGATCTACGGAAAGTGGTAGGACAGTTCAACTACCACTAGGCGCTAAATGGTTGGACGTCCGCGACTTCACAGAAAGTGGGGTTCGAAGGCTCGTCTGCTCTGTAAAGTAGTATAGTTTGGGATCTGCGGCATCTCTGTCGAAAGGGCACAGTGCTGGTGCACCCACAAGTGTTTCGGAGCACACTGTTCGTCGTACATTGTTGAACATGGAGCTCGCCTACGTTTTCACATGTTGACCCAATCACGTCGTCAATTACGATTGCAGTGGACGCGGGACCATCGGGATTCGACTGCCGATCAGTGCAAAAATGCGGCCCTTCAGGTGAATCACATTTTTGGTCATCGAGGTGAACGGCGGCTCGAAACGTGCAGCGCGCGACAGACGGAGACTGGTGGGAGCAGTATTATGCTATGGGAGACTTCTCCTGCGTTTGCATGGAACCTGTGGTAGTAGTCGAAGACACGCTGATAGCTGCGAACCACCTGCATCCCTTTATGATTGATTGCCGGCCGTTGTGGCCGAGCGGTTCTAGACGCTTCAGTCCGGAACCGCGCTGCTGCTACGGTCGCAGGTTCGAAACCTGCCTCGGACATGGATATGTGTGATGTCCTTACGTTAGTTAGGTTTACGTAGTTCTAAGTTCTAGGGTACTGATGACCTCAGATGTAAAGTCCCATAGTGCTCAGAGCCATTTGAACCTTTATGATTGATTCTTCCCCGACGGAGATGTCATCTTTCAGCAGTATAATTGTCCGTGTCTCAGAGCCAGAACCGTTCTACAGTGGTTTGAGGAGCATTATAGTGAACTCACATTGATGTCTCGGCGACCAAATTCGCCTGACGTAAATCCTATGGCACCGATCTGGGTAGCTATCAGGCGCCTTCATCGCATACGCAAATCAGCGGCCCGTTATTTACATGAATTACATGACCTGTGCATAGATATCTAATGTTACATACCTCCATAAACCCACCAACAACCTGTCGGATGCCTGAGACGCACAATCAGTGATGTATTTCGTTCCAAAGACGGACAACCTAGCTATTAATGTTGGGATGAGCGTTGCTGAAGGCGGCTCTAAAACGATGATATCAGGCTCTGAGAAATGCTCTCGACAGATCGGATTCTCAGAGTACTGGTGATCAACCACAGAAGAGCTTAAAAAACTGTTAAAGACTTTGAAGCACTGACTAACGTAACGCCCTCCACTAAAAGTTTTCCGAAAGCCTAGTCTGACGGTGGTGAGAGCCTTAGAACAAACCCAAGTGTTAACCGAAAGCACAAAGTTAAAAAATAAAGAAGATAAACAGTAAACTATTTGGTTCATCTTGCGGCACTCAGACATGCCGCAGTAGTAACTGAACCGCAGATTATCATCACGTTGTTTTCCTTGTCATGGACCATTATCTGCAAGAAATTTATAACAGCCATCAGAAACTGCGAAAAATACAATTTCTGAGTGATGAGCGAGACAAACCATCTTTCGTAACCGTTATAAAATATTAATCTGAAAATTATATGGAATAGGTTGTTACTAAACATGCTAAATACTTAAACACATTATGATATTTATTGCCGACGAATGGACGTGACATATTTCAGAATGTTCTCATTCAGACAGCTGACAGATATGTTCGATCATTACTCAGTTGTAGCAGTCATGGTCGTCAGGATATACAGCACAAAAAAGCTGAAAATATAATTGAAGCAAAATAGATAAACAGGCAGTCGTGTCACCCTACGAATAGGAGACAGAAATTATTAATTTCGGTAAAAAATATGTATTTCAGCTTTAATACACGTCTGGCATGGCGTATAAAATATATTGTTAGCTAATGGTCGAAGATGCCAAAAACTATCCACGGAATAGTAAGGATATTAGTAAGTTTCTGCTGAAAAATAACTGAGGAACACAATGTAAAACTGTACCAAGGCAGATTACAAGAAATACTCTTGCCTACCAAATGTTGATGCCCAAAACATCCAGTAACCACTGTAGCAATATCCTACTTCAGGATCTCTCGCAAAACGCTAAATAATAATGCATTTCTTAAGACTGCAAATGACGCAAAAGTAATGGTCCGTACTCGAAGAAGTAAACAGACAACTTCTACATCAACATCTGTATCCACATCAATACTCCGCAAGAAACCTGACGATGTATGACGGATGGTACTTCTGGTACCGGTAACTGATACCCCACATCCTTGTTCCATTCGCGAATGGCGCGTGGGAAGGATGATTGTCGATAACCTTTGTATTAGCTCTAATTTCTCGCATTTTCTCTTCGTGGCCATTCCCCGAGGCCTATATGGGGGAAATAATGTGTTGTCCGACTCTTGTCGCAACGTACTCTTTCGGAATTTAAGTACTAAACCTCTCCGTCGTGCTCAACACCTCTCTTGTAGTCTCTGCAACTGCAGTACATTGAGCATCCCTGTAACGTTATCGTGACGAAGCGCAGTGCTCTACGTTGGATCTTCTCCAGATCCTCTACACTGACGGAAAAAATCGCAATACCAAGAAGGAGTTGAGAGACATAAACGAAGGTTGGTAGGCGTGTTTCTACGTCTGAAAGATGATGTTTATTCAATCTCCGCGCTATCTGCATTAGAGTGCCGCTAGTAGCGCCACTGTGACGATGCAAAGCAGGTTTGCTTTAGATACACACTGTAACAGTTGTGAGTTGATGTCAGTTGAGAATGCCTTTAAGGCGACAGAGATGCCATTATCAACACCTCACTTAGTTTGAATGAGGTCGTGTGATAGGGCTATGAGAAGTTGGATGTTCCTTCTACGGTACTGCAGAAAGACTTGGCAGAAATGTAGCCACTGCAGATGGTTGTTGGCAGCAGTGGGCACTAGAATGTGCGGTCACAAGAAGTGCGGGCCCCGGACGGCCACGTGGCACTAAAGAGATGGAAGACCATCGTGATTGGCGTATGACTCTGGCGCATCGTACTGCATCTGCAGCAGCAATTTGATGTTCAAATGTATGTGAATTCCTAAGGGACCAAACTGCTTAGATCATCGGTCCCTAGACTTACACACAACTTAAAGTAACCTATGCTAAGAACACCACACACACACACACACACACACACACACACACATGCCCGAGGGAGGACTCGAACCTCCGGCGGGAGGGGCCGGCAGCAATTTCAGCAGCAGCTCTACATTACAGTGACACAAAGAACTGTTATTTCAAGGACAGCCCCGAGCCAGATCCCCTGTAGCGTGCATTCTACTGACCCCAAAACAGTGCCATTTGCGACTTCAGCGGTGTCAAGCGAGAGCTCATTGGGGGGCAGGGTGGAGTTCTGTTGTTTTTACTGATGAAAGCTGGTTCTGCTTCAGTGCCAGTGATGACCGAGTGTTGGTTAGAAGCAGGTCAGTTCAGGGTCTGCAACCAACCTGTCTGCGCACTGGACCCACTGGACGTACATATCTGGTATTATTGTCTGGGGGTGCGATTTCGTATGAGAGCAGGGGCGTTCTCGCGGTTATCCCACGCACCCTGATTGGAAATTTGTTCGTCAGTCTGGTGCTTCGACCTGTTGTGCTGCTATTCATAAACAGCATTCCAGTGGGTGTTTTACAACAGGATAACGCTCGCCCACATACCGCTGTTGTAACTCACGGAGTGTCGACATATTGCTTTGGCCTGTTAGATCTACATCTACATCTACATGATTACTCTGCAATTCACATTTAAGTGCTTGGCAGAGGGTTCATCGAACCACAATCATACTATCTCTCTAACATTCCACTCCCGAACAGCGCGCCGGAAAAACGAAAACCTAAACCTTTCTGTTCGAGCTCTGATTTCTCTTATTTTATTTTGATGATCCTTCCTACCTGTGTTGGTTGGGCTCAACAAAATATTTTCGCATTCGGAAAAGAAAGTTGGTGACTGAAATTTCGTAAATAGATCTCGCCGCGACGAAAAACGTCTTTGCTTTAATGACTTCCATCCCAACTCGCGTATCATATCTGCCACACTCTCTTCCCTATTACGTGATAACACAAAACGTGCTGCCCTTTTTTGCACCCTTTCGATGTCCTCCGTCAATCCCACCTGGTAAGGATCCCACACCGCGCAACAATATTCTAACAGAGGACGAACGAGTGTAGTGTAAGCTGTCTCTTTAGTGGACTTGTTGCATCTTCTAAGTGCCATGCCAATGAAACGCAACCTTTGGCTCGCCTTCCCCACAACATTACCTATGTGGTCTTTCCAACTGAAGTTGTTCGTAATTTTAACACCCAGGTACTTAGTTGAATTGACAGCCTTGAGAATTGTACTATTTATCGAGTAATCGAATTCCAACTGATTTCTTTTGGAACTCATGTGGATCACCTCACACTTTTCGTTATTTAGCGTCAACTGCCACTTGCCACACCATACAGCAATCTTTTCTAAATCGCTTTGCAACTGATACTGGCCTTCGGATGACCTTACTAGACGGTAAATTACAGCATCATCTGTGAACAACCTAAGAGAACTGCTCAGATTGTCAGCCAGGTCATTTATATAGATCAGGAACAGCAGATCTGTCTCCAGTCGAGCACATACGGGTCGTCATCGGACGCCAACTCTAGTGTCATCCACAACCAGCATTAAGCGTCCCTGTATTGACCGACCAAGTGCAATAGGCATGGAACTCCATCCTACAAACTGTCATCAGACACCTGTACAACAGAATTCATGCACTTTTGCTTTCAACATTTTGGCGGTTACACCGGTTATTAACGTCCCTGCATTTCACATTTGCTATGCCTTATCTCGCGCTTACGTTAATCTGTGACCTTGCTCTGTTAATCACTTAGATATGTTACCTAGACAAATGTATTCCCGAAATTTCATTACTCCACGTTAGTTGTGTTTTAATGTTGCGATTTTCTCGTCAGTATATTGGTCCTGCCTGGTAAGGTTCCCAGAGTGAACTTCATAATGAATGCCTAAATGGCAAGTTCTTCCACAAAAGAAAGGCCGGGAATACTTATCCATTCATTAGCCACGCTACTGCGAAGTTAAATTATATGAATGTTCATTCTGTAAGTACATAACGTTGCCTTATTCAAAGATATCTGTTAGCCTTACACAAACATAAATTTCCGCATGTTTCCGTTCACTACCCTACGTTGTCCTCTTTAGACACTGAGGCATTTATCGCATCTCACCACTTGTTTAGTTTCTCCTCGTATCATTCCGTGTGGAATATTATCATCAGTCACAAATGTTTATCAACAATATTTTGCACCACGTCTATCTTTTCTGTTTGGAGACATAATCCATGCTTTATTTCAGTTCATTCGAGGATGTGGAGATGTGTTCAAACCTCGCGGCGCCGTGGACAGCTGTTCATCTTTTTCCAGGCATGGGCCACATTTCCGGACAGTGGCAGACAGAAACATCGACAGCAAACAAAGCTTTCAGTGGCCTTTCGACAGCAGGAACATTACTGAGATAGCACTTTGACAAATCTGGAAAGGTCGCTGCTGTGGTTTCGAAGAATGAAAAGAATGAACTGTCCTTCTCAGGAATACTTTATCAAAATAACCGACAATCTAAAAGCCTAAGACTCTACTCCATCAGGTTATAAGCTTAACGTGTTTTCAGACTGGCCGAGCTGAATTGCTGCACGATTTATTTTGTGCTTCCGTACCGTCGAAGAGACAATGAAAGCTTTGCTTCTCTGTGTACTATAATGTTTTTGCGGAGTCCGCAAGTGAGCTAAGAAAGGACGAACAATTGTCCCTGACGTTGAGAGGTTTGATCATTGCTCTACTGTTTCGAATAAATTGAAATAAAGTATGAATCATATCGTTAGAAAGACAAGATGAAAAGGAAAGAAATATTGCTGTTAACCGCTTTGTGACACATTGGTTACATGATGCATAAACTAATTAATTCCTCCGGCAATTCAGCTCGTGCATTCTGAAACCACTTTATCATATTAACCTTCATGGTTTTTCTGAAGCTCTGTAGAGAATGTCTGGACGGTTCCTTAAGCGAGGCTACTATCAATTTCTTCATCCACGTTTCATAGAACCAACCAAATTCTCTGTTCGTTATAACATCGAAAAGATTATAATACTTCCTAAAGAAATCGTTTTTAATAGGTTACACCATTTGGCGCAAAAAATCTTGTATTTGGTTTTATTCGAGAGCGGGGTTTGTGACAACGAAACTCGTGTTTTCAGTCGCGATCGCAGAGGACGTTGTATTGCAAGACCGGAAACCACCGCAACGGAAAAACAGAACGGGAGATTAAGGAGACAATGTTGAAGCAAGCCGTTATCGGAGGAAGTCAGAATCGGCATCTAAGTGATTGGCACAGAGCAGGTCCACGAGCTGCAGCAGGGGTAATGGTTCGCAGTGGAGCTTTCAAGGAATTTTCCACACAGCAAGCGGAGGCTACTGCTTCCTTGTCAGCTGCACCTGAAGCTTTCGCTGTATGGTTTTACAGTCTGCCCTTGGTTTTTTCACTTGGGCAACAATTTCTCATTTATGTCTCCTATTTATTTATCTATTTTTACACAAGAGAAGGCCGAGACGGCGACCTAAAAGATATTGGTATATGACTTTAGATAACAAGTAATAGCAACATGGATGCGTGTGGCTCAAGACCGTAATGCCTGCAGAAGTATGCAAGAGGCCTTTATCTAGCGTTAGCTTGTGGATGATGAGGAAATCATTCGTCTTTATATAAAACGATTTTATGCTTACCTTCGTGGTTGAGGCCACTTCGTGGCAAGAAGTATTACAGCCGACTTATGGGGAATTGACGCTGCTTGAGACAAGTATCTGGCTCCCGATTGCACGACCGCTTTCACGCCTGTGGGTTGTTTGGCCGTTACTGACCTCTTTCCTGTACATCGGAGGGTTGTCAACTCTGCTACTGTTGATAGCCTGACCAATCTAGGCATTTGTCTGCATAGGAAAAGAAAAATGAAGAATCTCTATATACATAGAAAAAGAAACACACTACTGTACAACTACACTATCGATAACAAATTGCCGGAACAGTATATATATATATCGCAAAATACCTAGGAGTAAATATCGAGAGCGACCTTAAATGGAATGACCACATAAAACAAATAGGGAAAGCAGACGCCAGATTGAGATTCATAGAAAGAATCTTAAGGAAATGAAACTGATCCACGAAAGAAGTGGCCTACAAGATGCTCGTTCGACCGATTCTAGAGCATTGTTCATCAATCTCGGACCCTTAACAGGTAGGACTGATAAAAGAGATAGAGAGGATCCAACGAAGAGCGGCGCTTTTCGTCACAGGATTGTTTAGTCGGCGCGAGAGCGTTACAGATGGTCAGCAAAATCAAGTGGCAGACGCTACAAGAGAAGCGTTGTGCATCACGGAGAGGTTTACTATTGAAAATTCGAGAGGGGTACTTTCTGGGAAGAGTTGGACAACATATTACTTCCTGTCACATACATCTCGCCAAGTGACCACCATGAAAAAATTCGAGAAATTAGAGCTAATAAAGAGGTTTACCAACAATCACTCTTCCCACGCGCCATTCGCGTGCGGAACATGGAGTGGGGAAATCATTTAGTGGTACCCGGAAGTATCCTCCACCACACCTCAGCCGCGCGGTCTGATGCCTTGCCATGGTCTGCGCGGCTCCCCCTGTCGGAGGTTTCGGTCCTCTCTCGGGCATGGGTGTGTGTGTTGTCCTTAGCGTAAGTGTGTTTAAGCGTAGGGACCGATGACCTCAGCAGTTTGGTCCCATAGGAACTTACCACAAATTTTTACCACGCTCCATCAGTTGGCTTGCGGAATATTGGTGTAGATGTAGATAGAAGGACAAAGACGACAATGTTGTTGTTGTCTTCAATACAAACATTGGGTTGATGGAGCTCTCCACGCTAGTCTATCCTACACAAGCCGCTTCATCTCTGAGTAAGTACTGCAATCCGCGTCCATCTTAACCTGCTTCTGTATCCGTGCCTAGGTTTTCCTATACATTTCTCTCCATTACGAAATTAACTATTCCTTGATGCCTTAGGGAGTGTTCTGTCAAACGATCTCTTCTATTAGTCAAATAGAGACATACATTTTTTGTCCCTTGTTCGATCCAGAACTTCCTCATTACTTGTTCTATCTAAGCTTCTAATGTCCAGCATTCTTCTCTAGCACTCATTTCAAAATGTTCTATTCTCTTCTTGTCTCAACTGCTTATCGAACACGTTTCACATCTGTTCTACGCTACGCTCCAAGCAAACATTTTATGAAAGGTCTTCCTAACACATAAATGTATATTCGACGTTAACAAATTCGTCTTTATAGAAATACTTCCCTAACTACTGCCAGTGTGCATTTTGCACTGAGGTGACAAAAGTCATGGGGTAGCTATATGCACATATATAGATGGAGATAGTATCACGTACACGAAGTATAAAAGGGCAGTTCATTGTCGGAGCTGTTACCTGCCCACAAGAGATTGACGTGAGAAGGTTTCCGAGGTGATTATTGCCGCACGACAGGAACTGACAGCCTTTGAACGCGGAATGGTAGTTGGAGTTAAGACGCATGGCACATTCCATATCAGAAATCGTTAGGGAATTCAGTATTCCTAGATCCACGGTGTCAAGAATGTGCCGAGAATACCAAAGTTCAGGCATACCTCTCACTGAGGACTACGCAGTGGTTGACTGCTTTCACTCGACGACCGAGAGCGGCAGCGTTTGCGTTGAATTGTCAGTGCTAACACACAAGTAGCACTGCGTGAAATAACCGCAGGAATCAATGTGGGACGTGCGACGAGCATATCAGTTAGCACAGTGCGGCGAAATTTGGCGTTAGCGGGCTATGACAGCAGACGATCGTTGCGAGTGCCTTTGCTAACAGCACGCCATCTCCTCCAGCGCCTCTCCTGGGCTCGTGATCATATCGGTTGGCCCTAGATGACTGGACAACCGTGGCCAGGTCAGATGAGTCCTAATTTCAGTTGGTAAGAGCTGATGGTAGGGTTCGAATGTGGCACAGATCCCGCGAAGCCATGGACCCAAGTTGTAAACAAGGTACTGTGCAAGCTGGCTGGTGGGGGCTCTGTAATGGTGTAGGCTGGGTTTACATGGAATGGGGTGAGCCCTCTGGTCCAACTGAACCGATCATTGAATGGAAATGGGTATGTTCGGCTACTTGGTAACCATGTCACCAGGCCACAATTGTTATCGATTGCTTTGAAGAACATGCTGGACAGTTCGAACGAATGATTTAGCCACCCAGGTCGACCGACGGGAATCCCATCGAACATTTATGGGACATAATCGACAGGTCAGTTCGTGCACGAAATCCTGCACCGGCAACACTAATGCAGCTATGGACGGCTATAGAGGCAGCATGGCTCAGTATTTCTACAGGGGCTTCCAACGACTTGTTGAGTCCATGTCGCGTCGGGTTGCTGTACTACTCCGGTCAAAAGGAGGTCCGACACGATACTAGGAGGTATCCCATGTCTTTTCTCACCTCACTGTATATCCTCTCTAGTCAGACCATCATCAGTTATTTTGATGTCCAAAATACCAAAAGTCGTCTGCTTTTAATGTCTCACTCCTAATCTAATTCCTTCATCAAATGGTTCTGAGCACTATGGGAATTAACTTCTGAGGTCATCAGTCCCCTAGAACTTAGAACTACTTAAACCTAACTAACCTAAGGACATCACACACATCCATGCTCGAGGCAGGATTCGAACCTGCGACGTAGCGGTCGCGCGGTCCCAGACTGTAGCGCCTACAACCGCTCGTCCATCCCGGCCGGCAATTCCTTCATCGTCGCTTGATTTAATTCGGCTAAATTCTATTACCCTTGTTATACTTTTGTTGACGTTCATCTCATAAAATATTTTCAGGGCACTATCCAAGCAGTTCAGCTCCTCTTGCAAATCCTTTGCCGTCTCTGACTTAATAGCTTTATCATCGGTAAATATAAAAGTTTTAATTTCTTCTCCCTAAACTTCAATTCCCTTTCCCAGTTTCTCCTTCGTTGCCTTAACTGCTCTCTCATGGCACAGGTTGAATAAGAAAAATGGTTCAAATGGCTCTGAGCACTTTGGGACTTAACTTCTGTGGTCATCAGTCCACTAGAACTTAGAACTACTTAAACCTAACTAAGGACATCACACACATCCATGCCCGAGGCAGGATTCGAAGTTGAATAACATCGAGAATGGTAGCAACCATGTCTCACTCCCTTATAATTAATGGTTCCATTTCACGTCATTCGATTATTGTAACTGGCTTCTGTACAAGTTCTAGATAACCTTTCGCTCCCTTTATTTTATCCCTGCTACCTTCAGAATATCAAGTAGGATAATAATGTGGATTGTAAATGTTTACACACAGTGTTTCATTTATTAATTTTTCTGGAGAATACAGATAGATTGAAGTAATAACTCACAAGCGCAACACGGACAGGCTGCCTTAATCACCAAAGTCGCACTACACGTGTCATGAACACACATTAGTCCCCCTTTAAGAAGTGAAACACACATATCCTTGTCTGGTGTGTTTATTACTTGTTCTCCGTGAGTTACTTGTTTTTTGTGCGCACTGCACTTAAAGAGATGTAAGTAAGCAATTAGCTGTGGAGCACCGACCAGCAATCATGCCACGGCCTGATGGCTTGCTACTTCATGTTGGTAATAGGGCAGCTAATTCAAGCCCTGCAAAAGTCACATCTCCTTTCTTAATACGATTTAAGCTTTCCTTCTACCTAAGATCCCAATTTGAATCCATATCTCTTCGATAAATTGAGCTATACCTGTTACTGAATGACCGAGCGTAACATAGCGCGGAGATTTGCTCGGATTTCCCACACACACACACACACACACACACACACACACACAAAGAAATACGACATAATACACTCCTGGAAATGGAAAAAAGAACACATTGACACCGGTGTGTCAGACCCACCATACTTGCTCCGGACACTGCGAGAGGGCTGTACAAGCAATGATCACACGCACGGCACAGCGGACACACCAGGAACCGCGGTGTTGGCCGTCGAATGGCGCTAGCTGCGCAGCATTTGTGCACCGCCGCCGTCAGTGCCAGCCAGTTTGCCGTGGCATACGGAGCTCCATCGCAGTCTTTAACACTGGTAGCATGCCGCGACAGCGTGGACGTGAACCGTATGTGCAGTTGACGGACTTTGAGCGAGGGCGTATAGTGGGCATGCGGGAGGCCGGGTGGACGTACCGCCGAATTGCTCAACACGTGGGGCGTGAGGTCTCCACAGTACATCGATGTTGTCGCCAGTGGTCGGCGGAAGGTGCACGTGCCCGTCGACCTGGGACCGGACCGCAGCGACGCACGGATGCACGCCAAGACCGTAGGATCCTACGCAGTGCCGTAGGGGACCGCACCGCCACTTCCCAGCAAATTAGGGACACTGTTGCTCCTGGGGTATCGGCGAGGACCATTCGCAACCGTCTCCATGAAGCTGGGCTACGGTCCCGCACACCGTTAGGCCGTCTTCCGCTCACGCCCCAACATCGTGCAGCCCGCCTCCAGTGGTGTCGCGACAGGCGTGAATGGAGGGACGAATGGAGACGTGTCGTCTTCAGCGATGAGAGTCGCTTCTGCCTTGGTGCCAATGATGGTCGTATGCGTGTTTGGCGCCGTGCAGGTGAGCGCCACAATCAGGACTGCATACGACCGAGGCACACAGGGCCAACACCCGGCATCATGGTGTGGGGAGCGATCTCCTACACTGGCCGTACACCACTGGTGATCGTCGAGGGGACACTGAATAGTGCACGGTACATCCAAACCGTCATCGAACCCATCGTTCTACCATTCCTAGACCGGCAAGGGAACTTGCTGTTCCAACAGGACAATGCACGTCCGCATGTATCCCGTGCCACCCAACGTGCTCTAGAAGGTGTAAGTCAACTACCCTGGCCAGCAAGATCTCCGGATCTGTCCCCCATTGAGCATGTTTGGGACTGGATGAAGCGTCGTCTCACGCGGTCTGCACGTCCAGCACGAACGCTGGTCCAACTGAGGCGCCAGGTGGAAATGGCATGGCAAGCCGTTCCACAGGACTACATCCAGCATCTCTACGATCGTCTCCATGGGAGAATAGCAGCCTGCATTGCTGCGAAAGGTGGATATACACTGTACTAGTGCCGACATTGTGCATGCTCTGTTGCCTGTGTCTATGTGCCTGTGGTTCTGTCAGTGTGATCATGTGATGTATCTGACCCCAGGAATGTGTCAATAAAGTTTCCCCTTCCTGGGACAATGAATTCACGGTGTTCTTATTTCAATTTCCAGGAGTGTAATTATGGAGAGCTAGCCGTCTCGTTGGCACGGGGATAGTCTGAAATGGACAGGAGTCAGAACTTGAAGCATCATGTGCAGACATCACGAAATTACCAACAAATATTCGTCAATGTGGCGAGATGTGGGTTCCAAATGTTGGATGGGACATACTAAAGTATAAGAATGGGAAGAACTGCTACAACAGGGTAGTAATACTTTGTAGTGTCTGGATACTGCGATTCTCGGTCTCACGTCTTGTACTATTCGTGATGAGTAGAAAATGCATCGGCTCTGATTTCACCATCTCTTTTGTTAAGACCACTTGTGCAGAGCCGGCCGGTGTGGCCGTGCGGTTCTTGGCGCTTCAGTCTGGAACCGCGTGACCGCTGCGGTCGCAGGTTCGAATCCTGCCTCGGGCATGGATGTGTGTGATGTCCTTAGGTTAGTTAGGTTTAAGTAGTTCTAAGTTCTAGGGGACTGATGACCACAGATGTTACGTCCCATAGTGCTCAGACCCATTTGAACTTGTGCAGAACAACTATACAGCACTTATTGCATAACCACTTGCCACGAACCACCACAAGTTTCAAAATGCATTGGCACTGTCAGTAGATCGACGGAAGACAATGGCAAAATGTCTTCACTAACATCTTTTACAGAATAAGAATGCAGTTTTCCAAGATTGCTCTCAATGCCCAAAAATGACTATACCAGGTCACCCAACGTTTTACGTATATGATCTTATCCGATACCATTATACTCTACCTTCTCGAGAGATGCAAATCTATAACTTTCGTTTCACTATCTTGATCACCTGTCCTGCCCCTGGTAGGAGCAGAAGAATTTGGCTCGAAGAGCTGGAGAGCGATGTAAAGCTACCGAAAGAGGACACCGTCACGTATAGCGGCTTTCATTCGACAGACGAAAGGTATACATTCAATGTTGGCTCTAGAGACAAGGTATATGAAGTAAAATATTTTTTGTCATACAACGAGCAATCCCTAGGGTATTGTATTGCATTGTATTGAATGTTAACCGGGGACCTAGAAACGACGGAGAGATTCCGTCCCCGCCGCAGCCGCAGTCGTCCACAACCCACGACGACTACCGCAGTCCACTACACCCCTCCGCCGCCCCACACCGAACCCAGGGTTATTGTGCGGTCCGGCGCCCGGTGGACCCCCCAGGGAACGTCTCACACCAGACGAGTGTAAAATGGTTCAAATGGCTCTGAGCACTGTGGGACTTAACTTCTGAGGTCATCAGTCCCCTAGAACTTAGAACTACTTAAACCTAACTAACCTAAGGACATCACACACATCCAAGCCCGAGGCAGGATCCGAACCTGCGACCGTAGCGGTCGCGCGGTTCCAGACAGTAGCGCCTAGAACCGCTCGGCCACCCCTGCCGGCCAGACGAGTGTAACCCCTATGTTTGTGTGGTAGAGTAATGGTGGTGTACGCGTACGTGGAGAACTTGTTTGCGCAACAATCGCCGATATAGTGTAACTGAGGCGGAATAAGGGGAACCAGCCCACATTCGCCGAGGCAGATGGAAAACCGCCTAAAAACCATCCACAGACCGGCCGGTTCACCGGACTTCGACACAAATCCGCCGGGCGGATTCGTGCCGGGGACCAGGCTCTCATTCCCGCCGGAAAGCCGTGCGTTAGACCGCACGGCCAACCGGGAGGGCATCCCTAGGGTAAGAAGTGTTACTTCTGTCAAGTGCAAACGGCGTCCTCGAGAGGCAGATGAGAGGGCAGAGGTGAGGACATTTCCTTGCTCTAGAATAGAATACTGTCCTAAAAGGCGAAAGAACCACGAATCTGATGAAATGGAGAAATAAAACGGGGAATCATCCTGTTAAAAGCTTGTATGGACTCTTCTTACGTGCAGTCTTCCCGAATAGTCCCCTACCCTGATCTGCAGCATGGACATGAGAAGAAATGTCTCACAAAAGTAACAAATGCAACTGTCTAGGAACATGGAATGCGACATGAGTGCTGAATGAGAATTGGAGATTGTAAAGATAAAAATAGAAAGGGTAAAAATTGACGTATTGAGACTCGACAAGGTGAGATGGCCAGACAGCGCAGACTTTTGGGGTGGAGAATAGAGAATATCACAAACAGTTAACACTCAAGATTCCAAAAGTGTAGGTTTCATAGAAACAAATGACTCTTGTGAAACAAGTAGAGAGTGTACTGGGACACTATGATACATTAATCACGATCAAGCCAAAAACTGAACCAAAACATATATGCCCATACATTCGTAATCTCACGCAAAGGTGGAGAAGAGTTATGAATAGCTAGCCGAAAACCTAATGAAAGTGAATGATAAAAGACAATGACATAATAATGGGCGATCTGAATGCAATAGTGGGAGAGTGCATATGGTTAGGATCTAGAAATAACAAAGGCGAGGGATTCATTACATTTTGTGGAAGCTAGTCACTTTTAATTACTAATACACTTCCTCAGCGGAGGTCCTAACGGAGGCCTGCGCGGTGGCCATCGTCTTGAAGATAACCGGTTCGAACCCTGGTGGTGGGAGAAATATTCACCGCCGTTACTTGATGGCAAGGGTAGGAGAGTTGTTGGCGAAAAATTCCCGAACATCAGAATTTGCATTAAATTCCGAACATCTTCGTAGAGATACCGTCTAACACTAATGGTCCCCCGTGGTGCTTTTAGGGAGGAACTGTCCCATTGACGGCAATGGGTTTCACATTGTTCCTTCTCTCATCATCACGCAACGCAAACGTGATACCACACTATACTAACATCCGTTACAGTCACGTAAAGTTCTCCAGTTATTCGTCAAACCCAAAACCTTCCGTCGGAGTGCCACACAGTACAGTGTGAGTCATCGAAATCACTCGTTTCCGGTCATCCGCTGCCCAGTGGCGTAGCTCTTAACATCGCCTCAAGTGTCGCTTAGCATTGTGTGGCTTAGGAGGAGCTGCTCAGCTATTGTACCCCAGTCTTTAGCTCCCTACGCACAGTCATTGTGCTAGGTGGACTGCTGATAGCACTTTGGACTCACATGTGATTCCTCCTCCTGATTTTCTGCGATATTTTACAACCACCCTCTGAAATGTTCGACGGTCCTTGTCTGTCAGTACAGGAGATCTGTCTGGTCTTGATTTAACCGTGGTTGTTCCTTCGTGTTTCCATTTCACAATAACTTAACGAACCACCTTTAGAAGGGTTGAAATGTCCTTAACAGATGTGTTACTCATTCGAAGTCGCCCGCCCAGCTGCTAACCGCGCGCGCAGGATTAGCCGAGCGGTCTGAGGCGCTGCAGTCATGGACTGTGCGGCTGGTCCCGGCGGAGGTTCGAGTCCTCTCTTGGGCATGGGTGTGTGTGTTTGTCCTTAGGATAATTTAGGTTAAGTAGTGTGTAAGCTTAGGGACTGATGACCTTAGCAGTTAAGTCCCGTAAGATTTCACACACATTTGAACATTTTTTTGCTAACCGCGCGGTCTAACGCCCTGCTTCCCGAGCGCGAAGGCGTGCCGGTCCGCGGCACGAATCCGTCCGGCGGATTAGTGTCGAGGTCCGGTGTGCCGGCCAGCCTGTGGATGGTTTTTAAGGCGGTTTTCCATCTACCTCGGCGAATGCGGGCTGGTTCCCCTTATTCCACCTCAGTTACACTATGTTGGCGATTGCTGCGCAGATACTGTCTCCACGTACGCGTACACCATAATTACTCTACAACGCAAACATTTGGGGTTACACTCGTCTGGCATGAGATGTTCCAAGGGGGGGGGGGGGGGGGGTCCACTGCGGGCGGAACAGCACAATAACCCTGGATTCGGTGTGCGGCGGCGGTGAGGGGGGTGGACTGCTGTGGCCTGTTGTGCGGTTGTGAACCACTGAGGGCTGCGGCGGGACGATGCCTCTCCGTCGTTTCTAGGTCCCCGGTTTAATACACAATACTCACATTCGAAGTCACTGAGCCCTCCCGAACCGCCCATTTTCTGTTACTGCTTCCCTACTAACAAATGACAACACAGTACTCCCCACCCCCTTTTTGTACTAGGGGGTCCACCTCTCGTGACATCTAGTGGTCAATTCCGATTTACGCTGGGGTATCCGGATACTTCTGATCAGATAGTGTATGCAGGTTATTGTTGAGCCCACACTTCCACATCAGCTGCATGTTTCGGAACATGCAAATAGAAGTTTGGTTCAAATCTTATCGGTATCACTCTCATTTAATTCTGTGTGTTATTTGGCGGGAGGATTTCTTCTGGTTTCCTTTCTAAACCATAATCAGAATAATCCTTTACTTTGTTTCTAATGTCTTCTCCGTGCTTTTTATTTATCATGGTTTAAACTCCCGTTGATAGCAGGATTCGGAAAATTTTCTCGTCCAGACAACGATGTACGAAGACACGGATCGTTAGAGTAATAAAGAATGAATTTACCATCACGTTATTGAAAGAAATCTCGTGTCTACCCACCTTGTGGTTTTGAGGAACCATGGAAAATCTGAATCACTGCAATTAATCCGGAGTCTGAACCACGGACTTCTCGAATAAAAGACTACTGTAATAATCAATCTACCGTTTCGATTGGTTATTCCCTTTTTCTCACAAGGTTTTACCTTAAGACACAGCATTTGAATATAGTCGTGAAACACAACGTTAGAACTGGTTATCATTTAAGAACGCACATTAATGATGGTTGTGTTGTATTCGTGTTCATTTTGGGCGTGTGATTATATTCTTATTGAACTCGGGCACACATGTACCCGAAAATTATTTCTGAGAAACGTTTATTAAAAACTGCTGCGCTCGAATGCACTTTTTATTTCAGTTTCGATTCATAAGACGAATGCTGAGAAAACATGTAAAACAAATCGTGAATTTATGTATGAACCGTTTCAGAAAATGGAGGGACGAAAGTGAAAGAAGATCTCAGTAATCTAAAGAGAAGCTCAAGATGATAAAGGGACGATGATAAGATCCCGTGATTACATAATTTCTCATTTCTGTTTTTATTAACAGTAAACGTATATGACAGCAGGACTTAACGTTGGTAGTAATTTACACGATTATATAAAGACAAACAAGTAAGATATAAAAGTTTCGGAAAACATTCAAGAGTGAACAGTAATTAACTTGATGTTAAAAACTTAACTGACAACGAAAACAAACATGCTTATTTTGGATGCAACAGTTTACGAAGCTAGCAGGAATAAAGGTTGTATAAAAAAGAAATTGTCTCAAGGAAGACATATTTATTTAGAAGAATAGATTTGATTCTACATTGCGTATAGAAGTTAAGAAATCTCTAGTTTATGTCTTAGTTAGCGTACCAGAATAGCCAGTACACACTGTGTAAGGTAATTAGACATTAGAAATCATCTTTTCGATTCTTGGAAGGGTACTATATTCCTTCATCTGACGTTTTCTAATGACCCCGACGTCCACGAGACTTTAAGGTGCACTCATCCTTACTATGATGCAATTATTATATTGTTGTTACATTCTTCCAAGTTGAGGGTACAGTCCGGCAGCGGACTGTGTCTGCTCTTCAGCCACACTTTCTGTTAAGTTCCATGTGTTTAAGACAATTATCAAAAGATGAAAATCAAGCATGTGGCATTGAAACAGATTACATACTTTTGGCGATGTTGGTCTGCAAGGTGAGTGTTGTGACTTGGCAAGACAGCCAAGCCACTATGTGAGGAAGCCGAAAGGCACGCGTTTAAGCTCACGCAGGCTGGCGTGAGGTCTGGAACAGTTAAAGGAATAGAGACTAGCAAAAAAGGTACGTAGCTTCTGGAATACTTAACTTTAATCCATAATTGGTGAACATCGCTCTTGACGATACATGTTTTATAGCATCAATAGTAACTGGTAATGGCGCCTTGCTAGTTCGTAGCAAATGACGTAGCTGAAGGCTATGCTAACTATCGTCTCGGCAAATGAGAGCGTAATTTGTCAGTGAACCATCGCTAGCAAAGTCGGCTGAACAACTGGGGCGAGTGCTAGGAAGACTCTCTAGACCTGCCGTGTGGCGGCGCTCGGTCTGCAATCACTGATAGTGGCGACACGCGGGTCCGACGTATACTAAAGGACCGCGGCCGATTTAAAGGTTACCACCTAGCAAGTGTGGTGTCTAGCGGTGACACCACAGTGAGTGTTGTCGCGTCGATGTTGTACTGAATGATGATGATTTTGGTGGCCCTGTAGGTAAGCCAGAAGGTAATATCCAAAGGATGCATCACTAACTCCAGTTAAGCAGGTAGATGGAATGGAATTACGAGGTCATGAGGAGAAAATTGGTATATAGCTAGGGGGGGGGGACTTATATTAGAGGTGGGAAGGGGGGAGAAGGGGACTCGTGAAGAAGTGAATTTGTGAGGTGACCGTTGCGGAGGTTGTGATAATGGAACAGGATCTGACTGATTCGCTGATGGAGAATGGGTGCAGGAGAATTGGTGATGCTATGCATGGTAGGATAGATATCAGAGATCGGGATGAAGAAAGGTACGTAGGCGGGAGAAAGGGAAATGGGGGTGATTTTGGCAGCAGTATGGGGCGGTGGCATTCGCCTGAAATACGGAAAGGGCAGAAAGTGCGATCTGTTGAAGGATATAGGGTTGCTCAAAGAAGTAGATGTTTTAGAGGGTACTCGTAACAAAATGGATTATATCATCAGTGGTGGGAACAGAACGTACGGCACTGTTTGGATGGAGTGCTGTGTTGGTTGAGTAGATGGAGATGGTCTGTATGAGGAGATTCTACTTCTAACATTTGGCTTTGTGGGGCGGGGATACAGAGTACAGAAGAAAATTATTATAGTAGGCCTAAGAACTACAAGCTGTCCCGCGAATTACTACAATTTGCACAAAATATTCTCGGTCTTCTTATTACGTCAAACGAGAATAAAGACCCGGAAGTTTCTACGATAATTAACATCGTCATGTAAGGAGCAACTAACGAAGGCGACGAATGCTATCGTCGAATACTTGTATATCTAGTCCCACTTGATGCGGCAAGAAAGCCGAGAATATTTCATACGAAGATGTCATTGCGAATAACTTTGTTTTATGGGCGGAGGCACGTGAGCGGCCTTTATCTGCTCGATGATTGTTGCCTGTCGCCCAGCAAGCCAGTCTCCAGTCGGTTCCGACGTCACTGGCCTTTCCTGCAACAGTTAACATCCGCGCAGCATTGCAAACGACCTTACAGACATCGTCCACGATCCACAAAATCGTTCTGTATACGGCAGAAAAATCATTTAACAGATGTGTGTGTGCGATATTAAGATACAGATGTAGAGTTGAAAGAAAACACCACACTTGTTGTTGATCGAGCCCAGTATAATTTTGGACTTAACGAAGTGTAACAAACTGTTTTACTGACTTAGTGATTTTAAGACAAATTATTTTAAGATTTTTAAAAATGAGACTATTGATCATAAAGTAGCAAATTCTGATGGTTCCAAACAGCTAGACACTATTGACTCTTCCATCGTTTTCCTCGACTCTAAATGTTCCTCTCCATTGGCTTTAGTATGTTCCATGTTGAACTCTCTGCGATTCAGAAAGCTGTGGATCTAATGAGACCTTATCATGGGATGAAATTTCTTATCTGTTCCGATTCTCTAAGTGCTCCGCACAAGCAAATAAAACAACGCATAATATCCAGAACGCACTTTCCCACTTCCAAGGAGGTGCCATCCTCCTGGGTACCACGACACGAGTTCGTGGGAGCGTGGCAGTCGACACCAGTTCCAAGAAGGCATCTACCCTAACCAGTGTGAACGCCTTGTGTGATCCAGTGTTCTAACCTTCTGTTTTCCGCAATACCCGTGCCGAGAAGGCCCGTAATGTGTCTATGAGAATAATAGTGGCTGGGCATGGTGCAAGACCAGTTTTGATCACTCACTCACTCACTCACTCACTGGTCATACCGGACTCGAGAGTCCATTACCGCAGCAACGTAATTTCGCCATCTGTCCCTGTCTTGGGCTATTTCCTTCCATTCAGTTTCAATACCTAGGCTCCTCAAATCAGACTTCACATTGTCCTCCCATCTACGCCTCGGTCTTCCCACAGGACGTTTTCCCTCTAAGTGCCCGATCAGTACTCTGCGCGCTGCCCAGCCCTCATCCATTCGAGCTACGTGAACCGCCCATAGCAGCCTACGTGATTTAATAATACTGATTATGTCAGGGCTTGAATAGAGTTCGTGAACCTCTTCGTTATGCAGTTTTCGCCACTCTCTGCTAATGCCATCCCTTTTTGCTCAGAAAATGTTCCTCAAAAGACCGTGGCGCACCTTCTTCCGGCCAATGATGAAGCCTGTTTAATGTCTCTTCAAATAGGGCAAAGCACCATGACGCATGGCGTCCTCCTCAGACGTGAAGACCGACGAGTTTGAGATGCTTGTGAAGTAGTGACACAGTTCACCACATTTGAACCCAGTCTAGCGGGGGAAGGCACTTGCCAGCGGGCAACAACGACCGTTAGAAATTAAAATTGTAGAGCAGCCACAAGTCACTTGTAACTTTCTCTTTAAATTGGCATGTTGCACTCGACAATAGCGAGCATCTTCAGAAATTACGGAGACGAAGACCAGACGTTACAAATATCGGGCTGTTGTATAGCGCCGCCGTCATATATTATCCTCGTGATATGAGAAGTGATGAATGTTGTACGTGCCTTATGATTTTGTCTTGTGTCTGAGGCGACTGTTAGGCAGGAGATTTAGTGTGAGTGGAGTATGATAGGCTCATCTAGTAATTATGTAAGTGATCAGCCAACCACAATTCCCGAACGCTTCTTTTTTGTCTTCCCTGATCCTGTATTGGTATTTTGACCGTGCATCTTAATGCACAGACCGTCGGGCATGTTGGTCTAGTGGTAGCCGGCACGGTAGCTCAACGTGTTCGATCAGAGAGCTGGTTGGCCTCTGTAATAAAAGACTGAGGGGAAGGATCAACAAAATGAACTTGAACGGTTGTCATGTGACTACCAAACACGACGATCAACAACGAACAAAATGCAAAAAAAAAAAAAAGTGGTAAATCGCGTGCCTGGAAACCGAGAAGTCGCGGGATCTAATCCCGGACGGGCCACGGAAATTTTGCAGTCTGCCTTTAGTCTAGGCGTCGCCCCTCAACAATGTGAGAAGTTGCCAGAAATGACACGTTGTTCGGATTCCACGTTGAATTGTAGGTCCCTCTCCCAGCTTGGATAACTGAAGTAAATTAGGAACGGACAAATCGCTGAAGTAACGTCCAATTGAAAGACTTGCACCCGACCTCTGAGACACCAAATTATTATTATTTGAATACACAGCCCGTGTTAGTATTTTTCGGATTTGTACCCTTGGGAGGAGTGAGAGAGGGAGTGGGGGGGAGAGGTGGGGGCGGTAGAGAGAACATGATTTTTATCTAACTTTTAGTGTGACTGCATTTTTTATGTCATAAAGCATTTTTAAGGGCTCTGATAACGACGATGTCGCACACGCTAAACAAACAAAGAAACAGAATGACAGCCGGCCAGAGTGGCCGAGCGGTTCTAGGAGCTACAGTCTGGAACCGCGCGACCGCTACGGTCGCAGGTTCGAATCCTGCTTCGGGCATGGATGTGTGTGATGTCCTTAGGTTAGTTAGGTTGAAGTAGTTCTAAGTTCTAGGGGACTGATGACCTCAGAAGATGAGTCCCATAGTGCTCAGAGCCATTTGAACCAAACAGCATGACAACAAGAAACTTCGTTCTCATACAATAAATGATTGGCAGCATGTGACCGATAGCTATACATTTCCTTTCCTCCTCGTCATTGACTTCACTATTAAATTACAAGCTCTTCAGCACTACGAGGCAACTACAGTTTTAAGCACAGCACAGGAGACTGCCGTTATCAGCGCTGCGGTCGGGAACATACCTCGCTGTTGCTGGCGGCATCTGGTGGCGTGTACACGCCCACTCACAGAGCGCGCCGATAAGCCTCTGCCACTCCGTCACCACATTGCCGTTCGTTACAACACAACATTGGTACCATCTGGTTTTGCTGAACATCGAAGCGGCTGCTCTATGGTCATCCTAGCAAAGAGCCACGTTTAGCCATATAAATGGAATTTCAGTCGAGTGTTAGAACATTCCTAAGTTGCAAACGATCTCAGTTACTCTGTTATTCTTTCTTTGGCAGAAAAAAGTGCTTTGTAATATGACGCAGGCTTGTCGAAGTAAAAGTAAACTTGTGACCTCCTTTTGTTCTGTTGTTTGGTTCTGATGTGTGCAAATTCGTTACATCTCTCTCAAATTCCATACATTATGACTTCCACACATGAAATTTCCTAACATTAAAATTTTATGCTAGATCGGGACTCGATCCCGAGTACTTCCATTTCGTGGTCCATGTTTTCATCGACTGAACTGGAATAATAATTTTGTGTGGCTCAATGGTCGAGTACAAGTCTTTCAGTTGGATAGTTCGGTACGTCAGGTACGGCGACAATAATATACACTAAGTTTCAGTACGTTGCTCACTCCACCAAAAACAGAAGAATTCGCTCAAGTTGAAACATGATGACCAACTCATCACTGTCTGCAATTTTTTCATCTGTTTTTTGCGATGAATAAAACGCTTGGTTGACGTAGACAACACTATGTAATGCTACGCGGGAAGCCTATACTGTGGCTGGGACATCCGTTCGGTTCCATATATGGAAGGAGCAGTTTCCTTGTGCAAGAGACTGCTTGCGAAACACATGTACGTCCCATGCCTGGACACTACAGAGTTGCGTGAGATTTGCAACAGGTAGGACCAACAAAGACATGGAGCATTCATTAAGAAGGGCAGCGCGAACGGTAACAGGCTATTTCATTAGCGGGAGAGAGTCACAAAAATGCTGAAAACCCTCTGCTAGTAGGCACGAAATCTTTCGTGGAAACCTGCTAAGAAAATTCCTATAACCTGTTCTCAGAGTAGAATCAATGAATACTCTACAGTACACTATGTATCACTCCCACAGAAACGGTGACTTGAGAATTATACCAGTTATAGCTCGTACAGTGGCATCTAAACTACCATTCTTCCCGTGCTCCATTCATAAATGGAACGAGAAGAAACTTTAATATGTGGTTTAATAAAAATTACGTTCGGTGGCGATCTTCAAAGTGGTTCGTAGAATATACATGTAGGTATGTTGGTCTCCGAAGTGCCAACCTTAAAATTAACGTCCCAAAGTAACTAAACACACAGCAAAAGAATTTTAAAATAAGTGAAGGATGAATTAAATTTAACTGAATATAATGCTGTTAAGTCGCTTTGCAATTTTAGTACATTTCACTCTGTTCAATGTTACAGATTGTTATTGAGTTAATAGCTACAAAATGAGTTCTCATTTCTCACCCTCTGTACAGTTTCAGTACTGGGGCTCACGCATTCATTATGTTTGGTGGCACTTGACACTTTACTGCCGATATTGGTTTTTGGAATGACGTAAAACAGTATGGAAAGCAATCTACCTTAGCAACTTATAGGAGCCAACAAACTTCATAAGTCCTTGCGTGAGTATATATTACAACATACTCTTTCCGATTAAAAGTCTACTGATTGTGGCTTACGTGAGGTTTGCATCTGCAATTTGTAATTCATTAAATAATTTTCCCGATCTGTATCAGCCGTGTGCACAGGTTTTAAGCTTCTTGAGCACCGAGAAGGTACAGATATTTTTGAACCTGAGTATATTTCTGTTTATAAGAGGTTTCAGTAATCTAATACGAACTCAAAATATCAGAATGATAGGGCTATACTGGTAGCAGCGTAGTTCTCAGGAACACAAAATATTTTTGCTCGTGTGCGCAGTCCTAAATCTGTAAGCAGTTCACGTAATGGTGGTCCGTGTTCTGAGCTGCGTCTTTGTAGCTGTTTTTTCCGCAGCATGTAGTCTGAGGAGGCGGCGAGTTTCGTAACACAAGTGTAATTGAGCAGATATTCTTCACAACGGCTGAAGGACACAGGCGCCGTCAAGGTTTCTCTCTGTTCAAATTTGCCGTTGCCGCTGCGTCTAATAGTTTGCGCTCATACGAATTCCATGTTCCCAAAGACGCGAATTTATTCAGAAAGCAATGATGCAAGTTCGGTATCATATTATAATATCATTTTAAACGACGAGTGAAATTATCTTCTCAAGAATCTTTCCCAGTACTGTAATTTCAAATATTTAGTAGATGATACGAGCATCTACGTGGAAGCGTTATTCATAATTTGTTGTAAAATCCATGAAGACAGTCAACTGTTTACATGATTAAAACTTGCCTGAAAGTGCCATTTTATCGTTGTAAAATTTCGCCTTTCGGTCGTTTTCAAGTAACTGAAAATTTTTGACAATGCATTTGTCTAAAATCAGCAGTAGCACATTATGCCTTACTAGTCTCTTGCACATGTTGTATCTGAAGATTGTCCACAGCTATTGTACGTGTGGCTGCAAAGGTCATAGTTGTGATAAAAATCTTTACCGCTAGCACCATTAATATGGGTGCACATCACAAATTTAAAATTAGGTTATTGTCAAATAGCATCGCACTCGATTCACGTTCTGACCGGATAGTAGTTAATGTGGCCATGGTCAGTAGTATATCGAAACGCTATTGCTCAGTTAACGTTAGAATATTAAAGGACATTGATAGTAACACGTAACGCGAGAGTTGTAAAAGAATCATAAACATGTCGGGGTTATCTTGGAAGTAACGTGGAAGATTAAAGTTTTCCTTCAGCGTATAACCCAATGCAGAGAGAACACTATTAGGAGAAAGTCTGATTATTTTTCAGTTATTTTGAACCCGCATATCCTATAGGACTTGAAGGTATATTACATGAAGTGCAAATAGTGAAATATAATTTTGCGAACAGAATTCTTAATGGTGCAGAAGTCAGAGGCCAGTTGCGCACAGGTTCAGCTGAACCTACATGTCAAATCGTCATATCACTGAAGCAACATAGATACAAATATCGCTTTAACAAAGAGTGCTTGCCCAATCTGAGCTATTCACAGCTCTATTTTGCTAACGAAAGTGCTGGTAACAGTGGTGTCTCTGCTCTGTATCGCGAACATGGCATTTTTGAAGGCTGCTGAAGCGACTCGCCTTTTACTTGTAATGACTTAGCCGAGGGAAATCAAGTAACAGTTCTAGATGGCGTTTCAGAGTCTTTGCATCAGACGTCTAGGGGTGATCGATCAGGTCATGGGGAACAATTTTTGTAAAAAGCAAACTTTTCGCTGACGCTTCCTGGCAACCCTAGACGACCTTTAATATCCCCTGGCCCTGGGACGACGAGGTTTCAGCAAACTAGCAGCGTCTACTAACGAAGTATACTACATACTGCATACCCCAGTAAATTGACAGTGATTTTCAACAAGAGAGCCATAAGAATGAGTTTCTAAGCGGAGAAAGATATTTTAGAAGCGAATCAGTACCTTTAATTTTGTTGGGTCTACTTCATTTCATACGGAGCAGACGACTGGATTATAGGCAACACACAACATACACATGCACTGCAGAGTGTGTGCGCCCTGGCCCCTCTCAGGGGCATAACCAATACAAACGGGCGCATGGAATCGCCAGAAACCGTCAGCGAACATTTTGTATGTAAAAAAAAAAAAAAAAATTAAAAAAAATAAAAAATTCAAATGGCTCTGAGCTCTATGGGACTTAACTTCTGAGGTCATCAGGGAACTAACCTAAGGACATCACACACCTCCATGCCCGAGGCAGGATTCGAACCTGCGACCGTAGCGGTCGCTCGGTTCCAGACTGTAGCGCCTAGAACCGCTCGGCCACTCTGGCCGGCCTGTAGCAAAAGTTCTTCCCCACGACGTGACCTATCACCCCTAGACGTTTGATGCAAAGACTTTGGAACACCCTGTATATCGAGAGGATTTGTGTTCTGTGGTGCGCGAAAGTCACTTCCGCATTCTGAATTGAAACTAGTGAACTCGTATCTTGGAATAAATGGAGTACTACGGATTACCATGTTTGAGTAGATGACTGTGATTCTTCGCTTAGAAATCTGATTATGGTAACCAGCACAGTGTAAACTGGCGGTCATGAAAAAAGAGCGCCGAAATCCCTCGAGCTGAAAGCAGTTGTATTCGTTGGCCATCTAACGTGCGAATGGACTCAGAATGAAAGTTGTGAGGAAATACAATTAGAGAGACCTTGAAAGTATTCTTAAAAAAGAAAAAATATTCTATATTGTTTGTATTCTTATTTCTTGTTCTCCGAGCCCGTGGAAGAAAACAAACTGTTATGCGTTCCAGCCTAGGTGGTATATTACATTGATCGAGATGGTAATATTATCTAGATATGAACCGTGCACGCATACGGGGGTAGTGTGCTCAGGAAACCAAGGGATCATATTCTCGGAAGACGGAACCAGAATTCGATCCACAGCCCTCTTATAGACAAGGGCAATATCTTACTAATAGCACTAGAATCAATGCAGAGAAATGCAGAAAATTAAGAGTTTTCACTTTCTAGCTGTCGTCAAACTATACACAGATACTACACTGGATTGTACATAAGCGCTCAAGAGTTCTAACGGAGAGTCCTCAGAGTAACAAAAGAGATAGCTCCCATTGTCTGGGACGGGCGCACTTTATAAGACATGTAAACAACAAAATCCCGTAAGATAACTGGTATAGTGGATAGAGTTGAGAGGAGGACTGTCTATCACGTTCCCAGATCATCAGTCTGAAAGCAATAAAAAAACGTACATGTTGTCCCTGTTGGAAGCTCACCGTCTGCACTACCACACTCCTCAGAATGTAACCCTTACATTTATGCATGTACGGAATTTCCAGAGAAAAACGTAGCATATACCTCCTAATTAGGCCAGCAGGAGATAATGTTATTTCTCGACTAGTCACATGAACATTAGGCCAGAAACTCAAACTGGTTACGAAGATATTCCTTCACTTCCTCCATCCCTCGCTCTCTACCCCAGTGTCACTTTCTTTTACGATGAATTGCTGAAGTAATGCCAGTCGTTAGCGATGGCGTTGTAGAGCATTTCCGAAAAATGTTACATGTATTGATTTCATAGAAACAAGTTTTAGTTAACCAATAATTTACTTGTGCTATGCTATTCGTTCTTGTTCTTCGTTTCTCTTTGTTGACATCGTAAGTCACATTATCAGCTAACGTAAAATAAATCTACGACGCTATTTTTAAAAAGAATTGTGATTGCAGTTTATAGGTACCTCAAAAAATGCAAAAGGTCACATGAAACGCGATTTTACCCAATAATCAGTTCCACAAATGTACAGCGTAGCTATTCAGTTGAACCTAGTAGCTGAACACGACATGAGACTGTACAATATATCCCCATTCAAGTAAAGCAGAAGAACGGGGCTTCGATTTGACAGAATGTGGTTTGTAGACGGTTTATTGAGGTTGTATAAGCGATTCCTGAGATGATTTTCAAAATCACATTCGTCTTTTTCCCTTTCGTACTAATAAACACATTTACAGCTATAACTATAATCAACTGGCACTGAATCTTAACGGAATTAAGAAAAATTGCAACGCGTCTGACGAGTACTTCACTAGCCAATTTGTTTCTATTGACATTTAATCTCCTTTTCTACAGCTAACGAAGCAGTAATATTATAAAGCAAAATTCTATCGTGTCTGGTACAAACTGATAATATCTGACGCAATAACATTAAGGCATGAAAAGGGAGTTAATATTTGGTGAAATAAAGAATGGAGATAATGTGAAACCGAGTGTTATTTCTCCAAATAGTAAACAGCTTAATGGTATAACTTCAATCTTAATGATTTTTAGAAGCGGTGTGACTCAGGAAACTCTACAGTATGTGAGTGAGTTATCTTACTCTCGCTCAAATTCATTTGTCCTGCCAACTTACAACCTTGGCTGTATTTACACGCGAACAGTTTTTGCAAGCTCATTCGCGGAGAGTAGCTGTGTTTCTGAGCCTCGCTCGGTATAATGCTAATGACGAAAAACGAGGTAGACAGTTTTTTAGATGATGTCAGGGCAAGTAAGCATGACGATGCAACTAAAAGCTTAAGTGTATGGAAAAAAGGGGGGGAGGAGCTGAGAGTGTGGAAGGGGGGAGGGGGAGAGAGAGAGAGAGAGAGAGAGAGAGAGAGAGAGAGAGAGAGAGATAGAGAGAGAGAGACTTTGTTGACTTGTGAAGCGCAACAAAATGAGAAAGAAATAAAAAAAGAGAGCATGAGACCTCAGAAAGGATAAGGGTTGCTTGCTAAATGGTCACACAGACTACACACGCACGAACAAGCGGAGCCCCCGTACATACAATAACCTTGTGAAATGAAATGCTATAAACCCTGCTTTCAGGTAATGGATAGGAAATTAAGTTGGAGCTACGCAGTGAGGGGAAAAACGTGTCGTCTGAAATCATCGAAGAAAATTTTCTGCTTACGAAATTAGACACTGCGCAAGATCATTTTGAGCCATCGTAGTGTTCAAATGTGTGTGAAATCTTATGGGACTTAACTGCTAAGGTCATGAGTCCCTAAGCTCACACACTACTTAACCTAAATTATCCTAATGACAAACACACTTGGAATCATCGTAGCAACCGGACATAAAACAAACGACATACAGAAGCGAAAGTTTGTGAAAGAGGAAATGCAGTGAATGTGGAAGACAGGCATAGGAATATAATGAATACGAAAGTCATATCACTTCCTTGAAAAAATAAATAAATGGACATTAGTGTTAACGGGTACTCGATGATTGGTGGATTACAGTGATACACAGTGAAAATCTTTGCGAAGAAAAACGAACATTTGCGAACTTAAGAGTTTGGAGAAACAAGTGACGTGATAGGTGGCCGTTGCCTAGCGAAAGCACAATATGGATCTTCGGAAGGCTGCAGTCAATTCTCAGATTGTCAGTATGCAGTCGTTTCTTACCTAAATTCTGGACATCTTAAGGTAGCCCCTCCACCGAAGATCGTCATTTGTTCCGAACTTGAAGCGTTAAAGTAATGATTGTCATTTTCTTGCAGTTAAAACGTTATGCCTAAATAAGACAATTTAGAAATACACACCAAGAGAATGGGAAGTGTGCTTGTGCTTATGAAAAAGACAACAAAGAAAACGTTAGAATTCAACAGCACTTATCTCAGAAAAGAGTGAGAGATGTGACTGAGTAATAACGAAAATAAATTTCTGGGTGTTTTCCACGGTAATTGTTATACGTTTTTATAACTTATGTAAATTACTTGGAGCTGGTGTAATCACTTGATTGACAATACGGTGTGGTGATACAGTAATGAATTTTGTGATTGACGGGAAGGAGAAAATATTTAAAAGAGCTTGAAAAACGTGGGAACCCTTAAGTATTTTTTTTAACTACAGTTAACATAGTGACAGAACCCTAACAAGTACCAGTAGGACTCAGGGTTCCACACGAACTTAGATAACAACATTGCGTGGCTCAGTGGCCTGGTGCAAGGCTTTCTATTCGACGCCACTTCAGTGACTTGCATGTCCCTCACCTACCCCACTTGTGCAACCGTGGCAAGGAGACCTACGATTTCACGTGGAATCAAAATGGTTCAAATGTTTCTGAGCACTATGGGACTTAACTTCTGAGGTCATCATCCCCCTAGAACTTAGAAGTACCTAAACCTAACTAACCTAAGGACATCACACACATCCATGCCCGAGGCAGGATTCGAACCTGCGACCGTAGCAGTCGCGCGGTTCCGGACTGAAGCGCCTAGAACCGGTCGGCCACATCGGCCGGCACGTGGAATCCGAACCACGTGAAGCTTCTGGCGACTCCACACGTCGATGAGGGGTGAAAGCCAGGTTAACAAGAAGACTAAAAAAAAGTGGTCCTACCGAGATCCGATCCCGCTATCTCTAGGTTTCGAGGCACATGCTTCATTACTTTCGTTTTTTGTCCAATTTTATTCATTGCACTTGGTCGGGGCGGACGTCACATGACACCCGTTCAAGTTCATAGTTGATCCTTTCTCTCTGTTTTATTTATCACAGAGGGCAGCAGCCCTCTAATTGAACACGCTTTTTTTTTCTTCGGTATTGTTCGTTGCGTTTGTTCCGGGCGGACGTCTCATGATATCCGTTCAAGCTGATCGTTGATCCCTTTACTCAGTTTTTTAATTACAAAGAGCCAGCGCCTCTCTGACCCAACACGCTGAGCTACCGTGACGGCCCCTAGACCACCAGCCCTAACATGTATATATGTAGCTCATCAGTAGAATTTGATGAGTGAGTTTGCGAGTGTCAAAACATATGACAGAAATGACCACATCTTTTGATTCCATTGAATTAGAAGCTTAAATTGTTTACACAGCGAAGAGACCTTAGTCTCGACATAAAACTGAACTTGAAACCGTTACCCAATCCCTTGAGAAAGTGGTCTTATCAGACGGTCAGACGAGCAACTAATGGCCAAAAATATATTTATGCAATCTAATTGCAAATTAACAATTTTTGCCATTTTTTCCTTTATTTGTGATGCGAAACCTTGCTTCTTCACAAATTTCATTGTTATAGGTCAACGGGAAGTACTCTACAGGTTTGAGTTTGTGAGTATCGAAATATGTGACATAATGGTCGTATCTTTTAGCTGCATTGACTGAGAAGCACCGCCAAGGGACCGTGTATCTTGTTTTGTGACACAAGTCTCAACTTGATACGTATACCCGTTTTTGAGAAAAAGGGATCTTAACGCTCGGACAGACAGACAGGCAGACAGACGGACGGACGGACCGACGGACAGCAAAGTAGTCCTGTAAGGATTTCATTTTCACCAGCTGAGGTACAGAACCCTAAAAATTGAAACCATGCATCAAAAATCCTTCTGCAGTTGCTATAATAGTAGAAACTCGAAGGTCATTAAAGATGTTATGATCACAGCTAACATTTTCAGGAAAAAATATAGCACTTAATTCTGAATGAAAGAGGACTTACACAGGCTGAATAATATCACAGTCTTCAAGAAGAATACAGATTTAAAAATCTTAAAAACATATAGAAACCGCACAAGATACACTTTTACTTCAATGTAATGCAAACAGCTTTGACACTAGCGAAATACGAACGGATACGTTGATACAGAAGGGAAATACCTCTGAACATGTTGTAAATAAGAAAGTAGGCAATTTTGTACCTAAAACTTGAAATACCAGTTCATTCATCTACCACCCCCTGCGGGTCCAGGGTAAGAATAGGCCCGAGGTATTCCTGCCTGTCGTAAGAGGCGACTAAGAGGAGATTCAACCGTTTCGGCCTTCCATGTGATGGTCCCCCTTGGGGTTTGACCTCCATTTTTCAAAATTCTACAGAATTATGAGCCTTTTGGGGAAGGACGCCTTACGTGGTGTACCACTGGTCCTCAGTGCACTAAGACCTTGGCACTCAGCATTGTACCGGCCTTGTAACCATACCCACTATTCCTCAAATTGGGCCTAAACGCCTGATGGGTTGTACAAGTTACGCCCATAGTGCGTCCCCATCTGCACCTACGATCATGATGGACTTTCCATGGCACCAGAAATCCAACACGGTAGCCAGCCCGTTGTGGTGGGGTCGTCATGTACCCTCTAGGTTGTAGCCCCCTGACAACACAGGGATCGTACTGCCGATACCTGAGCTGCACCCTCCCCACGTCGGCCAAGGAGTAGATGCCCATCTCCTTGGGGCATCAGGACTCCCGGCAACGGTCATCCTGCCAGGTGGCCCTTGCTGAGGCTGGGTGGCGCCCATGGGGAGAGCCCCTGGTCGGAGTGGGTGGTATCGGGGCGGACGTTTCGCAGATGAAATGTCAACATGTATCGGGTCGCTCTGCGGCCAAGTCTTTCAAAAGGAAAGGTACTGTCTCTGGTTCTGGTTCTCCTGCCCTTTCCCCCTTGGCCACTCCCTGGGAGGAGGGACAGGCCCGCCGGCTTGGGGTGAAGTACTTCCCCCGCTATTTGGTCTGTTCTCGAACCGATGGGGGGACGTTCGCCACCTCCAAGCCCATGTTCTTTGTTCAGCACATTGAGGACATCTTCGGGGAAAATCGAGGCTCTCAGTAAGATGCGTTCGGGGTCCGTTCTTATAAAGACCACCTCCACCACACAGTCGGCGGCGCTCCAGGCGTGCGACCGCCTAGGGGACATCCCAGTGTCCATTGTCCCGCATCTGGCACTAAATAGGATGCAGGGGGTTATTTTTCATCGGTACCTCCTGCTGCAATCTGATGAGGAGCTCAGGGCCAACCTGGAGCGCCGAGGCGTGCATTTCGTCCGGCGAGTCCAGCGCGGCCCCAAAGACCGCCACATCGGCACCGGGACCTTTATCCTCGCCTTCGAGGGGGACGTTCACCCAGAGAAGGTAAAGGTGATGTGCTACCGGTGCGACGTGCGACCTTACGTCCCACCTCCTATGCGCTGTTTTCGGTGTTTGCGCTTTGGGAACATGTCGTCACGGTGTGAGGCTGAGCCCCTTTGTGGCGATTGTGGACATCCTCTTCGTGAGGAACATACATGCACCCCACCACCTCGGTGCGTTAATTGTCCTGGCATCCACTCGCCTAGATCCTCAGACTGCCCCGCATATCAGAAGGAGAAGAAGATACAAGAACTCAAAACTTTGGATCGTCTCTTTACTCTGAGGCCAGGAAGAAGTATGACCGCCTCCATCCCATGCCGTTGACCACTTCGTTTGCCTCAGTTGTGTCCACTCCTTCCGCGGTATCCTCACCCCTATCCTGTCCCCCCTCCGCCTCCTCCCCCCATCCGGGGTCTCTGCCTCCGCCTCCCAAATCCCTCCCTTCCAAATTCTCCTCCCTGTGGTCCCCGCCCCCTCTGCCACAGGGGCCACCCTTCCTCCTCCTCCCCCCCCCCCCGCCACCTGAGAAGCGATCCTCTTCTCAGGCGTCCATCGGGGAAACGTTCCGGACCCCAGCTTCCGAGGTCCGGCATTCCTAAACGGACCCCGCGCGTGAGGACCTTCTTCGGGTCCAGTCCACCATCCCTGTGCCTCCTCAGACTTCCAAGAAGGCCTCCAAGAAGAAGTCTCTATCCCCCTCTCCACCCCGGCGCGTTTCGTCTGACGCTCCATCCATGAGTCGCTGCTCCCGGCCGTCCTCAGTTTCGCCGGGACGCTCTGCTGCCAGGCGCTCAGCTGGCCTCTCGTCGGCGAATGATGCTGCCCCTCCTACACAACCCGGGAAAGCGGCCGCAGCTGTCGACGACTCGATGGAACAGGATCCGCCTCCCGCCAGTTGTAGCGTTGTTCCCTCGAAACCTGGCCCTCCGCGGCCGTCGAGGTGACCAGCTCTTCACCCGTTTCGTCCCCCCCTTTTTTTCTGCCTAGCGATGGCTTTGTTACATTGGAACATCAGAGGTATTCGATCTAATCGGGAGGAATTACAACTGCTCCTCCGCCTGCACTATCCGCTCGTCCTTGGTCTCCAGGAAACCAAGTTGCGCCCAACTGACCGTATTGCTTTTACCCACTATACCTCGGAGCGGTCTGACCTCACCCCTGCGGACGGTATTCCAGCTCATGGTGGGGTCATGTTGCTCGTTCGGGACGATATCTATTACCATCCCATCCCATTGACCACCCCACTCCAAGCAATAGCTGTCCGTATTACTATTTCTGCTTTTACTTTTTCAGTTTGTAGCATCTACACTCCATCGTCATCCGCTGTTAGTCGGGCTGACATGATGCACCTGATTGTTCAGCTTCCCCCGCCTTTTTTATTGCTTGGCGACTTCAATGCCCATCATCCCCTTTGGGGCTCTCCTGCATCCTGTCAAAGAGGCTCACTCTTGGCGGATGTCTTCAACCATCTCAATCTTGTCTGCCTCAATACTGGCGCCCCGACTTTCCTCTCGGACTCTACTCATACCTACTCCCACTTGGACCTATCGATCTGTTCTACCACTCTTGCCTGTCGGTTCGAGTGATATGTCCTTTCTGACACCTATTCGAGCGACCACTTCCCCTGTGTCGTTCGTCTCCTGCACCACACCCCATCCCCACGTCCTTCGAGCTGGAACATACCGAAAGCTGACTGGGGAATTTACTCCTCCCTGGCGACCTTTCCGGACCACGATTTTCTCAGTTGTGACAGTCAGGTCGAATACCTCACGGCTGTTATCATCAATGCTGCCAAACGTTCCATTCCTCGTACTACCTCTTCTTCACATCGCGTTTCCGTCCCCTGGTGGAACGAGGCTTGTAGAGACGCTATCCGTGCTCGACGACGTACTTTACGCACCTTTCGCCGCCATCCTACGTTGGCGAATTGTATTGGATACAAACGACTCCGAGCGCAATGCCGTAGAGTCATCAAAGACAGCAAAAAAGCTTTTTGGGCCTCTTTCACCAGCTCCTTTAACAGTTTTACTCCCTCTTCTGTCGTATGGGGTGGCCTGCGCCGGCTGTCGGGCATTAAGGCCCACTCCTCGGTACCTGGCCTGACCTCAGGTAATGAGGTCCTCGTTGATCCTGTGGCTGTCTCCAACGCCTCCGGCCGGTTTTTCACGGAGGTTTCAAGCTCCGCCCATTACCACCCTGCCTTCCTTCCCAGGAAAGAGGCAGAAGAGGCTCGGCAACCTTCCTTCCACTCGCTGAATCTGGAAACTTATAATGCCCCCTTTACTATGCGGGAACTCGAGCATGTGATTGCACTGTCCTGGTCCTCTGCTCCAGGGCCAGATGCCATTCACGTTCAGATGCTGGCACACCTTTCTCCGGCGGGCAAAAGCTTCCTTCTTCGTACCTACAATCGCGTCTGGGCCGAAGGTCAGGTCCCCATGCGTTGGCGTGACGCCGTCGTTGTTCCTATACCCAAACCCGGGAAGGATAGACACCTTCCTTCTAGTTACCGCCCCATTTCTCTTACAAGCTGTGTCTGTAAGGTGATGGAGCGCATGGTTCATGCTCAGTTAGTTTGGATTCTTGAATCTCGACGGCTACTTACCAATGTCCAATGCGGCTTTCGTCGCCGCCGCTCCGCTGTTGACCACCTTGTGACCTTGTCGACATTCATCATGAACAACTTTTTGCGAAGGCGCCAAACGGTAGCCGTGTTCTTCGATTTGGAGAAGGCTTATGATACCTGTTGGAGAGGAGGTATCCTCCGCACTATGCACAGGTGGGGCCTACGCGGTCGCCTGCCCCTTTTTATTGATTCCTTTTCAACGGATCGAAAGTTTAGGGTACGTGTGGGTTCTGTATTGTCCGACGTCTTCCTCCAGGAGAACGGAGTGCCTCAGGGCTCCGTCTTGAGCGTAGCCCTTTTTGCCATCGCGATCAATCCAATTATGGAATGCATTCCACCTAATGTCTCAGGCTCTCTCTTTGTCGATGACTTCGCGATCTACTGCAGTGCCCAGAGAACATGCCTCCTAGAGCGCTGCCTTCAGCGTTGTCTAGACAGCCTATACTCATGGAGCGTGGCAAATGGCTTCCGGTTCTCTGAAGAGAAGACGGTTTGTATCAACTTTTGGCGATATAAAGCGTTCCTTCCGCCATCCTTACATCTCGGTCCCGTTGTTCTCCCATTCGTGGAAACAACTAAGTTTCTAGGCCTCACATTGGACAGGAAACTGTGTTGGTCTCCGCATGTCTCTTATTTGGCGGCCCGTTGTACACGTTTCCTTAATGTCCTCAGAGTTCTTAGTGGTTCATCTTGGGGAGCGGATCGCACTGTCCTGCTTCGCTTGTATCGGTCCATAGTCCGATCGAAGCTGGATTATGGGAGCTTCGTCTACTCGTCTGCTCGGCCATCCCTCTTACGCCGTCTCAACTCCATCCACCATCGGGGGTTACGTCTTGCGACCGGAGCTTTCTACACTAGTCCTGTCGAGAGTCTTTATGCTGAAGCTGCCGAATTACCATTGACCTACCGGCGCGACGTACTGCTGTGTCGGTATGCCTGCCGGCTGTTGTCTATGCCCGACCACCCCTCTTACCAGTCCTTCTTCGCCGATTCTCTCGACCGTCAGTACGGGTTGTATGTGTCTGCCCTGCTGCCCCCCCCGGATCCGATTCCGTCGCCTGCTTCGACAATTGGATTTTGCCCTCCCTACCACCTTCAGAGAGGGTGAGAGCCCGACACCACCTTGGCTTCAGGCTCCGGTTCATATTTATCTCGACCTCAGCTCACTCCCGAAGGAGGGTACTCTGGCTGCAGTGTATTGCTCACGGTTTGTCGAACTTCGTGCTCGACTTGCCGGTCACACCTTTATTTACACCGATGGCTCCAAAACTGACGATGGTGTCGGCTGTGCCTTTGTCGTCGGGGCCGCCACCTTTAAATACCGGTTCCTCGACCAATGTTCCAGCTTTATGGCCGAGCTTTTTGCTCTCCATCAGGCCGTTCAGTATGCCCGCCGCCACCGCCATTCATCGTATGTACTCTGCTCTGACTCACTCAGTGCTCTTCAGAGCCTTGGAGCTCCCTATCCGGTCCATCCCTTGGTTCAACGGATACAGCAGTCCCTCCATTCTTTCGCTGATAATGGTTCTCCTGTCAGCTTTCTTTGGGTTCCCGGACATGTAGGAGTGCCTGGGAATGAGGCCGCAGATGCTGCAGCCAAGGCTGCAGTCCTCCTGCCTCGGCCAGCCTCCCATTGTGTCCCGTCATCTGACGTTCGTGGGGATGTTTGTAAGAGGCTTGTGTCGTTGTGGTGGGATGCTTGGTCATCCCTCCAAGGGAACAAGCTCCGGGCAGTAAAACCGCTCCCAATTGCTTGGACAACCTCCTCCCGACCATCTCGGCGAGAGGAGGTCCTTCTGACCAGGTTGCGGATTGGGCATTGCCGGTTTAGCCACCGCTACCTGCTCTCCAGTGACCCAGCCCCGCAGTGCCCTTGTGGTCAGGCATTAACAGTGCGCCATGTTTTATTGTCGTGTCCCCGCTTTAGTCAATCTCGTGTTGTCCTGTCCCTGCCATCTACTTTACCGGATATTTTAGCTGATGACGCTCGAGCAGCTGCTCGTGTTCTGCGTTTTATAACTTTGACTGGCTTGTCCGAAGACATCTAACTTTTTTACTTATTTTATCTGCATCTTTGTCAAGCCTTTCTGGTGCCCCCCTCCCCTTGAGTTTTACTAGATTCCATGTGCTCTAATAACTGTGACTGGGCGCTAATGACCTCAGTAGTTGAGCGCCCTTAAACCCCATCAAAAAAAAAAAACATTCATCTACCAAAGTTTTGATCGTAGTAGCTTGAATAGAATATTAAACCAGTTCCCAATTATCTCCCGGCAACGGCCTTGCCGCAGTGGATACACCGGTTCCCGTGAGATCACAGAAGTTAAGCGCTGTCGGGCGTGGCTGGCACTTGGATGGGTAACCCTCCAGCCGCCATGTGCTGTTGCCATTTTTCGGGGTGCGCTCAGCCTCGTGATGCCAATTGAGGAGCTACTCGACCGAATGGTAGCGGCTCCGGTCACAGAAAACCATCATAACGACCGGGAGAGCGGTGTGCTGACCACACGCCCCTCCTATCCGCATCCTCATCTGAGGATGACACGGCGATCGGTTGGTCCCGATGGGCCACTTGTGGCCTGAAGACGGAATGCTGTGCAATCATCTCCCCCAGTAATTTGTGGCTTTGTAGTTTTTCAGAAGTTCTAATCCATAATGATGTAATAATTTTGTTTGTTTGTAAAAAGAAAGACCTTGTGATTACATGACTACATTACCATAGGTATGAATTACTTATTCACAGCCGGCCGCTGTGACCAAGCGGTTCTAGGCGCTTCAGTCCGAAACCGCGCTGCTGCTGCGGTCGCAGGTTCGAATCCTCCGTCGGGCATGGATGTGTGTGATGTCCTTAGGTTACTTAGGTTTAAGTAGTTCTAAGTTCTAGGGGACTGATGATCTCAGAAGTTAAGTCCCATGGTGCTCAGAGCCATTTGAACCATTTTCAGATGATAAAGTAATAATACAAGAAAGTGAAGAACATCTCCAGTCAGCAGTACATAGTCTAAACCCAATATGTACAGAATAGGAAATATTGTTAGCAAAAGTCTCGAAAAGTTCTTGGCCTGTTTACTACAAATTTTAGACGCTGTCCTAATAAACATTTGTAAGGACACTGGCTCTACTTCCTTTAAACGACCCCGTGCGGCTGATCCTGGCGGAGTTTCGAGTCCTCCCTCGGGCATGGGTGTGTGTCTTTGTCGTTAGGATAATTTAGGTTAAGTAGTGTGTTAGCTTTAGGGACTGATGACCTTAGCAGTTAAGTCCCATAAGATTTCACACACATTTGAACATTTTTTTTCTTTAAACGACCATGTACAGCAATGGCAGTCCACCTGGTCGCTACTGCCCACTAGTGGGCGTTCCAGCTTTCATGTAGGCGGAGGCCAGTAGGGGGGCATAAAGTATTTCATAAGTAATTACTATTAAATGCTCTAGCTTGCTGTAACTATGCTTTAGAAATTTCTAAAGTCACTTCCCTATTTTATAAATCACCATTACTATGGAAACGGTGGGCGGTAAAATTTTTGCTGTTAACAGTGATACAAAAGTGGGCGGTAGGTAAAAAAAGGTTCACTACCTCTGATGTACCGATTTTCCGTTAAAATCGATTGCGGGAAAGAAAATGTTGTGTTTTGCTGTATATGGAAATTGTATACATTAAATTTATATCATGCTTATGATTAGAGTACTGGTACGAAATAGGAATCGTCCAAAACTTTGTAATGCAACATATTCGCGGATTTAAACTAAGCGAAATACTGTCACTGAAGCTACTATTCCTACAGACCCATCAGGTGGAGAGGTCTCCTCATAGCCGTATACCAATGATTCCAAACGATTTATCCATTTATTTTAAGCGACTTCAATTCCCAATCAGGGTTTCGTTTGAAGTAACAGTAAACAAGGCTAAAGGTCAAGAGAGATGGAGAGATGGGAGCAGAGAGGGGGGGGGAGAAATTCTTGTAGAGAGGGAGGGGGAGAGAGAGAGAGAGAGAGAGAGAGAGAGAGAGAGAGAGAGAGGAAGGGGGGGAGCAGGCAGGAGGGAGGTGATGGAGGGAGAGGGGGCAGGAGAAGGTGGCTGGAGAGACGGGAGAACGAGTTTAGAACGTATATCCAATTCTCATACATATTTAGCAATTGTGCAGCATTGCGGGGTTCGCTAGTAAGGAATAAAGATGTTCGAAATGAGTTTAATGTAATGCTCTTAATGAGGAAATAGCTAAATACTGAGACGGGTATAACCAGCGTGCGAATATAGAATGAAACGTAAACGACTATCCACGTAAATACTGAACTAAAACTCGAAAGGAAAGAGAGGCACATGCCGACCAAGGAAACTTTGTGAAGTCTGAACAGGCATATAACTATTTCCTCCACGTAAGTTGACGATGACGACGACGACGATGACTACCACCACTTGAGGACACGCATGGGACTCACTCGAAGATGTTATCGGGACGTGCAACCTGTCTTTGCCAGATGAGACTCCGGGAGACAATATAAATCCGACTGGTCTATATTCCAGTCCAGTGTTAGGTAACTGTGAAACTGTGACACATTCAGGCAGGCAAACAAGCAGCAGATCATACAGAACACCAGTCAGACGCCGTGCGACAATGTCACCAGCTGTCCCTCAGCTCTATCACCCTGTCACCGCTTGAAAGCAGCGCCGTATCCTTGTGTCGTGATACCTCACTTGACATGCCGTCGAAAACGCAGTAAATCCGTTCAAGTCTAATGACTTGGAAAAGCCTAATAACAATGTCAAGGCCTCCACTTCTCTTTTACATATTTATCGTGGAGAATTTTGAATTAATTATTATCAAAAAACACATAACACGAAAAATATATTTAATAAAATTTACAAACTTCATTAGCACCTGATAAAAATACTGTAACTGTCCATGACTCACAACCATGGTATTCCACGTAGATCTACGACGGTCTCATTGCCTGAATCTTTAAGATCTAGTCTTTTACTTTCGTAATAGCGAAAAAACCGACTTACTGTCAGAAATCTGTAGATTTAAATACATGTTATATATCCTTCAAGAAATTTAGAAATGTTTTTAGCGATGTTACTTTTACAATGAAATGAAAGCGAGACAAATGGAATAAAACTAATTAAATTGTTTTTTATTTCAAAAGCTATCGCCGTAACTGTTATTACATATATCCCACTGTGAGATAAGAGGATCAATGCTTTCATGAAAAAATGCTTTCGTTTCCCTACTGAAGCGTGATTGTTCCCAGGCGTGTGCCTCTTCGTCCGAAGCAAATCGACGGCCACGAATGTCTTTCTTCAGGGCTCCAAAAATATGGAAATCGCAAGAGCAGAGATCGGCACTGAATGAAGGATGTGTAAGGGTTTCCCACGGAAACTTCTGCGCAGTAGTCGAAACAACCTTACCAACGTGTGGCCGGGCTTTATCCTGCAACAGAATGATGCCTGGGCGGCTGGACTTGACCGCGCGCTTCAATTTCTGCAAAGTGTCCACGTACCGCTGTGCGTTAATTTTAATGTCTCAGAAAGTAAACGATTTCTTGAAGTCAAAGAAGAAGGTGTCATGACTTTCCGGATCTGCCGTGCCTGTTGTTTTAACTACATTACAGAAGTTTCCCTGGGAAGCCCTTACACATCCTCCAGTAGACTACAGCAACCATTTTTCCATGAAGGCATTGACCGTTTTGTTTTCCAGTAGGATAAATGTATTAACAGTTATGGGGATTACTTTTGAAATAATAAACAGTTTATTTACTTTTCTCCCGACCTGTCTCGTTTTCATTTGGGCGCCCCTTATGAATGAAACTCATTATTGCGTGTCTCAGTGTTCTTAGCCATAACTAACCCTCAGGGAATACTCGTCTAAACATGGTGCCACTCCGGAGCCTGAGACTAATTTCCTGTAGGTAAAATGTAAAATTTTCATTTGAGGGCAACACTGAGCCCTCTTTCTGTTAAGAATGTTTTTATTTTATTGTTGTCATTATTCGATAAATCCCATGCTTGACTACCCGATAATACCGGCCATATCTTTATGTTTGTGGTAAAGCAAAAACAAGATGTTTACAGAGCAGTTCGCTCTCCGGTACTAAGCGTTCAGGAAAAGCCACTGTGCCGATCCTAGCACCGAAAAACTGCAAAGCTCTGGAGAATTGACGTACTCAATGAAATCACCTTCTTCATTTTTTCGCGGAAAGTTATAGTGTTAAACTGGCCAAAATGCTCACGGGAATAGTTTCCCAGTGCTTTACTTCATTCTGCTACCATGTTTTGTGTTCATTATTGTGAAATGAAAGTAGACTTCGACGAAATTAGAAATGTGTGTGCTTCTGTCGAATCTCAAATATGCAGAACTAAGTTCTTTCAGCACCTATGTGTCTGCAGAATACAGTTATTGTATAGAATTCACTATTATGAGCCTCGTATTCTAAGCCATAAAATGCACTTCGGAGCTACAAGACCGATAGGACTCCACAAATCGGTGTAATGAGATGATGTCGCAGATTTAAACGTGAGAAAGTTCTACGATGCACTTTTGGCTACAAACTGGAAGTTCAATCGGAGTAGCGTGCTGTAGCGTAGTTCTCTGGATAAGTCGATTGTTTGTCAAACACTGTCTCACTTCGTTAACTCAAGAAGGTGTTTCATATTGCTACAATTTGTATGAAGCCGACAGGTTCAATTATTTGTACCTGGAACCTCATCTAACCTTTTCTTCCATCCTGCCTACTGGATTTTCCGTTCAGCAATATCTTAATTCTGTCTTCTTTTCCTGACGTCAGCAAAGGAACTATTATCTCTGCTGTCAAAAGTTCTCCTACTGCGCCAGATTTTTATAGTCTCTTTTTCTGCTGAAGTACTGTTGTTGTATTAATGGAGAACTTCTGTATCTCTTATCCCCATAGACTCTACCCGCTAAGGAAAGTAATATTTTCTCCTTGTGATTGCACGTAAGCTGCTGAGTGAGATGCCACGCGATTTTAAGTTCATTCGACAGGGCGACTCCGATTTTCTTTCCCCACCCGCGTCTAGTTGAGTAAATGAACCATGTCAGATCACTATCTACATCCACAATGACGTAAACAGTAAAGTTAATTTTCTTCCTTTCTTGCACATTATTCCTCTGTTATAGTATGTTTCTGTTCTGTAGTTTCTTTCATTCTTTGCATCTTTACCTCGTTGTTTGTAAGGTTCGAGAAGGAAGTGCCATTAAACGTTTATCATTACTTTTTTACGTATCGCACGTGTCTGAGAGTTACTTTTGGTCAGACAGTGCACCAATGTCAACTTGAAAAGAAGAAAAATAACAGTAGCTGCAACTGTCGCTAGAAGTAGCAATCGTAACTTCAAATGCTGGCTGCATATTAGCAGTCATTAAACTGAGAAATTTCCCTTTCATTTTGATTACGTTCCTTCACCAATTAATGAAATTCGGTGAATTACAACGTCAAAGATTCTGTGGCTATCCAGCAGCCTGCAAAGTTTTTGAGAGAAAAGTAACAATTTAGCTCCTGCAGCTGGCAAGGAAATTGTATTTTGTCATTGCCAATAAATATATCAGGAGACTTTCCGTTTGGGAACGTGTTTAAAGAATTTCGACAAAAGTGGAAAGCTAGCAATCCGCTGTTCTGCTTCCGTTCATATATACGTCAACACAAATTAAATATAAACTTCACTGCTAGAACCTTAGGTGTCTGTGAGGGACGATCAAAAAGTTCGCGTTTGAGGGCGTTGCTGCAGCGTATATGCAACGTAACGGGTACATAAGCACCGACATGTAGCGAGGGGAGATCAGTAAGTAATGCAACACATTTTTTTCTAAAAGCAGATTTATTTTATTTAGAATTCCAACATACCATATTATTCCCCTTCATTTGGCTACAAAAGACTGGTCCACGTCGGAGCCAACGTCTTGCTGCATCAATATCCTTATCATCCATGTACTTCTTCCCGCGGAATGCCTCATTCGTTGGGCCAAACAGATGGAAGTCGGACGGTGCGAGATCCGGGCTGTAGGGTGGATGAGGGAGAACAGTCCCATGAAGCTTTTTGAGCTCCTCTCGAATACGCAGACTTGTGTTAGACCTTGCGTTTTCATAGAGAAAGAGGAGATCGTTTGCGTTTTTATGGCGACGAACACGCTGAAGTCGTTTCCTCAGTTTCCTGAGGGCAGCACAATACACTTCAGAGTTGAACGCAGCAACATTAGGGAGGAAATCTAACAGAATAACCCCTTCAGAATCCCAGAAGACAGTCGCCATGACTTTACCGGTCCATTCAAATCTAATGAGAGTGTCCGCACGTTGTATCATTGTTGGGAGTCACAGCTGTGGGCGGCATGCCGGCAAGCGGGAGATCGGACAGGTTTGCACGGCCTTGTGGCGAAGACGACAGACGCCTCTCTCAACGATGCTTTTGCTCGCTGCCCTGGCTCCGAAAACATTCTGCAAGAGTCTACGAATATCTGCGATGCTATGGTCCTCCCTCCAAAAGAAACTCAATGACAGCTGTCTGCTTGAAACGCGCCGCCGTTACAGACGCCATTTTGAAGGCTACGTATGGCGTCACCATTTGTCGGAACTTCATGAAACTATAGAGCGGGGATATTCCAATATGTCCCACAACAAATTCTGCATTTTTTGCAACCGAAATTAGCACAAAAAATGTGTTGTATTACTTACTGAACCCCTCTCGTAAGCAAGGTTCTACTGCGGCTTTCGTGTCTCACGCGCGCGCTCAATGCGGAAACGTGAACTATGGCGAAGTTATTACGAAATGCGTACAAAGAGGACCAACGTGATTTTATTTTTTTTTCTTGGTTGCCGAAGGGCAAACACCGGTAGACACCCATCGGAAAAGAAGAATGTGTATTGAGGATCATGTCCTTCGAAAACCACCGTTGTGGAATGTTGCGCCAAGTTCCCTGCTGATCGTGATTCGACACAAGACGCCAGTCGATCTGGTTGCCCAGCACAACTGACGCCAACTCAAGTGGGTCACCCGAGCACCCACCCTATGTCCTGACCTCTCCCCATCGTATTATCATGTCTTCGGTTTCTTAAAAAAGTCCTTGAAGTGTCGACAAGTCCTATCGGACGAGGATGTGTAGCATGCAGTTACGGACTTAACGCAGCAGGACATCGTATTTACCAAACGGGTATCTTCAACCTGGTGCGTCGATGGGATGATTATTTAATTCTCATGGAGATTTTAGACTATACGGCCTTCAACGGAAACTTTTTGTTCGACCTTGTATATTACTTGGCCTGGAACGTCCAGCTCATTCAAATTTTGTGTTGCTTAGGTCTCTAAACAGGAATCTCAAAAGCATATGTAATGGAGGATATGCCCTGTTCAGCACACTTAAGTACATTTTCCAGTTCGTCAGTAACCCACGGAGTTACATAGAAAAAGAAGCCGTAAGCTTGCTAGGTATGCGAACGTCGGCTGATACAAAACGTCCGAGGCAGTATAACATAGAGACAAGAAGATGGAATCCGTGATGTAACTACCTCGGTCACGGAAGCAGACAGCGACGATTAAAATGTCTATGTACATGAGCTTACGCAGAAGAAAGCAGTAATGAACTATCTTCAGATACGAACAGCGATGTATCCGGATTTAAATATCGCATGGACCGAAAGGAATAGAAAATGTAAAACTCAATAATTTGAAGTGAATTGCCCGTAGAATCGTGCAGTTTTCATAAAAGAATACTGCTTTTTAGTAATGACTAAACTACTGCCTTTTTTTTTCTCCGTACGTGAGACACTGGTTGGTCTTATAATTTATGTACGAACACAGTACAATTCTCGATGGTGTGGGTTTTACCACTGTTACGTACACAGGACATATCGTCTGTCAACAGGACTTCCAACTCGTAGACAGCATCGTCGTGATCGTTGTAACTTCACGTGTTGGTGGAAAATGTATCTACTCTGGCAACAATTGTACTATAATTCGTTGCAAAATTCTATGAAAAATGAATCTTACTAATATGAATATTTCTCTATGACTGATTATTCACACATTCTGCTAGTCATAGACGATATGACAGTTTGAAACCAGGAGTTGTGTAACAGTCTTGCATTCACTCAAATCTCTACGGAAAACTGGTTGAAGTGGTATTCTACAGGCTGTCACTCTGGTGTCATGTGTACAGCTAAACTAGTAGTTGTTGTTGTGGTCCTCAGTCTAAAGAATACACTCCTGGAAATTGAAATAAGAACACCGTGAATTCATTGTCCCAGGAAGGGGAAACTTTATTGACACATTCCTGGGGTCAGATACATCACATGATCACACTGACAGAACCACAGGCACATAGACACAGGCAACAGAGCATGCACAATGTCGGCACTAGTACAGTGTATATCCACCTTTCGCAGCAATGCAGGCTGCTATTCTCCCATGGAGACGATCGTAGAGATGCTGGATGTAGTCCTGTGGAATGACTTGCCATGCCATTTCCACCTGGCGCCTCAGTTGGACCAGCGTTCGTGCTGGACGTGCAGACCGCGTGAGACGACGCTTCATCCAGTCACAAACATGCTCAATGGGGGACAGATCCAGAGATCTTGCTGGCCAGGGTAGTTGACTTACACCTTCTAGAGCACGTTGGGTGGCACGGGATACATGCGGACGTGCATTGTCCTGTTGGAACAGCAAGTTCCCTTGCCGGTCTAGGAATGGTAGAACGATGGGTTCGATGACGGTTTGGATGTACCGTGCACTATTCAGTGTCCCCTCGACGATCACCAGTGGTGTACGGCCAGTGTACGAGATCGCTCCCCACACCATGATGCCGGGTGTTGGCCCTGTGTGCCTCGGTCGTATGCAGTCCTGATTGTGGCGCTCACCTGCACGGCGCCAAACATGCATACGACCATCATTGGCACCAAGGCAGAAGCGACTCTCATCGCTGAAGACGACACGTCTCCATTCGTCCCTCCATTCACGCCTGTCGCGACACCACTGGAGGCGGGCTGCACGATGTTGGGGCGTGAGCGGAAGACGGCCTAACGGTGTGCGGGACCGTAGCCCAGCTTCATGGAGATGGTTGCGAATGGTCCTCGCCGATACCCCAGGAGCAACAGTGTCCCTAATTTGCTGGGAAGTGGCGGTGCGGTCCCCTACGGCACTGCGTAGGATCTTACGGTCTTGGCGTGCATCCGGGCGTCGCTGCGGTCCGGTCCCAGGTCGACGGGCACGTGCACCTTCCGCCGACCACTGGCGACAACATCGATGTACTGTGGAGACCTCACGCCCCACGTGTTGAGCAATTCGGCGGTACGTCCACCTGGCCTCCCGCATGCCCACTATACGCCCTCGCTCAAAGTCCGTCAACTGCGCATACGGTTCACGTCCACGCTGTCGCGGCATGCTACCAGTGTTAAAGACTACGATGGAGCTCCGTATGCCACGGCAAACTGGCTGACACTGACGGCGGTGATGCACAAATGCTGCGCAGCTAGCGCCATTCGACGGCCAACACCGCGGTTCCTGGTGTGTCCGCTGTGCCGTGCGTGTGATCATTGCTTGTACAGCCCTCTCGCAGTGTCCGGAGCAAGTATGGTGGGTCTGAACACCGGTGTCAATGTGTTCTTTTTTCCATTTCCAGGAGTGTAGTTTGATGTAGCTCTCCATGCTACTCTATCCTGTACAAACGTCTTCATCTCCGAATAACTGCTACAACATACATCCTTCCATTCTCCTGACTGTATTCATCTCTTGGTCTCGCTCTACAATTTTTACTCCCCATACTTCCCTTCAATACCTAATTGGTGCTGGCCGGTGTGGCCGAGCGGCTCTAGGCGCTTCGGTCAGGAACCGCGCGACCGCTACGGTCGCAGGTTCAAATCCTGCCTCGGTCATGGATGTGTGTCATGTCCTTAGGTTAGTTATCTTTAAATAGTTCTAGGTTCTAGGGGACTGTTGACTTCAGATGTTAAGTCCCAAAGTGCCCAGAGTCATTTGACCCATTTTGAACCTAATTGGTGATGCCCTGATTTCTCAGACTATGTCCTATCAACTGATCGTTTCTTCTTGTCAGGTTATGCCACAAATTTCTTTTATCCCGATTCTATTCAGAACCCCCTCATTAGTTACCTAATCTACCCATCTCATCTTTAGCATTCTTCTGTAACACCACCTTTCAAAAGCTTCTGTTCTCTCCTTCTCTAAACTGTTTATCGTCCATGTTCCTCTTCCATACACAGCTACAGTCCATACAAATACTTTTAGAGAAGACTTCCTAACACTTACATCTATATTCGATGTTAACAAATTTCACTTCTTCAGAAACGCTTTTCTTGCCATCGCCACTTTTCATTTAATATCTGCTCTGTTTCGGTCATCTTCATTTATTTTGCTGTCCAAATAAAAAAAACTCATCTAGTACTTTAAGTTTCTCGTTTCCTAATCTAATACCCTCAGCATCACCTGACTCAATTGGACTACATTCCATTATCCTTGTTTTGCTTTTGTTGATGTTCATCTTATATCCTCCTATCAACACACTATCATCGGCAGACCTCAAAGTTTTTATTTTTTCTCCTTGAACTTTGATTCCTCTCCAAATTTTTCTTTGGTTTCCTTTATTGCTTGCTCAACGTACAGATTGAATAACATCGGCGATAGGCTGCAATCCCGTCTCACTCCCTTCTCAACTGCTGCTTCCCTTTCATGCCTCCTGGTTTCTGTACCAGTTGGAAACAGCCTTTCGCTCCCCGTATGTTACCCATGCTACCTTCAGAATTTCAAAGAGAATATTCCAGTCAACATTATCATAAGCTTACTCTAAATCTACAAGTACTATAAACGTAGGTTTGCCTTTCCTTAACCTGTCTTCCAATATATGTCGGAGGCTCAGTATTGCCACGCGTATTTCTACATTTCTCCGGACCTTCCTCGACATCGTCTTGTACCAGTTTTTCCATTCTTCTGTAAAGAATTCATGTTAGTACTTTTCAAGTCCGCCCGGTTAGCCGTGCCGTCTGACGTACTACTTTCCGGGCGGGAAAGCGTGCCGGTCCCCGGCACGAATATGCCCGGCGGATTAGTGTCGAGGTCCGGTGTGCCGGCCCGTCTGTGGATGGTTTTTAAGGCGGTTTTACATCTGCCTCGACGAATGCTGGTTGGTTCCCCTTATTTCGCCTCAGTTACACTATGTCGGCTATTGGTGCGCAAACACTTTCTCCACGTACGCGTACACCATAATTACTCTACCACTCAAACATTAGGGTTACACTCCTCTGGTGTGAGACGTTCACGGGGAGGGGGGGGGGGGGGGGGGGGGAGCGGTGGTGTGAGTGGACTGCTGTAGCCTGTTGTGGGGTTCACCTGTCAGCAACTGCTCTCTTTGGAATTGGAGTTGTTACGTTCTTCTTGAAGTCTGAGGGTATTTCGCCTGTCTCATACATCTTGCACACCATATGGAAGAGTTTTGTCGTAGGTAGCCCTCCCAACGCTATAAGGAGCTCTGATTGAATGACATCTATTCACAGGGTCTCGTTTCGACTGAGTTCTATCAGTGCTCTGTCAAATTCTTCTCGCATTATCGTATCTCTCATCTCATCTTGAGATACGTCTTCTTCTATTTCTATAATATGCCCTCGAGTTCATCTTTCTTGTATAGACCCTCTATATTCTTTTCTTAGGACTGGTTTTCCATTTAAGCTCTTGATATTGATACAGCTGCTTCTTTTTTCTCCAAAAGCCTCTTTAATTTTCCTGTAGCTAGTATATATCTTTCCCCTGGTGAAGTATGCTTCTAAATCTTTACGTCTGTCATCTAGCCACTCCTGCTTCGCCATTTTGCACTTCCTGTCAGTCTCACTTTTAGACGTTTCTAGTCCATTTCGCCTGCTTCATTTGCTGCGTTTCTGTATTTTCTCCTTTCATCAGTTAAATTCGATATATCCTGTGTTATCTAAGGATTTCTACTGGGCCTTGTCTTTTTACCATTTGCTCCCCTGCTGCCTACACTATTTCATATATCAAAGCTACCCATTAGTCTTCTGCTGTTTTCCTTTCCCCTGTTCTAGTCAGTGGTTGCCAAACCAGTACTATCACACAGAAAAGGGAAAGTAATCTGAAGCATCGCTATAGCAAAAACGCACAACGTAACTGTGACTCTCCCGTTAACCAGTTTTCAACGAAGGAACTCACCAGGTCGCGTGTTTCTCCTAATGCAGAGACCTTTCAGTCGTCATGCTTTCCACCATTTGAAAGGAATGCTTTGAGAGCCAGTAAAGCTGACAACTGTTCCAGGTGCATTTTGACCCAGAAGCAAATAGAACAATGAGTCTGGCTACTTAGAGAGGACTTCGCAAAACATCCTTGACGCATCATGCATCAAAAGGAAATTTTGGAAAAAATCGTATAGTTTGCTCTTGTCACTTATCAAAGATTAGTCCCAAGGAATACTGGAAAGACAAACGTTTTAAGCATTTAGTTTTTTTGCTCTGTAAATCTATTTTCTTTAGACCGTGGCTGCAGATCTTCGACAAACAAAATTTTCAGAACAATCCCAGTTATTCAACTGAGTCGCTCTGAAGCTGATACCAATTTACTTTTTCCCTTTGACTAGTTTTAGCTTCTCATCGACAACGGGGTCTTTAGAAACAGAGCAAATGTGTATTACAATTTCTGAAATTCATTGTGCTACACGGTACCGACAAGTAACTCAATTTCTTTGGTTGGCTGTAGTGAATTTCTAAGGCTTTTGTCGTTGGAAGATAGGTACGGGAGGCCGGTACCTTTCTTTTATGAATGTTGAGCGAAAACTACCACCTTAAGTTATTATATACTATTAAGGCACTTAAAAACATAAGCCATTACGAGCTTAGGGTTGATCAACTCATTCTGATACGGTTGTGCATTTACAGCTGCCTTAATTTCGATCACGAGATATCATGTGTCAGAAATGTAAATTTAGACTTTCTTCATATTGTACAGTAGACAGTCTCGATTAAAAGTAGTGAGTGTGGTAGTTCCTCATTGGCAAAAGCGGGTTTGTACCTGCCAGAAAAAGATTATCGCAAATTGTGTTTCAGAGTTTGGTCATGACAACTCAAGTTAGACGGTGGAGATTTTGATGCACCTAACATTACTATGTTTGCCTGTACAGAGCATAATTACAGGTGTGGCCGCAGAGGCTATGTTGCTGTGTCCTCTCTGTTGCCAGACTCATTGTTCTATCTGTTCCTGTGTCAAAACGCGCTTTGAACACTTGTCTGCTTTCTGGCCTCAAGGAATTCATTACTGAGGATCCCGTTCCGTTGGCGTTTATTGATTTGGGCGTATTTTAATCGTAACACTACGTGCCCCAGAAATAACAAAATTCAACCCAGCTAGAGAGTGTAGATAACGAAACAGAAATCTATTTACATTCAGTCATATATGGGAAAGTATTGGCAATGAGGAATATATCGGTTCCATGGGATAGAGGTAATGTTTGACCTATTGACGACAAACACCAGACGCCTTGCCACAAAGGGGAACGCGGTATACACAGTACATTTAATCAGTAGTGTTTGCCTTGATGGCGGCGTCTACACGAGTTCCCGCTAGGAGGGCAAAGATTACTATGAGTGACCCTATTTGGACAGAAGCACAACCGATACAATCACACATCCTACTTACTTTTAAATTTCTCAGATGATGCAGTGCTTCATAGAGTGTGCGCAAGCGGAAGTATAGAAGAGGCACACACTGAGTGCTTAAGAGCTACTACCATAAAATGAAAAGATGTGAATACCTTTAATATCGTGATATGATTTCACAGACTCTTAGGGGGTCCTCAACTGGAAAATATCATCCAGAGACAGGAGTGCAATTCAAAGTTCATGCGGTTGTCATTTCTGGATTCTTGATGGCTTGGTGAACGTTATCATTAGATATGTGAAGCTAGAAACCGATAAGACATTCATAACATAACGAAATAATTGTCATTACCAGCCGGCCGGTGTGGCCGTGCGGTTCTAGGCGCTTCAGTCTGGAACTGCGTGACCGCTACGGTCGCAGGTTCGAATCCTGCCTCGGGCATGGATGTGTGTGATGTCCTTAGGTTAGTTGGATTTAAGTAGTTCTAAGTTCTAGGGGACTGATGACCACAGATGTTAAGTCCCATAGTGTTCAGAGCCATTTTTTTTTGTCATTACCATCAAAAAATTTCAAAGAAATAGCACCGCAAAACACTACACTCTGGGCAGTTTTACGTTGCCTTCAAATGGTAATATAAAATAAAGCCGTGAAAATACGTGATTTGAGATATATTTACTTACTTTTCGAGATGATACGGGGCGTTGAAATTTTTTTCCCATTTTTATAGTGTGTAAGGCAGAGGTCGAATATACTGAGACGTAAAGTGGCTCTGTAATAGACATTATCCAAGACATCAGACACACAAATCGGTTCTCTGTGGTTCGAATATACTGAGACGTAAAGTGGCTCTGTAATAGACATTATCCAATACATCAGACACACAAATCGGTTCTCTGTTGATTACAAAGTCTAGGTTTTGGCATCCGTTGTAGTACTCTAAATAACAGCTCACGCCAAGCAAAAAGGAAAATCATACGATGCCTGTGTAGACGTATTAGCAGTAACTGAGCAACTGTTTGCACCCTTCTGGTGATCATTAATTTGTCAGTATTCTGCATGTTAAGGATGGGAATGCGAGGGTACAATTTGCACGGGAATTTTTGTAATGGCGACTGCAGATACTTGCTGTAGTGAGTCAAATGCTTGCGAAAGATTTACGTGAGCATTTTGAAACGATTAAACAGTACAGCATGCATAAAAGAAATAAGGAAATATCTAATAATTGCTGTAGTTTTACCACTTTATGGATACGTAGGCCGACGCATCAGAAGGCACATTGAGTGTGCCTAGTCAAGATTTCTGACTTAAAAATGTTGCTTACCTTCTTGGTATACGTAGGACAGAGTGCATTACTAAGGTGCAATAGGTGCAATCCGTCTTCCTTCTTCACGTTAGTATTTCAAGCGTGCGTGTGTGTGTGACAAAGAAGGGAGAAGGTGAAACAAGATGCCATCACAGTCCAAACGTCTCAAAGAGCAGCAAGGGAAGTGTCTAGCTTAACATTCTCATCCGAAGGACGGTCCGCTATTACCAATGTCATATGCTTTCACTCCTTTATGTAAATTTATATTGATACTCCGACAGCCACCTTAACATGCATGGCAGAGGTTACTTCTGGTGTCACTGTCTTCCTCCCTCCCCCCCCCCTTTTCCTATTCCTTTCACGAATAGACCGTGGGAAGAGAGATGGAGGACTGAATATTAGAGTTTAACAACCCGTCGACGAGGTCATTAGAGCCGGAGCACAAGTTCGGATCAGGGAAGGATGAGGAAGAAAATCAGCCCTGCCCATTTAAAGGAACCACCCCGACATTCGCCGTAACCTAAATCTGAATTGTCTGACGGGGATTTGAACTGTTGTCCTCCCGAATGCGAGTCCAGTATGCTATCCTCGCTCGCGGAAGAAGGTTTGTGGGTAAAGCTCCGTATGAATTCTTATTATTGTGATTTTCTCGTCTTGGTCATTTCGGGAGATGTATGTGAAAGTAAAAAATATGTTGCCCGACGTTTCTTGGAACCTACGCTCTCGAAATCCAACAGCAAATATCTCTGTGATGCATATCGCTTTTCTTGTAACGTCTGCCCTTGGAGTTTTTGAGCGTCTCTGCAGCGCTTGTCGCATCTAGCAAGCGATCCGCGCCGCTCGTCATTGAATCTTCTCTCTCTCTCTCTCTCTCTCTCTCTCTCTCTCTCTCTCTCTCTCTCTTCTATTAATCCTACTTGGTAAGCGTCTCAATTTTACGAACCGTACTCAAGAATCGGTTGAAGAAGTGTTTTCTAAGCCACTTCTTCTCAGCCTGATATCTACTTTTCCTACTATTTGTAGGATGCTTCGGATGGTTACTCCTAGGTATTTTACGGCAAATACTGTTTCCAGCGCTTCATCGCTAGTAGTGTAATCGAATAGTAGAGGATCTCTTGCCCTACTTCTGCGCAATATGTTCTGCACCAACTGTAGATCTTCTACAGATCGTCCTGCATTTCGCTAGTCTTCTGTATGTCTCCAAGATGTACTGCAGGGAAGTCTAGCATTAAACCCAAGTGCTATATCCAGAAATACGCCAAATACTGGCGATGAATATTCTATCCCTTACAATGAAAATAACGTGGATAATAAGACTAACAGTTAATTTAGGCGTGATGCCGACCAAGTATCATACTATCAAGCAATAATTAGCTGCTTCATTTCTGACTAAAGCAGCGGAAAATAAACTGATGGGGAAAAAAGTCGTACAACAACGTAAACTAAACTTGATAGACGTGTTTCTACATCTTAAAGATGATGTCTATTCGAATTTCGCGTAAGTGGCGCTGGTAGCGTGACTATGAGTATGCATATCAGGTTTTGTTTAAATACACGCTGTAACGGTTGTGGGCGTTAGTTACCTTTGAGATTGGATGTGGTGAGTTAGTCATGAATGCCTCTAAGGCGAAAAAGACACCATAATCTACACCTCACTGAGTTTGAACGAGGTCATGTAATCGGCCTACGAGAAGCTGGATGTTCCTTCTTCGATATTGCAGAAAGACTTGGCAAGAGTTTTGCTACTGTACATGAATGCTGGCAGCGGTCGTCACGGGAAGGTACGGTCGCGAGAAGACCGGTTCCGGACAGCCACATGGCAGTACCGAGAGCGAAGACCACTGTGTGCGGGGGATGGCTCTGGCACATCGTAATGGATCTGCAACAGCAGTCTGAGCAGCAGTTGACACCACAGTGACACAACGAACTGTTACAAATTGGTTACTTCACGGATAGCGCCGAGCCACACACCCTGTAGCGTGCGTTCCACTGACCACAAACCACCGCTATTCGCGACTTCAGTGGTGTCAAGCGAGAGCTCATTCTGCGGCAGGGTGGAGGTCTGTTGTGTTTTCTGACAAAATCTGGTTCCGCCTCGATGTCAGTGACAACCGTTTGCCGCTTAGGAGGAGGCCAGTTGATGGCGCTCAGTTAACCTGTCTGCGTGCTAGACTCACGGGTCCTACAGCTGTAGTTATGGTCTGAGGTGCAATTTCGTATGACAGCAGAAGCACTTTCGTGGGTATCCAACGCACCCTTATTGTAAATTTGTACGTCAATCTGGTGATTCGTCCTGTTGTGCTGCCATTCATGAACAGCATTATAGGGGTGTTTTCCAACAGGATAACGATCGTCCACATACCGCTGTTGTAACCCAACATGCTGTACTGTCGATGGGTTGACTTGGCCTGTTGGATCACCAGATCTGTCTCCAATTGTGCACGTCATCGGACGCAACTACAGCGTCATCCCTGTATTGACCGACCAAGTGCACCGGGCATGGAACTCCATCCCACAAACTGACATCCGTCACCTATACAATACAATGAAGCCACGTTTGCATTCTTGCATTTATCATTCTATTGGTTCCACTGGTTATTAATGCACCAACATTTAGTATTTGCAATGGCTTATCTCGCGCTTACATTAACCTGTGATCTTGCAATGTTAATCACTTAAATAGATTACCTAAACAAATCTAGTCCTGAAACTTCCTCGTAGATTAAAACTGTGTGCCGGACCGAGACACGAACTCGGGACCTTTTCCTTTCACGGGCAAGTGCTCTACCATCTGAGCTACCCAAGCACCACTGACGCTCCGTCCTCACAGCTTTACTTCTGCCAGTACCTCGTTTCCTACCTTCCAAACTTTACAGAAGCTCTCCTGCGAACCTTGCAGAACTAGCACTCCTGAAAGAATAGATATTGCGGAGACATGGCTTAGCCACAGCCTGGGGGATGTTTCCAGAATGAGAAACTGGCAGAAGTAAAGCTGTGAGGACGGAGCGTCAGTCGTGCTTGGGTAGCTCAAACAGCCGGCACGGTAGCTCAGCGTGTTCGGTCAGAGGGTTAGCTGCCCTCCGTAATAAAGAAAACTGAGTTAATGGATCAACTACCAACTGAAACGGGTGTCTTGCGACGTCCTCCCCGAACAGATGCAACAAACTAAAACGAACAAAAATGAAATTCAAACAAAAAAAAATAGTAGAGCACTTGCCCTCGAAAGGCAAAGGTCCCGAGTTCGAGTCTCGGTCCGGCACACAGTTTTAATGTGACAGGAAGTTTCTGTCAGCGCACACTCCGCTGCAGAGTGAAAATCTTATTGCGAAATCTAATTCTGAAATTTCGTTAATAATTTTTTGGTGTCACGATTTTTTTTTTTTTTCGTCAGTGTATCTACTGAAACTACGAGCAGTAAATTGTATTGGCGAGGTAGGCACAGTTCAACACAAACGAGCGCCTAACTTTATTTAATCTTGACTTGCTGCACAATAAATAAAATATGGCTGCGTTTACATAGAGAAATGTGCTTGCTTCATATACTGAAGTTTTCTCTTCAACTGTGCTAGGACGGAGAAAATGTTATCGCATTGTGAGGCGAAAATTGATGCAGGGCAAATGAAGTGATTACGTTATATTAAATGCCATTCCAGATAGAGCTACAACATTTTAATTAATTGCTGAACGAGAACTCGAGAACTTCTGTACAAATATAGTTGCTTTTGTGGTAACCAGCAGTAGGTAACATTTGCTGATGCTGACAGCAATTATAAGACATTCCAGTGTCGGAACTGTGTCTTGCAGTGAAAATCTAGGCGGATGGCGCCAGTGGAGAGAGCTGGTAATGGGCGGGCCCCGCTGGAGATCTGCATCGATCGCTGGCATCTCGCCTGCTGCCGCTGCTGAGGACAAGGTTACGCCCCTCTGCTCGCATCTCTCGACCACATATAACGCTGTGTTGTTCCCATGGGATTGCATCTCACTCAGTGACGCATACAACAGAACGTGCTAAGAGACGAAGACAAATCCAAGTACTTGGCAGTTAGCAAAGTAGTAATTTCTGTCACGATCGCCTCAAATTTCAGGATCAGTACGTGTACAGTTCACTGTGTCCGAACAGGCTCTGGAAGGCTCAATGGTACGGACCGACCGCCGTGTCACACTCAGCAGACTGGCCTCATCCGATGTGGGTATTGGAAGGGCATGGGGTCAACACACCGTTCTCTGGGTCGTTGTCAGGTTTCGTGACCTGGAGCCGCTACTACTCTGTCAAGCAGCTACTCGGCTAACATCACGACGCTGATTCAACAGCACATGGCAGCCGAGATGGTCAAACGTCCAAGTGTCAACCACGCCCGATGATGCTTAACTTCAGTGATCTGACGGGAACCTGTGTATCCACTGCGACACAGCCGATGAAATTTGTAAAATTTAGAATGTCTAGAACCTATTAAACAGTTTTTGTTTAATTAAAACTATTTTTAAAAAACCGATCAGGTACTTAAAAAACGGCTTTGTTTGATAAAGCAGTTCCATTTTCTAATTCTCTGTGACCGATGACACTGATGCTTACACCACACTAAAAATAAAATTATATTCCAGTACAAATAATTAAGAATTGATTTAGCTTTCGCAAAAATCTGTAAAACATAACGACAAATGAATGTTTCAGTATACAATGCCGCGCACTTAGAATGGGATACAACGCAGTGCGAATCCAGGAATGTGGCAGTCAAAGTTTTTCTGTTTTTTTGTCTCCTAAAAAAATATTGCTTTGCGTTTATAAATGTTTATCACTATCAGACACTAGTTGCAGTACCTTTTAAGTTACACTCCTGGAAATTGAAATAAGAACACCGTGAATTCATTGTCCCAGGAAGGGGAAACTTTATTGACACATTCCTGGGGTCAGATACATCACATGATCACACTGACAGAACCACAGGCACATAGACACAGGCAACAGAGCATGCACAATGTCGGCACTAGTACAGTGTATATCCACCTTTCGCAGCAATGCAGGCTGCTATTCTCCCATGGAGACGATCGTAGAGATGCTGGATGTAGTCCTGTGGAACGGCTTGCCATGCCATTTCCACCTGGCGCCTCAGTTGGACCAGCGTTCGTGCTGGACGTGCAGACCGCGTGAGACGACGCTTCATCCAGTCCCAAACATGCTCAATGGGGGACAGATCCGGAGATCTTGCTGGCCAGGGTAGTTGACTTACACCTTCTAGAGCACGTTGGGTGGCACGGGATACATGCGGACGTGCATTGTCCTGTTGGAACAGCAAGTTCCCTTGCCGGTCTAGGAATGGTAGAACGATGGGTTCGATGACGGTTTGGATGTACCGTGCACTATTCAGTGTCCCCTCGACGATCACCAGTGGTGTACGGCCAGTGTAGGAGATCGCTCCCCACACCATGATGCCGGGTGTTGGCCCTGTGTGCCTCGGTCGTATGCAGTCCTGATTGTGGCGTTCACCTGCACGGCGCCAAACACGCATACGACCATCATTGGCACCAAGGCAGAAGCGACTCTCATCGCTGAAGACGACACGTCTCCATTCGTCCCTCCATTCACGCCTGTCGCGACACCACTGGAGGCGGGCTGCACGATGTTGGGGCGTGAGCGGAAGACGGCCTAACGGTGTGCGGGACCGTAGCCCAGCTTCATGGAGACGGTTGCGAATGGTCCTCGCCGATACCCCAGGAGCAACAGTGTCCCTAATTTGCTGGGAAGTGGCGGTGCAGTCGCCTACGGCACTGCGTAGGATCCTACGGTCTTGGCGTGCATCCGTGCGTCGCTGCGGTCCGGTCCCAGGTCGACGGGCACGTGCACCTTCCGCCGACCACTGGCGACAACATCGATGTACTGTGGAGACCTCACGCCCCACGTGTTGAGCAATTCGGCGGTACGTCCACCCGGCCTCCCGCATGCCCACTATACGCCCTCGCTCAAAGTCCGTCAACTGCACATACGGTTCACGTCCACGCTGTCGCGGCATGCTACCAGTGTTAAAGACTGCGATGGAGCTCCGTATTGCCACGGCAAACTGGCTGACACTGACGGCGGCGGTGCACAAATGCTGCGCAGCTAGCGCCATTCGACGGCCAACACCGCGGTTCCTGGTGTGTCCGCTGTGCCGTGCGTGTGATAATTGCTTGTACAGCCCTCTCGCAGTGTCCGAAGCAAGTATGGTGGGTCTGACACACCGGTGTCAATGTGTTCTTTTTTCCATTTCCAGGAGTGTATATAAAACTTCAGTAGTAGTATAATGTCGTATATTTATTTCTTTGATTTGGAGTACACGTCACCCTCATCGGCGTAAAAGCTTTGCCACTGCCCGGACAATATCCGGGTTTCGCTACAATTTAAAATTCGACCAGAAAACTGGACGGTGTACATGTTGGCTGCGTGGGCAGTAGTTGAAATGAAATACTATAATATCTCATTGGAAAGCTTATGTACACATTACAACCGTTTATAAAGGGCGTTTCCGACGTAATGGTAAGCATTTGAGTAAGAGGCAGATAATGAGTAATAATTCGTAGAGACTTGTTTCCAATTTACAACGGGTACAGAGCTATAACTGGTTTGAGTGATATGCATAAAAATACATATTTCTAAATTAATAAACGCATAGACAATAATTGTTACACGCATTTTAAAATATCATAACACTGTTCAACATCTTAAACAATATTCAAACATGTCTACAAAGACGTAAGCGTACATTTCATAACTCTTCACAGTATTTTGTGTGTGTGTGTCCTAGTTCTTTATACGTTTTTTTCTGGGGTTGTGTCTTTGAATACCAATCTTCGTAATATCGTGAGATTAGTTACATCTTATGTTTACTACTTACCAGTGTAATTTTGCTTTCAGCCACATCAAAAACAGGCAATGTCATTAACTGATTTGTGAGGCTTCGATGAACGTACTGCCACGTTCGATCCGTGTATCACGAAATGATAGATTTAACAATAACACTTGCACTCGCTTGCTAATCCAATAACACTTGCATTCGCTTGCTAATCGTGTGTTTCAAATTTGCACTTACTTGGCGATGAACACGCCTCTCTTGCACAGCGGTTATTCCAGAACTATTACAAATTGGACACTTGTTTACACGGACATAGTGTTACATTCTACAACCTCTTTGAGTATTTGATGTCCATCCTAAGACATGCTGAGTAAAGTAACAGTCGGCTGAAAAAACTCAGAGAGCTGTTGAAAGTGTAAGGGCGACAAAGCGCTACGATTTATTCAGCTGTGGTCTGTTTAGTTTACCACACGCTCTAGAATTGGACAGTGACACCACAGAGGCTCATGCTACGAAATAGCAGGTTCAAACCTCATTCCAACCATCATGATTTAGAATGTCAGTAGTTTCTCTCAATCAGTTCAACTGAAAGCAACCGTTGATTTCTACATCTGTCCCCATCCAACTGAGTTAGTAGTTTATGAATATAAAAGTTGATGGTACCATGTTTGCTGTTGTTGACATAGAAAAATCTCTATTGAAATATTTAGTGGAAGGAAGAAAGGAAAATTAGAACCTAAATACACAAGTAATTGTAACCAGTCATTTTTGCTCATTTCTCCACTACGACTTTCGGAGAATTATATGTCCATGAAGAGATGAATTATTTAAATTAATTCAAGATTGATAATTTTTATATACGATTTTCTAGCCTACACGTGGCATTATGTAGAAATAGCAGACGGAATGCAAACTAATTCAGTATACCTGCTGGAAAGAAAATCCCATATTGCTAACACAAATAACAGTGTCCTACACGTTCAACATATAAGAAAAAACTCGGACAACCTTGAAACACTCCAGATATAGAAACACTAAAGAAAAAATGTTGATTTAATTTTAAATGATAAAATGTCGACATATACAATTAAGTGATACATTATTTAGAGACGTAATTGATGTTTTACCTCGGCCATTTCTCAATATATATTATATAGAAATATGTGCAAGCTATAATAAAGCCTGTTCTTGCAGTATAAATTACTAACTACTAACTGCATTATCAACTAGGATCCACACATTATTATTATTATTATTATTATTATTATTATTATAGGTATGCAAAACATAGAACAAAACTCATAATAATAATCATAAAAACCTAATCATAATTACAAACCATTTGAAATCATGTGTTCATTAGGTGCGACTGAACCCCGTCGGATCGCGCTAAGCTATTGTGTGTCAATCTTAGGAGTTCCCAAGCAGCTCCTCGCTTCCCGCGCCCGGGTTCGATTCCCGGCGGGGTCAGGGATTTTCTCTGCCTCATGATGACTGGGTGTTGTGTGATGTCCTTAGGTTAGTTAGGTTTAAGTAGTTCTAAGTTCTAGGGGGCTGATGACCATAGATGTTAAGTCCCATAGTGCTCAGAGCCATTTGAACCAACCCAAGCAGCTCTCATTTTTCCGTCTTGGATTATTTTTCTTCTTCAGTTCACTTTCAGCTTGCTCGGATGGTAACTTCACTCTCCGGCAGTACTTCCATTTGCCGATTTTTTGTCCGTATAAGTTTCTGTTGAAAATGGCTGATGGACTTATATGAGGCTTTTCTAAATCCTTTTTGCTCTGTTGGATCCATTGTATGGTTTGAGTTGTACGAACCTCAGAATTTTATGAGTGAGTCTTGTTGTTGTTGTTGTTGTAAGTCTGTGGATATGCCCATAAAATTTCAACTTTTTGATGTCTGCAGCAAGATTCGATAATTTTTCGGTTGTTTTCTGTAATTGTAATCTGTATGCATCTTCTGTTCTTTTGGGGCCGAGTATCTTCCTTATAGTTTTGCGTTCTTCTTGTAGGGTATATTCCAGATCCCCTTTTCTGTGGGGTGTAAGCGTCCGCTAGCATAAGACTTTGGGTTAATAACTGTGTTGTAGTGCCGGATTCTTATGTGTATGGGCATTTTTTGTTGTAGACGTTTTAGATTTTACCATAATCTCTCCTATGTTTTTGCATCCGAATTTTCTGTGCTAATTTCTCTCCCCCCGTAGGATCAAATATTCCGCCAAAATACTTGAAGCCTGGAAATATCTCGATTTATCCATATTTTGTGATCGGTTTTTGAGTAGGATGTTTTCAGTAGATGTACTTGGCTTTTTGGAAGTATATTTGCTTTTTGGAAATATATCTGGAGGCTAAATCTTTCAGCGAAATCGTTCAGTGTTCCTGTATATTTAATTGCTGTCGTTCCGTCGTTTAGTAGTACTGCCAGCTCATCTACGGAAGCTAGCCAAGAAACTTGGATGGTGTTTTTAGATCTTCCAAGTCGTGCTATGTTCGTTAGTGACATCTGCAGCAAGCACGAATTTCAATTTTCAAGAAAGTTTTTATAAACAGGATCTCGTCCAAAACTATTTTAATTGGCCGGTTTCAACAGTTAAGACTGTCATCTTCAGATATGTAACATTATGTATTTCCATGTACTGCATCATTAGTTTTGTTACACATTGTAAATGAGGAAATGGCAATTACACAGCTATATACTTTCAGAAACTTATTGGTTGTACGTCATGTTCCGTTGTGCGTTCATACTCATGCAGTGTTAAAATTTTAATGGAGAACATATTGGACATTCTACACAGATTTGTGTTTGAATACATACAGATGGCTCCTCCGCATTTCAAGTTATGAGAAACGTTAAACGAATTATTGTATTATCCATACTGTATTTTGTGAACTCCGCGGCCGTTAATGAATCAAATCAAATGGCTCTAAGCACTATGGGACTTAACATCTAAGGTCATCAGTCCTCTAGACTTAGAACTACTTAAACCTAACTAACCTAAGGACATCACACACATCCATGCCCGAGGCAGGATTCGAACCTGCCACCGTAGCAGCAGCGCGCTTCCGGACTGAAGCGCCTAGAACCGCTCGGCCACGTTAATGATTGTTGGTGAATAACGCAACCAGCTGGTGGAACTTGTAGCTGAAAGAACGAATTTAGTTTTATGTATCTTCATCCTACCCCTCACATAAAGATGGTCTGTGAGACAAAGGCTTACATGAGCCATAGAGAGTCGCGTCATCTTTATTCGTTTACTAACACTGACTACTGTCGAGTTTCTAGCTGCTGTAACCACTTGAAAATAGCTGGAGGTTTGAATCTGCGGTAGTGGGTATTGTAATAAATGTGCAATCAACGGTGAATATGAAGCCAGTAAAAAAATTTACGAGATTGTAAGCCCACAACAAACGCAGTTATGATATCGTCATCTGCAAACTATCCCGTAGGAAAGCGATTATCAGCTGTCAGCATGTGTTTCAAGCTACAGAAAGCTAACATACGCCTCATCACAGATATCACCACATAACTCACTTTGTAGGACATGGACTGTGTTATCAGGTTCCTTAGTCTATTCCAACAGCTGAACGTTAGCGGAGAGCTAAGTTGAGCCTTTGGACTGGAAGTATATTGAGCAGACTGTCATCTGGATTATATAAGTTATCGCATCAGTTACCCTATTAATTCAAATAGAAGCAGTCCTCGTGTGAATATACCCGGCGAATCTGATGCTCATGCAATCTACCAAACGAGTGGCTGTCGTTCCATGCTAACAAGTGCTGCATAAGAGGGCATTTCCCATCTGTTAACGCTTATGGCACTCGTTACATCATACCACGTCTTTTATCCATAGAAATATGGGAAATTCGAGACTAACCTTCCTTCGACATAGGCTAGAGTTATTGCACCAGCTCAGTTGGTCGACGACGGAGCAGAAAATCGGTAAGTCTTATTGAGGAAAACGTTCTCTTACTTGCGAAAGATACTTCAGCGAAGCCCAAATTTTGCCGGCCGAAGTGGCCGAGCGCTTCTAGGCGCTACAGTCTGGAACCGCGCTGCCGCTACGGTCGCAGGTTCGAATCCTGCCTCGGGCATGGATGTGTGTGCTGTCCTTAGGTTAGTTAGGTTTAAGTAGTTCTAAGTTCTAGGGGACTGATGACCTCAGCAGTTAAGTCCCATAGTGCTCAGAGCCATTTGAACCATTTGATTTGAAGCCCAAATTTTGTCCTCGATGATGCTCTTAGCTTCTTTTAAGAATTCATTCGCAAAAAACATATTTTGTACGCATGTTAAAAATGTGTCCCTAATTTAAATGTGGTAATTTGTTAAGAAATAGATTGTCATATACAATGACCATTGCAACTGATATAGCTCCTCTATCAAATAATGGGCACTCAAAAGAAAACCTGTAAATAATTTGGTAATTGTTGCCAACACCAGTGTAAAAACTCGGAATAGTTTTTCTACCGTCTCTACAGGTACATTGACACTGATTTTCGTGACTATATTCGAAAGAAAGAAATTGGTTTAACAATATCAAATACTTTTTTTCTATTCTGACAGGCATTACGTGTTTCTTTACGTAACGTTACATTACATTATTACATTACATTATCTTCACGGTGGCTGTTTCTTTATTCATATGCCAATTTCAGCAGCACAATGTCATTCCGAAAACCAAAGTAATGTCAGTCATTGCCTTTATCATACTTCAAGGAGTGAGCTTCTCCGCTCATTACTTACTCATTTGGAGGGAAATAAGTCTATTGTGCCAGATGGTGACGCAAGTTTTATCAGACGAAGAAAAAAAACAAAAAATAAGTAGTTATTTAAATGTGTAGCCACGACAGGTCGAAAATGAGTTGATCATGAATCGAAGATCGTCTGGCCTCTTACACTGTGGCCCGCACGATCGTGCAGGTTTAGTTTTAAATTTGTCGTGACTCAATTACGTCACTTTTCTGCGTCACTCCGGACTGCAGCGGTTCTGAGTGTTCCCAGCTGCTGTTTGTCAGCTGTTTTGTTTCTTATTATGACCACCAGAGAGCAGAACAGCATTTCAAACTTCTGGCAGAAGACAACGATATGCGTCACCGAGATAAATTCAATATATTATCCTACATTTCTTAGTTGAAGGCAATACCTGCATTGTTTTAGACTGAGAATGTTTCGTTTAACGTATGTAAGGTGTCTATATACATGCACAAAGCGCCAGTTAGATTTCATACATGTTTTTATTTTGAAAAAGACGATCATGCTAATGATTTCGTGAACAAATTATCGCCATGATATTTTTTTCAGCATCTCTACCTGATTCTACAGGTCATACTGCAGGGAAATTGGTACATATCAGCTAAAGGTTTAAGGAATTTTCTCTCGTGGTGGAGAGAGACAGAAGACGTACCAAGAGGAAAGATAACTATTATGATAAGTGAGGTAAATGTTCATTTGAAGGGGAAAGGGGCAGCAGGAGGAACCCTCTGAATCTACTCGATAAATGGTTACCGTCATAAGAATTATAGCGCCACAGAAAACTTCTGTGTCGGTTTTGTAGAAAACTGCGGAGTGTGAGGCTAATAGCCGAAAAGGGTTATCTTCTTCAGAACAAGCAACTGATCGAAATTTTGTCGAAATCCATGATTCAGAAATGCTTTTCAGTCATTTGGTGTATTGTTGTAAAATGTTTATACCTTTTCGTACAGGCTCATTCAATGCCCTTAATATTATAGATTTTATGTTGCTGATTGTTTCAACAGATTGTAAGTATTGGCGGCGATGGCAAAATCGTATCGATGTTTTACATAGGTTATAGATATTTCTGATGGTAACTGAGATCGGTGTACAACATTAAGTCAGTATTTACGTCATTTGCAGACTAATAATTGTAGCTATTACAAGTCGTATGATTTTAGGTTGGGTATTATCTTCGAGTACATGTGGCAAGAGCAAGCTATTGATGCTTATTTTCCCCTAGTCAGCAGGTGAGGTGTTGAATTGTGGTCGTGTGGACGCAAAAAGGTTAGTCTGTACTGAGAGGCGTAGTTAGTTTGTTGGTCAGTTGTTTGTTTGGTTTGGGGAATAAAGGGACTATACTATTTGGCTATGATACCCTTTCTCCGTGGTCACACAGGGCTCGGAAGAAAACTGTACCCCAAAAGATTCGTATCATCTAAATTCTGGAAAAGAGAACTGTGTAACCACACAGAAGGAGAAACGAAAGAAGCCAGCCAAAAGCGAAAATTAACTAGAAGGAACAAAGTGGTAGAAGGTGTTAAAACAATAGACCAGATGGCCTGGGCTGGCTGATAGCAAGAATAAGCAAGAATGAGCCACCCACTCTGCAACACACTACAATCACCAGACGAAAGTCACAGACGCGTAGTTCACTTACTGGTGCAGGTACAAGCATGCAGAAAATGTCAGGTAGTAATGTTTGTGACGTTTTTGTGGGAAGACTGCTCGACCCAGAGGAAAAACAACAAACACACTGATGTGTGTACATTCTGTGGCACCACATGTAAAAATATTTGCACTTACATCCATTACAACGTGAATGTTGCCTTGAAGCCAACTCCTATCTGGTCTATATAAAATGATTTAGTTAGGTAACACGTCATTTAATAAGCTTTACTGTTCAGTAAATGCTTCTATTGGTTGTTATGCCCAAGTTCTGAGTTCCGTCTTTTGTCGAAAATGAGTTGTTTTGTAGGGGCTTTAACTAGTTCGTAATTTCATGTGAGATATTCCCTGTGTGCTAGATACGAGCAGTATTTTGTTGGAGCATTTTGAGGTTTGCACTGGCAAATATTTATTTTCTTGAAAAGGATGTCGTTAAGATTGGTTCGGTATCCATTAGTCCAAAAATCAAAGACGCTGTACAAAGATCTTAAACTTCTGAAACGGACTGAATTATGCTCGCTTGACGTGTGTTTACAGGTGTATGGCTTAGGCGTATGTTCTTGCGTAGTGAAGTTGGCTCCTGAAACATCAATAAGTAGTATCGCTGTCCAACAGATAACTAAAACTTCATAACTTTCCAAAAATCCGCCCGATCTCATTATGCCAGTAGTAAATGTATTTCCATGGAGCTCATTCTGTATTCATCTTCAAAGTGATTAGATGCAGCGGGCCTGTGTATAGGAGCGCTAGCATCTACAAATTACTAAATAACATCTGTGTAACATAAAGAGGTATCCACGTACCTACAGCATCGAAATTTTAATTATTAGTGCAGGGCATTACAGTCATGATCCACAGGAGAGTCCAGCGCCTTGCTCCGTGCGAGTTTATTAGTAACCACGCGAGCGTAACACGCGCTAGCCTTCTGTTTATTTACGGACGAGTAGCAGGAAACCACATCAGAAAATAAACGCGCTTGTTTATGATGCGATGAGTCCTAGCCGCGGGAGATGGCGCCCGTGGACGAGAAGCAGGAAATACTCAGCACAGAGGGCTGAAAGTTCCGAGTCAGTGCTGCACCTAAGGAAAAATACTACGCCTTTGTGTGTCGAGAATATTAGTGCTTCATAAATACTGGAATTATTTCCTCATTAGCCTAAAGACTTCACGTTAACAGCTAGGTGGCTGAAAACGCAAGTACTGTTGAGACTAAAAAATCGATATAAGAATTGGCGATGGGAAAGGTTAAGGAGGCATCCCATCACTCACTGAGAGTCTTCTGAAAAGACCAATCGGAAACTGTAGATCAAGATATCCTCGAGGACACTTGTACCACTCAGTCGGTAAAGACAGAAATATTCGATATGTCTGCGCTGTGATGTTTAAAATGTTGGATTCTTATGTATGTTACGATATTAGTCCTCACATTCGTTTCATTTAAGACACTCAAATTTGAACTGAAATAATCATAACACATTTGAGGTGGCGCGGAAGAGTAAATGTCTACATGGAATGGGGTATCTGACTGAAAAGCATTTCTGAATCATGGATTTCGATAAAATTTCGATCAGTTGCTTGTTCTGAAGAAGATAACCCTTTTCGGCTATTAGCCTCACACTCCGCAGTTTTCTACAAAAACGACACAGAAGTTTTCTGTGGCGCTAGTATTCTTATGACGATAACCATTTATCGAGTAGATTCAGAGGGTCCCTCCTGCTGCCCCTTTCCCCTTCAAATGAATAAATTCTTATAAACTCAGCATGTCATTCACTGTCTTAGTTTTCTGGTTGAGTCCAAGTTTACACGGTTACTGACCAAACGAAACATTAACCTCTCCAATGAATCTTTTAAATTAATCATGGATGTAACTGTTCCAGTATGATAACATCGTTAATGAGTTGACGATTCCAACGATTTCAGCAAACTTCTTCAGGCCAATTATGGGTTGGGTTGCTTTTGGGGAAGGAGGCAAGACAGCGAGGTGTTCGGTCTAATCGAGTTAGGGAAGGACGGGGAAGGAAGTTGGTCGCGCCCTTTCAAAGGAACAATCCCGGCATTTGCCTGGAGCGATTTAGGGAACTCACGGAAAACTAGAGTCCAACAGATTTTAGTGCCTTAACACTCATCTACCAGTCACTAATTTAACGAAGTCAGTCCATAAACTACTGATTCTAATCATTACTGCGAAGCATTTAAACTGCACTTTTCTTGATAATATTGTTTTTGTTAATTTCGATGTCAGGAGTAAAATTACATTAAAGTATGCTTCATTTATATCTTTCACCAAGTGTCCTGAGTGTTGTATTCTAGAACAAGTGGACAAGGCTAATACCTTGTCATTGCACGAATGCTGTTCCTGTAGAGTTTGATGAGACACACTTCTTGTGTATTTCACTGGATTAAATTTTCCAGGATTCGAAGTGTCATTTAAGACGATTTGATCTGGATGCTGTTGATGCTGAGCAAGTGTTTAAGGAGATCAAACAGCGAAGGTAATCAGTCTCCTATTCACTCCCAACCTCCCCCAGAACAGAAGTAGTTTACCCAGTCTGTCTGTGTATAGGGTAAATTCTTTGTGCAAGTGTGAGAAAGTTTTCTAAATCGATGTGTAGCTGCAGCCCGGTATTCACCTAGTGGGATGTGGGGAACCGCCTAAAAACTATATCCAGGCTGGCCGGCACACCGACAGCTTGTCATTAATCCGCTGGGCGTATTCGATCCCGGGTCTGCATATCTCCCCGTCCCGGAAGCGGTCGCGTTAACACGCGGGAGAGTTCGTCGGGAAAAACATCCGAGTGTTCTTTCTTCAATAGCAAAACTGTCTTCTGAAGAAATCCGATAAATTGCTATTGTCATGACAGCGTATTTAAGGTATTCCACAATCTGATAAAGAATAGTAACTAAAAAACTAGGACCCACTGCACAGAATAATGAAATTTTTCCGTGAAAAAAAGAAATTAGATTCATGAGCTGTCATTCGAGGCAAAATGTACAGTGAGTAATCCAAAAGCAGCAATAAGTCATGCTAACGAAAGTATCATAATATTAATATCGGCAGTTGTCTGCTCTAGTAGTTTAATTAGAAAGAGTGGACCGGTTGGTTTTGAAGATTTACTGTCTTAGAACTGTTATATTAAAACCAGAGTTGACGAAGCGGGACTTACGAACCTTCACAGTATTCTCCAGGACCAGTACGAGACGTTAATTTTTTGTTCACCTCAGTATAAGTAATTAAATTTCGTCTGGTTCACAGGCAACTGCAACCCTTTGCTTGATCCTACTTCATAGTCTTGCGTACCGCTTATTTACACAAGTACCCTCTAATTTGGCATTGCGAGTCTGAGCTGAATACGTTCCGTACAGTCCTATTCTTGACACTTCATTCACGAGAGCCGAGCAAATATCACTCAGAGAAACTTGCTCTGTGCTTGGACGGTCTCTGTACAAGATTTTATGCAACTGGCTCACAGTAAGAGTCACGGTTATAGCTACAAACGCGTTCTCAGATACTGTCATTTCGTTGAACTTAACCGACAGTTGTCGCCAACAGTCCTCACACTGCTCGATGACATCAAATAACCAGTTGCGCAACAACAGCCGACCACTTCCGTTTGGCCGGTGAGTGAGCCTCGAGCGCAGCCCTGCTACACGGAAACCCCTCTGCTTTCTGCAGGCGGCAGGAACGGAGGGGGCTACACAGGACAGAGCAGCTGTTCTTTGTTCCGTCCGCACAGCGCCAGCTGGCAACCGTGTGCAGAGAGTGTTTCACAGAGGTTTGACAGAAACATGGAAACATCGCGAGAAATGCATGCTTCAACATAAAATGCAGACGTTAGCCAAACCTGCAGGTGGCGCTGTTGAATTTGACCACGAAAGACACCTGTCCAATGCCGTCACTGTGTTGCACGTGGCAGTCGTGGTCAAAACAGTTTTCTGCGTAGTTGTGTGCATTATGTGGGAGCTAAGGGAATTCGAAAGTGGGCAAATTGTTGCTGTTCGTATGGTGGATGCTTCCGTAAACAAGGTAGTCAGAGCGTTTGGTGTTTCAAGAGACACTGTATCGAAGATTTGTACCGCATACACACTCACTAAGTCACAATACGGACGAAAGCGTGTGTTGAGTGATCGTGACGGGCAGTCACTGAAGAGGATTGTGCCGAAAAATAAAAGGACGACAGCTGCAAAGGTCAGTGCAAAAATGAATGTCGCACTCTCGAACCCTGTCAGCACCAAAACAATACGAAGGGATCTCCAGAATCAAGGAATTGCAGACCTAGCTATGATTCCAAAACCATTTATCAGTGATGCAAATGTCCGTAAAAGGAAAACGTGGTGCTGAAGCCATAAAACCTGGACTATTGAGCAATGTAAGAAAGTCATTTTGTCAGATGAACGTTTTTGCACACTGTTACAAACTTCTGGCCGAGTTTACATCCCAAGAGTGAAACATGGCTGGGGTTCGGTGATGATTTGGGCAGCCATGATCGTGGTATTCCATGGGCCCCATGGTTGCTTTGCAATGTCGCGTTACTGACAAGAATTATGTGACCATTTTGGCTGATTACTTGCACCCCATGGTACAATGATTGTTCCCCTATGGTGATGCCATAGCCGGCCGCGGTGGCCGAGCGGCTCTAGGCGCTTCAGTCCGGAACCGCGTGCCTGCTACGGTTGCAGGTTCAAATCCTGCCTCGGGCATGGATGTGTGTGATGTCCTTAGGTTAGTTAGGTTTAAGTAGTTTTAAGTTCTAGGGGACTGATGACCTCCGATGTTAAGTCCCATAGTGCTCAGAGCCATTTGAATCATTTTGTGATGCCATATTCCATGACGACAAGACCCCTATTCATACACTCGCATCGTTCACAACTGGTTTTATGAGAGCGACGATGAATTGACCACCAGTCACCAGATCTCAATATTATTGAGCCTTGTGGTCTACTTTGGAGAGAAGAGTGCACTATCCACCTGCATCGTCATTACCTGATCTTGCCCCTTTTTTACAGCAAGGCTGGTGTAAGATTCCCTTGATAACCATACACATATTTATCCATTCCGGCTGGAAGCTGTTTTGAATGCCAACGGTTTTCCTACACCGTCTTAGACGTGGTAATATGTTGTGTTTTTGGTGTTTCCAAATTTTTGTCCACCACTTGCAACTCATAATTATTCTCCGGTAGGCTGGTCGTAAACCTTCAATAACTTGAAGCGACCCTCACACTGTCAATAATATTGTCAGTTGACAATGCGATTTCTCAATGTTAAGACGCCGAACACCCAAAATAGAACGTGTATCGCAATTGTATTAGCTGTAGCTGACAAAAAATAACACAAAAGAGGGAATGGGTCGGAGATTGGCTGAAAAAAGGAGCGGCTTGACGCATACTGTTATATCGACTGACATCAGAACAATGGACCCGAAAGATTTCATAAACTATTTTCGTGTGAGTCCTGCAGTCAACAAAACTGTTGCAGGAACTTTGCGATTTATGACAACCAGGTCATTCGAACACTTGAAGCTTACTGCTGTAATATTATCAACCACACTTAGCAAAATTATTATGGAAATCTGTAAAGTAATTAATCTGACTTGCAAGGATATATTAGGTAATTAATTTCAAATAATTGTCATCCATTGTGCTGAGACTGACACGCAATTCGCAGACCTATTATTATTCATATGACGTACTTTTCGAAGTATAAGCGTTCTTTTTCCACTGCTGTTTAATTCGACGAGCTCATACTATGTTTACGAATTAATAAAGAAAACAATGATAAATATGAATTCGCCAGTGGCTATCCTAAAGTCGTAAATACAATGTTTACTAGTTCGTGGGATTATAAAATTGTTTTGTGTGTATGTCCATTATTTCTTCATAGGTGGCATGTATTTTAAATACACTCCTGGAAATTGAAATAAGAACACCGTGAATTCATTGTCCCAGGAAGGGGAAACTTTATTGACACATTCCTGGGGTCAGATACATCACATGATCACACTGACAGAACCACAGGCACATAGACACAGGCAACAGAGCATGCACAATGTCGGCAATAGTACAGTGTATATCCACCTTTCGCAGCAATGCAGGCTGCTATTCTCCCATGGAGACGATCGTAGAGATGCTGGATGTAGTCCTGTGGAACGGCTTGCCATGCCATTTCCACCTGGCGCCTCAGTTGGACCAGCGTTCGTGCTGGACGTGCAGACCGCGTGAGACGACGCTTCATCCAGTCCCAAACATGCTCAATGGGGGACAGATCCGGAGATCTTGCTGGCCAGGGTAGTTGACTTACACCTTCTAGAGCACGTTGGGTGGCACGGGATACATGCGGACGTGCATTGTCCTGTTGGAACAGCAAGTTCCCTTGCCGGTCTAGGAATGGTAGAACGATGGGTTCGATGACGGTTTGGATGTACCGTGCACTATTCAGTGTCCCCTCGACGATCGCCAGTGGTGTACGGCCAGTGTAGGAGATCGCTCCCCACACCATGATGCCGGGTGTTGGCCCTGTGTGCCTCGGTCGTATGCAATCCTGATTGTGGCGCTCACCTGCACGGCGCCAAACACGCATACGACCATCATTGGCACCAAGGCAGAAGCGACTCTCATCGCTGAAGACGACACGTCTCCATTCGTCCCTCCATTCACGCCTGTCGCGACACCACTGGAGGCGGGCTGCACGATGTTGGGGCGTGAGCGGAAGACGGCCTAACGGTGTGCGGGACCGTAGCCCAGCTTCATGGAGACGGTTGCGAATGGTCCTCGCCGATACCCCAGGAGCAACAGTGTCCCTAATTTGCTGGGAAGTGGCGTTGCGGTCCCCTACGGCACTGCGTAGGATCCTACGGTCTTGGCGTGCATCCGTGCGTCGCTGCGGTCCGGTCCCAGGTCGACGGGCACGTGCACCTTCCGCCGACCACTGGCGACAACATCGATGTACTGTGGAGACCTCACGCCCCACGTGTTGAGCAATTCGGCGGTACGTCCACCCGGCCTCCCGCATGCCCACTATACGCCCTCGCTCAAAGTCCGTCAACTGCACATACGGTTCACGACCACGCTGTCGCGGCATGCTACCAGTGTTAAAGACTGCGATGGAGCTCCGTATGCCACGGCAAACTGACTGACACTGACGGCGGCGGTGCACAAATGCTGCGCAGCTAGCGCCATTCGACGGCCAACACCGCGGTTCCTGGTGTGTCCGCTGTGCCGTGCGTGTGATAATTGCTTGTACAGCCCTCTCGCAGTGTCCGGAGCAAGTATGGTGGGTCTGACACACCGGTGTCAATGTGTTCTTTTTTCCATTTCCAGGAGTGTATTTTCCCATTCGTCCTTTGAAGATTGATTGCACAGGGATTGACTTTTTCCTGTATCGCTTGATAACTTCAACCAGTGTTCATTTTAGAAAGTAGAACAGCGAACCGTGAACATCTAGCCGTTGCAAAAGTCTCGTCAGTCTTAATTCCTGACTTATTTCTTTTTTTTCCATCGAAATTTTATAATTAATCCATTAATGAGTAAACACACATGTAAACTTGATATTAGTGTATGGTGGCTTCCTCTGCAATTCCACATATATCTTGGCATGAGCTCGTTATCTATCCACTGGTTCGCAATATAGTGGTAGAAGTCCTCCACCATTTCTTTCCAGGCGTACTCTTCTGAATCCACAACCACCCTTCATCTAACTTTCCTGGGGAAGATGTGCTAGGACTGAACACATTCTTACGTGACAGCGTATTTCTACCATGGAAGTCATTCCCTGATGTCTTAACAAATGTCCTATCATCCTGTCCCGTTTCCTTGTAAATGTTTTCCACATATTGCTTTCCTCTCCGATTCTGCGCAGAACCTCTTCATTCCTTACGTTATCAGTTCACTTAATTTTCGGCGTTCGCCTGTAAAACCACATCTTATGTGCGTCTATTCTCTTCTGTTCCGGTTTTCCCACAGTCAATGTTTCACTACCACGCAATACTGGGCTCCAAACGTACATTCTCAGAAATTTCTTCCTCAAATTAAGGACTATGTTTGATACTAGCAGACTTCTCTTGGCCAGGAATGCCCTTTTTGCCAGTGCTAGTGTGCTTTTGATGTCCTGCTTGCTTCGTATGCCAATAGTTATTTTGCTGCCTAGGTAGTAGAATTCCTTAACTTCATCTACTTCCTGACCATCAATCATGGTGCTAAGTTTCTCGCTGTTCTCATTTCTGCTGCTTCTCATTACGTTCGTCTTTCTTAGATTTACTCTCAGTTCACACTCTGCACTCATTACACTGTTCATTCCATTCAGGAGATCCTGTAATTCTTCTTCACTTTCACTCAGGACAGCAACGTCATCACCGAATTGTATCATTGAATTTTAATTGGCTATGAGCACTATAGGACTTAACATCTGAGGTCATCAGTCCCCTAGAACTTAGAACCACTTAAACCTAACTAACCTCAGGACATCACACACATCCACGCCCGAGGCAGGATTCGAACCTACGACCGTAGCGGACGCGCGGTTCCAGATCAAGCGCCTAGAACCGCTCGGCCACACCGGCCGGCGAATTTCAGTTCCACTTCTGAACCTTTCTTTTGTTTCCAACATTGCTCCTTCGATGTACAGATTGAACAGTAAGGGCGAAAGACTACATCCCTGTCTTACACTCTTTTTAATCCGAGCACTTCGTTCTTTGTCGTCCATTCTTATTATTCCTCTTGGCTCTCGTACATATTGAATATTACCCGTCTCTCCCTACAGCTTACACGTATTTTTCTCAGAATTTCGAACATCTTGCACCATTTTTTTCCAGGTCGACAAATCCTATGAACGTGTCTTGATTTTTCTTTGGTCTTGCTTCCATTATCAATCGCAACGTCAGAATTGCCTCTCTCGTGCCTTTACCTTTCCTAAAGCCAACTTGATCGTCATCTAACACACGCTCAATTTTCTTTTCCATTCTTCTGTATATTATTCTTGTAAGTAACTTTGATGTATGAGCTGTTAAGCTGATTGTATGATAATTCTAGCACTTGCCAGATCTTGCAGTCTTGCGGATAGTGTGGATGATATTTTTCAGAAAGTCAGAAGGTATGTCGCCAGACTCATACATTCTACCCACCAACGTGAATAGTCGTTTTGTTGCCACGTCCCCCAATTATTTTAGAAATTCTGATGGAATGTTGTCTATCCCTTCTGTCTTACTTGATCTGAAGTCATCCAAAACACTCTTAAATTCTGATTCTAATACTGGATCCCATGTCTCTTCTAAATCGTCTCCTATTTCTTCTTCTGTCACATCAGACAAATCTTCCTCCTCATAGAGGCCTTCATTGAAGTTATAGCACCATTAGTGGGTTTTCTATGTTCTTTCCATTAAATAACAGAAAAGTTGCTCTTATACAAGTACCCTGTTTTTAAGAAAAATGTTCACAAATTTGAAAAAAGAAAAAGGTTTGTTTTTATTTATATCTTATTACCACATGCTGTGGTTTTTATGTGACTGTCTGTAGCTTGCGTTAAAACTTTTTTTCTTTCACGATTTATCATCTGCTGTCATAGAGAACTTACTGCAGAAAGTTATTTACGTCGAAATTTTAAAGAGAATGTTGTGATTACCATTATTTTATTCTATGTGGTTGATTCTCGAATTCTCATATCTCTCTCTCTCTCTCTCTCTCTCTCTCTCTCTCTCTCTCTCTCTCTCTGTGTGTGTGTGTGTGTGTGTGTGTGTGTGTGTGTGTGTGTGTGTGTTTTGGTGATGATCTGTTTGTTTTTGTGTGCTAAATGTCTCTTTCATTTTTGCTTTAATTTTGTGATTCTGTTTGTCTATAATGTTTGTTTCGTACCCAATCTCCACAGCTAATTTGTTTGATTATCCCTAGTTCATTTTTGTAGTTGTTTGCATTGAATGGAGTTATATTCAGTCTGTGCAGCACATACTCGAATCCTGCATGTTTGTGCATGACTGTGTGGTTTGAGTTTTTGTGTATGGCTGTGCCGGTGGTGGTGAATTTCCTGAACTTGGAGAATTAATGTTGGCTATTGGATGTCTGTGTGTTGTAAGGTCAAGGAAATTTTACAGCTTGTCATTTACTGTTTCTACAGCAAATTCTTCTTTCGGACGGACTGCGTTTGTGTCGTTGTTGACTTGTTGGATGTGACTGACTGTTTCATCTAGAAGGCATATTACGTCATCAACATAGTAATGCTAATATACTATACTGTATTGTTTGGATCTAACCATTGTTTCAAACGTTTTGGTCTCAATGTGATTAAAGAATATGTTGACCAAAGTAAAGTGGCTGGTGACCGCCTGGGAAGTCCATTTTGTTAGTGGAACTGGCTGTGAAATGAGAAATAGTTTTGAGCAGTGTTAATTCTACTTTCGGAACAACTTGTTCCGAGGTTCATTACTTGAAATGTCCTCCTCTCCACAGGAATGTCAACACATCCCGTTTCTGCACAAGTGTTACAAACTCATCAGGAACTTAACGCCACTACCATTCCCCTTTCCTTTGCCCGGAAGGCAAAGCGAAAGGTGCAAACTGCGTGTGGCATTCCCAGGCGGGTGCCCATCCAAGTACCGCCCCCGTCTCACATAACTTAACATCGGTGGTCTGAGGGGAGCTAGTGCATACCGCGAGCCAAGGCCATCGGCTGCACGAATAAGAGGAGAATTTACTTTAACGCAGAAATTTAATATTTTGGGTTATATGACTGTAAGTACTGCATGTTTCAGTATACATTGTTCCAAGCAGATGTTAAACTTGTTCCCAAGTAATCCCTTATCTATGACTCTTGTGAAACTGCTGGTCTCAATTATCTGATACACGGTATTGTTTCTTTAACGACTTACGTTTTTGTAGTCCTTATTTTCATTAGGCTGCAAATATCGATTGTACACAAATGCAGAGTTTCACTGACAAATGACATTGATGGGTGGTAGGATAGACACATTTTCGTATTTTAAAAACATTTCTATTGGGCTTTGACCATTCGAGCTGCAGTACGTCCATTGTCAGTACAGTTCTTTCAATGGCGTCAGGGTAGGATTGATTAACAGAGTTCTTCGGGTAGTAAATGGCCCGGTACAGTATGTTAGGTTAGACGGACTGCTTGTTGCCCTTTGCAGTTTTACTGCTGTCTCGGTTACGATATTGCAAAGCGGCATTAGGCTGCAGGTGAAGGATATCAAAGGAATGAAGTATCACTTTACTGCACTCGTTACTCTAACGTCTTGCGGTAACCCACCACTATAATAGCAGTGCATACTTACGCGAAAAACTGATAAGACATCCCATCGCAGCACGGGAAGTACGATTCACGTGAAATATCAATAAATATACGTTGTATAACATGTATACATTGTATGTTCTTAGACTCAAGACATTATCTAAATCAAGAAATTCATATCAGTTGATTATATTATTCCCCATTTTTATCATCCTATTTCACATCGCATCCGTGACACAAAAAAGATGAATCTCTTGTTCTGAACATGGTATATGTTGTTTCGGCTTCGTGTCAAATGGATAACCTAACACGAGCTGCTCACTTTTCCTCGGTTCTGTTTAATATCTGACTGTTAAGTCATAATGATCTAACATAACGTGGGAAGTTTCAGCAGCTTAGAGCAGCCTGTCTCTCATGCCTTGCATCGTTCTTTTTTATAACGTTATTTCATCATTTCAGGGTCAATACGTAATGGCATTTGCTAATTTTGAATTTTGCACCATTTTATTTCTTTGATCTAATCCGCTGCTGTCGGCAGAACGCCATCCTGGCCTATGATAGAATGGAACGTTGTGTGTGCTGAGTGCCTGGGAAGCTTGAAAATTTCATGTTGTGTGTTTTTGTGTTTTAACTGTTTGTTTATTGTGTTTCTGAGGCAGATATGAAGAACCATCTCATAACAGTGTGTTACAAGAAGCTAATATTGGAATACTCTTTGTATTCCTTCCTTGTCATTCGTCGTCATAGCTCTGTTAAAGTGACTCCTGAAATATTTGTGCACTCCTTCTTGTTATATTACAAAAGCAATGCATACAATCATACAGTTACAGTGTGAGAGTAGAATTGGATCTTTCTTCTTCTAGAGAAGAAGTCTGACTCGAGATCAGCTCCGCAAGTGTGTTGATGTCCGGTTAGATACCATGTCTCCTCACGGGTGGCGAACAGACCATGAACAGTTCAACAATCACTTTTTATTAGTCATGAGGTCTGTACTCATGAATATAGCCTCATGTAGTGTCTGGAAGCTCATCATACGCCTACAAACCCATCTATGGGAATCTGAAGAAATTCCCCATACATTTCACTACTCTAGCTCACGTCAGTCCGTACTTAACGCTTCTCGACCTGGGGTAAGAAAATTTATGGTCAGCTATCTTACAGCTGTCCAATAATGCCTACATTTACTATCCCATTACATAGGGGGAGGTGGAAGACAGATGGAAAACTGGGTTTTATCTTATTATTAAACAACAGCAACCTAAGACATAAGAAGTCAGAGAATTAAACACATTTTTCCCGGACACTTCAACTTCCCATTCGTATTGTCAATAGGGTGATATAAATACTTTCCTAAGTGCGAGTAAAATATTGTAGGTCCTAATAAACTTACAAAAATAACTCATGGCATGCCGCAAAATTGATTATTGGAAGTTATATTAAAAAAGCGCTACTGACGGAACATTAATTTAACCTCAAATATAAATGTTGTTACGTTTTTATAATCCATAGATTACTGCAACTGACTCTTTCTTTCTTTCTACGTAAGATGATTCAAAAACATACAGGGTGGTCGGAAACAGTCTGAAAAGCTTGTAACGGTGTTGAAGGGTAGGGTGTTTTGAAAAATAATTCTTAAAAAAATCGATACTTTGCGCCGTTTCCGAGCTAATTAGCGCTGAAGTTATCCAATCACGCCGATGCACAAGCAGATTCAAGCGGCCCGTCAGAGACAGTGTCACGAGACGTGTTCTTCGTTTGGCTTCCTAAAATTGAAAACAGAGCGATACAAAAATTGTACATGGTACAGTAGTAAGGATCGAACCCAAGTCAAAGGCTGAGAAGTCTCGTGCGCTATCATCTACGCTATGAGAACAACTGACATTAGTAGTATCTGACGGGCGCTCGAATTTGCGCGCCCATCGGCCAGCTTGCCTAACTTCAATGCTAACTGACTTCAAAAAGGTGCAACGCATCGAATTATTTTCTTAACAACTATTTCTCAACACAGCCTACCCTGCAACACTCTTACAAGTTTTCAGACTTTTCTGACCACCATGTAGTATATTACACCATGTACGCACACTACTGTTGCGATTCCTTGGACTAGTTTTGTCTATACAACTCCATCAGTTTTTTTACGTTTTAGATATTTAAATGGAAGAGTGATATTGTAAACCTAAAATAATGATTGCTAATTTTCACTTTAAAATAGATGTGAGATCGATCGACAGTTTCAAACTATATCGTCAATCATCGCGAAACTAACATAAGTTGTTGCAACCAACCCCCTCCCCTCCCCCCCCCCCCATTGCCCTATTTCAGAGCCTTGGTACGCCCTTGGGTAGTTAGTAGTTATCTCAACGTTTTTTATACCTGACGTCTGTTTACTGTGCACTTGCTGGTGTGTAGCTCACCTGTTACGTTCTTAATTAATTCGAAATAAGCCCAGTCGACAAAATAAATCCCTTTCAATACTGTTTAACGCCACCAAAAACGTTGGAAACTACTGTGATTCACTGTGGCGTGACAGTACCAAGCGCAGCATGTTGTATAAACTAATGTGCAACCATTATGCAACACCTTTGCAGGCCGACAAGAATACACAGACGCGGTCCCTGATCTTTGGTGCATTTTTTCAGCCATTCCAAGAAATTTTAATGGGGACTAAAATCTTTGTAATGTGCGGACGAACTGAATTACATGATTGTTCCTAAATGATCCTTATGTCATTTAAGCAAAATTTTAAATCTGTGGACCAGAGTATCTTGGAAGAGAGGGCCGGTAACTTCAAGGGATTGCAAGCAAACTACAGTACTTGATTGGTCTGAACCCTCAGTGAAGCCTTTTTGATTCGAAGGACATGTCACATCAACCAAAGGACCGATTGCCCCTCACTTGTAACATTTATAGATGGCACGTTAGCTGTTTCAGTTTGTCTCGTTGGAATGTTTTTTGAGATCTACAATGAAAACTGGATGCGCGTTATCACATACAGGCACATATGTGATTCTTCGTACCAGTTTTTCAGTTGGCGTCTCTTCGCCTATCATAATCAGATAATTAGTAACCAAGGGCTTCTTCCATTAAGCTCTGCTATAAATATCCATTTGGTAGTCACAATGAACATTAATGTCCGCTACCCATGCTTAAGTGAGGCCCGCGAGAATGACTAGCCGTGGCGCGTACGTCACAGTACATGACACTGCAGGCCTTACAAGTGCCAGCAGCCGTCTCTGGGAGGAGAGAGTAACTATTTCAGACGAGGTTAATAATTCGTGAATGCGCTTTTAAATGCATGCAAGCTCTCGATGGCACACGACAAAGTTAAGACATTTAATGGGTACCTTTTCAATTATACATTGATTTCCTGTGGGTCCTGCACGTAGCCGAGCGTTCGCGAAATGTGGGGGACAAGTCGACTAGTGTGACGTCACAAGTTCGTTGCCAGGCCCGTATTTCTCGTGGGCCCCGCGGCTTAAGGTAGTGACGTCAAAATCACGTAGCTGAACTCTCGTGTCGAAATACGGTTGTGCAGAATGCTGTCATATAAAGTGGAACTGTTCTGCAAAATTCGAGTTTACTCTTAGGTTCCAGCCTAGCCACTACCTCTGAAATCGCCGCTTTTTGACAATACCCGAAAAAGTTTTTGAAATGACCATACTTCACAACCTATGGCCGTGCCGTGGTTCTATGCTGATAATCACACAGGAAGTTAAGAAACATAGTGAGCTCAGGGACTTGGGTTCTGACCAGCGCTACGTTCGAGGGGCGAAGCGCAGCGACCGATAGGCAGGGGAGCGGCCAGCGTGCCAATCCAACGCTTGAGGGACGGGAGAAGGGAGGTTGTGTCCACAAATCTCCTGTGTCTGCAAATCTCCGGTGTCATCCAGTTTACGTGTCTCTGGACCCCGCTACTGTTAGCGTTAACTCGTAAGATGCCGAATACACTCCTGGAAATGGAAAAAAGAACACATTGACACCGGTGTGTCAGACTCACCATACTTGCTCCGGACACTGCGAGAGGGCTGTACAAGCAGTGATCACACGCACGGCACAGTGGACACACCAGGAACCGCGGTGTTGGCCGTCGAATGGCGCTAGCTGCGCAGCATTTGTGCACCGCCGCCGTCAGTTTCAGCCAGTTTGCCGTGGCATACGGAGCTCCATCGCAGTGTTTAACACTGGTAGCATGCCGCGACAGCGTGGACGTGAACCGTATGTGCAGTTGACGGACTTTGAGCGAGGGCGTATAGTGGGCATGCGGGAGGCCAGGTGGACGTACCGCCGAATTGCTCAACACGTGGGGCGTGAGGTCTCCACAGTACATCGATGTTGTCGCCAGTGGTCGGCGGAAGGTGCACGTGCCCGTCGACCTGGGACCGGACCGCAGCGACGCACGGATGCACGCCAAGACCGTAGGATCCTACGCAGTGCCGTAGGGGACCGCACCGCCACTTCCCAGCAAATTAGGGACACTGTTGCTCCTGGGGTATCGGCGAGGACCATTCGCAACCGTCTCCATGAAGCTGGGCTACAGTCCCGCACACCGTTAGGCCGTCTTCCGCTCACGCCCCAACATCGTGCAGCCCGCCTCCAGTGGTGTCGCGACAGGCGTGAATGGAGGAACGAATGGAGACGTGTCGTCTTCAGCGATGAGAGTCGCTTCTGCCTTGGTGCCAATGATGGTCGTATGCGTGTTTGGCGCCGTGCAGGTGAGCGCCACAATCAGGACTGCATACGACCGAGGCACACAGGGCCAACACCCGGCATCATGGTGTGGGGAGCGATCTCCTACACTGGCCGTACACCACTGGTGATCGTCGAGTGGACACTGAATAGTGCACGGTACATCCAAACCGTCATCGAACCCATCGTTCTACCATTCCTAGACCGGCAAGGGAACTTGCTGTTCCAACAGGACAATGCACGTCCGCATGTATCCCGTGCCACCCAACGTGCTCTAGAAGGTGTAAGTCAACTACCCTGGCCAGCAAGATCTCCGGATCTGTCCCCCATTGAGCATGTTTGGGACTGGATGAAGCGTCGTCTCACGCGGTCTGCACGTCCAGCACGAACGCTGGTCCAACTGAGGCGCCAGGTGGAAATGGCATGGCAAGCCGTTCCACAGGACTACATCCAGCATCTCTACGATCGTCTCCATGGGAGAATAGCAGCCTGCATTGCTGCGAAAGGTGGATATACATTGTACTAGTGCCGACATTGTGCATGCTCTGTTGCCTGTGTCTATGTGCCTGTGGTTCTGTCAGTGTGATCATGTGATGTATCTGACCCCAGGAATGTGTCAATAAAGTTTCCCCTTCCTGGGACAATGAATTCACGGTGTTCTTATTTCAATTTCCAGGAGTGTATATTGTCCAGCAAATAAAACAGGGTCATTCGCGAATGGAACACGGTAGGGGGGGATCAGTTACTGGTCTCATAAGTACCCTCCGCCACACACCATTAGCTGGCTTGTGGAGTATGATGTAGCTGTACAAAAGTTATTAGATAGTACAGTCGCTACCAGAGAAATACTTCTTACATTTTGAAAGTCAAGAGTGAATAAACAAATTGTTTTGCAGTATGACTGACGCGTTCGATATGCCATTTTCAACGTGTGCTCTCTGCACTGCGCAACAACAATGGCAGCAACGCCAAAGACACGAACGACAAAGAAAAGCACGCACGCAGCTTTCCATTACAGAGGTTTACACATGAACGGAAAAAGGTGGCATTGAAGGCGCCAGGTAGCAGAGCAGAGCGGTGATATCACACGCAGCGGAGGCCAACGGCCGCGACCAGAAACGGGATCCAGGCGCAGCAGCCATACTTCTCATTTGCATGGTGCATTCCTTTCGCTCACTAAATTGACTCTTTGTTCATAAGCTTATAGAATAATGGTCAGTGAAATACACGAAACCCCAACTGGAAGGAGTTCTGCACAAAGACGTGACTGCTGTCTTAGGAAGTAGGGTACAATTATTAAACTCTTATCGCCACATTTTGACGTATGGGAAACGCTCGCATGTGGATTAGCAGTAAAAGGATGCCTGAGAAAAGGAAATACGCGTAATAGTCAAATTAAGAAACTAAATAAAAATGAAAGATGTGAGATGCGTGGAATTACACGATGCTGAAGATGGATCTGAAACAAAAGAAAGCGTTCATCGAGTCACCACTCCATTTTCGTTGCTGTTGTTTCTTGTAGTGGATGAAGTAACAAAAAACAAAAAGACTGTAAAATTGAAGTAACGGATATTGCAAAGGCCTTATACTTGGCGTGTAACGTGGAACTGCGTAAAGAAGCACGCTCCCAAAGTTTTAGACTGTTTCCTAAAAATAAGTCAAGACAAGGCGTTAGTAACGACAATAAACAGACAACATCAAACTGAACGATATCTTATCATAATTTTATCAGATTTAAAATTACTACACCAGTGTAAGCTCGAAAAAGTGTGAAAGAGGATAAATTTTGGCCCCAGTTTTGTATCCAAGTAAGAGATTCCGTTGAAACGATCACGAACTATTGCAATATTTACTGTATGACCAGCCTGTTCTTATCTTCTACAAACGTGCACCATAACGTAGAAAGGACGTTGTTCATTTTTGTAAGAGCAGGGTTCAAATCCCCGTCCAGTCAGCCTGATGCCAATTTTCCCTGCTTTTGCAAATGTTGATATTGTTGCGTCTAAAAGATTAGGGCCTATGTTCTTTCCAGGTCTATCGAAACTGACTTGTGCTTCATTCCTATGGCCTCTGCATGAACGAGACTTAAAAAAATTCTCTTTTTCCTTCACAATCAAAAACCGTTTTCCCTGCAAAACTTTCTGCGCCTAAACTCACTGTTGCAGGTAAAGCGAACGTGCCGTACCGTAGGCAGACAGTGTTTATCTACCACTGAGTTAGCCAGCACGCTGACGTGTAGCGAGAGTCGCCGTATGATGCTGACTTGAGATTTTCCGTTACGTGACGTTCATGCAGGCTTCCATTGTTTTACTTTCCTGACCTATCCTCACTACTCTATGTAATCTAGACTTGTCTTATCGAGCTCAGGCCAGCTGTATGCGCCAACCGTTACTCACCCTTCGGCCAGCTGCCAATGAGTTTTCGGAGCACGTGTACCACTCTACCTTCACTGGTAGTGACTTTCACGTCGATAATATATTTCCGGAACCCCTGATTCAGCATTAAAACAAAATTTGTATCCATTTCGACACACTCCATTTCCCAGTCGAGATTCTGCTCCCTAGAATTTGTGATTGCCTCATTGTTTTTATCGATTTAACCAGAAAATTCACACGATATTTTCTCTGTCTATAGCAACTTTCACTGCTGTCTTCCGGAAGATCTTCAGCAGCGGCAAAAGGTTTATGATTTACGTTCGAATGCGCGATCTTCGGAGGCAGCGCTTTCTCAGAGGCAAGATTCTTCGTTCGACAGCTTTTTTGAACTGTGACTCATCTCCACGAGACTGCCGTTTTCAGAGGCACAATGCATACCCTAAGACAAAAAAAGGACGCACGACGAAGGAACTGTCTGCACGCGACGGAATTCGATAGATGTGATGAACACGTACCGACAAACAAATAATTACAATTTCAGAAAAATTGGATGATTTATTCAAGAGAAAGAGCTTCACAAATTGAGCAAATCAATAACGCGTTGCCGGCCGGAGTGGCCGTGCGGTTCTGGGCGCTACAGTCTGGAGCCGAGCGACTGATGCGGTCGCAGGTTCGAATCCTGCCTCGGGCATGGATGTGTGTGACGTCCTTAGGTTAGTTAGGTTTAATTAGTCCTAAGTTCTAGGGGACTGATGACCTCAGAAGTTAAGTCGCATAGTGCTCAGAGCCATTTGAACCAATAACGCATTGGTCCACCTGTGGCCCATATGCTAGCAGTTGTTCGGTTTAGTATTGTTTGACAGAGCTGTTGGCTGTCCTGCTGAGGGTGTAATTCTGCCAAATTCTGTCCAACTGGTGGATAAGATCTCCAAAATCCCGATATGGTTGGAGGGCCCTGTCCATAATGCTCCAAAAGTTCGCAAATGGGAAGAGCGCTGGCGACCTTGCTGGCTAAGGTAAAGTTTGGCAATCACGAAGACAAGCAACTGAAACTGTCGCCGTGAGCAGGCGGGCGTTATCTTGCTGAAATCTAAGCCCAGGCTGGCTTGTCATGAAGGGCAACAAAACTGGGCGTAGAGTATCGTTGACGTGCCGCTGTACTGTAAGCGTGTCGCGGATGACAACCAAATGGTCCTGCTATGAAACTAAATGGTACCCATCACTCCAGGCTGTCGGGCCGTATAATGAGCAGCACTCAGGCTGCTATCTACCGCTTCCGGGAAGTCTCCAGACACGTCTTCGCTTTCAGGTCGAAGCGGGACTCATCACTGACGACAGCTCTACTCCAGTCAATGTGATTCCAGGCTAAATGTGTCTGACACCTCTACAAACTGGCTTATTGCGGTACAGAGATCAATGGCAGTCGGCGCAGTGAGCGCTGTGAGCTCTCTGGGAGTCTCCTATTAATGGTCCTTGTGGCCACTGAAACACCAGTTGCACGTCAGATCGACGATAATGATGAATCCGGGGCACTTTGTGCCACTGTGATGATTGCTCGGTCCTCACGTTATGTCGTCTCTCTAGGCCTACCGCTTCCTTCTTGACGCTGTGTTCGGCCATGGTCCACCCATTCGTGCCAACATCGTAGAATGGTGGCATCGCTGCTATTGAAACGTCGAGAGGTTCGCCGATTCCTCCAACAGGCTCCGTTGAACCCAAATATATGTCCTCTCTCAAATGCTGATATCGTCATATGTTGTTCGCGCGCTCGTCTGTGAGGCATAATTACTGTGCAATTGAGTTCACGGAATGAAATTCTGTTTACTATCCTTGCCAGTTGCGCGGTGAAATTACGCTGCGGCGTGTCACGCGTCGGCCGCCAAAGTTTACTATTTTGTATTTTCCATCGATACCTGTCTGAATATGAATGTCTATTTGTGACCACTTTGCATAGCTCCTTCGTGGTGCGTCGTGTGTATCTACCACTCTAAAGGTCATGGAATTTTTCAGCTGTAGCCTGTAGTGTTACAGTTACCAAGTCGGTCGTAGGAACTCACGAAAATTAGCATTCGGTGGCATCTATCGAGAATCGAGTCCTTGATGTCTCCAATAAGATTTAAGCAGCTTCAGTTCTGCTAAGCCTTATTTCTTACGCACTAGTGATATAAAAGTAATTGGAAGAAAGTTTCACTGAGTATGGTAGTGGGTGATAAAGATGTACACCTCAGTTTCAGCTTCTTTTTTGTTTGTCAGGCGCTTGATCTCGACGAGAAAATCAGTAAAAGTACCACGAAATTTCAGATAGGTTTTTTTCAGAAATATTGCTATTACGTAACATAAAACTACGAATACTGGAAAACAGTAAATGAGAAATGGGTTTCCTGTATGAAAGAGGTAAGACCTTTGGTCACCTTTTATCTGGTTTGGCTGATTTCCTCACACAGTGGGATTGCGTCGTAAGGGGAACAACGTCAGGAATCTAGGTTTTTTATGTGATACTAGCTATCAGGGCTTAACGCCTTGTAATACACTCCTGGAAATGGAAAAAAGAACACATTGACACCGGTGTGTCAGACCCACCATACTTGCTCCGGACACTGCGAGAGGGCTGTACAAGCAATTATCACACGCACGGCACAGCGGACACACCAGGAACCGCGGTGTTGGCCGTCGAATGGCGCTAGCTGCGCAGCATTTGTGCACCGCCGCCGTCAGTGTCAGCCAGTTTGCCGTGGCATGCGGAGCTCCATCGCAGTCTTTAACACTGGTAGCATGCCGCGACAGCGTGGACGTGAACCGTATGTGCAGTTGACGGACTTTGAGCGAGGGCGTATAGTGGGCATGCGGGAGGCCGGGTGGACGTACCGCCGAATTGCTCAACACGTGGGGCGTGAGGTCTCCACAGTACATCGATGTTGTCGCCAGTGGTCGGCGGAAGGTGCACGTGCCCGTCGACCTGGGACCGGACCGCAGCGACGCACGGATGCACGCCAAGACCGTAGGATCCTACGCAGTGCCGTAGGGGACCGCACCGCCACTTCCCAGCAAATTAGGGACACTGTTGCTCCTGGGGTATCGGCGAGGACCATTCGCAACCGTCTCCATGAAGCTGGGCTACGGTCCCGCACACCGTTAGGCCGTCTTCCGCTCACGCCCCAACTTCGTGCAGCCCGCCTCCAGTGGTGTCGCGACAGGCGTGAATGGAGGGACGAATGGAGACGTGTCGTCTTCAGCGATGAGAGTCGCTTCTGCCTTGGTGCCAATGATGGTCGTATGCGTGTTTGGCGCCGTGCAGGTGAGCGCCACAATCAGGACTGCATACGACCGAGGCACACAGGGCCAACACCCGGCATCATGGTGTGGGGAGCGATCTCCTACACTGGCCGTACACCACTGGTGATCGTCGAGGGGACACTGAATAGTGCACGGTACATCCAAATCGTCATCGAACCATCGTTCTACCATTCCTAGACCTGCAAAGGAACTTGCTGTTCCAACAGGACAATGCACGTCCGCATGTATCCCGTGCCACCCAACGTGCTCTAGAAGGTGTAAGTCAACTACCCTGGCCAGCAAGATCTCCGGATCTGTCCCCCATTGAGCATGTTTGGGACTGGATGAAGCGTCGTCTCACGCGGTCTGCACGTCCAGCACGAACGCTGGTCCAACTGAGGCGCCAGGTGGAAATGGCATGGCAAGCCGTTCCACAGGACTACATCCAGCATCTCTACGATCGTCTCCATGGGAGAATAGCAGCTTGCATTGCTGCGAAAGGTGGATATACACTGTACTAGTGCCGACATTGTGCATGCTCTGTTGCCTGTGTCTATGTGCCTGTGGTTCTGTCAGTGTGATCATGTGATGTATCTGACCACAGGAATGTGTCAATAAAGTTTCCCCTTCCTGGGACAATGAATTCACGGTGTTCTTATTTCAATTTCCAGGAGTGTAGATGCCTAGTTAAATGCTGAAGGATGAAGTCTGCTATGAACTTGTTGAAAGACACACCTTGGAGTCCGCAAGGAGTTAATAAGAATAACTAGGAAACTTAAATCAACGTTTATGGACTGTGATCAAACCAGCGTGTCCAGTACAGTACAGGTATAAGTAAAGTGATGTACCTCTTTAGATCTCCAAACTATAGAGAATGAAAAATATTCCGTTTCTTCAACGGCAGTGTAAATGACAACTACTACTGCTGCCACCAACACCAGTAGTTCTCAATGTCGCCAAGTTTCCATTCACCACATGTTTCTAGAAGAATTCTCATGAGTGTCCGCTAACTAAGCAATCGCTTCTGCTGCTATATACTTTCTCCAACTTTGTCTCAATTTTCGCCATTGCTGGGGGCACCAGCTGCCACTCTCTGGGCGATTACAGGCAGAGAGCCAATGGCGAGCTACGAATGCTGCCGAGAAATCTCCACTATGTCCCAGTGTACCATTAATTCCCATCTGTAAGCAAATCGCCTGTTACAAGAAATGAAACTGGAGCTGCTCCGAAGTATGACGTTTCTACGGAGCCCAAGTGTTACAGCCCACCGCGCATTCCTAAAATATTTTCAGAGTCTACATCTATTATATCACATTTCGATCATATCATTGTTTATTTCACTCCACCGATGCACTTACTTGAGGTAGCGTGTTCTATTGCTTACCGAAAAGAACCTCCGAAAAAAGGAATATCCACTAGTGAACCCTGGATAGCACATAAAGATAAAGTTTCTGAGGGATCCACACTTCTGATAACGTTTCTGTTTCTGTGCAAGCTAAGTGACAGTCTTACTTTAAGAAATACAGCAACCACCTACTTCATGTATTTTTATTTATACTAGTAGGGATTTCAAGCTTTCGTCCATCTTTAATTGGCGTAATACGTATTTCAATCTTCAATTAGCACATCGTAAAAAACATGGACTGCAATTTGGGCGTTGCAACTGCCCTGTGAAAAATAATTTCGCTCAACTACTACTTGTCGCCCGTTGTATATGTAAGTGTGCATTGTATATTTATAGTGTATACTGTAACTATTCAACTCCCGAAGTGTAGTAGCTAAACAAAACTTATTTTGCAAATGGCAGCTGCAGCATCCAAATTGCAGTACACGTTAACAGTCGCGGAGCTCCACAACCAGCAAAATGGATAAATTAATGTATGGAAGAGTATTTGGAAATATGAAGCTTGCGATCTTATATGTGACGTATGCTCTGCAACTGGTAGATATGTGTCTGTGCGTGGTGAAATATGATTGTTCTTTTCACACAAACTATATTACATTCGTTTGCGAAGATCGGTTGTGAAGCACATTTTTTTACTTAAATTCATGGTGGATCAATACGGTTATTTTAAACCGCGAAGTAACAATCTTTAGGCGTGGTGAGATGTTCCTTTGCCCTAGTCCTGTCATAAGCTCGCGAAAGGCTAGTGATTCCGTTTCCTCAGACACGACTGGCTACGAACAGGTGCCATTTCAGAATTCCTCACACAATGACTTCACTTTCGTATGAAGCGATCCACTTGTTGGCATAGTTCCATTAGGATTTTCAAGCTTCTGAAACGTATAGAAGAGCAGGGAGATAAACAGGTTTACACACAGATGGCTATAAAATACACCAGAAAGGAAGACATATCAGTTCACTTTAACAACCGCAGCAGCTGCTGCTCCTCTGTGGCTGCTGCCTTCAACGACTAACTAATACTTCTAATATCTTAGTGCCACCCATGCACGAGAGTTTATTTAATTATTTGAGGTCCTCAACACTATAGCAAAAAGGAACACTTTATAGACTAAATAAGCAACTTGAAAAATAATTATTTCAGTTGCTTTAGTTTGAGTCCAAACCTTTCGTATACATTGAAGCGCCAAAGAAACTGGTATAGGCATGCGTATTCAAATACAGAGAGCTGTAAACAGGCACAATACGGTGCTGCGGTAGGCAGAGCCTATGTAAGAACCAAGTGTCTGGCACAGTTGTTAGATCGATTGCTACTGCTACAGTGGCAGGCTATCAAGATTCAAGTGGTTTGAACTTGGTGTTATAGTCGGCACAGCATCTCCGAGGTAGCAATGAAGTGGGAATTTTCCCGTACGACCATTTCACGAGTGTACCGTGAATATCAGGAATCCGATAAAACATCAGATCTCCGGCATCGTTGCAGCCGGAAAAAGATCGTGGAAGAACGGGACCGACGACGGCTGAAGAGATTCGTTCAACGCGATGGAAGTGCAACCCTTCCGTAAATTGCTGCAAATTTCACTGCTCGGCTATCAACAAGTGTCAGTGTGCGAACAATTCAAAGAAACATGATCGATATGGGCTTTCGGAGCTGAAGGCCCATTCGTGTACCCTTGATGGTTGCACGACACAAAGCTTTACGTCTCGCCTGGGCCCGCCAACACCGACATTGGACTGTTGATGACTGGAAACATGCTACCTGGTCGGACTAGTCTCGTTTCAAATTGCATCGAGCGAATGGACGTGTACGGGTATGGAATTCATGCCCCCTGCATGTCACCAGGTGGCTGACCAAGCTGGTGAAGGCTCTTTAATGGTGTGGGGCATGTGCAGTTGGAGTTATATGGGACCGATGATACGTCTAGATACAACTCCGTGACACGTACGTAAGCATCCTGTCTGATCATCTGCATCCATTCGTATCCATTCTGCATTGCGACGGACTGAACCAATTCCAGCAAGACAATGCGACACCCCTCACGTCCAGAATTACTACAGAGTGGCTCCAGGAACACTCTTCTGAGTTTAAACACTTCCGCTGGCGACCAAACTCCCCAGACATGAACATTATTGAGCCTACCTGGGATACATTGCAACGTACTGTTCGGAAGAGATCTCCAATCCCTCGTACTCTTACGGATTTATGGACAGCTCTGCATGATTCATGGTCAGTCCCCTCCAGCGCTACTTCAGACGTTACTCGAGTCCATGCCACGCCGTGTTGTGGCACTTCTGCGTGCTTACGGGGACCCTACACGATGCTAGGCATATGTACTAGTCTCTTTGGCTCTTCAGTTTAGTTCGTAGTTAGCTTCAAAGTGGTATTGTTTGTAGGTGATACACGTATCATTCTTACAGATTTATGTCAGAAAATGAATAATATAGGAAACTTTATCTTGGAAGAAGCAACAGCTGGACCCTAACTGCAACAAAACGCAATAGCCTACGTCCAATTTCTTGGAACCAATTCTGTTCCCATTGACATTAGAGTTCGTTACAAAACAGACACGATTAGGGAAAGAGAAGAGACAATATTTCTGAGAATTAAGAGAGATGGTAATCTCTCGTAGCAACCAGACATTCGCTATCTCTTTTAGAAGCTGAATTTAGTTAGCTGTGCGACTATTCGGGTAATTTAGCTCAGTTAGAAGTGATATCAGGTAATCGGATAAAATAATAGTCACCCACGGAAAAGAGCACACTGGTCGCTTCGAAGAGCTGGAGATGGTCTAGAACTGTCAGCAGACGGCCATGTTACCTTCTATCGCTGACGTAAGTCGAAACAGTCTGTTGTACGAATCAGTGCAGTAAGAAGGATCAAAGAGGAGACTTGACAGACATGCAGAAAGAAGATATCGTGTATGCACCCATGGCCATACCACGAATGAAGTTGCCGAATTTGTTGGTCTGCAAACTCTGACTGTCCGACGTATCTGCAAGGAATGGTGTACCGGTCGCAAACATGTAACATGGTGTAAGGACAGTGGCCATTGAAAGATACTAAACGAGAGGTACCGGAGACGATTCTCATGCCGTGTCAATGAGAATTGATTTCAAATCACACAGAAACTGCTGCTTTCAGTGAATCCAGGTCCATTTCAGCCACCTTCCGAGAGAACATTGCGGAGGGAGTTGCGTGCAAGGGTCATTAGGAGTCGGGTAATTTGCAAAAGGCCAGTTTTCACAGCGGCGCATAATGCAGCATGTCTTCAATAGGCTAAACGACGCAGAAACTGACTGAAGGCGTGTGATATGGTCCATCGAATGCATCAACAGCCCAATGGGGCGTTTAATCCGCAGTGTGTGGAGCGTGTAGTTCAAGTCAGACGTGGTTCTGTGATGTTTCGGTAGTATTTTTCGTACCACAACTTGGGCCCACTCAATCACATTACCGCGAACGTGAACCAAGTTGTTTGTTTCAGTAGTCTCGGTGACAAAGTGCTGCCCTTTCTTCTCCATCTTCATCACGAGTATGCTATGGACACCGTCTTCCAAGATTACATCAGCCATGTTCACAGGACTGCACACATCCGTTTCTGGTTTGACGATCATTCGGACATTCTATAGCATTTCAACTGTGCCGCTAAATCATCCGATCTTAACCCGAAAGACAATATGTGGGACTATTTAGAACAGCGGTCGAAATGTAGCAATCAACGTCCCTGCAATTTGGTAGCTCTGTGGGCTCTAATCATCACTGGGGGGCCTCAGATGGATATGACATACCTGGAGAGAGTTGTTGACTCTTTTTCTCGCCTAAGTGAGGTCATTATCGGAGTTGCAGAAGTGCTGTTACTCGTTATTAAGCATACTGTCCCCTCGAGGTGATGAGTATTTTTGCCTGGTGTAGTTATTTAGCTCAGAAGTGTCTCACTTGAATTTTACACGGTTTTAATTCACGAAGCCATATTGTCCTCTATTTAATCAGCCAGAACCTGTTACACTGTCATCTCCACATATCTGAAATTGGAAGGTCCAGTTTCCGATTCCGCTGCGGCACAGAATTTTAATCAGTTTAAAGTTTCGTTGCACCCCAGTGCGGGTCAAGCAGGATCAAACGTTCCTCAGCGAAGCAGTGAAGAATTCTGGGGCGAGAATGCGTCCCTGCCTCATGCTGTAACTGATCTTAACATCATCGGACAAAATGCCATTAACACAATCGTCCTTTTGGGGACTTTAGTACAAATACCAGGTGGTTATAATTAAAGTGCAGCTACTCACCGAGGTCCACTACGAGTTGTAATCATCGTATGGCAACGGAACTTGGTGTATATTCTAATGCGTTAATGCTGAACCGATTTAAACTGAAAAAAAATAGTTCCAATTTTGGCCACCAGCTGCCAATCTAGCACTGTACACCATTTCGTCGACGTCCCCGGTGCTCATATTGAACAAACTGTGTAAGCAGTGGTTGATAATAGCATCAACATTATGCATTCCCCACTTGTTTGCCCTTTTTTGCTACGTCCAGTTCCTGACCCAGTAGACATGGAAACATTTCTAGAAGTCTTTATTGCATTCGCAGCGCCAGATTTGCACCTCGTAGCCAAAATTGGAACTATTTCTTTCGCCAGCGAAAATCGGTTCCACATTAACGTATTAGAATATCTACCAAGTTACCGAGCGGGGTGGCGCAGTGGTTAGACACTGGACTCGCATTCGGGAGGACGACGGTTCAATCCCGCGTCCAGCCATCCTGATTTAGGTTTTCCGTGATTTCCCTAAATCACTCCAGGCAAATGCCGGGATGATTCCTCTGAAAGGGCACGGCCGACTTCCTTCCCAATCCTTCCCTAATCCGATGAGACCGATGACCACGCTGTCTGGTCTCCTACCCCAAAACCAACCAACCAACCAACCATCTACCAAGTTTCGCTGCCATATGGTAATTTCAGCCTACACCCACTGTGAGTAGCTGCGCCTTAATTATGACCACCCGATATGAGGTGTTGTCGTAAACTTTTCGTTAACACCTCGAAAATGTAAAGTCGCGAAATTATTTGTTTGTTTGTTTGTTTGTTTCCAAGTACACGACTGCAGTCCTGGAACAGACTGAAACCCCGAAGCACAGTAGTACCGCAGCCCCCCGCCGGCGGAGCCAAAGGAAATGGCGCAGCCCACCTTCTCTTTGTCAGTGGGCTGTGCCATTTTGTTTTGGCTACTCTGGCGGTGTGCTCCAGTACTGTGCCGTGGGGATTTCAGTGTGTGCCAGGAGATGTACTGGTAAACAAGTAAAACATTAGTTACGTAACTTTACTTTTCCGAGCTGATAATTAAAACTAGATGGCTACTCATCTTACAGTAACACAGCCAAGCTTTTGTAATGCAAACCAAAGGTCATCGCACCGGCACTTAATCGGAACGCCTTCTCGTGGTCAAAATGGTTCAAATGGCTCTGAGCACTATGGGACTCAACTGCTGAGGTCATTAGTCCCCTAGAACTTAGAACTAGTTAAACCTAACTAACCTAAGGACATCACAAACATCCATGCCCGAGGCAGGATTCGAACCTGCGACCGTAGCGGTCTTGCGGTTCCAGACTGCAGCGCCTTTAACCGCACGGCCACTTCGGCCGGCTTTCTCGTGGTCGTCATATAAATCTAAACTATTTTGTAATTCAGCACTCGTCTTTTGTTATTGGCCCTCGTAGAACACGACATAAGAGAAGTCTCCGAAACGCTCTCGGAGGAACTGGCGAAACGCGGATGAAGGTAAGGCAACGAGCGGCAGTGTGCAAGTTGTGAGCACGCGGGAGGTGCGTGGCAGGCGTGTTTACCTGCTTGCTATTGGGATCAAGGACGGCGCAGAGGTGAGCAGCGCCGGCGCGCGCACGTCGCCAGCATCCGCGTCCAGATAGCGCCGGTCGCCGCGTGTGATAGCGCGGCCTCGCGCCGCCGCGCCTGTCCTGCCCGGGCATTGTTTCCGGGGATCGATAGCCGCTCAGAGCTGCAGCCTTAACGTCCTTGCAGCCACGGCCAATGTTACGCCAAGGGAAATGGACTGACGATTGATGGAAAACGCGGAAGATCGCAGCCTGGTTTCGAGCGAAGAATCAGAACACTGCACTGCTCACTTCTTTCCCACCAGCATGCACGTGTCACTAATGTTGGTACGAATGCACTAGCTATCTTATGAAGAATCTGGGTCACCCACTGTAAGATAATGAGGTTTTTAAACAGACACACTTTCGCCAGTCGGAATACTCTAGACGCTACGCAGTTGCATACTTTCTGCTTCTACGAGCAGCTATGTTATCAGGGCGTGGGCCTCTTTTCAGCGAAGCGGCGGTACAAGATCGCACGAAAACGATTTTTTTTTGTCAAATAACCTGTTTCTGTGGCGCATTGTCATTCACCTAGATTGAAGTGTGTTGCTACTTCGATGCACTCATGTTGGGACTGCCAGGGGTTAACCTCATAAAAGACGTATGCGTGTTGTAAATTATATTGCACTGTGGTGACAAAAGTCGTGGAATAGTGATATGCACACATACAGATGGCAGCAGTAACGTGCACCCAAGATATAAAAGGGCAACGCGTTATCGGAGCTGTCATTTGTACTCAGGTGGTTCTCGTGAAAAGGTAGCTGAGGTGATTATGGCCGCACAACGGGAATTAACATCCTTCGAACGCGGAATGGAGGTTGGAGCTAGACGCGTGAGCCATTCCATTTCGGAAATAGTTAGGGAAGTCAATATTCCGAGATCCACCGTGAAGAGAGTGCTGAGAATACCACATTTCAGGCATTACCTGTCACCACGGACAACGTGGTAGCCGACGGACTTTACTTAACGACTGAGAACTGCGGCGTTTGCGTAGAGTCGTCAGTGCTAACAGACGAGCAACACTGCCCGAAATAACCGCAGGAATCCATGCGGGACGTACGACGAACGTATCCGTTAAGACGGTGTGGCGAGATGTGGGGTTAGTGGGCTATGGCAACAGACGACCGACGCGAGTGCCTTTGCCAACAGCACGACGTCACCTGCAGCGCTTCTCCTGGGCTCGTGAGCGTATTGGTTTGACACTAGACGACTGGAAAACCGTGGCCTGGTCAGATTAATCCCGATTTCAGTTGTTAAGAGCTGATGATAGAGTTCTACATCTACATCCATACTCCGCAAGCCACCTGACGGTGTGTGGCGGAGGGTACTTTGAGTACCTCTATCGGTCCTCCCTTCTATTCCAGTCTCGTATTGTTCGTGGAAAGAAAGACAGTCGGCATGCCTCTGTGTGGGCTCTAATCTCTCTGATTTTATCCTCATGGTCTCTTCGCGAGATATACGTAGGAGGGAGCAATATACTGCTTGACTCTTCGGTGAAGGTATGTTCTCGAAACTTGAACAAAAGCCCGTACCGAGCTACTGAGCGTCTCTCTTGCAGAGTCTTCCACTGGAGTTTATCTATCATCTCTGTAACGGTTTCGTGATTACTAAATGATCCTGTAACGAAGCGCGCTGCTCTCAGTTGGATCTACTCTCTCTCTCTCTCTCTCTCTCTCTCTCTCTCTCTCTCTCTCTCTCTTCTATCAACCCTATCTGGTACGGAACCCACACTGGTGAGCAGTATTCAAGCAGTGGGCGAACAAGTGTACTATAACCTACTTCCTTTGTTTTCGGATTGCATTTCCTTAGGAATCTTCCAATGAAACTCAGTCTGACATCTGCTTTACCGACGATCAACTTTATATGATCATTCCATTTTAAATCACTCCTAATGACTACTCCCAGATATTTTATGGAATTAACTGCTTCCAGTTGCTGACCTGCTATATTGTAGCTAAATGATAAAGGATCTTTCTTTCTATGTATTCGCAGCACATTACACTTGTTCGAGTGCGGTGCAGATCCCACGAAGCCATGGACCGAAGTTGTCCACAAGGCACTCTGCAAGCTGTTGGTGGGCTGTATTTATATGAAATGAACTGGGTCCTCTAGTCCAATTGACCCGATCATTGACTAGAAACGGTTATTTTCGGCTACTTGGAGATCATTTGAAGCCATTCATGGACTTCATTTTTATGGATGACAATGCGCCATATGACAGGGCCACAGTTGTTTGCGATTGGTTTGAAGAAGATTCTGGACAATTTGAGCGAATGATTTGGCCACTCAGATCACCCGACATGAATCCCATCGAACAATTATGGGTCATAATCGAGATGTCAGTTCGTGCACAAATTCTGCACCGGCGAGACTTTCGCAATTATGGACGGCTATAGAAACAGCCTGGCGCATTACTTTTGCAGGGGACTCCCAACGACTTGTTGAGTCCATGCCACGTCGAGTTGCCGCACTATGTCGGGCAAAAGGAGGTGCGACACTATATTGGGAGGTATCTCACGACTTTCGTCACTTCAGTGTATTACTAACAAGGGAACCTCCCCATCGCACCCCTCTCAGATTTAGTTATAAGTTGGCACAGTGGATAGGCCTTGATAAACTGAACACAGATCAATTGAGAAAACAGGAAGAAGTTGTGTGAAACTGTGAAAAAATAAGCAAAATATACAAACTGAGTAGTCCATGGGTCACATAGGCAACATCCGCATCGCAAAACCGTGCGATTAGTAGACGAAAGGACGTGCCTCTCCAATGGGAACCGAAAACATTTGATCGCAAGGTCATAGGTCAACCGATTCCTCCACAGGAAAACACATTTGATCTATTCTATACGACACTGGTGACGGCATGTGCACCACATGACAGGAATATGTTGTCGACCCACCTAACTTGTACACTTGGCGATTATTCTACCTTGCCCGATTTAGGTTTTCTTGTGGATGTGATAATCACTCCCAAAAAAGTGATGAAAACATAAGAGTTTGTCACATAAACTGAAAATAAAAAATAAAAATTTCCACTCAATGGAAGATTTGAACCAAGGACCTTTCGTTCCGCAGCTGTTCACGTTACCACGAGACCATTGCGCTTCTGCGATACTATTGTCCTTGATGTTGCATATGTTCCCATGAACTACTCAGTTTGTATATTTTGCTTATTTTTTCACAGTTCCACACAACTTCTTCCTGTTTTCTCAATTGATCTGTGTTCAGTTTTTCAAGGCCTATCCACTGTGCCAACTTATAACTAAATCTGAGGGGGGTGCGATGGGGAGGTTCCCTTGTAAGAAACATTACATACGTTTATGGCGTGCCGAAGATGCGGTCTTGTGGTCCCAACGGAAATGCTATATTTTCAGGCGTCACTACGAAACAACACATAGACAGAAACGTATTTTCGTAAGTCCAAATATATTGTCAGCCCCTAACAACCTGGAGATAGCCAGCACCGCAAACAAGCACCGTCCTGCTGGTCTAGAACGGCCATGTGGGGAACCACCTGAATACATAAGCGTCTCGCACTATAGTAATGAGTCAGCTAACGTTACATTGAGTTAGGTTAGAGATACCAGTAGCCACTACACTTCGAGTAATCATTCATCAAGTAATATAAATTTAGCTTAAAAAAATAAGTGTGTCGACACCGAAACTTGATTATACTCATTACACCGACGTATCAGTGAACTCATACCCTTTGGAATAGAATAATTTCTACTGTACTATAATCTCTGTAGTCTATAAATAACTTCAATAACTTTCATGCGCTGTGGTGAGAGTACGTTTCACTGTTTCATATGATAATGTTCCTTTCCAGTCCATTTGGACATGGGGCGTGAGAAAAACGACTCCTTATTTGCCTCTGTGCAAACTGTTATTAGTCTGGATGTGGGCTGTAGGGGAGCTGAAGTAAGTTTATAAATTCTAAACTGAAAACTCGTTCTTGGAATTATCTTTGCAAATCGATATACTATATGATGCTTCCTTCTTTGGTTAATTTCCAGCTCACTTGTTTCAACGTTTATCATACGGTTTTCCGAAAGGCGAACAATCTCGCAACCATCCGTGCCGCTATGCTCTTTTTAGTGTATTGGCTATATTTCCTGACATTAAACCTTAATCTTCCTCTGATGCCTTACATTTCCTGTTAGTTCCATCGTTGTAGGTTCCACACATTCGAGAAAAACTCCATTAACGGCTGCAGAAGCCTTTTATCAGAAATTTCATTCTTATGGGCAATGCAGTTTCCTAAGTATACTTCTGATGAGTCGAAGCCCAACATCATCTCTACCCACGGGAGAAGTTACGCGATCTTTCCATACCTTACCTACACTTTTTTACTTCCTACAATCTGTGTGCGATACGGCTAATTCGGTCAAACGCCGTCAATATCAAGACAATCATTTGCTTTCTGGTGTCAGTTGTGACATGTACAACATTCATGATATGTTCCACACAAATAAATTTAAAAGTGAAATATTTTAAATGATCATTTATCAAGTTTCGCTTTTCCTATCTACCTCTCACCATACGCGCTGTTGACATATTCCCTAGGGAGCCAGGAGAAAGTGTCGTTTGTTTGTTTACATTGGTAACCACGAACCAATTCCGAATATTCTGGCTGTGCCTCACAACCTTCTCCACATTCTTCAAACAGGGGTGCATCACATCAAAAAGATGAGTGCAATACAACAAATCAGTTGACCATAAATTATCCTTTCAACATTACTGAAGCGTGAAGGACTGCTGAATAATAAGAAAATTCAGAAATTTTAGAATGTTATGAATTATTGTGAATGCCTCCTCGCTTCCGCTCCTCATAAGATTCCCCATTCTCAATCGAAGGTTCCTCGATAACGTTTTCTAAATATTTCCTTATGTTTCAGGTTGTGAGTTCTGTCATGTGAAAAGTGCACCAAAGCACATTTCATGTTCATCTAGCTGGATATTAGAAGTTTCTTAATGTTTCAAGCTTTTCTCCAATATGAAAGTCTGTAGAATTATGTGTTTTCACGTTAATTCATATCATCATTTTTTCTAAGGATATTTCAGCATCTTCCTTAGCTATGTTCGTGAGGGGTATCGAAAACAGATTTCAGTTATTTGCTGTTTGTATGTGTGGCTGCAAATTCGGAAATTTTTATATTGAAAGTGTCCTGATGCCAATCTTGTGAGATGTTAACATATTCGTGGGTGCTTGCTTTGATGTCAGTGCTGACGACGTTAGATTCTGACGTGTGGAGTTTCGAAGAAGTACCACGCTACAGATGTATTATTACATACCTAGTCCCTGGAAGATTATTTATGATGTAATAATCGTATATTGCTAACTGAGTTACATCCTTGAATGAGAATGGAAATGTCAAATGAGCGATGAGGTGGGCAGCACTCCGCAAGTTAATGGTTCAAATGGCTCTGAACACTATGGGACTTAACATCTATGGTCATCAGTCCCCTAGAACTTAGAACTACTTAAACCTAACTAACCTAAGGACATCACACAACACCCAGCCATCACGAGGCAGAACTTCGCAAGTTATTTCACATTGACCTTCGTTTCGATACAGCTATGCTCCACAAGCCACCTGACGATGAGTGGCAGGAGGTGCTTTCTGTAGCACTATCACTCCCCCTCCCTTTTCTCTCGTCTCCCCTCTCTCTTGTTCCATTCACAAATGTTCCGCGGGAAGAACTATTGTTGGTAAGCCTCCGTCTCACCTCGAATCTCTCTCATTTTACCTTAACGATTTTCTCGCGAGATACGTAGAAGGAAGTATACATTGACTGATTCCTCTAGGATCGCACACGCTCGGAACTTTAACAGTAAACCAAACTGTGATGCAGAATGCCTCTCTTGCAGCGTGTACCACTGGAGTCTGCTGATTATCTTCGTGACGCTTTCGCACTTACGAAATTAACCTGTAATGAAACACGCTGTTCTTCTTTGGATATTTTCTATTTCCTCGATTAATACTATCTGTACAGATCTCACACTGACGAGCGATATTAAAATGTTAGTTTAACGAGGATTTTGTAAGCTGCCTGCCTTTTGGGTGGACTAAACTTCCTGAGGATTGTTCCAGTCAGTCTCTGTCTGGCATCTTCCTTAACTGCGAATAGTTTTGTGTGTTCGATCCACTTTAAATCGCTGCATACGCATACTGCTGATATTTTATGGACGCCTCTGCTTCCAGTGACGGTTCTGTAATCGTGTAATCATTCATTAATGGGTCTTTCTTCCTATTTACTATAAATACATTCCATTGGATTATGTTGAGGTTCAACTGTTAATCTCTGAATCAAGTATCGATCCTTTGCAAGTCTTCCTGCATTTCGCTAAAATTTTGTCGTGTTGCGACTTCTCTGTATACAACATAATCATCTGCGAAAATCATCAGGGGACTTCTGACCTTATCCAGTAGGTCATTTATATTTACTGTGACCAAACGGCGCAGTGGTTGGCACTCTGGACTCGCATTCGGGAGGACGACGGTTCAAACCCGCGTCCGGCCATTCTGATTTAGGTTTCCCGTATTTTCATAAATCGCTTCAGGCAAATTTCAGGACGGTTCCTTTGAAAGGGCACGGCCGACTTCCTTTCCCGTCCTTCCCTAATCCTCTGGGATCGATGACATCGCCGTTTGGTCCCCTCTCCCCAATCAATTAATCAAATCTATGTATTGTGAAAAGTAACGGCCCTATAATACTCCCATGAAGATTTATCCTTTGGAGCATGACATGCTGCATTCTGTTTGCTAGAAACTCTTTCGTCCAGTCACGCAGTTGGTCTGATATTCCGTAGTTCGTATTTTGTTCATTAGGCGGCAGTGCGGAACTGTGTCGAACGCCTTCCAGAAGTTACGGAACACGGCATTAATCTGGACACCAGTATCTAATGCTTTCTGGGTCTCGTGGGCGAACGGAGAGAGTTGGGTTTAACACGATCGTTGTTTTCGGACAACATAGTTTGGTACAATATTTCAAATTTTTAAGTAGATAATTTAACCTGTTATTGAGTTATGGTTGCAATGTACATCAGATGGCCTTGATATCCACATGACATCGATGTCTCAGTTGCTGTCACACTACTGTATAAATTTGCTCTTTTGATGTAGTTGGAGCTTTAGTAGATGTTAAATTTTTGAGTTTATGTGATCGCTCTAAGCTTGTTGACACCAGTGCCTACCAATTTAAATTGTATATTACAGCACTGAGGATGGTCACTAAGTGACCGAAAATCGATTTTGCGGTTAATAAAACAACAAAAAAATACGACCAATGCTGTCTCTCCTTCTAAATATATCCATTATCTGGTCGTGGTGCACAGGACACTCCATGGAGTCGCCAATCAGTTAAATTTTTTGTTGGAGCAATTATTTATGTACCTTATAAAAGTGTATTTCATAATGATCTTTCGTGACAGTTGTATCGGCGACGTTACATGTCGATAAAACAGATTTAGAGTAACCAAAAGAACAAGCTTCTCTTCTAGCAGTAGTATACCGCAAGTCGCTGGAGGAGCGAAGCGTTACTGGTGACTGGATAACGCGCAAGTCATTCCTATTTCTAGGAGGGTCATCGAACAGGCCTATGTCTTTGACGTATGTATATTATGGAATTTTTAATCCTCACGTACTGGAACATTTCTGGACGCCGAAAAGCTTCTCTGTGGAGGGTACTTCCCACTGTACCTGGAATTAGGGCTGCTTCTTCCGTTCCCTTCACATACGAAGCGTTGGTAGAATGATTGCTTAAACGCCTTTGTGCGCGTTGTAATTAATCTGATGCTGTTCATGCGATCCCTACCGGTAAGACTTACAACAGTATTAGCATTTTACTTCATACAGAAATAAAAACGTAGCAATAATTCATGCGTTTTGTTTGTTGTTGCGCTCCGCGGCTGTGGTTTATATTATAACAATAAATAGTTGTCTACGACGACGAATGTAAATTGTTGGAAAAGTAATGTAAGTTAAGCATTTGAGCTAATGGCGCTTCGTGACATTGGTTCCTTACAACGCTGACCGCTCTGTGTTGCCTTATTAGAGTTTTTTGTGAGAAAATTGTAATGATGTAATGGCACCACTTCTCGTACCGACGCACCGGTTGTTATGTGCTTTCAACGAGCGATGTTCCATTATCTAGAGTACTTCATCGGATGTTCATTCGTGTAACGAGGAGCATTCAGTCAGTTCCACAAGAAAGTGTACGCCATAATTTTAAACGTAACGTCCGCAGCGCCATCTCTGGTAGTGATCCCGAACCTGCAATCAATGCTCTATTGCACGGCGTATAGATAAACAGTGTGAGAGTTGAATGTTTTGTTTTGTTGGTTGCGGTTTAAAATAAGTGCAAAATATCTGAAGCGCTACTTTTTAGTATTTACATATTTATCAGAAATTCCCTCCGAGACCCGTTAAGAAGCTATTTGCTTCGAACGAGGCAAACTGAGTGCTTCAAGAGGATAATGATCCGAAACATCGCAGCCGTCTCTGTACAGCATGGTTCAAATGGCTCTGAGCACTATGGGACTTAACTTCTGAGGTCATCAGTCCCCTAGAATGTAAAACTACTGAAACCTAACTAACCTAAGGACATCACACACATCCATGCCAGAGGCAGGATTCGAACCTGCGACCGTAGCGGTCGCGCAGTTCCAGACAGTAGCGCCTAGAACCGCTCGGCAACGCAGGCCGGCTTGTACAGCATGGAAACAGGACAATAAGAAGCCCACGATGGATTAGCCTGCAGTGTCTCCGAATGCAAATCCGACCGGAAATGTTTGGTCGTATATTAAGATGAAGTTTAAAGGACGATATGGAGATCGTTACCGAGAGAATATGCAGAAAATCTCGTGAAAAGCATGCCAGAAAGGTGCCAGTATAACCGGTAATGGCGGCGATTGGATTAACTATTAGGTAATTGTGCAATTAGTAATAACATGTATTTTCATATATATGTATATAATAGTGTCTTTTATTTCATGCAGATAACGGCGTACACTTCCTTGTGGAACTGACTGTATATCTGATAGTTTAAACGGAACCACGGACAACTCGTTATCGTTTTCCTGTTTGTAGTCTACACTAATGTAATACACCCATGACGAACGCAGGATTTGATCCGACAGCCAATGTTACTTTCTGCTATCACATTGCGCTATGGACCACACGATGGCCTTCACCTGCTAAGGGAGAATCAAGAAGAGCGAAATGTAGCGAGTTGCTGATGTGGTCTACAATTTCGACATCAGTGTATTCAATGAATCAGTTCTTCGTAGAATGAATGAAATTTTTAATCATGCGATGTTCAATTTAAAAATCCATCTATAATGGAGAATACAGTATTTTTAATCGATTGCAGTTGCATGCGAGGGCCTCACGGCTATTGGCTGCCCGTGTGTTTGTACATTCTCGTGTCCCTGTTATTAAAAGCTGATGATACACAATCAGCTGCTCGTTTGAAAAGTCATGTCCTGCTTTTTCTCGTATTTAATTTTTTTAATCGCTTTAATAACATTCCGTCGGAGTCAAAGATGAGCCGTACCTGCTATTTCAGACTCTGCATTGTCAATGTACACTATTAAATGCTTCATGCTGCATGAGTGCACAGTATCTGACCATCTACAGAAATCATGATTAGTAAAGTCTTATTTATAAAAGAAACAAAGGTATATAGATGCACCCGAAAACCTAAATGTATGTAGCACATACCTGACAGTACATATATATCGCAGGAAAACACAGCAGTTGTGATAAGAAAATGAATTTGTCACCTGATTGCACTGTAATGTCATCAAGACAGATGATATGTACAAAATAGTTATCGAAGGAAATGAAAGCGCCCTAAGAAGTTCTCCACAAATTCTAGCGACGTTCGTTGTAATTAATTTTGGATTTACGGCTCTCAAGGCTCTTAAGGTCGACGGTGCATTTAACCCAGATTAATCTGGTAGCTGCTAAGGTTGAAAATTTGCAACTTTAATATCATATCCTTACTCTGTCATTACGTGCTTCATTCTGCGGGAACGGCAAGTAGGTTACGAGTCCACCCGCCGGCAGTAACTCTTTTAATAAACCACTGGAGGCTATCGGGTCACCAATATCCCAAACCATGGCTTGTCTATTTCCCGTTCTTCCTTCGTAGAAACTCAAGACTTTCGGAAGCTGCTGTGAAATGACTCGTTTCAAACCCTGTAGAAACCGATGCCTTAGATGGCCCTTAATCAAAATGTCATCCCCAGTAGATGTCTAACGTGCTGTTGATAGTAAAATCTGTGTAATTCATCTCATTAATGTGTCGTTTTATTTGTGGAATCGAAACCAGGAACACTCGCCTGGAATTAACCCAAGGACTCCCTCGGACATGGGTGTGTGTGTTCTCCATAGCGTAAGTTAAAGTTAGATTAAGCAGTATATATGCTTAGGGACCGATGACCTCTGCAGTTTGGTTTCGTAAGGCCTTACCACAAATTTCCAAAAATTTCCTAACCCAACGGCACAAATGTCTAATGATATCTTCCATTTATATTTTCTTTGCAGCTGAGAATTCTTCGTAGTATTCATTCGAATAGCTTGCAAAGATTAACAATAGTGTATTGCAATTTCCATGAAATATTTCAACGGCATCACTGTCCATCATGACAAGAACTCTATGAAAATGTTCAGCTATTGACGCACCAGTATATTAACATGTGGCATATCCAGAAAATTGTAACGAATAGATGGGAAACCCGCAGAAGAAACACCACTTGCTGAAAAGACCGTTGAGCTTTAAAACAACATACTGTAGAGTAATGTGCATAAACAGGGAAATATTTAATGTTGTCCGCATACAACATTGCTGATAAATTATTAGTGTTAACCACAACGCCAAATAATTATACATGTTTGTCTATACATAAAGCGATATAATACGGAACGGACAGGTGGGACTGGTAGTTAGTAGAAGCTAACTTCAGACTGTGGTGTATTGAAAGAATTCTCGGAAGGTGTAACTCATTTAATTAAACGGTCTCTTTCGGATCACAGTTTCTAATGTTCTGCATATGCCAGGACTTTACGTTCCAAATTTCCTCTTTGTTAGGTATTCTTCATCTATATCGAACAGTGAGCGAAGAAGATTAGCCGAAATGATAAATTTAAGAAACTAGCTTCCCATTTCGTGATGAGTTCATATAGTTAACACGCAAGAGTCATGGGGGTGCTCAACAAGAAAGGCACCAGAAAAGGTTAAATCTTAAAAATTCTTGCCTTCCGACGGAAATCAAGGAATGTATTAATGCGTTCTTCTTAAATAATGCGTGCAAACATTGACACTAGCTCTAGAGAAATTCAAATGTATATGGAAGTGTACTCTCGTCTCTGAACATGAAGACGCTGGTGGCAGTAAATAATGTGTATTAAGTACGCTCTGTCAGAGGCGATACCGTGCTTTGTGCAATAAAAATGTAGATGCAGCTCTAGAAAAATCCCAGCAGCCTTAGCTGAGTGAACAGACGTCTCCACTTTCGATACAGATAATATCCGTCGTCTGCAACGAGCTATAGTAGAGTTCTACCTCCAATATTGCCTAGCGCAGTCGTACAGGTTCTGAGGACACGTAAGTCACTACTGGAAATATCGCAAATGCTTGGGCACCGCCCTGCGGAAGAGAACGTCGAAGTCTATTTCGTCTTAGAAGTTGATCTGAAACTAACACTCTTGATTACCGTGCCAATTAGGAATATAATTGCGGCAACATACTGATTATGGACGTCTGTGTAACGATTTTAAGTTGACAAAGAACCGCTCATAGGCTCAGCTTAGTTTGGTATTTGTAATATCGAGAGTGTAACAGTACAGGATAGGTGACTCATAAAACCGTATTGTCGCTTTCGGGAAATAAAAGACTCAGATAATTGTCAAGCCACAATGTTACAACTTTCTATATTTTCATATGATGTTTCATGTGGCTATCACAGTAGTTCCATGACATGACATGGCAGTCATTCCTCTATCCACCTTTGTAGCTAAGCTTATTTTCTTTTTGTAACAACCTGGATTTGATTATATGCTAACTTCTGATATGAGGAAGGAGCAACTGTTGCAGAGCAGTAGGGACGACGTTTAATGTTATTCTTAGAAACAGAAACTTCCTCCTACGCTGCTGTTGAACACCGAATTTACATAGCATGTACTCAGAATTGCCACAGCTTGATAAAGCTTCCAACACGACGCGATAAATTTGAGGCTTCTGCCGAGGATGTACGGTAGCGGCGTTTAATAGTAGTTGTCGATATGTCCCGTGGCGTAGAAAAGCGGTCCATATACTCAGGCACTATGTGTGACGATGGTGTGTAATTCCCCAGACAGCATCCTTCCCAATATTATAAAAGAAGTGTTTTGTAATTATAATTGTAAATGATATTAGATGTTTGACTATAATTAATTTCTGTTTCTGAAATTTAGGGTTCTGTTTGTAACGTCCTTGACAAAGTTTAAACAGAAGGAAGCGGGATGATGATAGCTAGTGCTGGGGGACGTGATCTTCCCCTGACGAGGTATTTGAAATTATAGTCCGCATTCGACTAACAAAAGTTCACCATTTACATGTAACATATTAGCTTCATGTTACACTGATTCTTGCTTTCTGGCATAATAAACAAGTTAGTTCAAAGCCGATCCTCAGTGGCATATTCATCTGTTCTTTTCTAAGGCGTGCTACTTGCTGTAAGCACAAAGTTCAAGAGCTTATATGTCATAAAATCAGTGTAAGGTTACGCATTTATGGCCGTGCTGGTGGGAGATGTATGGAGACAACAGAATCGCGGCAGCAAAACACTTGGCGCTGCTGTAGCACGCAGCCATAAATTGCAGTCACGAGTGGTTCTCCGCGGGTCGCACGCCTCCATACGCTGCAAATTATCCACCTCGCATAAGACTTTTGGCGACTCCTACTTCTTTTCTGGAGGAGATTCCAAGTCGAGCGTCACGTAACCGATCTGCTCATACAGCTTTTAACTCGCAGCCTGCGCACTAGCTTGCGTGAAAGAGAGATGAGGCGCATCCGAATCGAAACTGCGCAGCGGACTAACGATCGCTGCTCTGGACTAGTCAGCCAACCAGCCTGAGTGTGGTTTTTAGGTCGTTTTTCATGCAAATGATGGTCTGGTCCCAATCTACGCCTCAGAAAATACGATACGCAAACAGTTAAAGTAAGTAGCTACACTGTGCAACACAATTAAAAGGTCACTGTTTCGAAAGGGCATGCGACCAGCAGGCTTTAGTTCAGCAACATAGCGCCACTCAGCTCAGGGGAGTCTAAATGGTTGTCTGTCACACCGACGCCTAGTAATCAATGACGGGGTGTCTCTACACAAGGATATTTTTAAAGCGCTCACTGAACAAAGGCGTGCGGGTGAAACCGAGGCTGTTGTTGAACTGGGGGGCTTAGAGGGATCCTTCGCCGTTTTATTCACACGTGTTTCGGTGTCACACCCTCCTGTGATCACGTTCAGTAGTGTTGCTGGCCCACAATCTCCTTAGACAAGGGTTGAATCGTCCAGGGGGTGTCACCAGTGTCAAAGGTCATCAGGAGCGTCGTCCTGTTGCTCATCTCCATGCAAACTGTCGACTGCGAAACCTCCTCTAGGTAAGTAATGTTTTCGCTGATGCCATTTATGCCATCTCCTGAGGCCTTTTCGTGTCGATACTGAGCGACTGTTTGTCAAAACGTTTCCATTAAATGGAACGTGGACGATTTTCCCTAACCCACCTTTATCCAGTCCGAGCTCTCTAGCGATCTAAATGTCGACGGGAAGCTATAAACTAATAATTATTTTCCCATAGCGTGTTTCATTTTTCATCTCAGGTCTGAATTCCGCACAGGTGGAATAAGTTGTTGGTTGTCGCCAGACATTGTGGTGTGTTGAAAGGCTTGCGGAAGTAGGGTGAAGCATAGTAAACAGAATTTGGCTGTGCGGCACGAAGCGAAACACGAACCTCTGAATTACAATGGGCCTAATGACACCGAGAAAGGACAGGATGAGTGAGACGACGACGTCAGTTCCTTACGTCACGTTCCGCTTGGTTGTCACGGGAATGGTATCCGATATCAGCACCTAAGGATCCACCAGACTATTCGACCTCAATCAGTTACACCATCAATAGGTACAGCTGATGGGGATTCCGAGTATCAGAAAGACAAGACACATAGCGCTAGTTCGTTTCTCTGTTTACTTCTTGAACTAAGTTCTGTAGTTGTTTCATTGCTTTAAAAATTCTATAATCGCGCTTTCTTTCAATTGACGTAGCTTTACGTAGTGAGAAGCCTGATTCTAGATGGATATGATAACTATTCACAGATGACAGAATGGATAGGTAACCGATGGGCAACAGCAGCGATCTTTCGCTAGGCCCCTAATATGGATGCCTGTTGTAGAATCTCATTCTTCTCACCACGATTCAAGTTTTACATGTAGGAGTAACAATACACAAATTTTAAGATGCTACAGTTGTTGTAAATAAAGACGGATGCTTCTTCGCATTAAGATGATTTGTCGTTTCTCCGGTCAAAGCCATTGTTCGAAGAATATGGTATCTCGAAGTGGTTACTGGCATGAATTTCTTTTTGAGTACCGTCACTGACGAACAGCACACAAAGTTAGCATTATCTCTTCTTTGGCACTACTAAGCTACAATCATAAATGAGATGATGAGGCGGTCGTATATTACTTCCACCGAACACTAACAAGGGGACCTCCCCATCGCACCCCCCTCAGATTTAGTTATAAGTTGGCACAATAGATAGGCCTTGAAAAACTGAACACAGATCAATCGAGAAAACAGGAAGAAGTTGGGTGGAACTATGAAAAAATAAGCAAAATATACAAACTGAGTAGTCAATGTGCAAGATAAGCAACATCAAGGATAACGTGAGCTCAGGAGCGCCGTGGTCCCGTGGTTAGCGTGAGCAGCTGCGGAACGAGAGGTCCTTGGATCAAGTCTTCCCTCGAGTGAAATGTTTATTTTCAGACAATTATTATCTGTCCGTGCGTCCGTCCGATGCGAGGTAACTGCGCCGTAGTATGGGGACGCTACACCTAAACAAACATCGAAACTGTTGCATTCATTTGTTGCAGTTTGTGTGTCAAACTCTTATGTTTTCATCACTTTTTTGGGAGTGATTATCACATCCACAAGAAAAACCAAGTCGGGCAAGGTAGAAGAACCTTTTTACCCATTCGCCAAGTGTACAAGTTAGGTTGGTCGACAACATATTCCTGTAATGTGACGCACATGCCGTCACCAGTGTCGTATAGAATATATCAGACGTGTTTTCCTGTGGAGGAATCGGTTGACCTATGACCTTGCGATCAAATGTTTTCGGTTCCCATTGGAGAGGCACGCCCTTTCGTCTACTAATCGCACGGTTTTGCGGTGCGGTCGCAAAACACAGACACTAAACGTATTACAGTGAATAGAGACGTCAATGAGCGAACGGACAGATCATAACTTTGCGAAAATAAAGAAAGTAAACTTTTCAGTCGAGGGAAGACTTAAACCAAGGACCTCTCGTCCCTCAGCTGCTCATGCTAACCACGGGACCACGGCGCTCCTCAGTCCACATTCTCCTTGATGTTCCATATCTTGCGCATGGACTACTCAGTTTGTATAATTTGTTTATTTTTTTCGTAGTTCCACACAACTTCTTCCTGTTTTCTCGATTGATCTGTGTTCAGTTTTTCAAGGCCTATCCACTGTGCCAACTTATAACTAAATCTGTGAGGGGTGCGATGGGGAGGTTCCCTTGTAAGAAACAATCAAAAATTTTTTTTACACACATGATTGGTAGGCTGTTGCCCTGACAGTCTATTTAAAATACAAATTAGTTTTTCTGTTATTTACGACACATTTTGGAGGCTTTGCTCCATGATCAGATGGCATGTCAAGTGCTTAGTCCGAGAGCAATGCATCCGAGATAAACATCTGATTAGGTGTTTAGTCCGAGAGCAATGCACATGAAGTAAACATTTCATCTGTCACCTTCTCACGGACAAACGTCTCTGAAATAGCTCGTAAATAAAAAAAAAATAAAAAAAAAAGAACTTGACGTATAATGACAGGTTACGTTGTGCTCTATATTTATGTTTCATTAACCTAAGGTATCGCCACTGAACTAAATTTAGGTGAGCTTGTCTACCAGTTACCAATAAAATGCGTCCATTCGTAACTTATTCCGGCAAGTTTAAAAGCGCGTTCCGTTCGTTAGTGCGGTGAAAACTACTCGTGATTCATCACTCGTGTTTATGAGTGTGAAAAGCAATTAACCTATCGTACACAGGAGTGTAAACGGGAGTTCAACAGTACTTATTTCAGCTACAGAGGACATTTTAAATCCATTAAATACAACATCAACAACTAAACAGTACAATAACTCATATAAAACGAGTTCCTCCCATTTCAGTTCATCTCGGTTTCTGACTAAAACAAACAAATTTTATCAACTGCAGTTGTTACTTATTCTTTCATGCCACAGATAGTATTTACTTTCAGAGCTGCACACGTGAATCCAAGGCAGTCTCTCATAATTGTACCCTTTATCGAAAGGTAAACGAGCAGCCGGCCGCTGTGGCCGAGCGGATCTAGGCGCTTCAGTCCAGAACCGCGCGACTGCTACGGTCGCAGCTTCGAATCCTGCCTTGGGCATGGATGTGTGTGATGTCCTTAGGTTAGTTAGGTTTAAGTCGTTCTAAGTTCTAGAGGACTGATGACCTCAGATGTTAAGTCCCATAGTGCTCAGAGCCATTTGAACCATTTTTGGTAAACGAGCCGAAGCGCGATTCTGCCGTTGTGGCACAAGGTGCTCATCTTTAAATCAAATCAGTCATGACAAATGGCGGATCGGCTCCTTTAGAAACACCTCAGTTGATTTCTCTCTCTCTCTCTCTCTCTCTCTCTCTCTCTCTCTCTGTCTCTGTCTCTGTCTCTGTCTCTAATTGCTCCCTATGCGTGCAAGTATCGTAAGCTGCGTGGTTGTATCGTAAAACCTATTTTTTTTTCAACTGCAAGAAAGTAACACATATTGGAACAGCAAGTTCTGTCAGTATCTACAGCGGTGCTTCCGAGTGTCAATATTTCGTTATAAGCATCTGTTTATTCTGTTGTATTGCTGCTGTCTTGTAAATTTTCATATTTAGGTATGAAAGTTTTCTTGCATATCTAATTCTTTTAATATTGTATTTTTTTTAGAATTTTAAGGCTCAAACCTTCTGGTTCAATGTTCGTGTACAAAGTTCCTGCCACCAGTACGTAAACATGTTTGTGACACACAAAAAAGAGAGAGATAGAGAGAGTAAACACGAAGTCTCGTTTGGACGCAGTTGCGTGTGCGTGGATCGTGCTGTGGAAAACACGCCAATTGGGCGCAGGCAGTGCTAATGGGCAAAGTCACGCTTTTTACGGGACGGAGTCCGAGGACGCGCGACGACGCACTGGGCAGCGCGTATGTGCCATCCGCCGAAGCATAGTCACAAATTATGCCCATTCGACTTATTGATGCTCCTTTAACTCTACGCAGAGTAGCCTCTTATTCTGAAGTACAAGATCCAGGTCAGCAATGTGACCTTTTCCAGCCCTTAGAGGGTTCTCTCCAAAACGTTCTTTGTTGAAAAAGACTGTACGCGAAAACATTAACAGATGCATTCCCATAAAATGGCATGCTTGCGATAATACTGTCACTATTCTTTAAATTACTGTTTTTATTGAAGCTATTGTGTAAGTCTATCCACTTCCCTTTTACGTTAGTTTCCGTTTTTGTGGAATGCTGTTTGCTAAATCTCCTTTACACTTGAGCGCAAAAACTCTGGCGTACGGTTATGGACAGTAAAAATGAAAGGTGCTCCCCTCCCTACTATTACGATGAGTTCAGGTAGATGACTCTGACATCTTCTTTTAGTATATCTTCCGCTAAGTATTGACATAGATAGCTGATTATCAAAATTCTCCCGTCTTCGATTACAGTAATTGAATCATACAGAAAATCACGTTTCTTAATCCAGAGACAGGTTTATTTCCTCTTACTGATCTAGCTGAGCCGGCCGTTGTGGGCGAGCGGTTCTAGGCGCTTTAGTCCGGAACCGCGCTGCTGCTACGGTCGCAGGTTCGAATCCTGCCTCGGGCATGGATATGATTGATGTCCTTAGGTTAGTTAGGTTTAAGTAGTTCTGAGTCTAGGAGACTGGTGACCTCATATGTTAAGTCCCATATTGCTCAGAGCCATTGGAATTTGATCTGCTGAGAGATTGTTAGCGTGGGTAGAGAATACGAGAACGCAGTGCATCAGGGAAGTGTGAAACCGCACATCGACTTACCGGGATTTTGCTAATCTGATCTCATTCTGCAATTCATGTATCTTTCTTTATAGAATGGACTGACTAACGGAAATAAATGTTATTTCTAAAATTGTTTTAATGCACAAAAATTTTGATTTGATATGAGTTATGGTAAATGGCAAGAATTGTGGAAGAATTTGAAAACACGATAACTACGTAGATTATTGTTTTGTATTCAGCGCATCTTTCTTGTTGTGTATTTGAGGCCTCACTAATAAAGGAGCATGGACCAGTGCAGTTAATTATAAAAAGTTGAGTTGGACACATCTTCCTGAGCGCCAAAATTTCTCTGCACGAAAATGCATTGCAAATGAAAAATATAAAAAATTCTCCAGCTTTTTTTTAAGGACGATGGTAACAATTACTGTAATCTTACACATATCATTCAGGTACTAAACACCGAAGTTTCAAAACACCTAACTGACACATATTCAAAGAATCTTTTAGTGGCCGGCCGCTGTGACAGAGCGGTTCTATGCGCTTCTGTCCGGAACTGCGCTGCTGCTGCGGTCGCAGGTTCGAATCCTGCCTCGAGCATGGGTGTGTGTGATGTCCTTAGGTTAGTTAGGTTTAAGTAGTTCTAAGTCTAGGGGACTGATGACCTCAGATGTTAAGTTCCATAGTGCTTACAGACATTTGAATCTTTTAGTAGTGTATGATTTAACATTCTCCAATATTTCCTAACGTGATCTTAAACGAAGGTTTTTTAGTCGTTACTTTTGTTTACGGCAGGGAAATAAGTGATCAGTTTCTCTCGAAATTGTAGCGTGCACTTCATATTAAGTGAGCAATGGCATTCATATCGTTTCTTGCAACCGTTAAACATGTTGGAACACTATTTGTGAGACATGAACAGGCTGGCAAAAGTACCTTGTTTCCGGAACATGTTTTCCAAATAATCTGTATCGCACTGCAATTGTCTTCTGTTTGCCGTTGTTCTATAGCATCTTTAGGTGCCATCGGCGTGCCCTACCAAGGCTTTGGCTGCCCACAAGAACAGAACTATGTCGTATTGCGCTTCGGAGACATATACTCGGGACAAATGAAGATGAAAGCATTACGTATAAACTGCTGCAGTCCGTATTACACTTCTCTCCAGAAGAAACGGGTAAGGTGCAGTGATGGTTAAAGCACTGGACTTGCGTTCCATAGGAGATGGGCTCAAAACCCAGTAGGGCTATGGTTCCCTAAATTAAGGCGAATACTGAAAAGTTTCATTTGGGAAGGTTTCGACCGATTTCCTTCCCCATTCTTGTCCTGTCCGATTTTGTGCTCCGTCTCTAATAACCTTGACATCGACGGAATGTTAAACCATAATTTTCTTCCATCTGGAGGAGGAATAAACTAGAATAAAGAACAAAGAAAGTCTGGAAAAACTGAACCTCAAGTACTTCCCACGTGCACCGCTAGCCTTCCACTCATACAATTTGCTTTGCTGAATTATATTTTCGAGGTCGTTACGGTGTTGTCTTTATCTAGCAGACTACCAAGGGCGTAAAATTGAATAATCTCTGGATTCCGGTGCTGAAGATGATGTGTACCAGTCTTCCACTATGGGGTTAGAGCAACAGCGGACGACGGCAATCGATAACGGCCAATTGCGCTCGGATATTCAAAACCTGCGACGTCACGCCACTTCGCGGAAGCACGCAGAAACGGAATTCTGCAACGGTCAGTAGCGTACCAAGGTGTGAACTGGACACTCAAAGCTGCGGCCCTTGGAAAAAGTATCTCCGGAGATGGGTAGGAAACGTTGGGTTTAAATGTCAAATCCATTCGACCACGGCATAATAGCACGGAACACTTTATTAAGTGTGACATTGCCGGCCGTGAAAGTTGACATTTTACAAAATATTCAAAATTAAGTTGCTACCATCAAACTGGTTGTAAATGAGACGGCAGCAAAGAAAAGCATGGGGTTCAGAGAGAACAAAACTTACATTACCGACCAATGGAAGGTGTAACTTGGTCCATTAGTTCTACATTTACACCGCTCCCTGTAGAAACATGTTGAAACTGTCGAAGCGTAATATGAAACTTCCTGGCAGATTAAAACTGTGTGCCGGACCGAGACTCGAACTCGGGATATTTGGCTTTCGCGGGCAAGTGCGGTAGAGCACTTGCCCGCGAAAGGCAAAGGTCCCGATTTCGAGTCTCGGTCCGGCAGACAGTTTTAATCTGCCAGGAAGTTTCATATCAGCGCACACTCCGCTGTTGAGTGAAAATTTCATTCTGGCGAAGCGTAAAATCGAGACTGTTTATTCAGCTGTGCAGAATGTGTGTATTCTGTAAGGATTTCAAGCTCATATTGTGGTTAATAGCTGCGCCTATGTCATAGTGTGTGACTGAAAGCAATGTTTTCCGTGGAATGCCTCGCAGTTCATAGACCGTGTTGCACAGCAGATGGCCAAAGCAACATCAGCCGAATGCGAGTGTAATCATTGTACTGCTATCTACAGACTGCAAAATAGCCTTTGTGTTTCGCGCTTGGCTCTATAGGCAAGCGTCCTTGGGCGTGTTCTCCAAACAAACATCCGGCCTCCTGGTGGCAAAGGCGCAAAGATCGCTTCGAAACAATAACTTTTTTTTTCAGCGTCAACATTCGTTTCTCATTAATCAGGTACTAAGCAACCACGACGATTCTTACATTTCTGTCTGTGAACGGGGTCATAACATGGGTGCCGTGATATTCCGCTGCGCTGTTGTGCGCTGTGCAAGCCACGTCGTCGCCGCCCTTGGCTCGTGTCCACACAGCCTGCCGCATACGAATGGCCCTCGCTCGCGATCGAACTGTTGTGCCACATGGCGACTCCCTACCAAAGCACCCACTGCACAGACGCGCGGATCTTCAGATTTTCTCGTTCCATTAAACCTGAACAAAATCTAACATCAGACACACAATACACTATGGTCGAAACAATTAGGCGATCAGAAGAGACAATATACATTATGCGACGATAACTTTTTATTTTTGTTTGGTTTATTTCATTCCTTTGGAATAATGCGTCTATGACACAAAGTGGTGGAACATGGTATCAATCGCCGAGAATTTACGAACAGATCAAAAATATTTAAATGGTGAATCACAAAACTCAAAGGTAAAATGGTCACGAGTTCGAGTCTCGGTCCGGCACACAGTTTTAATCTGCCAGGAAGTTTCAAAATCAGCGCACACTCCGGTGCAGAGTGAAAATTTCATTCTGGAATAATAATAAACACCAGTATAAAAATTTAACTACATTCAGCCAAAAGTAGTAATTTGAAAGTGAGATGCAGATGGGCACTGACCTGTCAATGGGAACCATGTCGTTATTCGCGGAGAATGATATGGGAAAGCCATGGAATACCCTAATCAGCATAGCTTGATCAAGCAATTCTCAATGCTTTAATATTTTTTTCATATTTATGAGCTACGATTAAGTACACGTAATATATTCATATATAAACAGCATTTTTCTACTTTCAACAGTGTGAAACAAGAGTCATCCGACTAAACGACATTCTTCTATTGTTCCAAAGTCGAGGTTTTATACCTTCGGCATCACGTTTTCACCACAGGCATTTGCATCACCGTCAAGTGGTTTTGGGATTGCAGCTCGGCCTGGAATTTCCTGCTCATGGAGCTGCCTTCATGTTGTTTTGGTGCTGACAGGGTTCTCGAGAGTGACACTCAGCTCCGCAACGATTTTTGCAGCTGTCGTCCTCTTCTTTTTCATCACTATCCTATTTAATGAGCATCTGTCACTATCATTCAACACACACTTTAGTACGTGTTGCGACTTAGTGAACGATGCTTTTCTGCTTTCCCTGTATACGATACAAACATTCGATACGGTGCCTCTTGGCACACCAAACATTTCGGCTTCCTTATGTTTCTGAAGGATATTTTGGTACTCGTGAACTACAAGATTCCTGCAATACGTCTTACAAGCGAATGGCAGAGATGCCTGGGGAGCTCGCTAACTACATGTTTGTTATAGCGTCAGCTTGTAGCACGTTGTCCATCCACCTTTTGAACACCAACAATTTGCCGACGTTCGAATTCACTTAACTCCGACATAATGTACTCATAACCACACAGAACGCTGTTCTGAGCACGATTGACACTTGCAACGTATTTAGGACGCTGAACGGGTGCCTTTCGTGATCAAATACCACAGCGCAACCTACAGGCTTGGCTAGCATCGTGTTCAAGCATGTATTTCTCGCAGTGTTTCCGTATTTTTGTCCAACTCCTGTTGGACGATATACTTCCACGTATAATGTAGTATACTATTGCAGCTGGTGTATAATTCTGCTCTATACGAATCAGCACAAGACAGAATACCTTTTGTATACTGGTGTAGGTACGAAATTGGCAAAATGACCATCCCCTAATGCGGTAAGGGATCATCGTGAACGGCCAACATTGCCTCGAGTCAGCGTTACGTGGTTCTAATAAGATTGTTTGTATGTTTCTGAAGGATATTTTGCTACCCCTGAAGGACGGTAATCTCTAAACCTGATGGTATCGTTGGAGATGATAGTCTCGCTGCGGTATGTCTTACAAGAGAATGTCAAAGATGCCAGGGGAGCTCGCTGACTACGACGTGTTAGTCATAGCCTCAGCTTGTAACCCACTGTCCACGAGCTGAGTAGGAGAAATTTATCCCTATACATTCAGGATGTCAAAGAACTGTGCCGTATTATGTGGAGCTAGTATTTTGTCAACGCATATTCCTAATGACACCCTCAACGTAATGCCATAATACTTGGTTTTTCTACATAGGAATGGGGGTATATGTTTGGCTCCAGCCCATTTCTAAATTGAATCTCAGCGTTTGTCAAGCTCTAAATTAAATCCGCACGCCCCAGAATACAAAACACGTGTTTTTTGTGTATGCAACGTTAGAGGACTTCTTGACTGTCAATATTTCGGGATCTTGGGCGTCGTGATTTTAACGGGACGTACCCACTACTACTATATGCTCAGAGCCCACGGTAAAGACGAGGACTAGGGTCAGTTTGAGTGACATTCTGCCGTCTGGAACAGATGGCAAGGCATTCTGCCTCTGGATTGCATTATGCTATTTATTTCGGTGCGCTGTCAGCAAGAGGTAAGCTCGTCTTTCTTGGACAAGCTTGCCATGAGCTTCCCCGGATATCCCTCACAATTTGAGAACGCGTCCCCAATCACTGAAGTACACTTTCGGCTACTCCAGTGGTATTTCCTACCGTGAGATGAGTGCGATTAAACTTTTTGCTGGCAATAATTTGCATGTCACAGACAGCGGCAAATCACGGCGCTGAGACATACCAACAGCTATACTCGTATAGAAATTAACTCAAGAAGCGAACACCAACTACTACTGTAGCTCCAACACTCGATTAATGTCACACGTGAAAGTCATTTAGTTAGTTGACGCGTCTAAGTAAGTGGTACAACCTTCCTCTCTTCCTATCACTTGACAGAACGGGATAAGTACGAGCTGGTCGGGACATCATCAGCAGAATTGATGATGATATCTTGAGTGATTAACTGTTTACACCACCGTATTTTATTTTTCACATGGATGGATAGAAAGTTGACTGGGCAGCTAAGTTTCGTTGCCATTAGTCTTTGCGACGACAAAGCCACCAACTTCTGTGGCTGATCGATAATTTCATGTCAATCATCTACACGAATTCATTTATTTTTTTCTTTTTTTGCAGATTTTAACATCACGTCGATATAGAAGTTTCCAGAGAAAGATCGCGAAGTATACCTGCGGTCTTCGACTTGGGTTTATAAGAAACTTCGAAGTCCTCTGCTGCTCAGTCAGGTAAGAGGATGCAGCTATCGCCATCCTATGCTAAGCTCAAAAAGCGCTGGAAATCGACATGAAGCGCTGACTGTCTTCAGCTACTTTCTGTTATTTTCCACCGCATTAAATCCAGGCACTTTTTTTTTTTTTTTTTTTTTTTTTTTGCAGGACTAAAATATTATTGGGTGCCATGACAATACATAGTTCATTATAACCAAATAAGAATATACCAAATAGCACATTCGAAAATATACAGTAAAATGGTTCAAATGGCTCTGAGCACTATGGGACTCAACTTCTGAGGTCATCAGTCCCCTAGAACTTAGAACTACTTAAATCTAACTAACCTAAGGACATCACACACATCCATGCCCGAGGCAGGACTCGAGCCTGCGACCGTAGCGGTCTCGCAGTTCCAGACTGTAGCGCCTAGAACCGCACGGCCACTCCGGCCGGCAAAATATACAGTAGATTATAATCTAATTATATTGTACCATATGGTGCACTTGACATGGGACATTGCGAATATATCTAAATCTGGCTAGACTTTTCGAGGCTCATACACCAGCTAACAGAATTTGGGTCACCAAAACCTTGCATTAGGTCACGCAAATAACTGTTAATAAATCCTTATAAATCATGTAACGGCCCGTACTTCGAGAAGATTCACGAATGAAAGGCGTTGACAGAAATATGCGCTTCATCTGTGTATGATGTAAAGTATTAGTCAAAAGCAGTGTTAGTTTCGTTCTCATTAATGGCGTTATACACAACGCCCCAACGCGGGAATGCACACTGCAGCCTCGAGGAAGGTGCTAGTGGCGCTATTACCTTCGTCCGATGTGTGGATGACGGGTAGTGATGTTGTGGAAATGACTGTAACAGCTGCTTATATAGTATTTGGTATAGGATAGGAATGGTTTTGGGTATAGAGTGCATGAATACACAGGGACCTCCGCATTTAAAGTTCATGAATCACTATCACGAATGCTATATTCCCTCGCTCAATAAGACATCGCCAAGAACTTTATAATTTAAATACCTTATGGTACAACGGGTATTTGGAAATGGTACCCCATACCTAACCTCCCCATGTCGGACGAACTGTGAAGATAAGCACTTCTTCCAATCTCAAAATTAAGGCGGACGACCTCGTGGTGGAGCGCCGTTATGTACACACGTGTTAGATCACGAGAATGAAATGAGGTAGATTAGGGTGGGCAGAGAGACTACTTGCGAATGGAACAGCACAAAAAAACCGAGCGAGGTGGCGCAGTGTTTAGCACACTGGACTGCATTCGGGAGGACGACGGTTCAATCCCGCGTCCGGCCATCCTGATTTAGGTTTTCCGTGATTTCCCTAAATGGCTTCAGGCAAATGCTAGGTTCCTTTGAAAGAGCACGGCCGACTTCCTTCCCCACCCTTCCCTAATCCGATGAGACAGATGACTTCGCAGTTTGGTCTCCTCCCCCAAATCAACCCAAGGATAAAAAATAGCTAATACAGGTATGAAGTACCCTCTACCAAGATATATACAGTAGTTTGTGGAGTATATAAGTAGATGTAGGAGACATCGCCTGCGAAGATGAATGATTTCTATATGCCAACAGCGTAACTTTACTCTCTAAATGTCCCCTGGGAGACGAATCTGACTGAACAGTCATCTCCAGTTAACTTTCTTCATATTGATACTGGAACTATGAACAACGTAAAGACCCTCTAGCTCTGAGACAACTCCCGCGTCACGTTAAGTTTGTTCATTACTCTAAACTTCTACCTATTATCAGTCCGCATGAGCGACAGATCTTCCAAAGCAAAAAACTACAACATATCCAACTGACTATTAGAAACAAAAAAGATAAAGTTTAATTGCCCTTAATCATAAGAAGCGGAGCACACGCTGGGACTGGACAATAACTAGAAGGAAAGTATGCCATACTTTGGCTGGAGAAGCATCCCAGCTTTCGTCACAAGTGTTTCAAGGAAGCCGTACAGCACTGTATTACAAATGGCCAGAGGGTTACTTGGGCGCTGCTGCACTTGAACATAAGTCTAGTACCTTAACCATAGCGTCACCTCGCTCGGTTGTGCTAAATAAATGAGGAATTAAATCTTATCCAGCTAGAAAGGAGAGCAACTTAGTAGTTCTTTCTCAGCTAGGGAAACATTAACGTTAGGATGGGCATATATCTAAAGGGATTACAATGACGATAAAGACAGATTAAGTATCAAGAGCGGTGTGAGCTCGTAAACATGTCTCACATAATCTTACAAAGCTTTTCTAATCGGTTTTGGTATTCACTAGCAGCTTCGTACACGACCTGCGGGCCACCGAATGTGGACTGCTGCCAGCTCCACCGTGCGACGACTGCAGGTCAAATGCACTGCATGGTCATACCCGAGGTGATTTAAATCCGCAAACCGCCCACCAGAGCGTTGTTTCACCATGTATCAGCATTATCCGTAATTTATGAGCATGAGTGTAAAAATAAATTTCCCCATATACACGTACTGTACAAGATGGTAAATGCAGCGATTTGAAGTACTGAATTAGGTACTTGATCTTAAAACATGTGATAAATAGATAAATACACAAATCTTACCAGGCTCACTGTGGAGCTTTGTAAAGCATTCGAAACTCGCATCCAACTCGAGTGACGCTCATATTCGAAAGAAAAGCTATCTACATCGTAAAGCGACCTTCGCAATGGCGTGATACTCAGTAGACTGACAGAACGAAATCACAATATAAAGTCCAGTAGCTGTAGAGAAATGTACAATTTAATTATGTGATTGACTTGATATGTCACTGCATACAGTGCGACAACACGCAGCGATAAGAGTGGATATTGAACGTACACCAATATGATGTTTCCGTGAAGAATACTCTGTTACAACTGTAGCAACGCTCAGGTTGTCTCCAATTTAATGCTCACTTACGCTGCCTTTCCTTCTGGTCCTAGAATTATTCGAGGTTGGCAAGTAAGGAGATGTTTTAGATCTTGTTACGATTTCTGCGCCTCTAAGGTACTCGAGAGACCCACATACTCAGTATGAATGTTGAGGGTCGGCGTGTGTTGCTGGATTCGGAATTCTGAAACTTATTTAAATGGAGAGGTACAATCGTTGAAAAATTTCGTGGTCAGTTACCCTCTAGTTAGAACTATAGTGGGCCATAAATCCTACGCCATGATATCTCGCCCATTGGCAACACTCATCCTAGTTACGTGACACTGCACAAATGGGCCTTTGATCCATGCACTGCATGAACCGTCCCCACACACGGATTCGATTGTCAGCCCTATTCAGATAAAACTTGGACTATCACTTACAGTAAAATGGCTGATGAATCTATCACTTATCGAAAGGTCAAAGGGAGGCAATGTAAGAGGCACCGTAGTAGGTAGGTGTTCAAGATTAGTGTAAATCTACGCAGAAATGTCTACCGATGACAGAGTATATCGTTGGTAAAGTGAGAATAACTACCTCGTACTGTTACACGATTGAGGACCGACGAAAGGATTGTTTGGTTGTGACTAGCTTGACTCTTCTGGTTTTTCCCTGACGTTCACATGCTGTGACTCGTTGCCACTACTTTCAAAGTGCCTGAACAGAATACGTAGAATCGTCCAAGTGACATCCTGTTGACCAAAATATACAGCCTGTCATCCACGGTTGGATGATTCAGTTTCAAGCTCCTTGTTTTATGTTGAAAAGCTGTTGCAGTAATGCAGCACGATTTAAAGACTCTATTGCAGTCGTCACGGATGCTAGTGTCGGCCTTGACACACACTGTACGACAGTATTTCTAAGGAGAAGCGTCTCACTAGACATTCTTATCGAGTGGTTGCTGAAAAACCAAGTTAAGCAAAATCATCGTGGCTCTCCAAAAATGTAATCCCTCTTCTTTGAAAAACATTTGCTGTGCATTTACGATGAATGCCGTTTCGTGTAACAATTTTGGTATTTTTATTAACTGGTAATGTTCTAGTCACTCTTGACCATCATTCACTATGTTTACATGAGCCTCTTCAAACCGGATTTCGTAACCCGCTTTCCCAGTAACGCTTCTGTTTGTCATGTAAACACACCAAAATCGATTCTGTAAATCCGGTGGAAGCTGCCGGTTTTCCTCTTTCACAATCGATTTTCGCTCCCACGTAAACGCACAAGCGTTTCTGAAACGTGCTACAGTTGTCAGGTCACGTCTTGTTTTTAAAAATTTTTGGTTAATACAGACGGAGTGACTTTTGGTATAGTGAAGACAAAGTAGAAATATTGAACTTAGCATGAAGCTGTCTACCTCTATTATTTACTTGAAGAGAAATAGCGACTGCGCTGACTAAATCAGAAAGCTGACTAGCTCTTCCCCAGACCCGATATTTAACTGGGCTAGAAAATCCACTTAAAGCCTTAACATGTAAACACGACAGCGAAAAACGGTTTTCGAAATTTGGCTTTCGTCTTCCGGAAGATGTGTCGCATGTAAACGTAGTGGTTGCGTAGTGAAGCCGCAAGACGAGCTAGCTGAGCGCTGCAACCAGCCATCTGCGCGTCGGCTCTTTGTTACGTGGCAAGGTATCCACACAGAAGGTTCCGCGGGAACGACCTTGACAGCGATCATGGCGTGCGCACTGCTGGACTGGCTGGACTTAGCAGCTTCAGTTCCGCCATGATGTACGTCTCCCCTACGTCCCCAACGGCCACTCACTTTCCGTTTGAAGAGTTGCTTCATATAGTATTTCGAATTGTCATTTCACCCAATCTGCTGCCTTTTAAGGTTCATAGTTACTTTACTTCTCACATATCACCACTACAGGTGTTTACATACAGATGTTACAACTATTAAAATATAAAACTCAATGAAAAGCCTAATAGACCGCTGTGGCTGTATTTAGAGACTCATACAATCGGTTTCGAAACTTTTAAGTTGCATCTTCTGGTGTATATACACTGAAAGGCCAAGGCAAGTGGTATACCTGCCTAATATCGCGTAGGGCCCCCGAAAGCACGCAGAAGTGCCACAACACGACGTAGCATGGACTCGAGTAATGTCTGAAGTAGTGCTGATGGGAACTGAAACCATGAATTCTGCACGGCTGTCCATAAATCCGTAAGTGTAGGACGGGGTGGAGATCTCTTCTGAACAGCACGTTGCAAAGCATCCCAGATATGCTCAATAATGCTCATGTCTCGGAAGTTTGGTGGTCAGCGGGAGTGTTTAAACTCAGAAGAGTGCGCCTGGAGCCACTCTGTTGCAATTCTGGACGTGTGGAGTGTCGCATTATCCTTCTGGAATTGCCCAAGTGCGTCGAAATGCACAATGGACATAAATAGATGGAAGTGATCAGACAGGATGCTTACATACGGGTCACATGTCAGTCGTATCTAGACGTTATCAGGGGTCCCATATCACTCCATGTGCACACGCCCCATACCATTAAAGAGCCTGCACCAGCTTGGGATTGGTGAATCAATAATGTATGATTGCTTTACCTAGCTGTGGCTGCCCTAGTTTTAAGATTATCTGTCTATCATTTGTAGAAATAAAAACGGCCAAGAAGAATGGTCCAAATGAACGCAAACTATGAGAATGTGTAAAACAGTTTACGAACAGAAAGGGATTAAAGTGTGCACACACACGGCGCACCATTATGCACAGCAACGCCCATTTTGGGAAGGTCAGCGTTACGCCAAGTTTAAAAAGTGATGAGCTGTCAAACGAAGCGAAAACTTGAAAACAAATTCTAGGTCGTTTGGTCGGCGTCCGAGGACACAACATCAAGATGTGAGTTCGAACACGCCTGTATGATTTTTCTCGAGGAAACAGATTTGTCATCCACTGACTAATACGGCTTGCACAGAGCGGTGCGAAGGTGCAACCGGTGGATGAAAGAGAATCGTCCGCAGCGACGAGTAGGCACTAAACCACGCAATGAGACAACGCCACGGGAACAGTGTTATATTGTCCACGTGACTGAACGGATATTAACATAAGCTACAACAAAAAAAATACACAAAAACCATAGTACTCTTTTTATCGCGAATGATATATTCATTATCATTCTGACACATTCTATTGCTGTTTATAATACCTTTCTCGTCTTCTCTTATCCTGCCACAATCTAGTCGGCCACAGTCAGATAGAATCATGTCTCTTTCTGCCGCAGTACTCCGACTCTTTATGTTAACGATTCGATTGTTTTCCTGTCGACCTTCTAGACCCTGCATTGTATTTCGTGTATCGTCCTTGTTAATCATTACACCTTTGTTTTCTTCACTTTTTCAGTATCACCGTTCTGTATTAATCATTATACCATTTTCGTACATTCCCTTCATACCTGACTTATACTATTTCCAAAAACTTCGATTTCTGTCATCCATGGGCTACCAAGAACACTTCACTTATGTTCTTACTGGCTAACCTGGTACTGGGACATAATGGGAAAGGTGAAACCTCAAGGTTCCTGTATCATTTGCAACCGAAATTCCCACGCACTGAGGACGTTATATATGAGACGTACATCAGACTTTGATCCTTAAGTTGAACTATCAATCACTCAGCAAATTCGTTGTGGCACTGAAAGTACAATAGTTTCTGTAGAGTTGAAAATCTTTCATCTTGCGCATTACTCCGATACTTTCATATTTATGTCCCTAACAACGACGAGACATTACACTTCTTGGCGGGCCCTAACAATTAGAAATTAATCGAATAGATCACGCTCACTAAAGAGGACTTTACATTCAACTAAGAAGTTCTCTTGTCGACGATCGGGTACACGAATATCACGAACAGAAGTATTTTTACGATTACCTTCGAGTAATTCTTTGTCTACGTAACTTGTTGCGTTTCCAATATACAATTACCGCAATTTTATGGATGGAACACTACTAGCTGAAACACTTCTTTAGGCGAAAATTTTAGAACTGGAATGCTGTAGAACAACCAACGGAATTACATGTATTATTAGCTCTTCAAATTGCTTACAAAGCCATAGAAGCTAGCATTTTCCGTCGCATATAAGTTACTGTATATTACGATAGCGTAAAACAAAGATCGTAGTTTATTTCATTGCGGAATGTAGTGGTAATCTATTAATTCCTCGTCTCCGTAGCCCAGATCGCTGGCTCACGCTAGATCGGTGGTACTAGACCCAAAGGTAGCCTCTTCGAATAATCGTGACAGAGCTCACCGGTGTGAGGGCGAGAGAAAATGTATTTAGTCTAGCAATGAAGGAAGTTGATTTTATGTTAAAAATACACTGTCGATATAGCCACCTTCAATACTAACGCACTTTGCTCAAATCTTTCCAGTGAGTTGATAGTATTTCTGGGTAATGCAATACAACCAGTCATTGAACTCAACACGATTTCCAGTCATAAATGTCTTTAGGTGGCCGGCCGCAGTGGCCGAGCGGTTCTAGGCGCTTCAGTCTGTAACCGCGCGACCGCTTCGGTCGCAGTTTCGAATCCTGCCTCGGGCATGGATGTGTGTGATGTCCTTAGGTTAGTTAGATTTAAGTAGTTCTAAGTTCTAGGGGACTGATGGCCTCAGATGTTAATTCCCAAGTGCTCAGAGCCATTTGAACCATTTTTTTGTCTTTAGGTATGAGGAGACGTGAAAATCACAGAGAGCCAAATCTGGTGATTATGAACGGTGTTCAAACATTTTTTTTTTTTTTTCCCAGATCAGTCAGTTTTACCAGTGTCAAAGCACCTTCGTAGGCAGCTGCAGTGTCCTAATGAAAGATGATTATTTTTTTTTTTGTTTTCAATGTAGGACTCTTTTCGTGTATTTGTTTATCAAGTTTGCCCATAAGATTCGCGTGATATTTGCCACTTATAATCAATAAAAGTCTTTCTGCTATATCTCAAGAAACACTGGCCACAACTTTTCCAGCATATGATAACTGCTTCGGATTTACTCGTGTAGGCGTGTCGGCTTTTACCTACTGATTTAATCGCTGCTAGCGCAATATATTTGGCCTGCATATCATCCACAGAAACAGATCGGAGTACAATATTTGTTGCATTCTTTCTTAAAAGAGCCAAACCATTACAAAGAAATGCGTATCCGTATTTTCTTTCGGTTAGAACTTTAAAAAAAATCCGACACCCACTTCATAAGAAAAAGTTACTGTGCCCCTTCTTCTACCTGACACCTAAATATGAATTGCAGAGTAATCATGTAGATGAAGGACAAGTCGTAAATAGGGTATTGCCCAGCGCAGTGTCACGTACGCACTCGATGTTTCCATCTGTGGTTGCAGTTATGGAACGTTTTTCAATTTAAGTGCGGTCTAGTTTCACATACGACGCCTATTTGTTTCCTGATGAAAACAAAACCTCTATCGAATTTGAGTGAAAATCGTCCAAAACAAAGAATTTAATGATTGCACAATAATCGAGCTACAGATTCGAATGAAATACCGCAGTACTTTAAACAACCAGATAAATAAAACTATGGTACAGATCAAGCAGACACTTAACTTATGATAAGGCACAGCATAACAAAAACAAAATTTTATTGGTGTTAACTCTCATTTCAGTATCAGGCCAAGAACTTATCTCCTTGGGCACATGATTAGCCAGCAACATGAGGACTTTGGCGATACACAGGTGGTGTTCACCCGAGGGTGCAACAATATGCTGGGTTATATCCCAAGTTCGGCGCCTTCCTTGGCGATTGCGGTGGTGCCATCTAATATGTAGGTTATGGGTTTTGAGTTCTACCTCAGGCATGATTGTGCGTTTTTAAAGTGCTGCCGTTACTTTGCGTGTCCTATGTATAAACGACAACCACTGACAGACAAGCATTTTGAGCACTATAGGACTTAACATCTGTGGTCATCAGTCCCCTAGAACTTAGAACTACTTAAACCTAACTAACCTAAGGACATCACACACATCCATGCCCGAGGCAGGATTCGAACCTGCGACCATAGCAGTCGCGCGGTTCCGGACTGAGCCCCTCAAGCATTTACGTTGAAGTTTGCATATAGAGTGCAAATAAAAAATAAGAAGTCAGTCGTACTGAAAAAATATAAGTGATAAGCATATCAAAAATTTTTTATGGTCGAATAGCCTAAAGCTAGTTAAATAACAACAAAACGACCAATACCTCTCTGCGGTTCTTCACGTATTGTGTGCGTCTGCCATTCTTGATGATAAAGTCGTTGAAAGATGACATAAAGCTCTGCGGTCTCCACGGTGCTGCTAAGAAGAAAAAGTCGCGTGTCTTTTAATCCTCTCCAGTCCTTGCTTCCCATACTAATACATCACACCTCTAACACAACAATACGCTACTTCATTATTCATCAGTCATCCACATGACACAGCACACAGTTGGCGTAACTCACACTGGGAAGAAAAACGAATCAACCTCAGTATTTCAGTACACATCAGGAATATTCTCGATTTGAGCCACGAATTTGATTCGCACTGATGACCAAAGAATTCGTGTTGGAGTGCATAGTATCTCAAGTGTATATCACACAAAGAGAATGTTATTGTAAGCTCGAAAATTAAGCTATGCTATAAATCAAATTTCCCAAAGATATTGACTTCGAAAAACAGATTTTCTGCTCTCACACGTCCACACCAGACTGCAAAATCCAGGATACGTGAGTGTCGTTCTCTCTTACACAAACTCCCAAGCAAAAAGAAATAATCGCTTCTGTCAGGCTCAGAAGCTGCTCCTTAGAACTCGACGTAGTAAGCGAAACCTGTAATGCAAATGAGGCGAGCTGCCGCCCCGGCGTAAACACATGGCTGTTTACGAACGTAGAACCTAGCAGTGACGTAAGCGGCCAGCTATTCACACAGCCCATATCCAGCACAACGGCTCTCCTAATGTGAATGACATGGGCGACACATGTCTTTTCCCACCGGGCTGTGATTCACGGTTTGGCTCTGCTTGTCTGGGTGGTGTGGAGATAAGAATGCGGTGACTGGTTTTCTCTTCGACACTGGATGCATCCGTACTTCGATAACAGAAATAATCTCCACGCGCAACAACAGAAAGAGGGGATGGGCAAAAATACAGAAACACCAAAAAACGCAACACATTACCATGTCTAAGAAGATGTAGGGAAACCGTTGGCACTGAAAACACCTTCACGTCGTCTCGGGATAGTTAAATACAGGCCCTGTACGGTGTTAAATAGAATCTTATACCATTCTTCCTGCAAGAGAGTGGCAATTTCACGTAACGGTAATAGAGATGGATAGTGATAACGCACTCTTCTCTCCAAAGCAGACCACAAAGCCGGCCGGGGTGGCCTAGCGGTTCTAGGCGCTACAGTCTGGAACTGCGCGATCGCTACGGTCGCAGGTTCGAATCCTGCATCGGTCATGGATATGTGTGTTGTCCTTAGGTTAGTTAGGGCTCAAATGGTTCAAATGGGTCTGAGCACTTTGCGACTTAACTTCTGAGGTCATCAGTTGCCTAGAACTTATAACTACTTAAACCTAACTAACCCAAGGACATCACACAACATCCATGCCCGAGGCAGGATTCGAACCTGCGACCGTAGGGGTCGCTCGGCTCCAGACTGTAGCGCCTAGAACCGCACGGCCACTTCGGCCGGCTGGTTAGTTAGGTTTAAGTAGTTCTAAATTCTAGGGGACTGGTGATCTCAGAAGTTAAGTCCCAAAGTGCTCAGAGCCATTTTTGAGACCACAAAGGCTTAATAATATTGAGGTCTGGTGACTTTAGGGGCCAGGGGAGATGCGATAATTTATCTTCGTCCTCACAAAACCAGTCCTGGACGACGCGATTGTGTGAACATGTGCCCTCTTGTCACGGACACGGCATCACCATTGGGGAGCAAATAGTGTACGACGGGATGGACCTTTCCAGCCAAAACGGTCACATAACCTTGGACAGTAATGCGACCTTGCCGAGTAACCTTTGGGCCCACGGAATACCACGATATGGTTGCCAAAATCATCGCCGGGCCTCCACCATGTTCCACTCTTGGGATATAAACTCGCCCAGAAGTGGAAAACCGTATGTGTTCCAGCTCTCCCTGCAATTCCCTGGTTCTGGAGCTGCCTTCGTGTTCCTTTGGTGCTGACTGGATTCGCGAGTGCGACGATCAGTTCTGCAGTGACTTTTGAACTGTCGTCATAATCATCTTCAGTGACCGTCCGTCACGATAATTCAACACACATTTTAGTCCGGGTTATGACTTAGCGCATAATGTTTTTCTGCTTTCCGTGTATGCGGTATAAATCTTCGATACGGTTACTCTTCAAATACCGAACACTTTGGATACCTTTGTTACGAAAGCGCCCACCGTACGAGCACCAACAATTTTCTCGCTTTCAAATTCACTTAGCTCCGACATAATGCACTCACAACTACATGAAACGATGTTCTGACCTCGACTGAGACTTGCAACGTATCGAGGACATTGGGCAGGTGCTGCTCGTGGTCACATACAACAGCGCAACCTGCCGGCTTCGCTAGCATCTGCCTTTACATTCGAGCACACATTTCTCGCGGTGTTTCCATATTTTTACCAAACTCCACTTCGGCGAAGAATACGCCATTGCTCATATGTGAGTTGATCCTATGACACAGTTGAAAGTATTTCAGTGCGTCAGTAAGAGGATTAATTGCTCGGGAACAGCACTCCATTTCTCTGTACTGAAGTTCACACTTCAGTTATTTCGGCAATATACAACCTCTCTCGATTATTGCAAACAGTAAAAGAAAAAGAGAAAATAATACTGAGCTCGTTGTTCATTAAAGGTCAGTAGAGGCGGACTGTTTGCCTGAATGCTAATCCCTGGCATCTGCTTCCTTGGTTGTCGGAGCCAGGCAATACAAAGCGTTTTGCGTAGCACTCAGATGGAAGCTTCTATTTAATTATTGTAGGTGAATTCTTAAGAATGTAATAATAGGATAGTGAAAAGAGTTTTAACTGTCGTTTAATTGCAAACAAAATACAGTACATGCAGCTTCTAACACATTACTCGTGTTGTAAAAATGATATTTTATTTTAACAAGATGATAAATTAGTCATTGAAGTCAGACATTTTACAATGCTATGACAGAAGATGTACGGATAGTATTCTTGGAAAGTTCGCCAACAGAGTGCTGATGCCTTTACCACCTGAATAACGTCGTGTAGTCCCACCTTCCGCTGTGCTGACGGTGGTGTCACGTCGTGTTATGGAATCCACGAAGCTGGGGTGCACTACGCGAACAGATGAATGCGAATGATAGGAAAGCAGGTTCCTGTATCGTTCGCCGGAGAACGAGAACGGTAGGGGTTGCGGAGGTGATTATGGAGGGTATGGCAGCTCACCACATTTTGTTTGTCAGCACTGAGTTGGCGAGTAATGTGCTGCACAGTGGATCCCCTAACCACTGTTACAATCCACGATAGTCAGCCACAGCTCCTGCCATCATGACGTAGTTGGTTCTGTACGTAACAATTTTTCTTGAATGGGAATACTCATGCCACACCCGTGACTATGTGGGATATATAAATCCGACAGCTTGCACGGTCGTGGTAGTTCAAAAATGCTTCAAATGGCTCTGACCACTATGGGACTTCACTGCCGAGGTCATCAGTCCCCTAGAACTTAGAACTACTTACACCTAACCAACCTAAGGACATCACACACATCCATGCCCGAGGCAGGATTCGAACCTGCGACCGCAGCGGTCGCGCGGTTCCAGACTGTAGCGCCTAGATCCGCCCGGCCACATCGGCCGGCGATCGTGGTAGTGGAGAGTCGTATACGTCCAGCTTCCGCAATCTGAGAGTGGTCGAATGTGCTTGCCCTTCATGCACTCCTTATTCACGCGATGTCCCGTTCAAAATCTGATGACATCTCGATCATGTGACATGCCGAACTATTCCGCAGGGCGTAGCGACACGAACACTGTCTCTAAAAAACGGCAGCTATTTGTAACTGAATTCCTCATTACCGGCATATGCCTCAAACTTAAATGTAAAACTGAAAAATTTATAACTTGCCGAAATTTTTTCTCGTGCAAGCATCTTTATTTCATATTTAAAAATGCTTGATGTTAATAAAACCTTGTACACTACTGGCCATTAAAATTGCTACACCAAGAACAAATGCAGATGATCAACGGGTATTCATTGGACAAATATATTATAGCAGAACTGACATGTGATTACATTTTCACGCAATTTGGGTGCATAGATCCTGAGAAATCAGTACCCAGAACAACCACCTCTGGCCGTAATAACGGCCTTGATACGCCTGGGCATTGAGTCAAACAGAGCTTGGATGGCATCTACAGGTACTGCTGCCCATGCAGCTTCAACACGATACCACAGTTCATCAAGAGTACTGACTGGCGTATTGTGACGAGCCAGTTCAAAAATGGTTCAAATGGTTCTGAGCACTATGCGACTTAACTTCTGAGGTCATCAGTCGCCTAGAACTTAGAACTAATTAAACCTAACTAACCTAAGGACATCACACATATCCATGCCCGAGGCAGAATTCGAACCTGCGACCGTAGCGGTCGCTCGGCTCCAGACTACAGCGCCCAGAACCGGACGAGCCAGTTGCTCGGCCACCATTGACCAGATGTTTTCAATTGGCGAGAGATCTGGAGAATGTGCTGGCCAGGGCAGCAGTCGAACATTTTCTGTATCCAGAAAGGCCCGTACAGGACCTGCAACGTGTGGTCGTGCATTATCCTGCTGAAATGTAGGGTTTCACAGAGATCGAAAGAAGGGTAGAGCCACGGGTCGTAACACATCTGAAATGTTCAAAGTGCCGTCAATACGAACAGGAGGTGACCGAGACGTGTAACCAATGGCACCCCATACCATCACGCCAGGTGATACGCCAGTATGGCGATGACGAATACACGCTTCCAACGTGCGTTCACCGCGATGTCGCCAAACACGGATGCGACCATCATGATGCTGTAAACAGAACCTGGATTCATCCGAAAAAATGACGTTTTGCCATTCGTGCACCCAGGTTCATCGTTGAGTACACCACCGCAGGCGCTCCTGTCTGTGATGCAGCGTCAAGGGTAACCGCAGCCATGGTCTCCGAGCTGATAGTCCATGCTGCTGCAAATGTCGTCGAACTGTTCGTGCAGATGGTTGTTGTCTTGCAAACGTCCGCATCTGTTGACTCAGGGATCGTGACGTGGCTGCACGATCCGTTACAGCAATGCGGATAAAATGCCCGTCATCTCGACTGCTAGTGATGCGAGGCCGTTGGGATCCAGCACGGCGTTCCGTATTACCCTCATGAACCCACCGATTCCATATTCTGCTAACAGTCATTGGATCTCGACCAACGCGAGCAGCAATGTCGCGATACGACAAACCGCAATCGCGATACGCTACAATCCGACCTTTATCAAAGTCGGAAACCTGATGGTACGCATTTCTCCTCCTTGCACGAGGCATCACAACAACGTTTCACCGGACAACGCCGGTCAACTGCTGTTTCTGTATGAGAAATCGGTTGAAAACTTTCCTCATATCAGCACGTTGTAGGTGTCGCTACCGGCGCCAACCTTGTGTGAATGCTCTGAAAAGCTAATCATTTGCATATCACAGATCTTCTTCCTGTCGGTTAAATTTCGCGTCTGTAGCACGTCATCTTCATGGTGTAGCAATTTTAATGGCCAGTAGTGTAGCATTTCTTGGTAATAACCATAGGATAAAACAAATTTGTGTCAGTACTTTGCTTAGGAATGAAGTCTTCTAAATAGCACAAGGGACGGAAGTTCATCAATCAATGAAGTCTGACTGAAAGAGGGAATGTCGGCGTCATTATTCTATCTTTTCCCGTTGTTCTTTGACTCCTTACCTTGCGAGGGAAATTCCCCACACGGTTTTCACTTTCTGTCCACAGTTCTTCCACCGCTCAAGTATTTTACTGACGCTTGAAGATGAATCTGTAAAACTGAATGTTATTGTGCACAATTTTTTTGAGATCCTGCCCTCCGAGCCGCTTTTTATTCTTTTAACGTGCATCTCCACAGTTTTGCTCTTGCTTTACAACGACCTCTTAACACATACACTGTTAAATCCAGCATGTGTCTTTACTTGTACCGACGAAGATTATTTTGTTTTCATCTCTTCTGTTATGAGAACTATTCGTCATGGGTAATACTACAATAGTTCACTCAATTACCGTCATGCTTGGAATAGATTGTTTTCGTGTGATTCTTCAACATACTGTAAAACTAAAATGCTGCACTCGCTTTAGTATCATGCCGTCTACAACTGTGGAAAATGATGATGTATTAACAAGATAATGATTCATTGGCTGACCACAATGAAGCAAATACCTGTTTTTTTGTTTTATCTAAACACACGTCTCTAACAGGAATCAATTTAGTATGTTTGCAGTTTTTAAGAAGCAGAGCAGTTCCCTTCCATGACATAATAACACTTCAGTTGTTGAGGTAGTTTGATCTTGTAAAGTATTTCTCCATTTGTGAATGAGAGCGACAGCCATAAATTTTATAAGCACGTGGATGCGCAGAGTAATAGGGGAACAAAGGACGAGTAGGACATAATATCTAACTGATGGACGTAGAATCAATTACAGCTAATGGAATGAAGTCACGCACTGCACCTGGACAGGAAAAGCAGATATGGCTGCATGCCACGACCCAGCGGGGGACTACGTATCCACCACGAGTAATCCCTGAACTTCGTTGAAACGTGCCTTTTCGGCAACATTCCAGTTTTCAGATTTCTGTATTGACCGTTGTGACCTCTTTCCTTCTCTGTTTAGTTATTACGTTTGGTTCGTTGCCAGAGTAGATGAATTATGCTTTCCGAACTCTGTACTGTTTTTGACTAACGACTTGCGTTTCTAAGTTAAGCAGAGCATATATCATTCTGACACAATGACATACCCTCTCTCTGCTGTTCATTTTATGCGTAATGAAATCAGAGACTACTGAATCGTTGCACGGTTATCCATTCTCGGGCCACATATTATTGCAAACCTCCTTCACAGTTTGAATCTTTATTGAAAACTTATCAAATCCTTACGTTTTTATTTATTGCTAACACCTAAAACTGTTGCTTTTATAGTTACATCGCTCATGTCTATTAATTTTCAATCTTCTTCATTACATGCCACTACCATATTTAAAATTTCTCTCCATGTTCATCGCATCCATACATTACCCATCACTGTACGGTGCGTTGCAGGGGGTACTTTTCACAGCAGCACCTATTTAGATTTCCTCGCCTTTCATTCAGTGATTAAGGCACTAGAGTAACACTCACCAGGAGGAGGTCTGAATCCCCGTCCAACCACCCTGACTGAAGTTTCCCGTGGTTCCCCTAAATTGTTGAAGGCCAAATGGACCCTGCCAATTTCCGTCCCTGCGACTGCCATACCTGAGCTTCTGGTCGATCTCTGTGGACATCGACGTCGAAAGCACGTTAAACGATAATATTCCTGAATGAATTTTTCACTCGACTCGAACACAGGACCTCCGCCTTTCGCGACAGAGTGCTGTGAGGACGGGTCGTGATTCGTGCTCAGATGGTAGCGCACTTGCCCGCCAAACGCAGAGCTCCGGTGTTCGGGTCTCGGTCCGGCACACTGTTTTAATCTGCCATGAAAACTCCTTCCTTCAGTAACTGTTAAATGTAAACATGGGCTTCTGTGACACTTGGAAGAATCTCAATCCACGATGACGTGCATATCAAGAAATCCTCAATCAAGTGAAGAATTTGCTTAGGTATATTATAGGATCTATTCTCTATTATAGGAATCGATACGGTCCTGAATCAAAGTCAAGAGATCTCGGATGCACTTGTTTGCTTCGGTAAACGGCTAATGTGAAAACATATCCTCTTTTTCCGTTGCAACAGTTACCTGTTTAGCATGAACTGAATTTTCCGTCGGCGACGGACTATGACAATATTAAACAGGAAACACTGTCGTGATATTCTGCATCACCAACGAGCTTTCGGGTTCTTATTCCATTGTGAGGTGACAATTGATATTTATATATGTGAGTCTGTTCTTTCGGACATGTCCGAAAGAATAGATACCACGTATATAATTAAGGTGAGGTAGTCTGCGCAGTAGTCAGCGAGTCTGCCTTGTAAGCAGGCGACCCGGGTTCGAATCCGGGTCCAACACTAATTTTCAATTTTCTCTATTGATTTAAATCAATGCCCACTCGCAGCCAATGCTTGTAATTCCTTTGTGTCTTAATTGACATTTAGTTGTGATAAGCCGAAAACTGGTTCGTGATCAAATAAATATGTTGCAGAACACCAGCAAAATATTTCCTATTTTATACGGTTACCTTTTTTTGCCGACAGGTGGAGCCAGGAATAGCATATTTCACCCATTCAGCCGAAAGTCCTTTTCTAACATCTGGTGACTTGCGAAAGTGAACAATGGTGGGGGAACTCAACAATCTTTTAACGCGCACTAGGTCGTTTCATATTCACCAAAGAATAATTTCCTTTCTCTTGTCCATAGACTGTATTTTAACACAAAACTTTTGAAATATTGAGGAGACGCATAGACCTGATCATTACTACTCTTATACAAGACCTTTATACCGGTACTTTAAAAACTGGTTCATGTGGTAATGTGGTTACAAACAGATAGAAAATTCAGGTCCCTTCTCCAAATTTAAATGCTTATTCAGTCTGAGCTTCTATGGTTGCATGTCAAGGCATAAGCAGAACTGTTCTGAAAAAGTGGCATCAGAATATGTTTTACTCGATTATTAGCCCGAGAACATTTCGTCAGAGAAATTGCTAGAGAACGTCTGCATTCGCTTGCAAAACGAAATGTGTGCATGTTCTCTATAGGAACAGAGTAGTAATTCATTTAGAAAATGCCTCCGGCGCAACCTATCGGGTATTTTTCTGCAGTATCACTGTGACACATCTAGACACGAGTTGCATCAGGCGGTGAATTGTGAGCTTCCCTGATAAAGCGTCGCCCACGCATGATGTTCGTGAAACAGCTTTTGGCTGGAAATGAGATAGCGCCTATTGTATCTGACTGCCTATTTCCGAAACGTTAGCCCATTCGAACGAAGTTTTTAGTTGAAGGTAGTGATCCATGAATATAAAAGTATAATGATTCCTTAATTAATGAAGTGTTATAGGCCCTCTATTGTTCCTGATCTATATTAACGACATAGGAGACAATCTGAGTAGCCGTCTTAGATTATTTGCAGATGATGCTGTCATTTACCGTCTTGTAAAGTTACCTGATGACCAACACGGATTGCAAAAAGATTTAGATAAGATGTCTGTATGGTGCGAAAAGTGGCAATTGACCCTGAATAAAGAAAAGTGTGAAGTTACTTACATGAGTACTAAAAGAAATCCGCTAAATTTCGATTACACGATAAGTCACACAAATCTGAAGGCTGTAATTTCAACTAAATACTTAGAGGCTACAATTACAAATAAACTATATTGGAATGATTACATAGATATTGTTGTGGGTAGAGCAAACCAAAGGCTGCGATTCATTGGCAGAACACTTAGAAGGTGCAACAGGGCTACTAAAGAGACTGCTTATACCACCGTTCTCCGCCCTGTTCTGGAGTATTGCTGTGCGGTGTGGGATTCGCATCAGGTGGGACTGACGGATGACGTCGAAAAAGTTCAAAGAAGGGCAGCTCGTTTTGCATTATCGCGAAATAGGGGAGATAGTGCCACAGACGTGATACGTGAACTGGAGTGTCAATCATTATAAAACAAAGGCGTTTTTCGTTGCGACGGGATCTTCTCATGAAATTTCAATCACCAGTTTTCTCCTCCGATTGCGAAAACATTCTGTTGGCACCCACCTACATAGGGAGAAATGATCATCACGATAAAATAAGAGAAATCGGGGCTGGCACAGATAAATGTAAGTGCTCGGTTTTCCCGCGTGCCGTTCGAGGTGGAGACAGCTCGAAGGTGATTCATTGAACCCTCTGCCAGGAACTTTGTTGTGAATAGAAGAGTAATCACGTAGCTGTATATTTAGACATAATTATAATGGGCAATAAGTGATAACCGCGTCGAGTCGCCATTTTAAATAGACAGAAACTCCCACAAATTGTAATGAGTAACTTTACACCTACTTATCTACACAGATCATTTCTTGTTGCCTGTCCTATAATTGGTCTAATACACAGTGGTTCGAAATATTTGTTTTTATTCGACAATGATTATCCAGGATACAGTGGAGGGTTACTATTAGGTGAATTGCCAGGACTCTTTTTATTCCACTTAAGTTAGCGTGCGAGGGAAAGTATTTTTTGTGTACCTTATACACGTCAATTGTTCTCAATACACGCGTATGCCGTACGACGGCTCTCCATGCAGCTCCTTCCATGCTTATGCTATGAAAACTATGTATTTCATACATAGCTATGATTTTAATTTCACTTCGTAGCAGGTGTCTTTCATCCATTTTATTTAAAGGAGTCATTTGGTTTTGAGCGGCACTGAAACAGCGACAAGATAAACTAAAATTTAATCTTTAAAGAACATTTGAAGTTTTTTTCAAATATTCAAACTGATTCTATATTTTCGTTGAATCCTTTCTCGAATTCTTGCTATCTATAGTACACCACTCAACGTCCCCTACTCTATGTTTCCAATATTCTACAATTTTATTTGAGGAGTTCTGTGGTGGACCAGTGAAGCAATAGCAACCTATTTTTTTATTCCAAGCGAGCGTTCCATAATTCAAGAAACCTATTACTTCCTCTCAAATGTATTTCGTGTAATGGTCATGAGAGAAAAAAATAGAGAAAACCATGTTACACGGAGGCTCACTGACAACCATTCTTCGCGCGCCTTATCCTCGGGTAGAATAGGGAGGATGAAATTATAACGATAGATAATTTAGCCCCAGCTGTACGCTTAAAATGACCAGGTAGTGAAAGATACGATTCTATAATTTTTTAAACAATACATTTTATTCTCTACCCTTAACTATAGAACGAACTGTTCGTGTTCTGATCCATTGTAGCGTGAGGAACTTTTCATCTAAACACCAGGGGGAGAGGATTTCCAGTTCAGGTATTTGCCTTCCGGAGGCTTTGGTCAGAAACTGAGGATGTGGACTATTTTTAATTTAATTCTATACCACACACTAAATGAAGATTATTTGTGTATGTGTAGACAGAGAAAAGTCGATTCTTTGCTCGGAATGTGCATAGTATCTTTGTCACTGCCGATCGCAGGGGACTGTGTCGACAGCGACTCTTGACTTGGATACTGTTTATCTTTCTGTGTTAAACAGAAAGAGACATACCGGTTTCTCTTCGGAGAAAAGAGCGGTATTGCAGGATAAGTGTATCCTGATTAGTCGTAGCTGACTCGTGCATCGTCGTCTCTGCGTTTACTGTGTGCCGTAAATGGGACACTGAGACTCAATGGAAGGAGGCGTTCCCTGAGAAGGGAATGGAGCGGAATGCGGCAGTGGGCCGCGGATCAATAAGCGACACGTGCTGGTCGCGTGCTCCAGCCACTGACCCCCCCCCCCCCCCCACACTCCACCTAACCGCCGCGCCACATTGCTCCAGCCATTTCCTCGATACAACTTCAAAGCTACACTTCACCTACGACTTTTTTCATCCGATAGGTTTACTCAAGCATTTCTGGCTTCTGGTAGGTGGATCGGGTATACTGAAATCCAAGACGTTGATTTTTAATAATTAATATATTAATTTCTGTCTTATTTAGGGATTCTTCTGTTACTTCTTGGTAGAACAATTCCATATTTACGGTCGAATAATAAGTGCACTTTTTTTGTCCCGCTGATTTTTGCCTCTTTTGAACTATTTTGCTGCTTACTGGGCCACCTTCAGGAAACAACTGACTAGCGTCTCAAAGGGTCACTAGTTCTTCGGTAACCAAACATTATAAACAGTGATAAATATCACTTGCATTGTGTGTTTGCATAAACCTTGTTTCTTAACGTTGAAATTTACACTTTACACAATGGACAATATTAATCATAATAAATTATTAAACTGCACAATATTAAAAGTTAAGTGTTTATAATGCTAAAGTTCGTGAGGTCTTGACATTTGCTGAAAAACTGTTAAACTGAGCAGTCTTATTTTATTTTGTACACCAAACATGTTTTTAACCTTGTAAACTAAACTTTAAGCAATGGACAATATTAACACTACATTTAAAATACACAATGTTATTGTAAGCCGGCCGCTGTGGCAGAGCGGTTCTAGGCGCTTCGGTCCAGAACCGCACTGCTGCTACAGTCGCAGGTTCGAATCCTGCCTCGGGCTTGGATGTGTGTGATGTCATTAAGTTAGTTAGGGTTAAGTAGTTCTAACAAGGGAACCTCCCCATCGCAACCCCCTCAGATTTAGTTATAAGTTGGCACATTGGATAGGCCTTGAAAAACTGAACATAGATCAATCGAGAAAACAGGAAGAAGTTGTGTGGAACTATGAAAAAAATAAGCAAAATTTGCAAACTGAGTAGTCCATGCAAAGATAGGCAACATCAGGGATGATTTGAACTGAGGAGCGCCGTGGTCCCGTGGTTAGCGTGAGCAGCTGCGGAACGAGAGATCTTTGGTTCAAGTCTTCCTTCGATCCTAAAATTTTATTTTCAGACAATTATCAAAGTTCAGGCACTCACACATAATCAACTTCGCTTTCTAAAATTCCAGGACATGTTCAGATTTGCTTGGACATATGCAGGATTTGACGGTCTACACACGGAAAAATTTGAAAACGTTACAAACATATGTTTTGACAGAGCACAGGGTGCGACTGTGAAACTGTTGGATTCATTTGTTGCAGTTTATGTGACAAACTCTTATGTTTTCATCACTTTTTTGGGAGTAATTCTCACATCCACAAGAAAACTTAAATCGGGCAATGTAGAAGAATCTTTTTACCCATTCGCCAAGTGTACAAGTTAGGTGGGTCGACAACATATTCCTGTCATGTGACGCACATGCCCTCACCAGTGTAGTATAGAATATATCAGACGTGTTTTCCTGTGGAGGAATCGGTTGACCTATGACCTTGCGATCAAATGTTTTCGTTTCCCATTGGAGAGGCTCGTCCTTTAGTCTACTAATCGCACGGTTTTGCGGTGCGGTCGCAAAACACAGACACTAAACTCATTACAGTGAACAGAGACGTCAATGAACGAATGGGCAGATCATAACTTTGCGAAAATAAAAAACAAATTTTCACTTGAGAGGAGACTTGAACCAAGGACCTCTTATTCCACAACTGCTCACGCTAACCACGGGACCACGGCGCTCCTGAGTTCAGGTTATCCTTGATGCTGCATATCTTCGCATAGACTACTCAGTTTGTACATTTTGCTTATTTTTTCATAGTTCCACACAACTTCTTCCTGTTTTCTCGATTGACCTGTGTTCAGTTTTTCAGGGCCTATCCACTGTGCCAACTTATAACTAAATCTGAGAGAGGTGCGATGGGGAGGTTCCCTTGTAAGTCTAGGGTACTGATGACCTCAGATGTTAAGTCCCATAGTGCTTGGAGCCATTTGAACCATTTGTTATTGTAAGAGGATGTATGGAGAGTGTAGGAAGAATGCAGTTCTTTGTTATAGGATATCACAATATACGTCAATCATTTCGACAGTTATTTATCAACGTTTTCAACAAGTTACGTGAAAGTTGTTGTGTAACACTTAGACAATATAAGAGAAGGAAACAAATGCGACAGAAAGGGGGCGGGGGATTAATGTTCTTGCTGCTGTTGCAGTTGATTCGCAAGTTAGCTCCCGCGTAATTGCACGAGGAAGTGGTACGAGTCAGGCAGGTATCCTACGCATTCTCCATGGACATAGGTTCCATTGCTATCACGTATCTCTCCATCAAGAGCTGCATGGAAACGATTATGAGAATGACGCTAATTTTTGTACGTCGACATTAAGACAGGATGCTCCAGATGTGTCGTGTATCTTGTTTAGTGATGAAGCCACTTTTACCAATCATGGCTAGGTAAACCGCCGAAATATGTCCCCTTGGTCTGTTGACAATTCCCGTTGGCTTCATCAGGTGGAACGTCAGCGTCCATGGGCTGTAAACGCGTGTTGTGGGATAGTGAACCATCTGCTCATAGGCTCATGTTTCATACACGGAACACTGATCGCGCAAAAGTGTCCCATCCTCCTAACCGATCGTCTTCCACGGATGCTAGGAGACGTCCCTCTGCATACAAGGAGGAACCTGTGGTACGAACATGACGGCTGTCCAGCACATAGTGCACGAAGTACTACGGCATGTCTTCGCGAACTGTCTCCAAATCGTTGAATTGTACCTTGGCCTGCACGTTTCCCGGATCTGACGCATGTAGACTGTTTACTGTGGGGAAAGCTGAAAGTCGTTGTTTACAAGGACATATCAACTACACCCACAGTACGCAACAACGTATTACTGCAGCCTGCCCGGGCATCTCTGCTGAAATGCTAGCACGTGTGCAGCAGTCGTTCCGTACCAGACTGGAAACGTGTAGTGCCGCAATCGGTGGTTATTCCGAACACAGTGTGTGATGGTCAATTTTCTCGTTACTGGTCAGAATCCACATAACTAACGTATGCACTTGTGTTGTCCTTTAGTGTATCACAATACGATATCTCGTAAACGACTCGCACAAGAATACTGAAACAAACACCACTGACATTCTAATTTATCCAACCTTTAGTTTGTTAGTGTCAATAGGCATTGCTCCATTTTAAAAAGAAGTGTATTTTCGCACAAAAAACACGCTTTCTAAGTATTAGTACAATCTGTTGACTGGCTAACAATACGAGCCCCTTACTACAAATCTAATCTGCGAAAACAGCGCATCAGTAGCACTTTCTATTTCCTCAATATTTGCGGAGCAAGTTTTAGGTTATTCACCATGTATATTTGAAATAGGTTGCCTGTGTTGATTAGCTGGAAGTTTAACATCAAAAATTTAACTTTCCTCTTTTAACTCTCGGTGTTTTCCTTCTTTGTTGAGGATCGGAACATTAAAACGGTAAATGATTTGAACAAAGGAGACACGACTACAAAGCGTTAGCTGGAGTTGCCGTGGTTTTGTGTGGAACATGGCCGCGGCATTTGTGGCCGGCGAGGTAATTGCGTTAGCCGAGCCCGCATGTGGCTGCCACCACCTGCTCCGCCCGGCCCCAAAACGTGCATTAGCACAGACGCAGGGCAGCAAGCGGCACCAAGCACAACCCACACCATTCACGAGACGGGTAACGCCGTTTTCATCTCAACAGATTTTCGACGAATATGCAGCGACCTCGGTGAATTAATGGAGCTGTCAGGTAATAACAATAATTTAACAATGAAATGCAGTTGTGCTGTGCAGGTAGACTCTTCACTTTTAGCAAATTTAATTATTGTTTTTTACAGCCCATAGTTACAGACATATTAAAAATAAGTCATTCACTTTTTCGTTACACTCGCTAATGGAGCGGGGAAAAACGATTATCTATAAGCTTCCGTACGAGCCCTGATTTCTCTAATGACTTCGCCGTCATTACGTAAGATGTATGTTGGTTGCAGTAGGATCTTCCTGCAGTCTTTCGAAAATACCGGTTCTTTAAACTTTCTCAAAGGCTTTTCGCGAAAAGAACATTCTTTTCCCTGCAAGGATTCCCATCTGAGTTTACGGAGCAAAAAAAAAAAAAAAAAAAAAAAAAAAAAATTGGTTCAAATGGCTCTGAGCACTATGGGACTTAACATCTGTGGTCATCAGTCCCCTAGAATTTGGAACTACTTAAACCTAACTAACCTAAGGACATCGCACACACCCATGCCCGAGGCAGGATTCGAACCTACGACCGTAGCAGTTGCGCGGTTCCGGACAGAAGCGCCTAGAACCGCTAGACCACCGCGGCCGGCTTTACGGAGCATTTCCAGAACACTTGCGTTTAGATCGCAGCTAACGGTAACAAATCTCGCAACACAGTTCTGAAATTCTTCGATGTCTTCCTTTAATCCGATATGGTAGATCTGGTGAAGATCCCAAACTCTCGAGTAATACTCAAGAATAGGTTGTACAATTGTTCTGTACGCTTTCTCCTTTATAGATGACCTACATGTTCCTATAAGTATCCCAATAAACTGGAGTCATCATATACGTTCATAGCAACCGACCTTACGTGCTCGTCCCATGTGATATTGCTTTGCAGTGTTATGCCTAGATGTTCAATCGATGCGACTGTGTCAAGCAGCTTACTAACAGTACTTTATTCGAACATTTCAGGAATATGTTTTCTACTCATTTGCATTAACTTACATTTTTTCCACATGTAGAGCAAGCTAGGATTCATCACATCAAATAGAAATTTTATCCAAGCCATCCTGTATCCTCCTACAGTCACTCAAAGGCGACACTTCCCCGTACACTACAGCGTCATCAGCAATCAGTCGTAGAGTGCTGCTCATCCTGTCCTTCAGATCGTTGTCCTATCACACGTCCCTGGGCCACTTATGTCAATACCTTTGTCTCCGATGTACATTCGTCGTCCAGCACAACTTACTGGATTCTATCACTTAAAAAGTCTTAGAGCCACCCACATATCTGAGAATCTATTCCGTATGCTCGGATGTTCGTTGTTAGTGGGTTTACGCAGGAAGAAAAATTAGAAAACCGATAATTCTTCAATAAGTATCTGCTGCTGTTTCAACATGATCGACTTGCACTTTTCTTCTGTAGACATTCATTAAAGGTTGGAAATAAATCAGTGTCGAATAGGAGCTGCTGTTCAGTTACAACATACGGGGTTGTTAGAATTAAAGTTTAGCTACTTGACAGGGCTCCCATTAATAACGAGTGGTCGTATGACAATGAAACGTTGCGTAAACATTTGTAAGGACATTCAGAAGAGAAATAACGGATAAATGGTTGAAGAGAACACATTTTAATTTCCACACGAGAGAGTAAAATTTGTTAATTAGGTAACATAGTTACGAACCAGGTTACAAATGTCGCTGAATGTGACGACCATCTGCATCGACGGCAGCCGGCAGCCGGCCGGAGTGGCCGAGCGGTTAAAGGCGCTACAGTCTGGAACCGCACGACCGCTACGGTCGCAGGTTCGAATCCTGCCTCGGGCATGGATGTGTGTGATGTCCTTAGGTTAGTTAGGTTTAAGTAGTTCTAAGTGACTTATGACCACAGCAGTTGAGTCCCATAGTGCTCAGAGCCATTTGAACCATTTGACGGCAGCCGGGAACCGCTTTAGAGGTACCATTTCACTACTGTTCGCAGCGCTTTTCGAATGGTAGACCATAGAATGTTCAGCTGTCGTGGCACAGCCTGTTCACTGCTTGAAGATCGCACATTGGGTGCAGCATTCTCATCCGTGGCAAAAGTAACTTCCTCATCAACTTGTGGCGCAATTGATCGTCGACCTCTCCCAGGAGCACTTTCCAAATAGCCAGTTAATTCCAACTTGCGAATCATGTTGTTCTACCCCGGTGCGAAAATATTATTTCTCCTATTCCTTCAATGCGTCGATACTCGGGAAAAGCAGCAACACTACAGCTGTCGTTTTGATAAAACAGTTTTACGAGTAAAGCCTTGCTCACCTTCTCCAGGTTACATGGTGCGCCTGACTGAGGAAGGAGTTAACATTGCCCCCTCACGACCACTCTAGACTCTTACAAGGGAACCTCCCCATCGCACCCCCCTCAGATTTAGTTATACGTTCGCACAGTGGATAGGCCTTGAAAAACTGAACACAGGTCAACCGAGAAAACAGGAAGAAGTTGTGTGGAACTATGAAAAAAATAAGCAAAATATACACACTGAGTAGTCCATGCGCAAGATAGGCAACATCAAGAAGAGTGTTAGCTAAGGAGCGCCGTGGTCCCGTGGTTAGCGTGAGCAGCTGCGGAACGAGAGGTCCTTGGTTGAAGTATTCACTCGAGTGAAAAGTTTAATTTTTAATTTTCAGTTTATGTGACGAACTCCTATGATTTCATCACTTTTTTGGGAGTGATTATCACATCCACAAGAAAACCTAAATCGGGCAAGGTAGAAGAATCTTTTTACCCATTCGCCAAGTGTACAAGTTAGGTGGGTCGACAACATATTCCTGTCATGTGACGCACATGCCGTCAGCAGTGTCGTATAGAATATATCAGACGTGTTTTCCAGTGGAGGAATCGGTTGACCTATGACCTTGCGATCAAATGTTTTCGGTTCCCATTGGAGAGGCACGTCCTTTCGTCTACTAATCGCACGGCTTTGCGGTGCGGTCGCAAAACACAGACACCAAACTTATTACAGTGAACAGAGACGGCAATGAACGAACGGACAGATCATAACTTTGCGAAAATAAAGAAAGTAAACTTTTCACTCGAGGGAAGACTTGAACCCAGGAATTCTCGTTCCGCAACTGCTCACGCTAACCACAGGACCACGTCACTCCTGTGCTCACGTTATCCTTGATGTTGCCTATCTTGCGCATGGACTACTCAATTTGTATATTTTGCTTATTTTTTCATAGTTCCACACAACTTCTTCCTGTTTTCTCGATTGATCTGTGTTCAGTTTTTTCAAGGCCTATCCACTGTGCCAAGTTATAACCAAATCTGAGGGGGGTGCGATGGGGAGGTTCCCTTGTTAGGTGTGCCATTCTTTCTCCGCACTTCGCATTCGCTTGAACTAAACAGTCTTCTTTACGTAGACGCACGAACAAAAAGCAAAACTATGTAGACAATTGTATCGATTATTATACGAAAACTTTTCGTAATCTGTCAGTCACGAAACCTGAACTATCGATAATACCTCGCAGGATTAATATTTACAACAGTGATTACTGGCGAAATATACGGGAGAAACAGGCGGTCAGTAAGGGAGCCGAGAGAATTAAAAAACTATTGCTGTAATACGGAAGATACTGGGAAATACGGGAGAGTTGATATCCCTAATTTCAACAAATTCTTCGGAAGTTGCATTTGGCCTCGTCCTTCAGGTCGCCGTCTCGTGTTTGCCTGTGTGAACAGCAGCAGTCGGCGGCAGCAGCAAGCGAGCGTCAGGCCGCGAGGCGGCGCAGCCTGCCGAAAGACAGGACGTGGCCGGGTCAAGGAACCGCTCCTCCCCCACCGTGGCTATAATTGCGCCCGCAGCCAGGGATTAGCCAACAACGACATCACGCTCCAGCCATCCGCACACATCATCTCTCTTACCATCTCACTTCTCTCTTCATTACAGTCTGCGAAATATGATTCATATACTTCCTTGAACAGCTACAAAGAAGAATTATTCCCCAACGTATTATGCGCTAACTCCAAAAAGGAACGGTTCTGTGAACGTTTGAAGCCGAGCGTGCACAACACAAAACGCCATTGCCACAAGTCGTTACCGATGCCTTCATCCCTATTCGTATCGATTTGAGTAAACCTGATCTGCTGGAGCGTTTTTTGGGCGGTTTTACTCAAAATGTGAACGGAGGCCTCATTTGGAGGAACGCTCCAAGAATAACACACAGCCGAAGCGAAATTGTCAACATTGCTTCAAATTTGGCTGTATGTCTATTCACTGGATTGTGGGAAGATAGAGACGCCAGCGGCGATGTGCTCAGCGACGAAAAGGCCTTTGAGGACGAAAATGTGGGCTCATCAGGTCAAAATAGTAGAAAGCGGCCATCCACTAACCGGGACGATAACTACACTATGTAATCAAAAGTGTCCGGACACCCCAAATCATACGTTTTTCGTATTAGGTGCATTTCTCTGCCACCTGCTGCCAGGTACTCCAGATCAGCGACCAGAGTAATCATTAGACATCGTGAGAGAGCAGAATAGGGCGCTTCGCGGAACTCACGGACTTCGAACGTGGTCAGGTGATTGGGTGTCACTTGTGTCATACGTCTGTACGCGAGATTTCTACACTCTTAAAACATCCCTAGCTCCGTTGTTTCCGAGGTGATAGCGAAGTGGGAACGTGAAGGGTCACGTACAGCACAAAAGCGTATGGGCCGACATCTTCTGTTGACTGATAGACACCGCCGACAGTTGAAGAGGGTCGTAATGTGTAAGAGGCAGACAACTATCCAGAACACCACACGGGAATTCCAAGCTGCATCATGATCCACTGCAAGTACTATGACAGTTAGACGGGAGGTGAGAAAACTTGGATTTCATGGTCGAGAGGCGCCTCGTAAGCCACACATCACGCCAGTAAGTGCCAAACGACGCCTCACTTGGTGTAAGAAGCGAAAACATTTGACGACTGAACAGTGGAAAAACGTTTTGTGGAGTGACGAATAACGGTACACAATGTGACGATAGTATGGCAGGGTGTGGGTATGGCGTATGCCCGATGAACGTCGTCTGCCAGCGTGTGTAGTGCCAACAGTAAAATTCGGTGGCGGTGGTGTTATGGTGTGGTCGTGTTTTTCATGGAAGGGCTTGCACGCCTTGTTGTTTTGCGTGGCACTATCACAGCACAGGCCTACATTGATGTTTTAAGCACCTTCTTCTTTGCCACTGTTGAAGAGCAATTCAGGGATGGCAATTGCACCTCTCAACACGATCGAGCACCTGTTCATAATGCACGGCCTGTGGTGCAGTGGTTACACGACAATAACGTCTCTGTAATGGACTAGCCTGCACAGAGTCCTGACCTGAATCCTATAGAACACCTTTGGGATGTTTCGGAACTCCGACTTCGTGCAAGGCCTCACCGACCGACATCGATACCTCTCCTCAGTGCAGCACTCCGTGAAGAATGGGCTGCTATTCCCCAAGAAAGCTTCCAGCACCTGATTGAACGTATGCGTGCGAGAGTGGAAGCTGTCATAAAGGCTACGGGTGGGCCAACACCATACTGAATTCCAGCATTACCGGTGGAGGGCGCCACGAACTCGTATATCATTTTCAGCCAGATGTCCGGACACTTTTGATCACATAGTGTATTATAGACCAGACATCGATGATATCCCGTAAGTTTCAAACTGTGTCGTTTCTTTATATGATAAGTATTTGCCGAACGTTAAACGCGGTTTTCTCAAAACCATGTTTTTTGGCTTGGTTGTCGTCTCCCACCCTACAATTTTCATTCGATTTTGGTGATTTTTGGTCTCCTTTGAAGCAAATTGAATTCTTTTCAGCTCATCGTAGCCGATTTTTTTAATGTTGATATTTAGTATTTTTTTAGCCAAAAAAGATGGATCCAAAAAATGGCCATTCTTTCAAATATGTATAATTTTGCCAAAAAGTCTTTCTTTTTCCAAATTCGTACGATGAACAAAAATTATATCTGTAAGGATCAGGGTGATATGCCAGTTTAATGTGTCAGATACCCACAACCGGAGTTACAGCGACAACCGCCGATCTACATTCTTTCAGAGCTGCCTCGGGAAAATCCCAACTACACAGTGAAGAAATTAATATTTTTCAATAAAAAACCAATAAGGACTTCGATGTATGCTTTATTCATTGCAGCAAACCCAATTTGTCTAATACGTTCTGGTACGGAGGGGAAAAAACCTGAATTTGAGTATTATTTTCGTCCGTCACCCTGTCGTTCCCCCTTAAGAAAAGCTAATTGGAATATCGAAGTGCTTCATTGAGAAAGATCGTATTAGTTGCAGTATGTCCTTGCCTTCCTCAGTCGTGTAAACCAGTTCCCCTAACTACACTATCTGATCAAAAATACCTTGAAATTCCAGTGGAACGCGGAATTGACCACTATATGTCACGAGGGGCGGACCTGCCAGAATAAAAGGCGGCGGGGAGTTTTGTGTCTTCAGTAGCCAAGTAGTAACAGCAGAATGTGTCGGCCAGGAGAGCTCAGTGATTAGTCATTGAATGTGACGTAAGTAACAAATCCATCAGGGACATTTAAGTTCTTCTAAAGCTGCCAAAGTCGACCGTGGTGACGTGATTTTGAAGCAGTAACGTGTGGGGAACAACCACAACTAAATCAGGATCAGCCAGACGTCATGTACGGACAGACAGGGGCCGTCGAGCATAACGGATGGTGGTCGTAAAGCGTCGCATAAAATCAGCGGAAAGAATCTGTTATGATGCGAGTCGGTAAACGTTATGATCCGAGTAGTCCAGTGTTACGTCCGCGCTGCTAACGATAAATGGTTGAAGGTGGCCAGAGGATCTGTCTCCATAGGAATCTGCACAGGCAAGCAAAATATTAGCTGACATAAGTGCACTTTAAATAAGTATAATGCACTCAATTTATTCGAAAGAACTGCTACATTGTTGACAACTTGTTGTAGCCGTGGGGAGTTATAAGCAGAGGCGTCTAAATACACTAGGTTAGAATTATATATTAATACCGTCAGCTGCTGGCGGGTGTTGATGTGTATCAACGGGGACCTGTGAAAATGTGTGCCCAGTCCGGGACTAGAACCCGGGATCACCTGCTTAACTGGCAGACGCTCTATCCATCTGAGCCACCGAGGGCACAGAGGATAGTGCGACTGCAGGGACTATCTCGCGCACGCCTCCCACGAGACCCACAGTCTCACCTTACACGTTCACACACTACATTCGTAGTGTCCATACCCAACACACCTCATTACTCGTGGAAGACATTCTTACCAAGTCCCGTAAGAGTTCGGGTAATATGTGTGCATCCGCACAGAAGAAGGAGGTCATGGCCGATATTGCCAGAACTATGTACTTATATGGATATAGTGTCATAGTTCTGTCAATACAGGCCATGACCTTTTCTGTGCGGATGCACACATATTACCCGAACTCTTACGGGACTTGGTAAGAATGTCTTCCACGAGTAATGAGTGTGTTGGGTACGGACACTACGAATGTAGTGTGTGGACATATAAGGTGAGACTGTGGGTCTCGCGGGAGGCGTGCGCTAGATAGTCCCTGCAGTCGCACTATCCTCTGTGCCCTCGGTGGCTCAGATGGATAGAGCGCGTGCCATGTAAGCAGGAGATCCCAGATTCGAGTCCCGGTCGGGCCACACATTTTCACCTGACCTCACTGATATATATATCAAGGCCCGTCAGCAGCTGAAGGTATTAATATATAATTATAATTTTGTTCTAGACGGCTGCAGGTCATCAATGACATCATATCCACATAAGTAAATACACGGAATGTTGCTGCTAGAGCTAACTATCAAAAATTCGGTGTTACGTTCGGCACCAACTAACAACTAGAAGTAATGTTGTGCTAGAAGACTGGCGTCCAAGTGCCCGCCGCTTATAACACCGGCCTGGCGGTCTTCGTTAGTCGGTGACCTGGAGGTTCTTCATTGTTGGCGATGTTCATAGCACCGCTCGCAGCGCCCGTAGAAATATACGAGGCGCCGGCTGCGGCTGTATCGATAGGCTACGATACCACAGAATAAGTCGTGTGTTCCACGTGCCACCAGCAGACCAGCCAGCACAATGACTGTGAGTGGGGTATTAAAAAGAATTGAGTACAGTGTTCGAGCAGCTCCTTAATAAGCCACGCATTTCCTGTAGTCAATGATGAGCGACGATTGAGGCGGTGCAAAGAGCGACGCCACTGGGCAGTGCATGACTGGGAACGAGTGATTTGTAGTCATGAATGACGCTATACCCTGTGGCAGTCCGATGGAACGGTTTGGGTTTGGCGAATGAGAGGAGAATGTTACCTGCCATTACGTGTAGAGTCAACAGTGAAGTACGGAAGAGGTGGTGTTATGGTGTGGGAGTATTTTTCGTTGTTAGGGCGCGATTCCCTTATTACGCTTAAGAAACCGCTAGATGTTCAAGAATGTGAACGGATTTTACAGCACTGCGTACAATAGAGGAACAGTTCGGAAATGATAATTGTATCAACATGACAATGTACCTTTTCATAGCGGTATCTGTGAAACACTGGTTTGTGGACAATAACATTCCTGAATGGATTGGCCTGCCAAGAGTCCGGACCAGAACCTAATGGAATACCTACTTCGCTCCAGATCCCAGCGTTCCAGATCACTATCTTCTCTGGTTTCGGCTCTTGACGAAGAACAGCCTGCCATTCCTCCACAGCCATTCAAACACATAACTGTAACTGTCCACAGCAGAGTTCAAGCCGTCATAAAGAGGAAGGGTGGACACACCCGATATCAATGTTCACTAATAGATGTCCGGATACTTTTGATCAGATAGTGGATATATAAGGCGACCAAAGGCGATTGATCGTTCTTGGCGAACATAACATTCAGCTCACTGAATTTTTGTCTTCTGTTGTCGAATATTTTCTGTGCTTGTTGATTTGGAAAAAGTTGGAATGCATTAATTGCAAAGGCTATGTATGAAAGACAGCGGACAGAATGCACCTACAGACGCTGTCAGTAACATTTTGTCTTTTCACTGCTTCCAGTACTGGGTGTTTTATTTTCATAAATACAATTAACAAACAAACGAAATTTCAAGAACTGAAAAATGTGTACCCTTTGTATTTGTAAACTGTGGCATATAGTTTCTTAGGCAACATAATGTTTCACGGGTTTGCACAAAAGCGGTTGTAATATTGAAACGCAACGTAATTGTTCATGAATACAGCAATAATACTGGAACTCAGTACTTCATGGGATATCCATTGTGATTTATAATCGCTTTCAAACACTCTTTCATTTTATCAATGGTTTCTGTTATACACTGGGGCCCAATTAGTTACCATTCTGCCTTCAGCTTTTTTTCCTAATTTTCTTTTGTGTTGATTGTAGTTCTCATGACCCTTCTGTCGAGTTCGTCCAATAATTTAATGTATGTCGACTGAGGTGATGGCTAAGTAACATTAGGACAATTATAGAGAAGTCATTCGTTTCCAAATTATTATGTTTTCTTCGTTCATCATAATGGAAAAAATTGAATGTAGATCTTATCCCTAATTTGTCTGCACTCCTGTGCAAATTTTGCTTCAGGATGTTGAGACATCCCTCTTTGTTTAATGTGCTGTTAATCAAAGTGATCTCCCCCCTACCGGATGACGAAATGCAACACTGTAGCAAAACACTTTCACCCCTGTTTTTTACAGTTTGATGCATATGTTTAGCCCGCCGCTCATTGTTTGGCTTTCGACACACCATAGTTCTTAAATCTATTGAAAACGCTTTCAATTTCCTCTCATCAAGAAATATAACATAGTTACACCACTCTGATCTTTTGTTATCTTGGTCCTTTGCGAACTGATACCTTTTGTCTCGGTTCACTTCGTTCTCGTGTGACCTTTCCCTTGCCACTCTCCCGTTGTGCCCTTTTTCTGTTACAACCCTCCGGACGGTTGATTCACTTACTTGCGTACCACATTTTGAAACAGCTGGATTGCAGTTCTAGGTGCACTTAATTAGCGTTTCTCTTTCAAAAATGGTTCAAATGGCTCTGAGCACTATGGGACTTAACGTCTGTGGTCATCAGTCCCCTAGAACTTAGAACTACGTAAACCTAACTAACCTAAGGACATTACACACATCCATGCCCGAGGCAGGATTCGAACCTGCGACCGTAGCAGTCGCGCGGTTCCGGACTGAGCGCCTGAACCGCTAGACCACCGCGGCCGGCGTTTCTCTTTCTTTCAGCTTCCTTGGCTGCCCTTTTTGAGGGACAGATTCTACGTGATCATGCTCCTCAGGTCTGTTTATAAGATCCTTAATCGTACTTACGGGTAATGTATGCAAACTAACATTATCTTACTGGCTGCCATCTTCACACGGTGAAAGATGGTTAATTGTCGCTATCTGAAAGTCGTGTCAGTTCCGCTGTGTCCATCTCCACCTTGAAGACTACGCCGTAGAACGAGAAATTAACAAGCTAGCGCAAAGGGCGAAACAGGCCGCATCACACACCATGCGCATTTATACGACGGAACTCAAGTCATGCTTTTATATGAACAAATGTTAAAGATTCATTCCTTTATTATACTCTCAACATGTTACAGTGATTCATTGACGCTTTCGTCTTTAACAGCTATCTCCCTACCGTCCCGAACAACCATGTTTGTGTAATTTTGATACACAGTCATTGAATTTACATCGAAAATTGTTAGAAACAGTGGCTGATCGGATATTGACAACAGCATCTGTGTACAGAAAATGGGGACTGAACAGTAGCTTTCAGTAGACTTCCAAGGACGCTGTAAAACAAGCGCTGGAATAATGAACTGCTGGGAAAATCATTTTCGACAATCGCGAACTTACATGCCTTTCTGGCTATATAAATTAATGTGTCAGAATGAGATATCCAGAAAAGATAACGATATAGTGTGAGTGGGGTCAATATTAAACACTTTTCCGCGAACTGTTACGGCATCTTGTGAAGTACCACTTTTTTTTTTTATAATTCATGAGCATTTGTCCCATTTGATGCTGTCCCACGGCTTTCCTTTCCTTGTGCTACTGTTTTTATTTCTACGTAACTGTTGCACCCGATATCGTCTATTATCTGTTTTGTATATTCTAATCTTGGTCTGCTCCCCTTATTTTCCCTCTCTACTCTTCCACCCATTTCCAAGTTAAGTACACTGTCTGATCAAAAGTATCCAGACACCCCTACGTAATGCGGAATTGACTACTAGATGTCACGAGAGGGGGACTGGCCGAGAGTCTGTTGTTGTCATCTGAGAAGCAGTGACAGCAGGATGGTTCGATCGGGAGAGCTCAGTGACTTCCAACGTGGATTACTCACTGGATGCCACCTCAGTAACAACCCCGTCGTCGACATTTGAATCCGTCTAAAGCCTCCCAAGTCCACTGTTGGTGATGTGATTATGAAGTAGAAACGCGAAGGAACAGCAGCAGCAGCAGCCAGATGAAGACCAGACAGACATCATAAACGGACGGACAGGGATCGTCGAACGTTGCGAAGGTTGGATGTAAAAAATCGCATGAATTCAGCGGAAGGAACCACTCGTGAGCTCCAAAGTGCTACCAGCTGTCCAGCTGGCATACTGCTGATGAAGACAATTATGTAACCGGGAACATTAGACATCTGAAGATGGGCATGACTCCCGAGACCGATTATGGCACTGACACAAAGCATTTTAAAAACATTTGTGGCTTTAGCACCAACATTAAACAAACTTTGTTTTTCTCCAAAACTTTAACGCATATTTCAAGAACAGCAAAAGGGACCTAGGACTGCCATCAGGAAAGTTCTTTTATTGAACAAAACTTTCTTCCCTGGTGCCAATTTACACTACTGCCCATTAAAATTGCTACACCAAGAAGAAATGCAGATGTTAAACGGGTATTCATTGGACAAATATATAATACTAGAACTGACATGTGATTACATTTTCACGCAATTTGGGTGCATAGATCCTGAGAAATCAGTACCCAGAACAACCACCTCTTGGCGTAATAACGGCCTTGATACGCCTGGGCATTGAGTCAAACAGAGCTTGGACGGTGTGTACAGATACAGCTGCCCATGCAGCTTCAACACGATACCACAGTTCATCAAGAGTACTGACTGGCGTATTGTGACGAGCCAGTTGCTCGGCCACCATTGACCAGACGTTTTCAGTTGCTGAGATATCTGGAGAATGTGCTGGCCAGGGCAGCAGTCGAATATTTTCTGTATCCGGAAAGGCTCGTATAGGACCTGCAACATGCGGTCGTGCATTATCCCGCTGAGGTGTAGGGTTTCGCAGAGATCGAATGGAGGGTAGAGCCACGGGTCGTAACACATCTGAAATGAAATGTTCAAAGTGCCGTCAATGCGAACAGGAGGTGACCGAGACGTGTAACCAATGGCACCCCATACCATCACGCCAGGTGATACGCCAGTATGGCGATGACGAATACACGCTTCCAATGTGCGTTCACCGCGATGTCGCCAAACACGGATGCGACCATCATGATGCTGTAAACGGAACCTGGATTCATCCCAAAAAATGACGTTTTGCCACTCGTGCACCCAGGTTCGTCGTTGAGTACACCATCGCAGGCGCTTCTGTCTGTGATGCACCGTCAAGGGTAACCACAGCCATGGTCTCCGAGCTGATAGTCCATGCTGCTGCAAACGTCGTCGAACTGTTCGTGCAGATGATTGGTGTCTTGCAAAGGTCCCCATCTGTTGACTCAGGGATCGACGCTTGGCTGCACGATCCGTTACAGCCATGCGGATAAAATGCCCGTCATCTCGACTGCTAGTGATACGAGGCCGTTGGGATCCAGCACGGCGTTCCGTATTACCCTCCTGAACCCACCGATTCCATATTCTGCTAACACTCATTGGATCTCGACCAACGCGAGCAGCAATGTCACGATACGATAAACCGCAATCGCGATACGCTACAATCCGAGCTTTATCAAAGTCGGAAACGTGACGGTACGCATTTATCCTCCTTACACGAGGCATCACAATAACGTTTCACCAGGCAAACCCGGTCAACTGCTGTTCGTGTATGAGAAATCGGTTGGAAACTTTCCTCATGTCAGCACGTTGTAGGTGTCGCCACCGGCGCCAACCTTGTGTGAATGCTCTGAAGAACTAATCATTTGCATATCACAGCATCTTCTTCCTGTCGGTTAAATTTCGCGTCTGTAGCACGTCATCTTCATGGTGTAGCAATTTTAATGGCCAGTAGTGTACTTCTGATGTTTTCCTTGTTTCGGCCATCCTGTGTAATCTTGTTTGTCTCACGGCTGCAGGGGAAGATCGCCTGAGACAAGTCCATCATTGCTATCTACGAGTCGCGTCTCGAGCTCACTACGATAGGATCTCCAGTGACGAGAGCTATTTGCAAGGAAGAAAACTCATCTCAGCTCTCTTTAAACAGCTTTTCAAATATACGACTGAAATACAACGTGTGGACAAAAATATGAAAACACCAAAAACTCAACGTATTGCCGTACCTAATACAGTATAAGAAAACCGTTGGCATTCAAAACAGCTCCCTGTCGTCTCGGAATGGATAAATACAGGCCCTGTTTGGTTTTCGAGGGAATCTATTAACATTCTTCCTTGGACAGTACATCACAATTAGAGATCAAAACTGTACAACAGGTTGGATCTGATCAGCCATAATGATCACATAATTCTTGGCAGTAATGCGAGCTTGCAGAGTACCCGTGGGACCCATAGAATAGCACGATATTGCTCCGTAAATCATCACCGAACCTCTGCCATGTTTTATTCTTGGGGCGTCAACTCGGCAAGAAGTTGGAAACAGTGTGCATCAAGACTCATCCAGCCAAATTATATCTACATCTACATGGATCATGGATACTCTACAAATCACATTTAAGTGCCTGGCAGAGGGTTCATCGAACCACCTTCACATTTCTCGTTATTCCAATCTCGTATAGCACGCGGAAAGAATGAGCACCAATATCTTTCCGTACGGGCTCTGATTTCCCTTATTTTATCTTGGTGATCGTTCCTCCCTATGTAAGTCGGTGTCAACAAAATATTTTCGCATTCGGAGGAGAAAGTTGGTGATTGGAATTTGGTGAGAAGATTCCGTCGCAACGAAAAACGCCTTTCTTTTAATAATGTCCATCCCAAATCCTGTATCACTTCTGTGACACTCTCTCCCATATTTCGCGATAATACAAAACGTGCTGCCTTTCTTTGAACTTTTCGATGTAGTCCGTCAGTCATATCTGGTAAGGATCCCACACCGCGCAACAGTATTCTAAAAGAGGACGGACAAGCGTTGTGTAGGCAGTCTCCTTTGTAGGTCTGTTACATCTTCTAAGTGTCCTGCCAATAAAACGCAGTCTTTGGTTAGCCTTCCCCACGACATTTTCTGTGTGTTCCTTCCAATTTAAGTTGTTCGTAATTGTAATACCTAGATATTTAGTTGAATTTATGCCTTTTAGATTAGACTGCTAACAGGAACTCAAACTTCGATTACACGATAAATCAGTCATGTGGATGACCTCACACTTTTCGTTGTTTAAGGTCAACTGCCACTTTTCGCACCATTCCGACTTCCTTCCATTCCTCTATAGTCAACGTTTTATGGCTTCGACACAAATTTTTCGTGTTACGGGCATTTGCATCATTGATGAGTGCTTTTGAAATTCCAGCTCGCCCTGCAGCTCTTGGTGCATGGAACTCCGTGTTGGTTTGGTGCTAACAAAGTTCGTCAGTACGGCATTGAGTTCTTCAGTCACTTTTGCAGCTGTGGTCCTCTTATTTTCCGCCAAAATCATTTTTAGTGAGCTACTGTCACGATCGCTCAACACACATTTTCGTCCGCTGTGTGATTTAGCTGATCGTGTTTTTCTGTTTCCGCTGTATGCGGTATAAATCTTCGATACAGTGCCTCTTGAAACGCCAAAACTTCGGCTGCCTCGGTCACGGAAGCACACACACGATAGGAGCACCAACAATTTACCCACGTACTAATTCAGTCAGCGCCGACATAATGCACTCAGAACTACCGAGAACATTGTACCGAGCACGACTAACAGTTGCAACGTATTGAGAACATTGCACAAGTGCCTTTCGTATTCAAACACCACGGCGCAATCTGCATTTCTCACGGTGTTTCCAAATTTATGTCTAACCCCCGTGGGTTCAAAAAATAGTTCAAATGGCTCTGAGCACTATGGGACTTAACATCTGAGGTCATCAGTCGCCTAGAACTTAGAACTACTTAAACCTAACTAACCTAAGGACATCACACACATTCATGCCCGAGGCAGGATTCGAACCTGCGACCGTAGCAGTCTCGCGGGTCTGGACTGAAGCACCTAGAACCGCACGGTCACCGCGGCCGGCTCCCCCGTGGGAACGAAATGTGAAGTCTTTGTCTAGATTGTCTGTAATTGATGCTGTGGCTTCTGAGAATATTTTCATCTCCATAGATCTGTATCGTTCGGCCAAATGCTTTCTGGGAAGGGCCGAACGAAGTGATGCAACAGTGAAATACTTGGCTTATATTTGAGAGGAACTAAATGGGAATACGAGGTCAGATGCTCGTGATTTTCTTCACTGGTTATTTTACTGAATACTTCCAGTAAATTATAACACGACCACTGCAGATTCCGAAGAGCTTCTTTCTACAAGAGACCTAGAGCTCAATATGTCATCGCTGTTTGTTGTTACGTCTCAAGAGCCCTTTGTCCATTTAAATCAAAATGCTAGCAAAAGACGGCGATATTTTAATATTATCTTTTTCCTGGTGATTCATGGGAAGGGGGAAGAATGGCTTGTATGTGTAAATAGTACTTGAGGATCTTCAAAGCAAACATCTGACTCAGCTTCTGTATAGTTCAGAATGCATTTACGTCGTGTCTGTAACTGTTCATTTTTCCATTCAGAAAGTATGAAATACAGCGTAGCAAGTCTTAAACTACGGCGCTACGCTCTAAGGCAGTAGCAACTGACCAATTGTAACGCCTGACCCCAAGTCAAGTATAACTGCCACTGCTCACTTAAAGTATTTGCCGCCGCCGACTGTTAGTTTAACCTCAATTGCTCCATTTCCAAACGGTACACAGCTCTCCGAAATTAGCTAAATTGGCGATACTGCACAGATTTGTTGGGTAATCAAAAATCCCAAATAAAACTTGTATGTACTGGGATTGGCCAGTCCGAATGGCTGATTACGCTAATCAAATATATCGTCAATACATAAGATTGTGTTCATTTGGTGTGAACTGGTGTAATAGTCTATGATTAATAGACAGTAAGATTCATGTACATCCCCTTCTCCGAAAGCCACTTTACACTCGGTGGCAGAGAGTGGTTGGAGTATCACTGTCACATCCTACCTTCCCTACTGAATCGGCAAAGGGTGCGCGGGAAGAACAACAACTGTTTGCAAGCCCCCGTATGAGCTCGAACCTCCCTAATTTTACCGTTATGGTCTTCTCGCGAGGTATATGTAGGAGTTGACTCTCTTAGGAAATAACACCCTCGAAAATTTAAAAGCAAACCACACCGTGATGCACAACACTTCAGTTTTTCGTCTGCCACTGGAGTGCATGAGCATCTTCAAATGTTCAAATGGGTGTGAAATCTTATGGGACTTAACTGCTAAGGTCATCAGTCCCGAAGCTTACACACTACTTAACCCAAATTATCCTAATGACAAACACACACATCCATCAGTCCCTAAGCTTACACACTACTTAACCTAAATTATCCTAAGGAAAAACACACACACCCATGCCCGAGGGAGGACTCGAACCTCCGCCGGGACCAGCCGCACAGTCCATGACTGCAGCGCCTTAGACCGCTCGGCTAATCCCGCGCGGCTGAGCATCTTCGTGATGCTTACTAAACGAGTTCGTGGCCAAAAACCTCCGCACAAATCCGTGTACACTGTCAGCAGGTATTTAAAGGTGGGACAATATACGAGTATTGCGATAGTAAACAACGCTGACCTACCTTCGACTGGAAACAGTAATTGCAAGAACATTTTTTATCAATTGTAAACTATTCCACCGACAACCGTCGCTTCAAAATGAACAGCAATGAAAATAACCTTTGGATGATATTCCATCATCTAATATATGGCGCGAGTTTTAGAATAGATCAGCTTAGTTGGACCAATAAACATCAGCAAGAGGTTTACGGACAGCTTATTTCCTCTTAACCCCATCAGTACACAGTGCATACAGTCTGGCAGTGAACTAGTGAGAAACAGACTTCTATTAGAACAATGAAATCTACTAATCGCCGCGCGGGATTAGCCGAGCGGTCTGAGGCGTTGCAGTCATGGACTGTGCGGCTGGTCCCGGCGGAGGTTCGAGTCCTCCCTCGGGCATGGGTGTGTGTGTTTGTCCTTAGGATAATTTAGGTTGAGTAGTGTGTAAGCTTAGGGACTGATGACCTTAGCAGTTAAGTCCCATAAAATTTCATACACATTTGAACATTTGAGATCTATTAATCGGCGAAGTCGAACATTTTAAATTTTAAGAAGTAAAGGTACATAGAAATTTTTCTTCTAAATATTTTACAAAAAATGTAATGCAGAAAATTAGTACTATTTCATTTTTATCGGCAGTTATTTGCCATTTATCACCATACAAATATCTGATGCATTTTGTAGCGCATGCATCTCACCTGGACGTTTAAAACTCGAAATCCCGAAACCGTTTCTTCCCATTTACGAGGTAGCGACGCTACCTCCGTATCACTGAGACTGACTACAGCTGACTTCATTAAAACACTCTCCTTCATCACGGACACTAAAACGGGAAAATTAGTTTCCTGTGCCTCTTTTTGTTCTGTGGTAGCATATTCTAGGGTATCTCTATACATTTATAAATAATATTCTTGGCCTTGAAAGGGATCTCAGAATGCTGCGCGTTTTCCATTTACGAGTTTCGCGTAGGCACTCCTTCAAGTGTCTAGGAACTGCAATTTTGGTATCTCAGTGCATACACTATTACTCCAGCGTAAGATTTGTGGTAATTACACTGCCTGACAAAAAAAAAAAAAAAAAAAAAAAAATGAAGCACACAGAAAGGGAGGAGGAACAGAAATGAAACTCGACTGCTTGAGATGATATGTGATGTTTCTGCAGTGATTACAAAATCGAGTGAAATTTAAAAAGAACTTGGCAATATAGGCCTACTTATCAGTACAACGTTGTACCCTCTCTGGCCTGGATGCAAGCAGTCATGCGGTTAAGAAAAGTGTCACAAAGGTGTTGTGTCCCCTCCTGAGATAAGATGCCTCACAGCTATTGTAACTGGTCCTGATATCCCGGCCGATACTGGCACTGGGACAGAGTTGACGTCCGAGCTGTTTGTTCCCACACATGTTCGATCGAGGACAAATCTGGGGATCTTGCCGGCCGTGGGAGTACTTTAACATCACGCTGACAGTTCATAGCGTCACGTGCCATATGTGGGCGCGGAATGTCGTATTGAAAAATGGCACCACAATACGGTTACGTGAGAAGTAACACATGAGAACGCAGGATGTCCATTCCGTACATTTGTGCTGTCGCATTTCCTTGAATCGCTACCAATTGTGACCTGAAGTCGTACCCAATGGCTCCCCACACCATGACGCCAGGAGTTGCACCTCTGAGCTTCTCTAAAACACTGGAATTATGGACTTCTCCCCAGGTCACCGCCATACTCGCTGACGATGGTCATCTGTGGTAGTGCAGAACTGCGATTAATCGCTAACACAATGCGACGCCATTCACTGGCACTCCATGCTTCCCGGTCACGACAAAGGGAGGGCATAATGAGGCCCTTTCAAACTCTGTCAGATGTAAATAACGCTGTCTCAAACGAGAACTCAGCATTTCCTTGTCTTTCACAGTGATCACACGGCATCTTACGCTGTTCTCGCCCGTTACAGGCCTTACCAGCTCTTTTAACAACAATAAACTCGGACAACTTTAACGCACTCTTGGCGACTGTTTTACCTATCACAGAAAATTACAGCGTTGATTGTTCACATATCCGCCGATGGAGAGATAGTGTAAGAAGAAATATTGCCATCCGTCAACCACTTCTTTTTATTTCAGGTAGTGTACTGTGGCGTCAGAATGAATCATTGACTCTGCAGCGGAATTTTTCTTATTTTGAAACTTCCTGGCGGATTAAAAGTCTGTACCGGACCGGAATTCGAACCTGGAACGTTGCATTTCGTGGGCAATGCTCTTACCGTCTGAACTATCCAGTTCGACTCACGACACACGCTCCTCAGTTTTACTTCCCCCAGTATCTCTCTGGAAACAATCCCCTAGCCTATGGCTAAGCCATTTCTCCGCAGTGTCATTTCTTTCACAATTGTTAGTCCAGCAGGGTATACAGGAGAGGCTCTGCAAAGCTTGGAAGGTGGGAGAGATATACTGCCACAAGTAAAGTTGTGACGGGGAAGGGGGCGGGGATCTTCAGTTGTGCCCGGAAACTCAATTGTTAAGATCATTGCCTGTTAAACGCAGGGTTCCGGGTTCGAGTCGCGGCCCGGCTCATAGTTTTAATCTGCCAGGAATTTCGATACGGCGTGACTGAAAAGAAACTGTAGTATTCATTCAGTGAAAACTTTACATAACGGCGATTAGTTCTTAAGGAACGTCCGCCTGCTTAGCTGGGTGGTAACGTGCTTGCCTCCCATTCGATTTCTGGCCGGGTTGGAGATTTTCTCCGCTCGTGGACTGGGTGTTGTGTTGTCCTCATCATCATTTCATCCCTATTACCGGCACGCAAGTCGGCCAATGAGGCGTCGACTGTAACAAGACTTGCACTTGGCGGCCGAACTTCCCTTGATGGGCCTCACGGCCAACAATGCCATACGCTCATTTCATTTTTTTTTCTTGAGGAACACTTCCATAAGCATTGTAAACTATTCCGCTGGTTTTCAGTATAATTCCAATAAATGAGAAAAATGTATGATGAATGTCAGATTAAGGTGAAAGGCTTACTTGAGGTACGTTTCTATTCCTACAGGAGCACCAGAGTTTTTGAAGTTTCAGTGCTGTGAAGAACTTTCATAATATTGCATATCTCTTTGTTTTAGTGTTTTTTTGTGAGTCAGCATTATGTAAGTACCGGATGATTGAAAAGAAAGAAAAGATTTCAATTATTTAATACAAATAAACTATAAGAGATAGAAACACATTGCACATGTCAACGGATAGAGGAAGGATCACAGTTCTGACACAGCTGCGCTATTGTTTGTTTGTAGCAACATAGCAACTACACTGTAAGAGAAATCATTTTGTGCGTTGGAATTTTCGCGAAGTCGATCCACTGCTGTGGTGCAGCGTGCATTCTGCCGTCGATACAGCAAGAACGCCGCTCTGCACAAGCAGATTTATGACTGGCACACAAAATAAGAATATAGTGAAAATTATAAATGCATCTCAAACTTTATATAAAGACTTCTTGAAGACGATAGGTATGACGACATGAGCATATTAAAAAATTAAAATAGAAAAACGCAAAATCGAACAAAGTCAACACAGCTAGAAATAGGATCCTTTAGAAAATGTTGGAATAATATTAGTGCACCATAAATTTGCGATTTTGCTGTATTTGACAAAAAATCTGCATTTTTAAATGTACCAGGTAGGGTCGGAACGTAACACACAGTAATTTTTTTCTCCCCTGGTACCGCAACTGGAATGATGAAATTTCGCAACGATATAGTTTGAAGATTGCACTACAGAGGGTGTTTTGTTTTCATGCGCAGCGCTAGCGAGAGAATCCTGAACTACGAATGAAACATGGCGCGCATGTTACTGTCGTCAGCTTGTGAAGAGCAGCGAAGTGTAGTTCGATATTTGTGGGCCAAAGAGCATGAAACGAGCGAAATTCACAGGGACATGCGTGGCGTGTATGGTTGCGACTGTATGGACCGAAGCAATATCTCCACGTGGTGTGTATACTTCCAAGACGGCCGTGTGAACCTTAGTGATTCGCCACGCTCCGGGCGGCGGATGTAGCTGCAACCCCGCAGAATGTCTGAGCCATTCCGGCAGCAATTTTGAACGACCGGCCTGTGCAACTGCGAACGTTATCGAAAGTGTTCAGCATTTCCAATGGTACGATGTACGATATAGTTCATGACACGTTGAAATTTTGTAAAGTTAGTGCTAGCTGGGTGCCTAAGAACTGGACAGACAATCGCAAGGGTAGGCGAATGACGACAAGCTTGGATCACTTAAGACGTTACGCCACAGAAGGGCATGAATTTTTGAAAGGAATCGTCACCGGCGATGAGCCGTGAGCGCACCACTACACACACGAAACCAACTAGGCCTCTATGGAGTGGAAACATGCTGGTTCCCCAGTATGAAAAAAATTCAAAGTGACTCAGTCTGTTAGGAAAGTGCTTGTGACAGTGTTCTGGGATATGTATTGTGTGTTATTGGTGGATTCGGAGGAAGACGGGACCACTGTGAATGCTGCAGCCTACATTGAAACTTTGGTTAAGTTGTGTTGTGCCCTTCGTGACAAACGCCACAGCATTTATGCTAACGGTGTCAAACTTCTTCATATCAGTCCTCGTCGCCATGTTGCTGCTTCTGTTCGTGAGAAAATCGCCAGATTTGGGTGGGAGGTGATCCAGCATCCACCATACAGTCCGGACCTCGCACCCTCGGACTTTCATCTGTTTGGTCAGATGAAGAAATTCCTGGCTGGCCAACGCTTTGTGACAGATGCGGAAATGAAATCAGGAGTCCGCAGATGGCTATACTTCAACCAAACCGACTTCTGCGAACAGGGCATATTTAAATTGGTACCACGATGGGAGAAATGTGTTGAGAACGTTGGTGACTATGTTGAAAAGTAGGTAAAAGATGTAAGTTCATTTGTGAATTTTTTTTTATGTCTGTTAAACTTTATTACCAAAAAGTTCTTGTGTGTTACTTTCCGATCTTCCGTCGTGTACGTATGTTGTATCGCACGTAAGGAATGAAGATGACATTTAGCCTAGTGAAGCCGTTTGCAGAGCTGCGCAGCCGCCTGCTGGCAGAGGACGGTCCCGTGATTGGAGGCAATTGGCTGCGCGACGCAGGCATCCGGCGCGCCTTCACAGCGGCGCCGCTTGCCGCCGTATCCAGCTATCTGTACTGCGCCACGCGTCATTGTTTTCCGATCGTGCCAGCTGACGTAGACACACCAGTCAACAACACGCGAGATTAACCTGTCGATTGGATGCCAATATCACGCCCCTCACATGTGAACTTCGCGAGTTTGCGCACTATGAACGATTTTAAGTGCCGTTGTCTGTTCGCAGCTCTCGCGCGTGATCGAATGAACAGAGAGTAAACACGGGAGTTTCCCGTATTTTCGCAAGTAATGACGCCGTATCTATGTGTGTATGAATTGTTCGTCCTGCGGTGAAAACAATGCGGCGCAATATTAGTATTAGTCAAACGTTTAGCTTTTCATCCAGAACGTAATGAATGATACAACAGGCAATATAATGACATGAGATAACTGTTGAAAAGAATGCTCTAGCTGACAATGGACACTACAGTATTATAAATGTTTAATATTAACATCAGTGGAATCAAAAAGCGTACAGGTTTACATTATTGTGACACGTCACATTTGTTTACACTTGACTGAATCCTTGTGCTTATTATTGAGTTCGTTTAAGTTTTGGGCCATCCCACGCAATTCCCCTGCGAAGCTGAAGGTTTTAGCAGAAGTGGTTTCCCATTGCCTTGCACCGACCTGTGAATGATGTGGCAAATGTAACTGTGTCGCTTGGACGACAGTGACGAGTGCTTACTGTAGAGAGTGCTGTACGTGTGGCATTTTGGACGACAATAACAATTAAATACAGGTATCACAGACGGCGAAACTTGCTGATAGCAGCACATTGTACTCGAAGTAGCATGGAAATGAGTTTGACATCATTAGCCGACGGACGGATCGTCTAGAGTGTTACAATTTTTGACTCCACGAGCACTGAAAAGAGGTTTGCGATTTAATCCAGAAAATTCGTGCACAGACTGGTGATCAGGAAGTGCACGGCAAAACTTCTCTCCCGCCCACCTCTCCCTTACTGGCCAAATACTGGTAATCAACATTTCTCCCTCCCCCCCCCCCCCCCTAAGATTCCAGTCGGCTAACTGCGCATCGAGTGTGCGTCACTGAAGAGATGTGTCTGACATCGCTATACGAGGGCTACTCGGAAAGTAAGGTTCGACTGTGCGCGAAAGGGGAGCCACAGTGAAAATACGATAAAGCTTTACACAGATGGACTGGGAAGTGTCGCTAGTTTGCCCATCGATTGCATCACATCGTTCCTTTCAGTTCTGAGCGCACAATGAGCACGTAAATATGCCTAGAAAATAGTGTCTCCCACCAAGTATGGGGGCCTGGTGAGAGATTCCGCCAGATTTCATGCAGCCCACTTAACATAACTGTCCTGCGCTGCCTTCTTCATGAAAATTCTCGGCCGCTCTCTGCAGGGACAATGAAGATGCTCCTGCAGCGTTTTCTGTGAGAAGTGTTTGATCGCCCACAATACAGATAGTAACTGCTGTAGACCAGCGCAAAGAATTGCTGGAAAGCACAGGAGGTTGCTTTCTGTGATGAGGGTATTGGAAAGTTGGTAGAACGCTACGACAAATGAGTCGGAGCGGCAACTATGTAAAGAAGTAGCTTGAAGGTGTAGCTAACTGTTGCAAATAAAAAAAATTTATTTTCACAGTGGTTTCCATTTCGCGACAAATCGGACCTTACTTTCCGAACAGCCCTCGTATAACACGCTCAGCTGCATCAACTGAAAGTTGTTTATTCTTGGACAGACGGTGGGATTGACGGATAATTTCTACTCTGAAAACCACTACGAACTACACGACAGATGGTACATCCCGTTCCAGTTTCGCGACAAATCGGACCTTACTTTCCGAACAGCCCTCGTATAACACGCTCAGCTGCATCAACTGAAAGTTGTTTATTCTTGGACAGACGGTGGGATTGACGGATAATTTCTACTCTGAAAACCACTACGAACTACACGACAGATGGTACATCCCGTTCCAGTCATATATGGAGCAGAGGAGGAATGATTGCTGAAATGCGTCTGTGCGTGCTGTAATTACCATAATCTGATGACCTCCCGATCCCTTTGGGAGCGGTAAGTAGTGGTGGTAGTATATTCCAGGATTCATCACTTGAAGCTGGTTCTTGAAACTCTGTAAGTAGGCTGTCGGGGGTAGTTTGTGTCTATCTTCAAGCTTCTACCACTTCAGTTTTTTCGGCATCTCAGTGACGCTCTCCCCTGTTCCAAACGAACGAACCTGCGAACATCTGCGCTGCTCCTCTTTGTATAGGTTCAATATTCCCTGTTATGAGCCGGCGGCCGAGCTGTTCTAGGCGCTTCAGTCCGGAACCGCGCGACTGCTACGGTCGTAGGTTCGAATCCTGCCTCGGGCATGGGTGTGTGTGATGTCCTTAGGTTAGTTAGGTTTAAGTAGTTCTACGTTCTAGGGGACTGATGACCTCAGATGTTAAGTCCCATAGTGCTCAGAGCTATTTGAACCATTTTTCCCTGTTATGCCTGTTTGATATAGGTCCCACACACTTAAGTCGTATTCTTGGATGTGTCGTATGATTGTTGTGTAAGCAGTCTATATTGTAGACTCATAACATTTTCCCATTATCCTAGTATTCAGCTGATGTCTATCACCTGTTTTACCTGCGATTGAGCCTATGTGAATATTCCATTTGACATCCCTACACGTTGCTACACCCAAGTATTTATATGAGTTGACTGATTCCAATTGTGACTCATTGACGTCACAATTGTAAGATACTACGTCTTTTTCATTTTATGATATGCAAAACTTTACATTTCTGAACATTTTACCCGAGTTGCTAATCGTTGCGCTAGTTTGAAATCTTATCAAGACCTCATTGAATACTTGTGCAGCTACTTTGAGACAGTTCTTCATTACAGACAGCTGCACCATCTGCAAGAAGATCGAGGTTGTTATTAATATTGTCTGCAACGCTGTTAATATGCAATATAAACAGCAAGAGCCCCATATTAATTGTTTTGGACATTGTGATATGACATACTATAAAGTGAGCTGGTCGGGCGCAGTGTGTGAATTACACGCATTGTGGCCACAGAGCAGCATGGCTGGGACCACGCGGAACTGTCAGATCTCTGTGCTACCAGGATGTGACGTCATGCCCATCAGGCTGCAGTCACAGAGGTATGAACAGCGTTGTAGACGTTTGCACACGAGCAGCGAGAACTACTGTAATTACAGTAAAGCACAATACACTGTTTTAAAGAGGAGAAAAGGACGAATCAGGGAATCTATAGATATACTATTGAGATGATATTAAGAGAAGTTACAGTGCCGAGGAACTTCGAATAAAGGAAATTTAGTAAATAATTGATAACTATTGTAATTTTAATTGCACAAAAGATATCAACCTACCAGCTAGTAGCTCTCATCGACATACATTGACTGATTTTAGAATGAAATTTTCATTCTACAACGGAGTGTGCGCTGATATGAAACTGCCGGCCGGTATGGCCGGTCGGTTCTAGGCGCTTAAGTCTGGAACCGCGTGACCGCTACGGTCGCAGGTTCGAATCCTGCCTCGGACATGGATGTGTGTGATGTCCTTAGGTTAGTTAGGTTTAAGTAGTTCTAAGTTCTAGGGGACTGATGACCACAGATCTTAAGTCCCATAGTGCTCAGAACCATTTGAACCATTTGATATCAAACTTCCTCGCAGATTAAAACTGTGTGCCGGACCGAGGCACGAACTCGAGACCTTTGCCTTTCGCGAGCAAGTGCTCTACCGACTGAGCTACCGAAGCACCACTCACGCCCTGTCCTCACAGCTTTAATTCCGCCAGTACCTCGTCTCCTACCTTGCCCGCGAAAGGCAAAGGTCCCGAGTTCGAGTCTCGGTCCGGCACACAGTTTTAATCTGCCAGGAAGTTTCATTGACTGATTTGTTCGTGTGTTCTGTATTATGTAATTAACCTCTGAGAGACCGAGCGAGGTGGCGTAGTGGTTAAACACTGGACTCGCATTCGGGAGGACGGCGGTTCAATCCCGCGCCCGGCCATCCTGATTTAGGTTTTCCGTGATTTCCCTAAATCGCTCCAGGCAAATGCCGGGATGGTTCCTTTGAAAGCGCACGGCCGACTTCCTTCCCAGTCCTTCTCTAATCCGATGAGACCGATGACCTCGCTGTCTGGTCTCCTTCCCAAACAACCCCCCCCCCCCCCAACCTCTGAGAGACATTTTATTTGGTCATTTGATTAAAAACAGCATATTTTATACACCAAAAAAGTTACATCAACAGAAAGGCGGTATATGATGGCAGATGTATAAACACATCACTGATAACATTTAGTTTACGAGTTTTGTGTGTTTAATTGGTATTTTAATTAACTGTTTATCATTTTGAGTAGTTTTGCCCTTAATGTAAATATGGTTAAACTTACATTAATTCTGATTATAGCAGTGGAAAGAATAGGTCAGTCCCTGATAGAGATTCCATACGTGTTTGTATAATAATTATTCAAGACGCAGAGAGCATAAACTGAATTTGATTACTACAATTGAAACATGTATTTGTTTAACTTTAATTCGTGGTCAAACTAATTTACATAGAATCAAGTATAATGTCTCATTTTATTCAGATTTTTAGCACTCATGTAATGGCGTATCCAGATTTAAGACTGAATCATTATACACTGTCCAGTCACATTAATGTGACCACCAGCCAAAAGCCTTTTGCAGCGCAGACTGCTGCGAGTGGTACAGGAAGAGTCAATGAGATTCTCTAAGGTATCGACAGGGATATGGAGCCATGCCGACTCCATTGTCATGGCCAGCTGCGCTAGGTTTCTCCGTAGAGGATCCATGGCGCGAACAGCCCACTTGAGATGGTCCCACAGATTTTCGATTGCGTTTAAAAGGGGAGTATAGTAAACTCATCCTCGTGCTTTTTTCGAATCGTGCACATACACTGCGAGCTGTATGACATATTACCTTGTCCTACAGGTAGATGTCATCGTGCCGATAATGAACAAACTGCACGATCCCAAGGATACATGCATTCTTGTGATGATCCATTGTGCCTTCCGGAATGACGAGATCACCCAGCTGAGGAGACACTGTTGATAGCCCCTTGGTTCATTTGGGCGGTCTGTTGCTCGACAAAATAATGGTTCAAATGCCTCTGAGCACTATGCGACTTAACTTCTGAGGTCATCAGTCGCCTAGAACTTAGAACTAATTAAACCTAACTAACCTAAGGACATCACACACATCCATGCCCGAGGCAGGATTCGAACCTGCGACCGTAGCGATCTCTCGGTTCCAGACTGTAGCGCCTAGAACCGCACGGCCACTCCGGCCGTGTTGCTCCGCAGTCGCACATTTGTTCGCCTGTAGAAATCTCCACTGCTGTCGTTCACCCCTGTCATCTATGGCCCGGGGTACACCACAGCTGCTTCATAGCAGGTTTTGGATAATGCCATTTTGCTATGCATGGTGTATTTTAACCACAGCGGCATGCGAACAGTTTACAGATACAGCCATTACAAAACTGCTTCCACCATTCGCCCGAAAGCCAATGATCATGCTCTTTTGGGCGTCAGATAAATAGTTCCGTTTCCGCATTACGACAACGACTGCACTCTTACCCGCGTTCCCCTGACACGCTTTATATACCCTCCACTGCTAGTGCTGTCACCTGTCGACTGTGAATGGTTACTTCACGTTGGCATCCAACATAGGTGGTTGACGTCGAACACAGGTGACGATCGCATTAATGTGACTGGACCGTGTATAAAGAATTGTAAATAAGGTTTGTGATTGCTCTAAGTCGCTAAGTGATGTAGATACTTGGAATTTCCGGGGATGGAAGTGGCAGACTTGTAAAACGTGGTGGACAGCTTATCTGAGGGTATGGTTCTGGACAGAGTTGTAAGGGCAAGACCTATACAGGTTTGGGCAGTGGTCTAGCCTCACACCTTCCTACGACGACCGTCACGATACTTGGAAATACTATGCGATAGTTAGAGAAATCGGCAGTGATCAGGACTCTGATTTATTCTGCCAGTATTTCAGTGGAACTTGTATTTTTTTCGAGTTACATTATGTGTCTGACAGATTTGTATTTTATTTTGTTAGTGTTGATTTGACTTCGAACACTGCAAACCCTTGCTGTGTTTCCAGTTATTTTAACTGTATAGTGTGTTTCCTAACCCCTATATTGGGGACTCGACCTATTTTCGATTCACTTAACTTCGTAGTAGAGTTTAACCACCAGCCTACATTCTGTATTTAGGCTGTTTTTACACTCTAGGTTGTTTAGTAAGGAAATCAAACACGAATGGCTGTGACATAATGAAGCAAACAAGGGCAATATGTGACAAAATGAGATGATAATCCTCCGTTTAGATAGCTTTTTCCTGTGGAATGCTGGGATAGTGAAGAGTACCGAGTTTCAGTAATAGTATACATTCATGGAAGTTCTTTAATTCTTCTTGTAAATCACGTTTATTGAAGGAACAGAGCAACCAATCGCCAACTGGAGATGGGTGGAAGCCTGAAACCCGTACTGGCGTAAATAAAAATACACAAAGAAGTGGCTGTTTGTTGTATTTCTTGAAATAATATAATCCACAGCCACGGAGGTCAACAACCAGTAAAATGGATTGCTTTGCATCCCTAAATGTTAGCAACGGGAGCAAACTAAATGGGGAGAATAAATGGGAATAAAGTGACCGACAACACTTGACAAATAGTTGTGATGCAAGAGTGACATGGAACTACCCGCTACAGAACATATTATTTATGGCATCAGTACACACAATTCAGCTCGCTTAAAATGAAAAGGACGTTTCCATGAGCAGTTTAGATTGGCATTCACTCTGGGCATCGTTTACGAGAGGCTGCTTGGAGAGTAACAGCGGTCAACACAGCATCGCAGAAATGTAAAAACGTAAGTATAGCACGACCAATCATTACAAATTCTGCCGAAGGACCATTATGCTGATAGACGACACCCATTAAAAAAGAAACCTATACCGTGATCTGTGACTTCGTATATACATCCGTAATGTTTCCAAAGAGTATGAGACAATAACTGGGATCTATTTGTAGAAGAATGCAGATTACATAGAACACAGTGTGTGTTTGTGTTTGTGGGTGGGGGGGAAGGGTGATAGATCGTCACATTGCTGTCTTGAAAAGATTGATCGTTTGGCACTGGCTGTCACATGTCGTTCATTGTGAGTAACTGTTGAGCATTGATCACAGTAGTGGGTTCATGTTAAGCGTAGAAGTATGTTTGTGCAATGTTGATAAGATTGTTTATTTCAAAGAAATCCAGAGGGGCTGTCCAAGTTAACTTCCGATGGTATAACGTGAGTAGTTCTTAATCTAGTAGCGCATTGTACTCTCATCCCATACAGCCTAAGTTACCTTATTCCACTTGCAAATAATCTTTATTATCAAAATGCCTTCTCTCAGTAGTGACAGAAACTACGTTCTGCGGCAAAATTAGCTCCACAATTTAGGAAAATATCCACCGAGAAAAAAAAGGTCGACATTGGTTGCTACCCACATTTTAGGAACCTGCTTGGATGGCCATTAGGGTTCAGATTTGTTTTAATTCTGGAAAACGGCAGTCTGTGTTGATACTCATTGCATAAGCGAAGAACAAGAACAAGAAAAAGAAAAATGTCGCAGTGACAGTTAATTCGGATTTTCAATTCACCAACTTATTTCTACCGAACGAGCTTTGTTACACTTTTATTGTTTTCTCTGAGTGTGAGGGAAGGAAAAGTAGTTTATCAGCAACTAAAGGATCACCTACAGGACAATTTACTGTTGAAAATCCATTTTAATGGTAGTTGAGCTCTGTGAGTATGGATTATATTATTTTAAGAAATACGTCAACCAGCCATTTGCTTATGTATTTTTATTTATGCCAATAGTTGTTCGAGCTTTCACTTATCTTTATTTGCCGTTATACGTAATTTAATCCTCAGTAAGTACATCGTTAGAACATCGACAGCAATTGGGATGCTGCAGCTGGCCTGTACAGAATAAAAATTTGGTTTATCTACTACACGTCGCGAGCTTTATGATATATTACTGTTTTGGTGTATTTAATTTGTACTCTGACTATTGTTATTCCGATTCTTGCGTTTATAGAGGTGGGACTTTATTTTACTGTTTAGCTCATCTATTAATTTTGGATTGTAGCGATTATTGTAAGCAGTTGCCTTAATGGTGTTTAGTTCATAAATTTGGTCATGTGTTCCTAATGGAATTTTGTGCAATCTGTTGAGCAGTGTTCTGTATGAAGCCATTTTGTGCTTATCTGGGTGCCATGAGGTTTTATTGATTGTAACATCTGTGTATGTTGATTTCCTATAAACCTGACATTTATGTCTGTTGTTGGAGCTACATGGAGAGATCCAGGAAATTCTGATGCAGTTTATTAATTTCTCCTGTTTTAACATCGAATAATATTAGTTTATCATCAATATGTTTTTTAATGTGTTACTTTGTTAAGATACAAGAGGAAAAGTGTTTGTGTCACATCTATAAACTCGCAATAACAACAAGCAGCTGTAGATGTTCTAACGATGTACTTACTGAAGATTCAGATATATATTACGCCAATCGAAGATGGATGAAAGTCTGAAACGCGTATTGGCTTGAATAAAAATACAGAAAATAGTGTCTGTTTGATGTATTTCTTGAAGTAATACTGTCAAAAGCCACGGAGCTCAACAACTAGAATATGGAGAAGTTATTGATGACACTACCTCGCCAAATAATGAGGGACTTACATACCTTCAGAAAGTGAAAAGTTGATTTAGAAAGAGCAGTTCTTAGCATCAACGTCAACAAAAAGTGTTGAAGTCCAACTATGACTCTGAGATATATCACAGCGAATATTAACAGTCAAAGCAAAACGGCAAAAATTGCTAAAGAAGGAAGTGAAATTATATGGCTCCAGACTGAAATCAGAAACCAGCACAGAAAAAAAAGAGTTTCTAAACTAAAAGTTGTATATTCTACATTCGGATCTAAGTAATCAACTTACAGTCACACACTCCAAGTATGTATTAGATTTTGTCAGTGTGGGAGTTGTGAAAGAACAGCTTAACATTAGATGGAGACTTAAAAAGAAGTTGACAAAATTGATAACATCACATATACAAAAGGTAAATGACCGCATGCCCTCACTGAGCATAATTTCTTTGAACTTGTGGTAAATTCAACTAACATTATTTTTAATGAGAAAGAAGTAAAGGTGGTGAATGAAGGACTCCAACGTAACACCAGCCCCGACCTTAATAAAAATAACTTTACAGAATTAACTGGAGCCACTAAAATAGCCTATGACACTGAAGAACTTAGCCAGAAAAATCAGATTGCCATAGGCCACAAAGTAAACGCTTTTATCATCATACAAGCGCAGAAAGTAAATTATAGTGGCATTTACTTGCTGATATTTTCATCAATACCTTAAATGTAAATTCTTTAAAGAAAACCCCCAGAATGTTAACAAAGTAATGTATTACAAGATATATGCTGATGATATAAAATCTTATTTGATGATTCAACCGAAGTAAGTAAAGACCTTGCAGAAGAAATTAATATAATGCATCGGAAGACCATCTTCGCTGTTGAACACCAGACAGCCAAAGGTTTAAATTTCCTGGATCTCTCCATAAGTAGCTCCAACAGCAGATATAAATCTCAAGTATACAAGAAACCAACATAAACAGATACCACAATCACTAAAACCTCATGCCGCCCAGATAAGCGCAAAATGACTTCTTACAGAGCAACACTCAACAGACTGCACAAAAATCCATTAGAAAAAGCTGACCAAACTGATGAACTGAACACCATTAAAGTAATTGCTTACAGTAATGGCTACAATCCAGAATTAGTAGATGACCTAAATAGCAAAATAAATTCCGACATAACCAACCAGAAAGACAAACCGGCATTAAATAACATCACATCACAGCTAACAGAAAAATATGTCAGCATGCCATTTTTAGGAAAACTTTCATATAAAGTAGCAAACCTTTTCCGAAGAACATATGTCAGAATCAGTTTTTACACACATAACAAAATAAAGGACAAAGCCATCTACTGTGTTAAATATAACAAGAAGCCATACAGCTGATCAGGAGTATACAAACTTCACTGCAATTCATGTTCGAAGATGTACATTGGCCAAACAGGAAGAAATTTCGACATACGTTTCCTGGAACACACGGATGCTCTTCATCTAAAAAACTTAAGCAAATCTGTATATACCGTATCTGAAAGTAAACAGCAGATAACAGACATACCTCATAATTTACAAATACTCCACTTGGCCAACAAACGAAAAGAATGAACTTATTTGAAGAAAATGAAATTTATTCTCGCAAATATCCATCCTCGAATGACATCCTAAGTGACCATACAGAGTTACCCAACAAAATTTTTCTAAGGAATTTCCATAATTTGCTCATACAACCACACACTAAAGATAGTCATGAAAAAACGTAATACAGCGTGAGGCTATCCATTGCATATAGTAGTTCCACATCATGTAAGTATGTTGTTCTGCTTTATTGTTTTGTAAATATCACTCCAACTGTGAGAAAATTATGTAATATTCATTCTCTTGTATAAAATGTACTATATTATTTTTATATTGTTCCATTTAATCTCTTCAAACAGTCACTACCCCACTTATTTAATTACCATACAGAATACTCAGCACATTCAGGCTAAACAGTTTCAATTCGTTTTAGTCGTACAGAAACTGAAAGTAGAAATAATACTTCCATAAATTGTAAGTAAAATATAACTTCGATCTTAGATATAATTTTCCAAGTGTAAATAAAGATGTCAGTCGGCAACATGATGGAAACTGTGGTGTTTTTGAGCAAGATACAGGTGGAAAAGTGTTTGTGCCACATCTATATAAGCGAGATTCGGAATAAGAACAGGCATAGTACAAATTAAATACACCTAACCAGTAATGTATCGTAAATATACAGCTCGCGAAGTGTACAAGCTAAACAAAATTGCTATTTTTGCACAGGCCAGATGCAGGATTCCAACTGCTGTCGATTTTCTAACGATGTATTTACTGAAGATGCAGATATCTATTACGCAATTTGAAGGTGGGTGAAAGCCCAAAACACGTATTGACATAAATGAAAATACACAAAAAAGTAGTTGGTTGCTGTATTTCTTACAATAATAACGTCCTTTTGGTTTCGCAGATTTCGAAAATAATTGTAGACGCTTAAGTCACAGTATATTGACTTTGGTGTCAATACATTATCCATAACGGAAAAAGTGCGTCTAAAATTTTCTTCGTGTTATTCGATTTTGATTGACAGTGGAAGATAAAAGACGTTAATTATTTCAACCTCTTAATTATGCTGTTAACAGCAGATTGAAGATTTACGAAACAACAGTGTTGACGTTGCAAAACTCTGACGGTTGAAGGATGTTCGTAAAGCCCGCGTGAATACCGTTGCATCCAGCCACGCTGCTGCGTGTTAGCAGTCACGTAGCTTACTGCGACATCTGGACTTAACGACGCAGTAACTGCTTTTTGGGAGCTGCATGTACGTCATATGTCCTTTCTCGCAGCAACTATCTCTTCAATTGGTCTTCAGGATTGATCATTGCTACTGCATTCTGTTGGAGGTGCTTCTACATTTCAATGTGTTGAGAGTGTTGCTACATTTGTGACACTGTATTTCTTATTTAATATTATCTTCCTATTTATGGGTGTCAAAGCTGCTGAATTAATATTGAGATCCAACCATGTTAGGAATAAATTGACCTGATGTTTTCCGGAAGATCATAACAAATGTGAGAAAGTCAATAGAGGATTTTAATACTGTTTAAATTCGCCTAGCAGTTTTGCAAGAGCAGTGTAACTGTCTCGGAAGGGGCCTGCATACAAATATCAATCTGACATATGTAATGAGATAAAACTGAAATATAGGTAAAACAATTTTAAAATACCGTCGTATAAATTTCTGCTTCGTGTGCTGTGGCTTCCTACGTATGTAACGCGGTGGCAAAAGCTAAGTGTACTGTACTCTTCATTGCGCGTCCTCTAACCGCCCACGCTAACCATCGTCCTGTTCGTCTACAGTTCTGTTTATTATGATACGGAACAAATAGAGACACCTTAACGTAAGACTGAACACGGTACACTTTCATACTAAAGCTTTCAAAAGTAAATAAGCTGACGATAAAGATTATAACTGTTTGTCAAACCAATTAAATCGGCAAATATGTTTCGTAAGAACACACACACACACACACACACACACACACACACACACACAGAGGCGAGCGCGCCATTACGTACGTTATATAGATAGAATATTATAACTACTCAATTTAAGTGTGTGTTCGTCAACTTATAACGGGCAGCTGGTTTTCGTTGAATTCCAAACTACGTTGCCATGGGGTCGATGGTATACACCTATATGGTATCAAACATCCAAACACATATCACGCAGTTCCTGTAGATTACGAATGTTTAACTCATGTAGTTTCATCTAGTACTCTACAGTACACCAGATCTGTACCACTACTTGTCATTTCCCTCCCCTGTTCCACTCGCAAATGGAGCGAGGGAAAAACGACTGACTGAGCGTCTCCGAATGAGCCCTAATTTCTCGTATCTTATCTTCGTGGTCCTTACGCGTTGAATCGTTCGGCAGTCTGTTTCAACTGCTGGTTCTCTAAATTTTCTCAGTAGTGTTCCTCGAAAAGAACGTCGCCTTCCCTCCAGGTATTCCCATTTGAGTTACCGAAGCATCTCCGTAACACATACATGTTATTCGAACCTACCAGTAACAAATCTAGCCGCCCGCCTCTGAATTGCTTCGATGTCTTCCTTCAATCAGACCTGGGACGGATCCTACACACTCGAGCAGTACTCAAGAACAGGTCGTACCAGCGACGTATATGCGGTCTCCTTTGCAAGTGAACCACTCTTTCCTAAAATTCACCCAATAAACCGAAGTCGACCATTTGCCTTCCCTACCACAGTTATCACATGCTCGTTCCACCTCATATCGCTGTGCAACGTTACGCCCAGATATTTAAACGACTTGACTGCGTCAAGCAGGTCACTAGTGATATTGTATCTGAACATTACAGGTTTGTTATTCCTACTCATCTGCATTAACTTACATTTCCACATTTAGGGCAAGCTGCCGTTCATCACACCAACTGGAAATTTTGTCTAAGCCGTCTTGTATCTTCCTACAGTGACTCAACTTCTACACCTTTCCGTACACCACGGCATCATCAGCAAACAATCGCAGATTACTGTCCACGCTGTCCGCCAAATCATTTATGTATGTAGAGAACAACAGCGGTCCTATCACACGCTGGTGCCAAATAGCTAGTCGCCAACTCGTGGTTTCACCGTCCTTAGCTAATTTCCATAGAAGCTCACGACAGTAGCACGCCAACAGCAGAGCAGCAGTCCGCAGCTCGTGATCTAATGGTTACCGTCGCTACCTCATGATCGTTTCATACTGGTTTCATTTCCCTGCTAGGTCGGAAATTTTCTTTTCTCTGGGACCAAGTGTTTGTGTTGTCCGAATCATTTGATCTCATCTTCTTCGTAAAAACGCACAAGTCACCCAAGTTGCGTCATGTGGAAATACACTACTGGCCAGTAAAATTGCCACACCATGGAGATGACGTGCTACAGAAGCGAAATTTAACCAACAGCAAGAAGATGCTGTGATATGCAAATGATTGGCTTTTCAGAGTATTCAAACAAGGTTGGCTCCGGTGGCGACACCTACAACGTGCTGACAACCGATTTCTCATACACAAACAGCAGTTGACCAGCCTTGCCCGGTGAAACGTTGTTGTGATGCCTCGTGCAAGGAGGAGAAATGCGTACCATTCAGTTTCCGACTTTGATAAAGGTCGGATTGTAGCCTATGGCGATTGTGGTTTATCGTATCGCGACATTGCTGCTCGCGTTGGTCGAGATCCAATGACTGTTATCAGATTATGGAATCGGTGGGTTCAGGAGGGTAATACGGAACGCCGTGCTGGCTTCCAATGGCCTCGTATCACTAGCAGTCGAGATGACAGGCATCTTACCCGCATGGCTGCAACGCATCGTGCAGCCACGTCTCGATCCCTGAGTCAACAGATGGGGACGTTTGCAAGACAACAACCTTCTGCACGAACAGTTCGACGACGTTTGCAGCAGCATGGACTATCAGCTCGGAGACCATGGCTGCGGTTACCCTTGACGGTGCATCACGGACAGGAGCGCCTGCGATGGTGTTCTCAACGACGAACCTGGGTGCACGAATGGCAAAACGTCATTTTTTCGGATGAGTCCAGGTTCTGTTTACAGCATCGTGATGGTCACACCGCGGTGAACGCACATTGGAGACGTGTCTTCGTCATCGCCATACTGGCGTATCACCCGGCGTCATGGTATGGGGTACCATTGGTTACACGTCTCGGTCACCTCTTGTTCGCATTGACGGCAGTTTGAACAGTGGTCGTTACATTTCAGATGTGTTACGACCCTTGGTTCTACCCTTCATTCGATCCCTGCGAAACCCTATATTTCAGCAGGATAATTCACGCTGCTTCGTGATGACGGTGTTGTGTGATGTCCTTAGGTTAGTTAGGTTTAAGTAGTTCTAAGTTCTAGGGGACTGATGACCTTAGATGTTAAGTCCCATAGTGCTCAGAGCCATTTGAACCATTTTGATAATTCACGACCGCATGTTGCAGGTCCTGTGCGTGCCTTTCTGGATACAGAAAATGTTAGACTGCTGCCCTGGCCAGCACGTTCTCCACATCTCTCACCAATTGAAAACGTCTGGTCAATGGTGGCCGAGCAACTGGCTCGTCACAATACGCCAGTCACTACTCTTCATAAACTGTGGTATCGTGTTGAAGCTGCATGGGCAGCTGTACCTGTAAACGCCATCCAAGCTCTGTTTGACTCAATGCCCAGGCGTGTCAAGACCGTTATCACGGCCAGAGGTGGTTGTTCTAGGTACTGATTTCTCAGGATCTATGCACTCAAATTGCGTGAAAATGTAATCATATGTCATTTCTAGTATAATACATTTGTCCAATGAATACCCGTTAATCATCTGCATTTCTTCTTGGTGTAGTAATTGTAATGGCCAGTAGTGTAGTTGCAGCAGGTGTCGAACAACTCCAGGTGGAGTCTCCCGGCCAATAATACCATACGACGTTTCGCCTTTTCCGAGATACTCGTTCCCAGGCGCCGGACGACAATAATCTGCCCTTAGTCAAAGGTGCGTGTTGTCACAGTACGAGTCACATATTCGATTTAAATGTAATAATTAGTTAAATGTGTGGTCACAGGTATGTTTTAAGTGAACGCACCTTCTGTAGCAGGCGGATTTGACGTCATGCAGTGCGGTGGGTGGGGGAAGAGCTCGACAGAGCAAGCAGTATGCTATTCTGCTTTTGGCGTCCATAGGGCAGCGTCTTTCTGTAGTGTGGTACTAGCCAATGTGCTTTAATAAATGTGCTCAGTATGAGTATAGCTTAACCTATGACGACCTATACACTCTAAGATAAAAAAAAAAGCAACGCACCACGAAGGAATTATCCGAAAGGGACGTGTATCGGTAGATGTGATGTACATATGCAGATAGATAAAGAAATGGTTATTATTTCAGGAAAACTCCACAATTTTTTCCAGTGAATGAGCTTCAAATGGCTCTGAGCTCTATGGGACTTAACTTCTGAGGTCATCAGTCCCCTAGAACTTAGAACTACTTAAACCTAACTAACCTAAGGACATCACACACATCCATGCCCGAGGCAGGATTCGAACCTGCTTCCGTAGCGGTCGCGCGGTTCCAGACTGTAGCGCCTAGAACCGCTCGGCCACCCCGGCCGGCTGAATGAGCTTCACAAACTGATCCTTATGCAAGCAGTTATTCGGCATGGCATTGATTGATAGAGTTGCTGGATGTCCTTCTCTATCAGATCGTTCCAAATTCGGGAGGCCGACGGTTCAATCCCGTCTCCGGCCATTTTGATTTAGGTTTTCCGTGATTTCCCTAAATCGCTTCAGGCAAATGCCGGGATGGTTTCTTTGAAAGGGCACGGCCGATTTCCTTCCCCATCCTTCCCTCACCCGAGCTTGCGCTCCGTCTCTAATGACCTCGTTGTCGACGGGACGTTAAACACTAATCTCCTCCTCCTCCTCGTTCCAAATTCTGTCCAACTGGCGCGTTAGATCGTAGAAATGCCGAGCTGGTTGGAGAGCCCTGCCCATAATGTTCCAAACGTTCTCAAATGAGGAGAGATCAGGCGCCCTTGTTGGCCAAGGCAGGGTCTGGCACGAAGACAAGCAATACAAACTCTCGTCGTGTGTGAACGGGATTATTTTCCTGAAATGTAAGTCCAGGATCGCTTACCATGAAGTGCATCAAAACGGGGCGTAGAATATCGTCGACGTTCTATTGTGTAATAAGGGTGCCGCATATGACAACCAAAGGTGTCCTGATATGAAGAGAAATGGCCCCCTAGAACATCAATACTGGCTGTCAGCCCCTACGGTGGGCGACGGTCAGGTTGGTCTCCCACCGCTGTCTGGGGCGTCTCCAGACACGTCTTCGCTGGTCATCGGGGCTGGGTTCAAAGCGGGACTCGTCATTGAAGACAGTTCTCCTGGCAATGAGATTCTAAGCCGAAGGCATGTCTGGTGATGACCCAGACTGCGGTGGGATACCGACCTGACTGTTGCCCGCCATGCTGTTCGCCAACCAGGAGTCTGCGTGCCATTTCTTTTCATACCAGGACCCATTTGCTTGTCTTCCTCGGCACTCTGAGAACACAGCGATAAGTCGACGACATTCTACGCCCCATTTTTGCCCTTTATAGCAAGTCATCCTGGGCTTACATTTCACCAAGGTAATGCACAGCCGTACTCAGTGAGAGTTTCTACTGTTTGCCTTCGTGCTTGCCAAACTCTACCTTTGCCAGCAAGATCGCCGGATCTCTCTCCAATTGAGAAAGTTTGGAACATTGTGGGCACATCCCTCCAACCATCTCGGGATTCTGATGATCTAAGGCGCTTGTTCGACAGAATTTGGCTCGATATCCCTCAAGAGGACATCCAACAACTCTGTCAATCAACACCAAGCCCAATAGCTGCTTGCATAAGGGCCGGAGGTGCACCAACGCGTTATTGACCTGTTCAATTTGTGAAGCTCTTTCTCTTCAACAAATGTCCGTCCCGATAGCTGAATGATCAGCGTGACGGACTGCCGTCCTCAGGGGCCCGGATTCCTTTCCTGGCTGGGTCGGGGATTTTCTCCGCTCAGGGACTGGGTGTATTGTTGTCTTCATCATAATTTCATCCCCATCCGACGTACAGGTCGCCCAATGTGGCGTCGAATGTAATAAGATCTGCACCAAGGCGGCCGGACCTGCCCCGTAGGGGGCCTCCCGGCCAATGAAGCCAAACTCTCATTTCCATTTCTTCAACAAATCGTCCAACTTTTTTGAAATTGGAATCATTTGATTGTCGATACATTTACATCACATATATCGATTTTCATTCCATTCGGATAATTCCTTCGTGGTGCGCCGTTGTTTTATTTTTCTAGTATAATCAAGTTACAATTTTAAAACCGTGCTAGCACATCATACAGGGTGATTCAAAAAGAATACCACAACTTTAAAAATGTGTATTTAATGAAATAAACACAATATAACCTTTTGTTATACATCATTACAAAGAGTATTTAAAAAGGTTTTTTTTCACTCAAAAACAAGTTCAGAGATGTTCAATATGGCCCCCTCCAGACACTCGAGCAATATCAACCCAATACTCCAACTCGTTCCACACTCTCTGTAGCATATCAGGCGTAACAGTTTGGATAGCTGCTGTTATTTCTCGTTTCAAATCATCAATGGTGGCTGGGAGAGGTGGCCGAAACACCATATCCTTAACATACCCCCATAAGAAAAAATCGCAGGGGGTAAGATCAGGGCTTCTTGGAGGCCAGTGATGAAGTGCTCTCTCACGGGCTGCCTGGCGGCCGATCCATCGCCTCGGGTAGTCTCTCCATACAGTCGACTCTCCATACAGTTGATTGTGGAATTTGCAGCTCTCTGCTAGCTCTGCGAGTCGATTTTCCTGGGCTTCGAACAAATGCTTGCTGGATGCGTGCTACATTTTCATCACTCGTTCTCGGCCGTCCAGAACTTTTCCCTTTGCACAAACACCCATTCTCTGTAAACTGTTTATACCAACGTTTAATACACCACCTATCAGGAGGTTTAACACCATACTTCGTTCGAAATGCACGCTGAACAACTGTCGTCGATTCACTTCTGCCGTACTCAATAACACAAAAAGCTTTCTGTTGAGCGGTCGCCATCTTAGCATCAACTGACGCTGACGTCTAGTCAACAGCGCCTCAAGCGAACAAATGTACAACTAAATGAAACTTTATAGCTCCCTTAATTCGCCGACAGATAGTGCTTAGCTCTGCCTTTTGTCGTTGCAGAGTTTTAAATTCCTAAAGTTGTGGTAGTCTTTTTGAATCATCCTGTATTATGTCAAGGGATTTCCCCATTTTCGGAGCGTATCATCGTTAGAATGACTCCGCATTCGTCTCTGTTCAGCTTACACACTTTCCTTGCCGAATCATGTGCTCGCAACACCACGTGGCAGCATTCAATCACGGTGTGAACAGTGGTCATAACTTTTTGCTTCGCCCATACTGCTATAAAAACACAGTTCGTTGTTACTAAAAATCTTGGAAAGTATTTGACTGATTTAATTAAAATTTTTACACTATACTCTAATGAACGTTCGGACGGACGAAGGCTGTATACATTTCTAAAGTATGTAATACAAAAACATGTAATCTATAAGTGCGAAACGTTATCAAAAATCTCGAAAAGTTCTTGACCGATTTACTTCAGATTTTTACACAATACTCTAATGAGCATTCGTATGGACGTAGCCTTATATTTTTTTAAACGACAATGGTTTCTGTTAAAAGCGACCGCGAGATAGAATAGATTATCAGCTTATGCTTAGAATACTACTACAGGATCTGACTCGTCCAAGACTGTGTAATACTGCCCACTCGCAGATTAAAACTATGTGAAATACTGTCATTGAAGCTACTATACTTACGCATTCAGCAACAGAAGAGGTGTCGCTCATTACCCATATACCAACGATCCCAACGGATTTTCCCACTGATTTTAAGCAATTCCCAATCGAGGTTTCGTTTCCAATAACAATAAACAAGGCTCAAGATCAGAGAGAGTGGTAAGAGGACAGGGGGGGCATTAGTAAATGGACATAGAGAGGGCGAGGAGGACACACACACACACACACACACACACACACACACAGAGAGAGAGAGAGAGAGAGAGAGAGAGAGAGAGAGAGAGAGAGATTAGTGCACAGAGAGAGGGTTGGAGGAAAAGGAGATGGGCAGAGAGAAGGGGAAAGTAGTTTACACTACACGAGTATATCCAATTCACATACATACACAATGTATAAATTCCTCAGATTAGAACAGAAACACAAGCGCAATACCCCATAAAGTAACACGGCCTCCACCCCGTTTGAAATTGTAATTGACGACGTTCATCTTCAACAATGGTACACGAATGATTCGTATATTACGGAGCTCCGTTTACAAAAAGATATGGTTAATGGTGTGCTCCCGGATACTTGCGTTCCTTAGTATTACACTTCGTTGTGAAATACATCATAAATTCGCACCACTTCCACGAATAAGCCTCCTACGGTTTAGTTCTTGGATGAGGAATGCACGTTCGTTATACTGACGCGAATTGGCTGTTTCATCTTGAGTCGTGTCCAAAATAGGTTGTTAGTTTGGGTAGCACCAGGAGTGAGTTATTTCTCAATCATCGCAAGATCACAAGACGCCCTTCGTTGAAATCCCTTAAATAATCGTATTTCTCCATTCTCTTTAACTACATGATTTATCTGTATTCCCAGAACCCGCTAAATACTTCTCGTACTGCGTCAAGAGACCCATGTTCTTGCTCATTACTACGATGGTGTGCGCTCCATAGGTCCATAACGTACACTGCCCGACAAAAGAAGTTAAACACCCAGAAGGGGAGGAGGAAACGAAGTGATACTTCATGGATTGAGAAGCATGTGATTTTGTTTCAGAGATTACAGTTCGGAATCAAATTTACAAAGAACTTGGCAGTAGGAGCCCTCTTATCAGTGCATCGCCTCTGGCCTGGTTAATCCACTGATTCAGTTGGGGAAGGTGTCATAAATCCGTCGTATCCTTTCTTCAGGCAAAGCGACCCATAACTGTTGTACTTGATATTCCAGATACTGGCACCGGGACGGAGTTGAGGTCCTAACTGGTCCCACGCATGTTCTGGAATCTTGCTGGTCTCAGGAGTGCCTCAACATCGTGCAGCCAGTTCCTAGAGACATTTGCCGTGTCTGGACCAGAAAAATGGTACCACGACACAATGCACGAGGACGCAAGATGTCTGTGACATACCGTTCTGCCGTAATAGTTTCTTCAACCACTACCAATCACGATCTGAAATCATACCCCACGGCTCCCCTATGACGCCAGGTGTAACACCGTTGTTCCTCCCAAAAATATTAGAAGAATAGGACCGTCCGCCACATCACAGCCATATTCGCCAAGGACGGTCATCCAGGGTAGTGAAGAACCACGAGCATCGCTGAACACAACGCGATGCCATTCGTGGCCGTCCGTGCTTCTTGGTCATAGCATCACTCCAAATGCAACCGCGGTAGCTTACGCGTGGGGCGGTAATCCCTAGTCCGGCTGATGCTTGTCTCCGACCAGTTGTACACTGAAGGTTGCAGGGAGGCCATTACTTGTTCTCGGATGGCAGGCGCAGATGTGACAGGATTATGTTGTGCTTGGCGCACAATACGGCGATCCTCCTTTGTGTTGGTCAGACGTAGTCGACCAGAACCTTGACGACGAACATGTTTGTTCTCATGTGCCCACGCAATCCAAAATCAGGCGACTTTCACAACCGAATGTCCCGTAAATCGTGATATTACACGATTCGATCAGCTAGCCAATTAGCGGAGACTCACAATTTGTGCCCTTTCAATCTCTGTCAGGTGCTGATAACACTATCTCACACAAGTAAGCGGGGCCTCTGTATCCGTTACAGTGATCACATGACTTCTGGCGATGTTCACGCCGTTATATATCCTAAAAGTCCAGGTACCAACACTGAACACGAACAACACTGATGCTTTTTGGTGGCTGTTCTACCTATCACAGAGAATTTCAAGTTACATTGGCACCTGACTGTCTTCTGGGTGCTTCTCTCTCTCTCTCTCTCTCTCTCTCTCTCTCTCTCTCTCTCTCATGGCGTACCTTAAACCGCTGATAGTGAGCACCGATTGAGAAACATCATAGGAGAAAACTTCGTAGGAATTAATAGGAATTAGATCTTCATAACCGAAACAAATTTCGAAATTTATAGATTGTTGGCTATAAAGAGGAATTTTTAGTTTGTTGGAAATGAACAACTGTTGCCACACAATTCGCACAACATGTGTAAATGGGGAAATTAACTGAAAGAATTCAGTTTAACTACAGCATCCAGCTTCACTGTCAGACGTACTTCTCGGCCTAATTTTCTTTATATACAGGTATTCCTTAGTCTGTTGGCTGCTTTGAACGGCAACTGTTGTAAGAGGGTTGCTGGCTGCTCTCAGGGAGGAAGGAAGGAAGAAAGATTAGGGTTCAACTTCCCTCCAACACCGAGGTGACTAGAGACAGTTCACAAGCCCGTATTACGAAAGGATGAGGAAGGAAATGGGTCGTGCCCTTTTCAAAGGAATCGTCCCGGTATTTGCCTGGAGCGACTTAGGGAAACCACGGAAAACCACGGAAAACTTGAAGCTGTATGGATCGACGGGGATTGGAATCTCTGTCCTCCCGAATGCGAGTCCATTGTGCTAAATATTGAGCAACCTCGCTCTGTCTGACTGCCCGAGGGAATGCTCTGAAAACAGGAGCTCTCTGTAAAGGCCTACCGAACGAGTTGGAACGTTGTTCGAGTCACTGGACTCGCATTTGGGAGAAGCTAAACCAATCAAGAATGCTGGGTTAGTTTCTTCGAAAACAAATAGCCTATGCTTGCCCAGTCCGAACGCGTTTTCTCTCTCTAGTGACATGATCGCTGTCGCTACGTGAAACCTTACACTTCCTTTCTTCTTTATTGTAATGGATAAAAGGAAACAAATTGTCTTCGATTATTATTCCCATGTATTTAACACTTCTGCGTTGTAACACATTTTACGGCAGTAAACATTTTTGGACGCTTTTAAGGAACTGTGTCTGTATTCGTCAGGGCAGGATCAGAAAACAAGAATAAACTCTAAATAACTGTTGCAGGACCAAGCACTGAAGCCGAATCATTTTGTTATAAGCAGTAGACGAGCAACAATTATCTCAAGTTCCTCTTTCTGTATTTTCCTTCATCGCTTTGGTCAGTGCCAGCAACAACACAGGTTTTACTGGTGAAGTTTTCTGAAAATCCAGTTACCGAATAATCATATTCCATGACACTCAGTCCGAGAACTAACTTGATAACGGGCGTGGCAAGGATAATATGGTTTCTACTGTTCTGCTAAGGAATGTCGGTCATTCTTTATGAGATACAACGGCCGATGTTTACAGTAACAACTGTCTGACTTTTTGAGACACTGATTGCTGTTTCAGGCTGTGCACAGTACGGATAATAATAACATTTAAGAAAAATTTATAGCAAAACTAAAAATTATATTCTTAAGTCTACTACACTTTCGATAAACCTGACAGTTGAGGGTCTTCGTTGTTCGTATTGTTAACAACAAGGAAATCTAACATAGAAAAGGGACTACGTGAGGTAAACCTTGGGAGGCAGAGCAGTATTCGCATGTGTACATATGGAAGACCGAATGTAAGCCACACATACAACGCCTCGAACATCAGAGACATGTAAGCACAGATTAGCAAATTTGATAAAAGCTCGAAAGAACCTCTATCGATTCTGTAATTCAGTAATTCTGTAATTTCAGTAATCATCCAGTAAAATTCATTGAATTTGATGTCGTTTTATGTAGTGACAGGTGGCGTAGCATTAGGACTGTGTGTTAATACGGCAGAGTAAGGGAGAAAATACTTTTCATTTTTTCCAGGCACAGACTTAACGTGTTCAGTCAAGGCTTATGCCATATATTGAAAGCACATGCGAACGTGACCACTCCCAAAGTTGTGGCGTTGCCCAGAATAGTTGGTTGGGGGAGAAGGAGGGGGGGAGGGGGCGTGGCAGGCAGCCAGCGACGTGTCAGGCCGTGGAGGCGTGCTCTTCACGTGATAGCCCACACGAAGTGACGTAGGCTCGTTTACCTCGGGACACTCATTGCACGTGGAATCGTGTAGCTGATAAGCTGCCCCCGTCGAAACAGGCGCTACGGGAGCACGTCACAGCGCTAATGACGAGTGTTGTGCACACTTCCGTCTCCTGTCTACAGGAGCTGCCCAACTCAATGAAAATCGATGTAGCTTACAGTAAAACGGCCCGGCACTCTCACACATCTGTAGGAAACCAACACTGGCGGAAGGAAGGAAGTTTAGAGCTTAATGGCTCTGAGCACTATGGGACTTAACATCTATGGTCATCAGTCCCCTAGAACTTAGAACTACTTAAACCTAACTAACCTAAGGACAGCACACAACACCCAGTCATCACGAGGCAGAGAAAATCCCTGACCCCGCCGGGAATCGAACCCGGGAACCCGGGCGTGGGAAGCGAGAGCGCTACCGCACGACCACGAGCTGTGGACTAGAGCTTAATGATCTACATCTAAATATACATGATTATTCTGCACATTACAATTAAGTGCCTGGCAGAGAGTTTATCGAACCATCTTTAAGTTGCTTTTCTACCTTTCCACTCTCAAACAACGCCCGAGAAAAGCGAACACGTAAATCTTTCCGTCCGAGCTCTGATTTCTCTTATTTTATTATGATGATCATTTCTTCCTCCCTTGGTGGGCGCTGACAAAACATTTTCTCACCCTGAGGAGAAAGCTGGTGATTGAAATTTCATGAGAAGATCCTGTCGCACCGAGAAACTCCGTTGTTTTAATGACTGCCACCCCAATCCGTGTATAATGTCCGTGGCACTCCCTCCTTTATTTCGCGATAATACAATACGAACTGCCCTTCTTTGTACTTCACGATGTCCTCCGTCAATTTTATCTGATGCGGATCCCACGCCGCACAACAATACTCCAGAAAAGGGTGGACAAGCATAATGTAAGCGTGTCTTTAATAGTCCTGTTACATTTTGAAGTGTTCTGCCAATAAATCTCAGTCTTTGGTTTGCTTTCCCAACAACATCATCTATGTGACCGTTCCAATTTATGTCATTTGTAATTGCGATCCTTAACTATTTAGTTGAATTTACAGTCTTTAGATTTGTGTGATTCACCGTGTAACGGAAATTTAGGGGATTCCTTTAATATTCATGTGGATGACTTCACACTTTTCATAATTTAGAGCCAAGTGCCGCTTTTTACATCATACAGATATCGTTTCTAAATTATTTTGCAATTCGTTTTGATCATCTGATGACTTTACAAGACCGTAAATGACAGTATCGTCTGCAATCTAAGAGCCTATTCCGACTGTCTCCTAAATCGTTTATGCAGACCACGAACAACAGAGGGCTAATAATACTTCCTCGACGAACGCCGGATATTACTTCTGTTTTAATCGAGACTTTCCGGCAGTTTTTACGACCTGTGACCTTCCTGACAGGAAATCACGCAATTGAGACGGGACCCCATAGGCACGCACTTTAATTAGAAATCACTTGTGAGGACGAGGAACGTTGTTAAAAGCCTTCAGGAAATTTAAAAATATGGAATCAATTTGACGTCCCTTGTCGACTGCACTCATTACCTCGTGAGAATAAAGAGCTATTGTGTTTCACAAGAATGATATTTTCTGAATCCGCGTTGGCTATGTGTCAATAAATCGTTTTCTTCCAGTCGATTCATAATGTTAGAGCACAGTACGTGTTTCACAATCCTACTGCAAATCGACGTTAGTGAGACTGGTCTGTCATTCAGCGTATTACTCCTATTGGATATTCGTGTATCTTTAGAAACTTTCCAGTCTTTGGGTACGATCTTTCTACGAGTGAGTAATTGTATATGATTGCTAAGTATGGTGCTATACATTGAAGATGGAAGGAATGGTTTGTCTTGTCGATAACGAGGTTATCTTACGCTGAGCACAGGCGTGGATTACCGAAGACTAGGAAAGAAAAACACCCACGAAATTTTCAAAGGACCCATCCCTGTATTTGTCTTAAGCGGTCTCGCTTGGCCGGCCGGAGTGGCCGAGCGGTTCTAGGCGCTTCAGTTTGGAACCGCGCGACCGCTACGGTCGCAGGCTCGAATCCTGCCTCGGGCATGGATGTGTGTGATGTCCTTAGGCTAGTTAGGTTTAAGTAGTTCTAAGTTCTTGGGGACTGATGACCTCAGCTGTTAAGTTCCATAGTGCTCAGAGCCATTTGAACCAAAATCCTTACAAATGGAGCACTAGATTAGCTGAACAAGAATCGAGGAAACCTAGTTCGAAGACAATCACGACATTCGCCTGAAGTGGTGTAGTGATTTGATAGGGAACCTAAATCCACTAAATCCATCGTTTTTCGACATAAACGGTCCAGTTTCATTTATGTGACCACCGCTTATGTTCGACGCCAATGTGCATTTACCACTCACAGACGGCAGCACTAGCACTTGATGATATATAAAGCGTGTCGGGGAGGACGCTAAAAACAGTACGGTCGTTATCGAAATGCAGAAACGGAGCGATTTATCTGCCGTCCAAAAAGGCACGCTCATTGGCTTTCGGACCAAGAGTGGAAGCATTTCCGAAACGGCTAAGTCTGTGAATTATACGCATGTTGCCGTGGTTGAAGTATACCATACATGGCAATATGGCGCTATCCAGAACCAGCGATGAAGCAGCTGTGGTGCACCACGGGCCATAGATGACGTGGGTCACCGACGGCTGCGGAGATGTGTACGGGTTAGCAGACGTGCAACTATTGAGCGACTGACCAGCCAGATAAACCAACGACCGTTCTACGAACCTTGCTGCGTATGGGCTTCCGCAGCAAGTGCCTGGCTCACGTACCCATGCGCTGTTCATGGGCACCGAACGCAACTGCACGTCTGCTGAGTGACGAAGTTGGCCATTTCAGATGAATCAGGTTTTATGCTCCATCGAGCAGATGGCCGGCGTGTGCGGCGTAAAAAGTCTGAAAACAAACACCCTGCAACAATCGTCAGAAGGGTCCAGGCCGGAGGAGGCGGCGTTACGGTCTGGGGCATATTTCGCGGAATTCTCTGGGTTATCTCGTCGTTCTGGAAGGCATAACGGATCAACACGAGTATGCATCTATCCTTGGGGACCATGTCGAATTTGGTTTTCCTCGGCACGATATCTACCAGCAGGACAATGCAACGTGTCAAGTACCCCACAGTGTACGTGCGCTATTCGAAGAGCACGAGGCTGAGTTTATCGTACTCCGTTGGCCACCAAACTCTCCGGATTTAAACCCAGTCAAGAATTTGTGGGACCATCTCGATCGGGCTGTTCGCGCCATGGATCCGCCACTGAAAAATCTAGCGTAGATGGACACGACACTGAAATCGGCATGACTCCACGTCCTAGTTCGTACCTTCCAGAACCTCACTGACTCCCTGCACGTTTCGTAGCGGTCTGCGCTGCGAAAGATGGTTATTTAGGCTTTGGACAGGTGGTCGCATTAATGTGACTGAGAAGTATATGACGCCATAGCTCATTGAGAAAGACCACAAGTCGTAAACACCAAAGACATCAGTCTCGTCGGAGAAAAGCGAAAAAGGTCCAGTTCAATAGCATTATTAAATGCTTTGGATCCACGAAACACTGTATTTGACTGTGTGCAATATTGAAGACCTTTAACATTTTTGTATTATTTATCGGCAAATACTGAAGGTTCCTACAAATTCCCAAATTCATTTAAACTACATACCGAACGCCTGCATTTATTCCGTTCCCTCCAAATTTCTAAACGGGTGAAATTTTATTTTGTTCTCTCTAACACAGAATAAGTTACAAATGTTCAGTTTCTAGGATTTAGTGAAATGAAATTTGCTGATAACGTCTAGGACTTCACTACGTGCATAAAATAAAAAAATGGTGTAACCGATTTCAGTTTTTTAAAAATCAACGACAGCTGGCTGACGCGACCACGCTAGCATATATGTACAGCGAAGTATCGAAGCTCTTAGAAGAGCATTTAGAGATGTAAATTTTCGCTTAGTCACGGACTTCGTGTAAGTTGTGTATTCTGTGTCAGCTTGCAGTCAAGGCCAAGACGAGGAGAACACGTCACCGGTTTCCTTCCTGCTCCTTTTTTCCCCCTATCTCATATTCTCCCCCCTCAACAGACTTGCCCACACGTTACTAGTTGCTTCTCTCTCTTCCCATCTACGTGAGAGAAATGAGCGGGAGGAAATACTATAATCTGCGTTTCCTTACTTAGTGACACGATCAAACATACCTCGCCATTGATTTCGCCATCACACGGGAGAGTGCGTTGTTCAAAGAAAGAGAGACGCTGTTGAGTCAATGGACATTGCTTGCTAACATAGGAAAATTGTCAATCGGAGTATTGATACAACTCTTCTCAAAATTTCCTGATTGTGATGACTTATTTCTCTTATTTGTCAAATGATAGTGGGCTGAGTTGAGAATTAATCGCCATAACTCTTAATGCATTTATCACAGTGTGAGACAAGACGGAAAAATGTTTAAGGTTGCCAACAGAACAATGATTGTACCCAGACGAAGCAAATGGATGTCTTTCTTTGGGTTCCAAAAATATAGAAATCGCATGGGAAGAGATCGGGAATGTATGGAGGGTGTGTACTGGCTTCCCAGCGAAACTTCTGCAGTGTACTCGAAACAACCATGGCACCACGTGGGCGGGCATTCTGTTGGCACGTCGTTTCGACTACGTTGCAGCAGTTTCGCTGGAAAGCGCTTACACATCCTCCAAACATTCTCGATCTCTCTCCATCCGATTTCCTTATTTTTGAAGTGCTGTAGAAAGACATTCGTGGCCGTCGGTTTGCTTCGGATGATGAGGTGCAGGCGTTGGTACAATCATGGTTCCGTAGCCGACCGCAAACAATTTTCCATGAAGTCATTGACAATCGTGCCTCACAGTGAGGTCACTGAATTAACAATTATGGCGATTACTTCTGTGATGGTAAATAGTTTACTACCTTTTTTCCATATGTCTATTTTTCATTTGGCTGGCCCTTATATCTATTCTCTTTCACTTGTTTCTCTCGAAACCCGTATGAGATACATGCGCGAAAAGGGTGAGCAATGCGGATTTCGGAACTTAGTGAGGGTTTAACTTGCATCATTGGAAAGCAGTTCCAGTTTGCACCACGTAAGAGAAAGAAGGAATGTTAAGTTCTAACGTCTTCTCTACGACGCCACGAGGAACGGAGCACGGACTCGGTAATCATCCGGATTCTTTTCAAGAGACTATCCTGACACCTGCTTTATATGATTGATGGACATAAGTGAAAACCTATGTAAAGTAGGCCGTTTGGTGACATGAACCCCAGTCCTTCTGGACGCGCTGCCAGAAAACTGGCATCAGTCCCATGTCAAGGAAAATACTCAGACTTAAATGCAACGAGCACCCCTGTTTCTGTGACACTTCTGACAATCCAGAAACATGAACCCAGTGGTTTTGTCACAAAGGCAGAGCTGTGCCAGTCAACTATGGTCCCATCCTAATCTAGAGATTACAAGCCTTGTTTGCTGATGCGACATGGCTCGACAGCCGATAGCAACATTATCTGGAGGAGCATTCGGCTGTTCCGATTTTAGAGCCGAGTGCTTTGTTTGTCTGTTTCAGGCGCCCATAAAGCCGGCCAACACTAATCTCATAGCTGCAGTTACTCGCCGGACGATCTCCACTACAGGTCTGTGCCTGCTTAGTTTTCGCTGCTTTATCTTTTCGCCTGGTCAAATGAGTGCGCCGTGCTTCAGCCGTGTGATGCGTTGTTCACTTTGTTTAGTGGCTTAGTGTTTCCGTATTCCTACTTTCGTGTCTTTAATGTATTATTGGAAGAATAAGTAAGCTTTTATGCTTAGAGCGTATTACGTTGAAGTGAACTCGCATTGTCAGATATGCCTCATTATTATCAGTATAAGGCGCTTTATAATGTATATAACATTCATTATCACGTGAGACTCTGTTCCTTAAACTCTTACTTGAATGGTTACGCGAGTGTCCTATAAATATAATTCTTACACAAGGAAATATTACTGAATGTTCTATAGGAGTTCAAAGGAGAAGGCGAAGAGGCATGGTCACTGACTGCAGAAAATGTTTCCTGGTCTGCATCTGTTGATATCAGGGAGACTTACAAAAGGTGAACTGAAAAATCATCGAAATTTGATTTCGGTATCAATTATCGCTTTCATGTAAGAGAACTTCTAGATCACTGTTTCACAGCGTCTTCGTAGTGAAAGCTGATTAGGCCACAAAGGTATGCACACACTCAGGATTCGTCCCCTTTTAGCCTACATATCCTTTTAACATAATATGTGCACAAGAAGCGAAAATAATGAATCGTCGTCGTTTTTAGAGCTCGTGGTGCCGAATTCCAATCGGACGGTATAATACGTAGTCCTTGGTAGCGTTTCTAGTTAATTCTTTGTTAAGGGCGAATCGTTATGTTACGCTAACAATGTTCTTATGAATAAAGTTCACAATGATGAATCAGTATGCTCCTCCTATACCTCCTAAAACGATACATTTTTTTTCCTCGTTCGTTTTAAGTTTAATTGCCAGTTTTCTGTCAGATTTACTTGTCCATTCCCACACAAATGATCAAAAGCTGTCAGATAATCAGTGCACGCCTTTGTATGTCATTTCAAGTTTTCTTATGCTTGTGGCTTTGTAAATACGTTCGTTAGAAAACGCTCTGTTCAAGAATTTTTTGCATGCACATAATATTCGGTCAACTGGAAAAAAGAGTGTCGATATTTTTATCTTGATGAGTTTGCACGTAATGGATGTTCGGATTGAGTACGCAGCTTTATAATCCATTTTGCAGTGAAAGAAAATGCACCAAACAATTACAGTTTTCCTTTGAACTTTATTCCCAGAACGGCAGAACGGTTTCGGATACCGATATTTCCAATTACAGTGCTGTATGATGTGTCATAACAACTTCGTACCACATGTAAGAGCCACCGCTATAAATTCCCGGAAATACTGTAACTGTAATGAAGCGTGTCATAAATACAAGTAGCTGCATGAATTACAGCGGCGACTTTTCTATGTAGTATGAAGTCGTTCTGGCGCATCACACAGCACTGATAATGGAAAGATAAGTTTACAAAACCGGTGTGCGAATAAGGTTCAAAGCAAAATTGCAGTTGTTTGATGGGTCTTATTCCCTGAAAAAAAAGTGCTTTTTAATAAAGCGAAATTGCTATAATGTATGACTAGTTTTTTGCACTGGTTTGAGTAACAGGAAGATATTTCACGGTAGATTTTGTAAGATACGAAGATGCAAGGTAGCCCATAGTAAGCACCCAATCGTTGCTATAACAATGCCGGCCGTTGTGGCAGTGCTGTTCTAGGCGCTTCAGTTTGGAACCGCGTGACCGCTACGGCCGCAGGTTCGAATCCTGCCTCGGGCATGGATGTGTGTGATGTCCTTAGGTTAGTTAGGTTTAAGTAGTTCTAAGTTCTAGGGGCCTGATGACCTCAGATGTTAAGTCCCATAGTGCTCAGAGCCATTTTTTTGCTATAACAATAGAGAAGCAAAGAATTATTTTAGATCTAGTTTATAATGATAAGTAGGTTTCCAGCAACAGACAGCCTTAACTGCTGCACGCTTACACTCTCTACTTAGTTTTACACAACAACTGTTTTAATTAAGAACTGAATGTATCAACTTTTCTACCTAATGACGCACTAAATATGAAGTGCTCTAATAATTCAGTTCTCGACTCTGAGTGTTCAATATTACTGGCCTGAAAACCGTCTGTGTACGTTGCATCTTGTTAAGGGTCGCTTCGGGAGAACAATAATGTAATCGCATCATTAATGTGTAGTGGAGACCTTAGTTTTTAGAAGATACACATAAATAACTAGCGAATAGCTAGTTTCCTGATAAGCTGGTGCACACAGTAACATTTCGTCATTCAGCACTGTGTGACACAACGTGGCACAAATTACCGAAAATGAATACCACATTTACATTACTTACACCAGCGTTTCGGGATACCTGTGAATAGATGCTGAAAGCTACATGCCCATCCTTCAGCTTCGCTGTGAATAAGTACAGAGTACTTAATATAATTTTACTAATTTGTATAGGGCAACAAAATGCGTTCCGTATCGGTTTGTCTGTTTCATTGTTGGCGGTTAGTTACATTCAGTAAGAAAGAACAATATTTTACCTGTAATGGATAACATACTTCACAAAATAACGTATTAATGAAATAGATATCTTCGCGTCTGTTTTTCACTACAAATTTCTTTGTACCTCATCTGACCCTTTCACAGAGCTGGCGGTGGCTTCTCACTTAATTTCTAATTTACGTCTATTTAAGTCTATTTTCATGCTGCTTACCGAACGAGATGGGGCAGTGGACTAGCATTCGAGACGACGGCAGTTAAACTCCCCTCCTTGCCCTCCACATTTAGGTTTTCTGTGGTTCCCCTCACTAATTTCAAATAAATGCAAGGATGGTTGTTTCAAAACTGACATAGTAGATTCCTTTCATTGTACTTTCGCTATACGAGGTTGTCCTTCATCGTCTGAACGTGTAACCCAAGTCTTCCTTCATTTTATATTCATGCTACTTGTCCCAAGCTAAACCTATAGCTAAGATAGATTTAATGTGATAACGTTTTCATTTTTGATGACTTAGTCACAAATGATGTAGGACTGAATAAAATTGATTTTTAGGGAATGAACCAAGAAATGTGAAAAGAAAAGAAATTGATAGTTGTGTAGTATCGTCATTTTTACGTAATCGTTTACTTCTGAACAAATATCTCTTACGTATCATGCAACGAAAAATATCAAATTACTTCCACATACTAGTCAACCTAATTTCGGATCTATTCTTCTGCTTCCACACAGCTTCATATTTCAGTTTTCGCTTTGAACTTGTGATAGTAACTTGGCAGATCGCCAGAAGACCAGCAACTACATGAAACTTAAAGTTTTCAAGCATGGTGAAAGACCTATGACGAAGATCACATTCGATTTCAAACATTTCTCGACAAAGAATTTTTCTGATGATTATTGTTGTTGTTGTTGTGGTCTTCAGTCCTGAGACTGGTTTGATGCAGCTCTCCATGCTACTCTATCCTGTGCAAGCTTTTTCATCTCCCAGTACCTACTGCAACCTACATCCTTCTGAATCTGCTTAGTGTATTCATCTCTTGGTCTCCCTCTACGATTTTTACCCTCCACGCTGCCCTCCAATACTAAATTGGTGATCCCTTGATGCCTCAGAACATGTCCTACCAACCGATCCCTTCTTCTGGTCAAGTTGTGCCACAAACTTCTCTTCTCCCCAATCCTATTCAATACTTCCTCATTAGTTATGTGATCTACCCATCTAATCTTCAGCATTCTTCTGTAGCACCACATTTCGAAAGCTTCTATTCTCTTCTTGTCCAAACTATTTATTGTCCATGTTTCACTTCCATACATGGCTACACTCCATACGAATACTTTCAGAAATGACTTCCTGACACTTAAATCAATACTGGATGTTAACAAATTTCTCTTCTTCAGAAACGCTTTCCTTGCCATTGCCAGCCTACATTTTATATCCTCTCTACTTCGACCATCATCAGTTATTTTGCTCCCCAAATAGCAAAACTCCTTTACTACTTTAAGTGCCTCATTTCCTAATCTAATTCCCTCAGCATCACCCGACTTAATTAGACTACATTCCATTATCCTTGTTTTGCTTTTGTTGATGTTCATCTTATATCCTCCTTTCAAGACACTGTCCATTCCATTCAACTGCTCTTCCAAGTCCTTTGCTGTCTCTGACAGAATTACAATGTCATCAGCGAACCTCAAAGTTTTTATTTCTTCTCCATGAATTTTAATACCTACTCCGAATTTTTCTTTTGTTTCCTTTACTGCTTGCTCAATATACAGATTGAACAACATCGGGGACAGGCTACAACCCTGTCTTACTCCCTTCCCAACCAATGCTTCCCTTTCATGTCCCTCGACTCTTATAACTGCCATCTGGTTTCTGTACAAATTGTAAATAGCCTTTCGCTCCCTGTATTTTACCCCTGCCACCTTTAGAATTTGAAAGAGAGTATTCCAGCCAACATTGTCAAAAGCTTTCTCTAAGTCTACAAATGCTAGAAACGTAGGTTTGCCTTTCCTTAATCTTTCTTCTAAGATAAGTCGTAAGGTCAGTATTGCCTCACGTGTTCCAGTGTTTCTACGGAATCCAAACTGATCTTCCCCGAGGTTGGCTTCTACTAGTTTTTCCATTCGTCTGTAAAGAATTCGTGTTAGTATTTTGCAGCTGTGACTTATTAAGCTGATAGTTCGGTAATTTTCACATCTGTCAACACCTGCTTTCTTTGGGATTGGAATTATTATATTCTTCTTGAAGTCTGAGGGTATTTCGCCTGTTTCATACATCTTGCTCACCAGATGGTAGAGTTTTGTCAGGACTGGCTCTCCCACGGCCGTCAGTAGTTCCAATGGAATATTGTCTACTCCGGGGGCCTTGTTTCGACTCAGGTCTTTCAGTGCTCTGTCAAACTCTTCACGCAGTATCATATCTCCCAGTTCATCTTCATCTACATCCTCTTCCATTTCCATAATATTGTCCTCAAGTACATCGCCCTGTATAGACCCTCTATATACTCCTTCCACCTTTCTGCTTTCCCTTCTTTGCTTAGAACTGGGTTTCCATCTGAGCTCTTGATATTCATACAATTCGTTCTCTTATCTCCAAAGGTCTCTTTAATTTTCCTGTAGGCGGTATCTATCTTACCCCTAGTGTGATAGGCCTCTACATCCTTACATTTGTCCTCTAGCCATCCCTGCTTAGCCATTTTGCACTTCCTGTCGATCTCATTTTTGAGACGTTTGTATTCCTTTTTGCCTGTTTCACTTACTGCATTTTTATATTTTCTCCTTTCATCAATTAAATTCAATATTTCTTCTGTTACCCAAGGATTTCTACTAGCCCTCGTCTTTTTACCTACTTGATCCTCTGCTGCCTTCACTACTTCATCCCTCAAAGCTACCCATTCTTCTTCTACTGTATTTATTTCCCCCATTCCTGTCAATTGCTCCCTTATGCTCTCCCTGAATCTCTGTACAACCTCTGGTTCTTTTAGTTTATCCAGGTCCCATCTCCTTAAATTCCCACCTTTTTGCAGTTTCTTCAGTTTTAATCTACAGGTCATAACCAATAGATTGTGGTCAGAGTCCACATCTGCCCCTGGAAATGTCTTACAATTTAAAACCTGGTTCCTAAATCTCTGTCTTACCATTATATAATCTATCTGATACCTTTTAGTATCTCCAGGGTTCTTCCATGTATACAACCTTCTTTCATGATTCTTAAACCAAGTGTTAGTTATGATTATGTTGTGCTCTGTGCAAAATTCTACAAGGCGGCTTCCTCTTTCATTTCTGTCCCCCAATCCATATTCACCTACTATGTTTCCTTCTCTCCCTTTTCCTACACTCGAATTCCAGTCACCCATGACTATTAAATTTCGTCTCCCTTCACAATCTGAATAATTTCATTTATTTCATCATACATTTCTTCAATTTCTTCGTCATCTGCAGAGCTAGTTGGCATATAAACTTGTACTACTGTAGTAGGTGTGGGCTTCGTATCTATCTTGGCCACAATAATGCGTTCACTATGCTGTTTGTAGTAGCTTACCCGCATTCCTATTTTCCTATTCATTATTAAACCTACTCCTGCATTACCCCTATTTGATTTTGTGTTTATAACCCTGTAGTCACCTGACCAGAAGTCTTGTTCCTCCTGCCACCGAACTTCGCTAATTCCCACTATATCTAACTTCAACCTATCCATTTCCCTTTTTAAATTTTCTAACCTACCTGCCCGATTAAGGGATCTGACATTCCACGCTCCGATCCGTAGAACGCCAGTTTTCTTTCTCCTGATAACGACATCCTCTTGAGTAGTCCCCGCCCGGAGATCCGAATGGGGGACTATTTTACCTCCGGAATATTTTACCCAAGAGGACGCCATCATCATGTAATCATACAGTAAAGCTGCATGCCCTCGGGAAAAATTACGGCTGTAGTTTCCCCTTGCTTTCAGCCTCTGATGATTATAGCATACTGTAACTGTTACCTGCCGTATTACAAACGGACGTTTTGAAATACGAAACAATACAGTTCAGTGAAACATTGCTTACCAAATAAATTAACAAGATACAATTATTTTTAACAAACTACTTGTATACTGATCTCTGTCCTCCATAACTGATGGGTTTTGTTTTTAAGCCTTCCTATTAATCTGTAGTGCACCGCAGGCGTCGTCCGATGATTCACAATTTTTGAAGAAAACAGTTTTCGTTACGTGTCGAAATAACATAACACTATATGCCACCGTCAAATCCAATTTTGTTTTGATTTTATAAGACAGATTCAGAAATCTCACAGAAGTTCGAATATTGATGACACGTGGAAACCGAGCGTCAAGGCAGAAATAAATAAATACGCATGAAATGGGTCTTTTATGTCGACTTCGCCGCCGAAGTGGCCGAGCGGTTCTAGGCGCTTCAGTCTGGAACCGTGCGACCGCTACGGTCGCAGGTTCGAATCCTGCCTCGGACATGGATGTGTGTGATGTCCTTAGGTTAGTTAGGTTTAAGTAGTTCTAAGCTGTAGGGGACTGATGACCTCAGATGTTAAGTCCCATAGTGCTCAAAGCCATTTGAACCATTTCGAATCTTGAAGATCGACCAGGAACTACTTTGAAGCCGCATCAAAACTACTAGTTATCTGAATATCTATAAATTTGTGGGTAACTTATGTTCCTAGTACATTGTCAACACAATACTAGGAATTATTCATTTCTCCTTCAGCAACAGTTTTACGTAAGAACATGAGTCATGAATGGAATTTGTCATTTTCTGAGAAACCTGTTGTCAAGTTACTTCTTAGTGCCTCCTAAAGGTGTCGTGTAGAGTTGCGTTTACACCCCTGTTAGTTATGTAACGTAGGCAGCTCACAATCTCAAGGTTGGCTTTGGCACCGGAGTGCTTTATCAAGAACGGCCCTACTATGATACTTATAGAGGTAACGCAGTCGGGAAGACAGTGGGTATGGAGATCAAACTTCTGTTAGGCGTTCTGATTCCGGTTTCCAGCTATGCCCCCAAATAAATTTCTGGCGAATTTCAGGAAATATGTAAAGGTTTTCTAAATTACCGCTACTAGTCACAAACTTTTTTAATTATTGTATTACTTATTAATATTGTATTACTTATTAATATTGTATTACTTATTAATACTGTATTACATATTAATAAGTAATACAATAGTTAACAAAGTTTGTGACTGGTAGCGGTAATTTCAAAAACCTTTACATATTTCTTGAAACAGTCACAGTCGAAAAATACACTCCTGGAAATTGAAATAAGAACACCGTGAATTCATTGTCCCAGGAAGGGGAAACTTTATTGACACATTCCTGGGGTCAGATACATCACATGATCACACTGACAGAACCACAGGCACATAGACACAGGCAACAGAGCATGCACAGTGTCGGCACTAGTACAGTGTATATCCACCTTTCGCAGCAATACAGGCTGCTATTCTCCCATGGAGACGATCGTAGAGATGCTGGATGTAGTCCTGTGGAACGGCTTGCCATGCCATTTCCACCTGGCGCCTCAGTTGGACCAGCGTTCGTGCTGGACGTGCAGACCACGTGAGACGACGCTTCATCCAGTCCCAAACATGCTCAATGGGGGACAGATCCGGAGATCTTGCTGGCCAGGGTAGTTGACTTACACCTTCTAGAGCACGTTGGGTGGCACGGGATACATGCGGACGTGCATTGTCCTATTGGAACAGCAAGTTCCCTTGCCGGTCTAGGAATGGTAGAACGATGGGTTCGATGACGGTTTGGATGTACCGTGCACTATTCAGTGTCCCCTTGACGATCACCAGTGGTGTACGGCCAGTGTAGGGATCGCTCCCCACACCATGATGCCGGGTGTTGGCCCTGTGTGCCTCGGTCGTATGCAGTCCTGATTGTGGCGCTCACCTGCACGGCGCCTAACACGCATACGACCATCATTGGCACCAAGGCAGAAGCGACTCTCATCGCTGAAGACGACACGTCTCCATTCGTCCCTCCATTCATGCCTGTCGCGACACCACTGGAGGCGGGCTGCACGATGTTGGGGCGTGAGCGGAAGACGGCCTAACGGTGTGCGGGACCGTAGCCCAGCTTCATGGAGACGGTTGCGAATGGTCCTCGCCGATACCCCAGGAGCAACAGTGTCCCTAATTTGCTGGGAAGTGGCGGTGCGGTCCCCTACGGCACTGCGTAGGATCCTACGGTCTTGGCGTGCATCCGTGCGTCGCTGCGGTCCGGTCCCAGGTCGACGGGCACGTGCACCTTCCGCCGACCACTGGCGACAACATCGATGTACTGTGGAGACCTCACGCCCCACGTGTTGAGCAATTCGGCGGTACGTCCACCCGGCCTCCCGCATGCCCACTATACGCCCTCGCCCAAAGTCCGTCAACTGCACATACGGTTCACGTCCACGCTGTCGCGGCATGCTACCAGTGTTAAAGACTGCGATGGAGCTCCGTATGCCACGGCAAACTGGCTGACACTGACGGCGGCGGTGTACAAATGCTGCCTGCGCAGCTAGCGCCATTCGACGGCCAACACCGCGGTTCCTGGTGTGTCCGCTGTGCCGTGCGTGTGATAATTGCTTGTACAGCCCTCTCGCAGTGTCCGGAGCAAGTATGGTGGGCCTGACACACCGGTGTCAATGTGTTCTTTTTTCCATTTCCAGGAGTGTAGTCAAAATGGCTTCGAATTTCAGGAAGCCTCCTCCTACATACACCCGAATTCGTTCTCCATCCGTTTGTGATCTACCTCTCCATGTGTAATTACCTCCATGCCATTTCTTCCAAATGCGGACATTGCGCTCTTGTTTTTCTCCTTCCTCTTCAAAAGTTTCAGCATTCAAAACGATAGGAATATTTTTTTCTTCGGCTACAAATTCGCGGTGGTCCCGTGTGCTAGCGAATCTAGTTCATGGCCAAACATTAAATCCTCAGTGACTTACGAATGTTTGGTGATTCCATGGCCACATCACTAACAATTTTCTGGGACCATTTACACGAAAGTGAATACATAATTATCGCGAGTATTCTTACCTTCGCAATCTCTTCTGTTGATGTGCCATTCACTTCACTATCAGAACCTGATTTTCTTTTGGTTATTAACTTTCGTTAGTCCTTACAGTCCTATCGACAAAGAGACCGAGACGGAACACATTTAGCTCTTTAGGGTTTGGCGAAGGAGTCAGTCACAATGGTATTATTGATGGAACCACCATGTCATTAGCCTATAGTTGTTCAGTGAAACCGCAAAAAACTGAAGGATGGTCGGCCCGATAAATGAATCCAGTTTCTCCCAGCCCACGAAGCCAGTCGTTCACCGTATCGTCTCATCACACGATTCAATATCTACATTGGAATAAATGAATCATATTATAGATAATAACGAAATAACGAACAAAAACAATCTTTCCAATTTACTCAGATGTGTTGAGCAGTTTGTGAGCTGTTCTATCGAACAGTTTTGATTCACATTCAGCTACAGTATGAAAATGATTCTTCGGTACTAAGCTCACGAGAAAAAATACTAGAAAATTGCTTCTTTCCAGGTACTGAAAATATTCGTAAGACAACAAGTTTCCTGATTTATATTTTAGTTTCTCCATATTTCATGTCTTTTCTCCAAGCTACTAGTTCACAGGTTGCTACATCACCCAGTTTGATATCGTTACGGCTCTCATAGTTAAACTAATATAACCTTCCTATTTTAGCATATGAAAATGTATCTTCTCATGCTGTTATTTGCTCTAAGGTAATACGTGTTTCCTGTACTTTGTTTCAGCTGCTGATATACTCATTACTTGCATATGCGAGAGAACGAAAAGTGAGATCTGGAACATCAGCACCGTTTTGGTGTGCCGTATTTGATTGTGAGAGGTAAGTTGAATATATATGTTTATACTAGGCAAATTTTTACGGCCGATGCTTGATTCCTTGGTGACATATGGATTTGGGAACAGGGTCACGGGCTTAGGCATAATATTCTGCGTAATATTTTGTCTTTAACTGCAGAAGACTCGTTGGAGGCTGCGGAGATAGCTGTTCAAATTTCTCAACGCTAACTGCTTCGAAACACAGTTAGCCCTACTTTAAACATTTTGTTGCTAGAGATAGCCGTACGAATAAATAATTCAGTTTTTATCAGGTTATCTATGAGATAAGTGGTCGAGCTAATCATACAGAGAGATAGTAAACATAGATAACATGAGCGGCCTGCTCCAAAGACTCTGACAATGTCAGCAGTAGAGAAACGTTGGGCAGGAAGCTAAGCTCGTGACTACGTGCTCCCAAGTTCAGAAACCAAATATATTTGTTAGCTGCTCTGGTAGTAGAACGTTACACTGAAAGATGTATGAAACCGGCTACCATAATATAAATGAAAAAAGATATGTTTATGAATTCCTACAGAGAGTTTCTAAGATTTCTGAGAATTTTGTGAGGTTCTTTGCTAATTTGCGAAGACGTATCAGACTGGATGAAAGTTATATTGTTAGATATTATGGAACCTAGCTTGCTGTCCACACTTCGTATCAGTTTTTAAGTGTTCGTAAACCTCTATCTAGGTGAACATTTGGCTGTTTTGTACTTTTGTGTATCTATCGACGACGACGACTTGAATTAGACTTTAAACCTTAATCTTTCTTCCTACTTATCATCTAAGTTACACATTTTTACCAACTGGTCCACGAACGGGAACTTCTAGTCATTTACACACTTCATACATATAATACGACTATCCATCTCTAGGAGCAATGATAACTTTCTTATACCACTGATTGCGCATACGTCGACGAGACTAACAATCCACTTACAGCAAATAAATTCTGAGCTTTGTAAGATACTAATACGAAGCCTCACGAAGCAGACGACTACGAATTTCAGCAAGACCCGTATACTCCAGAACGCAACAATAATTTTCACGACTTCGTCACTGTTTAAAGCTATTACTTAATTCTGATACTGAGCTATACTGCTTAATACAACAGTCTCCTTTGGTTTTACAGATATTTCCATAGTATAGATTTAAATTTAAATCTTGTTTTTCACTTTAGATGACGCAGGAACTAAATTTTTTTGACCAGATTAACAGATTTTTACTGCTACAAAATCCTCATCTCTGGAAACTCTACAGAAAAAGATTATGTAAAACACTAGAAATGGTTAATCGTTGAAACTTGACTGGTTGTTACGCGTGTAATGCATTAACGACAGATCGAGCGAGGTGGCGTAGTGGTTAGCACACTGGACTCGCATTCGGGAGGACGATCGTTCAAACCCGCGTCCGGACATCCAGATTTAGGTTTTCCGTGATTTCCCTAACTCGCCTCAGGCTAACGTTGGGATGTTACCTTTGAAACGGAGGGGCCGACTTTCTTCCCAATCCTTCCCTAATCCGATGGGACCGATGACCTCGCTATTTGGTCCCCTCACCCCCCCCCCCCCCCCAGCCAACCAACCATTAACGACGTAGAATCGTAGTCAAGTTAGCTTGACGCCTGCACACTAACAGCTCAGTTTACGATCATCACTGGGAGTACGAAATGAAACAACAGTTTCACTCACGGCTAATGTACTACTGCTTGTTTCCGTGCGCAAATTTTCGATTCCACATAGCGTTGTTGCTTCTCATTGATTTTGCCCGAGAGGGAATTGGATCCTGATCTTTCCACATTTCACCACTTGGCTCAGCCTTCAGTGCGAGGCACATGTGCATGTCCTTCCATATTCCATAAACCAGAGATCGCTGTGTGGCATACATACTGCCTTCCTTACTGTCCTATTTAATGTTGCTCCATATTATAATCAAATACCAGTTTCTTTTATTTTACCATGGTGAAGAAAGCTATGTGGTATGTAGGTGTCCAGGGATGCTTTCTTCAAATCATAAAACGGGCGAGGCGGTGCAGTGGAACCACGGTCGTAAGGATTGGCAGCTCCACCAATGCACTGCGCTTTTATGCGTTATGTGTGCGATACTGCCAACATCTGTATTTTACATATCGCTATCCATAACTTGGGTCACCTCAGTGTAAAGGATAGTTTTAAATATGCTTAAAGTATCTTCTAAAGATATATTACGTTTTGAAAGTAAAATCGATTGTGCCTCTCTTGTGCATACGATGAGTTACACTATGTGATCAAAGGTATCCGGACACCTAACTGAAAATGACTTAAAAGTTCGTGGCGCCCTCCATCGGTAATGCTGGAATTCAATATGGTGTTGGTCCACACTTAGCCTTGATGACAGCTTTCACTCTCTCAGGCATACGTTCAGTCAGGTGCTGGAAGCTTTCTTGGGGAATGGCAGCCCATTCTTCACGGAGTGCTGCACCGATGTCGGTCGGTGAGGCCTGGCGCGAAGTCAGCGTTCCAAAATATCCCAAAGGTGTTCTATAGGATTCAGGTCAGGACTCTGTGCAGGCCAGTCCACTACAGGGATGTTATTGTTGTGTAACCACTCCGCTACGGGCCGTGCATTAAGAACAGGTACCCGATCGTGTTGAAAGATGCAATAGCCATCCCCGAATTGCTCTTCAACAGTGGGAAGCAAGAAGGTGCTTAAAACACAATGTTGGCCTGTGCTGTGATAGTGCCGCCGCAAAACATCAAGGGTTGCAAGCCCCGTCCATGAAAAACACGACCACACCATAACACCATCGCCTCCGAATTTTACTGTTGGAACTACACACGCTGGCATTCGCCATACCCACACCCTGCCATCGTATCGCCACATTGTGTGCCGTGATTCGTCACTCCACACAACGTTTTCCAGATGTTTACGCTCCTTACAATAAGTGAAGTGTCGTTTGGCATTTACTGGCGTGACGTGTGGCCTACGAGCAGCCGCTCGACCATGAAATCCAAGTTTTCTCACCTCCCGCCTAACTGTTATAGTACTTGCAGTGGGTCCTGATGCAATTTGGAATTCCTGCGTGATGGTCTTAGTAGATGTCTGCCTATTACACATTACGACCCTCTTCACCGAGCGAGGTGGCGCAGTGGTTAGAGACTGGACTCGCATTCGGGAGGACGACGGTTCAATCCCGCGTCTGGCCATCCTGATTTAGGTTTTCCGTGATTTCCCTAAATCGCTCCAGGCAAATGCCGGGATGGTTCCTTTGAAAGGGCACGGCCGACTTCCTTCCCCAACCTTCCCTAATCCGATGAGACCGATGACCTCGCTGTCTGGTCTCCTTCCCCAAACAACCCAACGAACCTCTTCAACTGTCGGCGGTCTCTCAGTCAACAGACGAGGTCAGCCTGTACGCTTTTGTAGTGTACGTGTCCCTTCACGTTTCCACTTCACTATAATATCGGAAACAGTGGACCTAGAGATGTTTGGGAGTGAGGAAATCTCGCATACAGACGTATGACACAAGTGACACCCAATCACCTGACCACGTTCCAAGTCGGTGAGTTCCGCGGAGCGCTCCATTGTGCTCTCTCACGATGTCTAATGACTACTGAGGTCGCTGATATGGAGTATCTGGCAGTAAGTGGCAGCACAATGCACCTAATCTGAGAAACGTATGGTGTTGGGGTGTCCGGATACTTTTGATCACATAGTGTACGTTCATCCATCTCGGAAAATGCTATCCTAGATATGTTCACATTATAGAAGCTACATACATGACGTTGGAGTAGAGTGATCTCCCGGATGACAGAAACTAACTGATGCAATTTGTAGATTTCGTCAGTTAACTGTCGCGCATACCCATAACCGATGGCAGCGACACATTTGAGAAATCATCCGTCGCTTGCCAGAAACGTTGCATCATTTTGTGCTAAATTTACGTGTACGCAAGTGCGAAAGTGATCCGTCGCAGCTGTTCTAATTTTCGTTCTACAGTGATAACATACAAACATTAACCCAAAAGTAAAGGAAAATATTTTGAAGTTACAGGTGTTGCGTACAGTGAGTTAAGAGTATTCCGTGTGCGCCGATCATCACGTGACAAAATAAATACTTTCCTCAAAATAATGTCCAGTCCACTAGAAAAAAGAAAGATTGTGTTACATATGATGTTTTTAATACTGATGTGAAAAGAGAGAGACAAAGAAAACAGAAATTTGAGGAGCTGCTAATATAGTACTAGGAAGCTGTAATGAAACCTAAAAGAGTAACTTTGGAAACTGAGTCAGTTATTGATAATATTATCACTAATATAGATAGCAGTGCATATACAACAAAGGTTCAACTTTCTGATCATGTTGGGTGGCTGTGAGAAGTATATGGAAATCTAAACTCACAAACAAAAGATAAACATGTAGAAAGAGATATTAGGCTTTTAAACCAATAAAATATCGATATATTTAAAGTAATGTGAAAAAATCAGTGGGCAGACACTCTTCAGGCTCAGATAACTGATGGAAATTACGATGTTTTTCAAGAAACCTTAACATATTACTTCAATATAGCATTTCGAAACGCCAAGAGGAAAAGAAAAATTATCCAAAACAAGCAGTGGATCTCGAAGGAAATAATAGAACTGAAGGCTACCTTAAGAGCAATGACACAGAGGGAAAATACTGAAACCTGCGAACAGCACCAAAAGTAGTACAAATAGTTGATAAGACAAGAAAAACCCAAATCAATTAATGAGATTATTTCAAAATCAACAAAAAATGAAAACAAATTGAATAGAAACCATGAAAATGAATAATACAATCATTACAGATGAAACAGAAATTACCGATGCCTTGAATAATGGCTACACAGATACAGCAGAAAACCTCAGACGAGTGTAATAACCAAGGAAGTCACCAGATCACAGTGAAAGATAAGCCAAGCTACTCAGTGTTCCTGAAACCAGTATCTAAAGAGGAAGTGACAAAGGTTATAAAAATGTTTAAGACAAAAAAGCCTGATGGACATGATGAAGTGTCGAATTACCTAATCAAGCAGGCGATAGCAGAAATAATCACACCACTATTGGATATTCTCAACTGCTCATTCTAATTTGGAGTGTTTCCTGATCAACTTAAATTAATTAAAGGCGTACTTGTATACAAAAACTGAAAAGCATGATGATCCTAACAATTACGGACCAATTTCCTTAGTATCAGCCTTCTCCAAAACATTAAAAGTATCCATGCGCAACAGACTAGCTGCTTATCTGGAAAATCATAATATAGTAACTCTACCACAGCAAGGATACGAGAAAGGGAAATCAATGGAAATTGTAATTGAATCATTAACAGAATTTATTGTGCAGGCCTTGGACAAAGGATGGTAGTGTCTGGAGTTTTTCCTGACTTATCCAAGGCGCTTGACACAATTAATCATGCAGTTCTAGTAAAGAAACAAGAAAATATCGGTATTTGTCGACGAGCAGCAGATTGGATAACACATTTCAGTAACAGGAGGCAGTACGTAACCATTAGCAATTCATACAGATTAGAAGTTAGAAGCATTAATTGCGGTATATCTGAACGATCTGTAATGGGGCCTATCCTCTTCAATTTATCTGTAAATGATACACAAATGTATGGAAACGAAAATAAGACACTGTATGCAGATGATACGACTGTGCTAAACCTTTCCAAAAATTTTGAAGTACTTCATAAAGACACTATCCTATCAGTCAGTAACATAGCACAATGACCCATGGAAAACGAGTTACTTAATAATCTGAAAAAAAGCTATGTGCATGGTTTTCAACAATAATCAAGTTAATGCAAACGTTGCCAAAAGACTTGCAAAACCTCAAAAGTGCGATGGTGTTCCCTGCAACACTAAAAAATTTCGTCTATAATGTGGCTGAGTATCTGAGCAGACTGTTAGCAAAAGTTTATACTGTGAGGAGCGGTAAATTTTATGCACCACATTAAGGGAAACTAGAATTACAAATTAGTGTTATAAAGTACACTAGAATTAAAATTATTTATGTGCAGTATAAGATATTATGTCATTGTAAGCATAATGACATACCATATGTTACAAGTACATAGCTGTATAAAAAGTAATTTGCAGGACCAACAAAAATCACGGTCACAGTGATATGTGCATTAAAATTTAATTCCTGTTTCCGCGCCGGCCGGAGTGGCAGAGCGATTCTAGGCGCTTCAATCTGGAACCGCACGACCGCTGCGGTCGCAGGTTCGAATCCTGCCTCGGGCATGGATGTGTGTGATGTCCTTAGGTTAGTTAGGTTTAAGTAGTTATAAGTCTAGGGGACTGATGACCTGAGATGATAAGTCCCATAGTGCTCAGAGCCATTTGAACCATTGGGCCGTCAGCCGCAGCTAATTGGCAAGGTCTCGGTTACCAGTTTTCAATACGCAGCCATGCAACTATGGTTCAGATCTTGTTATGAAGATTTGTGCACTTTGGATATACAAGAAGCAGATGCACATACTACAGCTGTTTCTAATTCATCTCTCTGGCGTACACCTAATTCGAGCTACTAGTGCACCTTTATTTTGAAGCTAATTTTCCTCCTGGGGTAAGCTTAAATTAATTACGGAAACAAATAACATAGAGAAAAACTCGGAGTCTCTCAAATTCTCTGACTGGTGACTGTACAAGGTACGATACTGTTTCTAAAACTATGGACGGAATCACATCTGAGCGCAATCTACTCACAAAGAATTTCCTTCATGGAAAATAGAACGTAACTCGCCGTCAGAGATTAAAAGCTACGTATACCAACAAAAGAAATCATACTTCATATTAGCAATACGAATTCCTAGTATTTAAAACGAAAATTTTGGAAATCACTCTGATCACTGTCTCCTCCTCCTCCTCCTTCTACTACTTCTTCTTCTTCTTCTTCTTATTATTATTATTATTATCATCATCATTTCCGTATGGCATAAATTAAGAGTTTTTTAATCAAAAGAATAGCTATACATATACAAATATTACTAAACTACTACATAACACTTCAACATAGCTCTCCAGCATAATACGATACAAATGACAATATTTACTGCCGAATATCGAGGTGGTTTACATAGCTTAACACTCCCCTCGTCACTGTCAGGAAATCTTCGAAAAGACCCTTGTAGGCACGTGCAGGACATGTTCATACAAAAAAAAAAAAAAATGGTTCAAATGGCTCTGAGCACTATGGGACTTAACTGCTGAGGTCATCAGTCCCCTAGAACTTAGAACTACGTAAACCTAACTAACCTAAGGACATCACACACATCCATGCCCGAGGCAGGATTCGAACCTGCGACCGTAGCGGTCGCGCGGTTTCAGACTGTCGCGCCTAGAACCGCTCGGCCACTCCGGCCCGTCATGTTCATACAATATGAGTAACTATCTGTCGTTCAGCACCAGAGTGACAATATTGTGATGAAGATTTCCCCTCTTCTGGCGAGTGTCTGCTAATCTTTCATGGCCCATTCGGATGCCGTTCAGAGCAGTCCAAATTGCCCAAGGTTTGTCAAATTCAGAGGTTTTCTGCTGGATGCAGGTCAGTTTCCAGCATTGTGGAGTACAGTTTTCATTCACTGATGACACTGAATTTATCTTCAGTAACAATCCTGGCCATTATAAGAGTTGCTTGTCATTATCTCAATGTTTTTCGCTGCACGGAGAATACATCATTCAATAGGTAAACAGTATGTGGGGCAGATGGTATTGACCCACTAACTATGTGCACGGATTATTTAAGTAGTGCATCTATCTTTTTCACATACGGACTACTAAGCCAGCCAGACAGACAGACGCACAGTACCTTACTGTTGATTGCAACAATCCGAGCGCCGGTACTCGAAGAGTATCCCAGCTAGTGCCACAGAGCTTATCAAAAATCTTATTTCTACGTTTGAGTTTATTAAATGTTCCAGACAAGTGTTACGTCTAAGGTGATCTAATATAGTCCTTAACACATGACCGCAACTAGTTTGAACCTAGTTTCGATACAAACGCGTAAATTTAACACTAGAACGGCGCAAGTGGGCAAAATGATCCCTGTCATACTTTTTTCTTTATTGTCATATCCAGTTTATTTACTTCGTAATGAAATCATTTGACTTTTCCTAATTTTTCTCTTATTTATGATGATGTATTAGGATTTACAAAATATTTATTTTTTCTTCGACATTTCATTCGGTATACCTAGAACGGCGGAAGGGGTCAATTTGACCCAAATGTAATTTTTCTTCTGAATATATGTAAATTGTCCAGCAATGAAGCGGCAGCAGTCATGCAGAGCGGTTGCTGCTCATTGTTGCAAATTGCCACGTGTAAATTCCAGTCTATCGCAGTTTATATCGTGTCCAGCATCACGTATGCTCGGCGTGTCATTTGTACGAAAGGTATAACTATGGATGATCTCTGGTCGCACTCTTACGGCCTATTTTTATGAAGGACGTTGTGCCAATGGACAGTTTTCAGGAACTTCTCAGATTTCTCCGTTTCGATGAAAAATTAACCCGAGCCGAAAGCCTGGTAGCCAACAAATTCGCTCTTGTACCTAAAATTTGTGGAAAGTTCTCTGTAAACAGTAGGATATTCTTTCTTACCGCCATGGAGAAAATATAGCCATTGACGAGCAATTATTTCGAAGCAAAACAAGATGCAGGTTCACTCAGCTCACGTCCAACAAACCAGACAAATATAGTCTCAAACTCTGGTTGACTGTTGATGCAACGACAAAGTATATATGTAATGCTTTCCCGTATCTCGGCAAAGAGGACACGCATAGAGAGAAGCAACCACTTGGAGAGCACGTCGCCCTGGGTCTCATGGAGCCATTTGTAAATCAAGGAAGAAATGTGACGACGGGCATTTTTGCGTCTCTTCAACTTCCTAAAATGTCAAAAAAAAGAAAACTTCATTAGTTGGTACAATGAACAAGATGTGTCAGGTAATGTCCGTTGAAGTAAGAAAGCTCAATGCTGAAATATGCTCCACCACCATCCTGCACCTCAGTGGCAACAAAAACTGCACCATAACTGTATACCAAGGAAAGAAGAATAAAAATGACATTCTTCTGAGACACTGCATGTTGAAGTAGCAATAAACAATGAAGGAAAGAAGAAACCTGAAACCATAACATTCTATAAGCGAGAAAGAATGAGGTGGATGTGATTGATCAAATGATCCGTGAATATACTACAAGGGTTGCACGTAGGAGATGACCAATGCATGTCTTCTACAACGTCGTGGACATGGCAGCAATAAATGCATGGATCACCTGCAACAAATATCGAACAAGAAAATGGAAAGGAAGAAGTTCATACTTCAGCTGGCGAATGAACTCAGGGGAACGAGCAAGACCGCTACGGTCGCAGGTTCGAATCCTGCTTCGGGCATGGATGTTTGTGATGTCCTTAGGTTAGTTAGGTTTAACTAGTTCTAAGTTCTAGGGGACTAATGACCTTAGCAGTTGAGTCCCATAGTGCTCAGAGCCATTTGAGCCAATCAGGGGAACGAAAGAGCAAGAACATCAGGCAGAGGAAGAGGATATGGGACAGAAATCACTTAGAAAGCGGAGGAATTGCCAAATCAGCCTCTGAAAAGGCAACAAGACCAGCGGAAACTGCGTATAGTGCCACAAAGCCGCGTGCGCAAAATGTGAGCGTTAAAAAAAAATAAATCACCTGTGCTAAGTGTGTCCGGCAGATTCTAATGACTTGAGTGAAAAGTAATACAAACCCGTGTGTAGAAAACATGCGAGGGTAATATGGACCAAGTATACTAAATGTATCCAGAAGGTTGTACAAATAGTTAATAAATGAAAATCTACAGTTTATGAAACTTTTAGGCATTAGCAACAATAAATTTGTAAGATATTGTGTTGCTGAAATAAATAGGTAATTATTAATTATAATGTTATATAATTATTGTGATTACAAAAAATATGGATTAACAAACACTAAAACAAAGTACTTGTTTAAGTCAAATATGAAAATGATCCTTTTCCGTCGTTCTATAAATGTCAGAAACTCAGTCGGTCTAGTGTTCCGCAAACAAGTAAAACACGCCATTTTCCCTCAAGACGAAGTCACGTGCCATCAGCCGATTTGGAATCAGCGTCTCAAAAGAGAGGGCAGCCGGCAAGTGTGTGTCTTCCGCAGCAAATGGCTCTGAGCAGTATGGGACTTAACATCTGAGGTCGTCAGTCCCCTAGTCTTAGAACTACTTAAACCTAACTAACCTAAGGACATCACACACATCCATGCCCGAGGCAGGATTCGAACCTGCGACCGTAGCAGCAGCGCGGTTCCGGACTGAAGCGCCTAGAACCACTCTGTCACAGCGGCCGGCTGAGTCTTCCGCAGCTTCAGACACTCAGTTAACCAAATGTCGGCCAGTTCAAAGACTCCATTTCGTCTTCTGAGAGACTGGGCCTTTTCGAAACTCGGCTTTGCCGCAGTAAAGTTCTCCCTCCTCTGGTTCCTGGAGTTAATTACGACTTAGCTACTAGTGTTTCTCACGGACATTTTTTCTCTTTGCAGAGCATATCCAGAATGAACAAGCTGTGTCGGCAAGTGAGCATCGAGAGCCCGGGGCCGAGTATTAAGGACTGCGTCTTCAGCTTCGAAGTTCCCGTCCCCGATGTGCCGCCTATGGGTGCACGAATCAGGGTAAGAACACTGTTCAAAATTCTTAGCAGTGTACTCTTCCTCATGCTGTTATCATTAAGTACTTACGTTTGGCAACATAAAGGCACTGAATCAAAGAAAAGAACACAAATAACGTAAGTATTACATTTTATCTTAAATATTGTACGGAAATTGCAATGTTCTCTCCGCTATGTCCCAAGGACTCGAAAATGCTACGGTATTGCGTCCGTTCGTTCTAGGGAAGAGGGCAGCTCAACGGCTTCGCTCAGTTTGTCCAAAGGCAAACTCAGCGTCATTCTGAAAAGAAAAGTCTTTGTTTCAAAGATTCATTTTTGAAGTAAGTAAAAAACAGGATTCATGTCAGTTGCGCGGTATTGATGAATCTAAACTTATTTTAAAATTTCCGTTAGCCTATCAAATATGTATTTTTTATTATTATTTTTTTATCTGCCAGATTCTGCGGGACAAATGCGACCCACAGTTACTTGGTCCTGAAACGAGTCGTACGTAGTTTACAGATTGTGGATTAAAAAAATAATAAACGACACAGTTAATAAAACACAAAAAACTGTAAGAGAGAATAGGAATAAATAGCATATTCCTATTGCAGAATAAAGTTGTCAACTGTTGCCAGGAGTTAATATACAGAGCAGTAAGAGTGAACCACAAGGAAACCTTTCAGCCTGGGTTTGAATACTTGGGGTTTATCATTCTACTTTTTTCAGTTCTGCTGGAAACCAATTGCTAATGAAACCTGCTGAACAGTGCAAATCTTTCTGTACAATGCTTAAGAAAATGTTGTACAAATCTATATCGTTTTCCCGTCTAGTGTTCACTGAACGAATGTCGCGGTTTCTTATGAATGAGCCAGAATTTTCCACAACAAATTGCGTGATGGAATATATGGAACGTTTCTACTTCAACTGTCGTATACTTTCTCATGCGTCAGATTTCGCTATTGTTATACACCCCACATAGCAACGTGACAAATTTTCAGTATTTGCATGCTGCAGAACACCACATAAACAAAAGTATAGCTATTATTTTCTCCCATGCATCAAGAGAAGAAACCTTAAATGGAAAAACACATACACGGAGGTGACAAAAGTCATGGGATAGAGACATGCACATACACACATGGCGGAGCTGTCATCTGTACTAAGGTAATTCATGTGAAAAGGTGCCCGACGTGATTGTGGCTTCACGACGGGAACTAACAGACTTTGGACGCGAAATGACAGTTGGAGCTAGACACGTGGGACATTCCATTTTGGAAGTTGTTAGGGAATTCAATATTCCGAGATCCACAGTGTCAAGAGTGTGCCAATAACACCAAGTTTCAGTCATTGCCTCTCACCAATGACAACGCAGTTGCCGACAGCCTTCACTTAACGACCGAGAACAGCGGCGATTGCATAGAGTTGTCAGTGCTAACAGACAAGCAACACTGCGTGAAATTATCGCAGAAATAAATGTGGGACGTATTTCACCTGGTAAGAGCTGAGGGTAGAGTCTGAGTGTGGCGCGGACCCCACGAAGTAATAGACCCACACTCTCAACAAGGCATTGTGGAAGCTGGTGGTGGCTTCGTAATGATGTTGGTTGTGTTTACATGGAATGGACTAGATCCTCTGGTCCAGCTGAATCGATAATTGGCTGGAAATGGTTGTGTTCAGCTACTTGGAGACCAGTTGCAGCCAATCATAGACTTCTCGCTCCCAAACAAAGATGGAATTTTTGCGGATGACAATGCGCTATGTTACTGGGCCACAGTTGTTTGCGATTGGACTGAAGAACGTTCTGGACAATTTGAGCGAACGATTTGGCCAGCCAGATTGCCCGACATGAATCCCATCGAATATTTATGGGACGTAATCGAGAGGTCAGTTCGTGCACAAAATCCAGCGCCGGTAACACTTTCGCCAGTTTGGAAGGCGGTGGAGGCAGCGTGGCTCAATATTTCTGCAGGGGACTTCCAACAACTTGTCGAGTCAATGCCACGGTGCTGGACTACGCCGGGCAATTGGATGTCTGACACGGTATTAGGAGGTATCCCACGACTCTTTGTCACCTCAGTGTATACGAGTAGTAGACCTTCTGAAACGTTTAGATTCAGCTACTTTTGCCGGAAGAGTAATTGCTAAATTTAAGGACTTAGTAATTAGTAAGTTTACATTTTGCACATTTTCATTCACTGATGTCCTACGGGTGTTATTCTGGGGAGAACTCCTCACTTAGCCACAAACTGTTCGTTGCAAAAAAGAAAGCAGCTGGAATTATACGTGAAGTTCACACACTTACATCTTGTAGGCATCTGTATTATCAGATAGGAATATTAAACGCTGCCCCACAGTACACCTACATTTATTCACCCACAAAATTTGTTGTCTAAGATCCATTGAGGTTTGAGAGTAATAGCGATATTCATCAACAAAATATTAGAAGGAAAATTAATGTGCGCTTCCCTCTAGTGAATCTATCTTTGGTACAGAAAGGAGTGCAATACTCAGCTATAAAACTCTTGGATGATCTGCCCAATTAAATAAAATGTCTGACAGACAGAAGAAGCTTTTTCAGATTCAGATTGTTTCTCCTTTACAATTCCTTCTATACCATATAGGAATTCTCGAATAGAAATAATAAGTCAGAAACAACATGCAGTTTCTAATTGTGCCATCTGTCGTTTAACTTCCACATCATAACGTTTATAGTGAACACGGAACTCCTGCCCCATCGCTAAAGCTAGGACGCGGCTTTGCAGGTAGTGTGCGCCGGAGCCTGCTACCGGCGGCGCTCGCCGTCCGTGTCGTCGATGTCGTCGGTGTCGTCGCAGGAGTCGACTTCGCAGGAGCCGACGCAGAGCCCGGCGCACTACGGCGTGCGCGACGGCGCGCTCTTCCCGGGCTACGAGGTGGCCGGCATCGTCGAGTCGCTGGGCGAGCGCGCAGACCCCGCCACAGCCGGCCCCGGGGGGCTCTCCGTCGGAGACCACGTCGTGCTCTACCCCTACGAGGGCGTTCCCAACGGGTACGGACGCTAGCATTTCAGAATAGCTACCTTATACACTATACGATCACGGGTACCTGGACATTAATATGGAGTGTGTGCTCCCTTCTGCTTTATGACGGCTTTGAACTCTGCTGGGGACACTTTCAATTAAGTGTCTGAATGTCTGTAGGCGAATGACAGCCCGTTTTTCCTCGAGAGGCGAAACGAGAAAAGATAGTGATGTTAGGCGCTCGGATCTGGAGCGAAGTCGACTTTCTAACTCAACCCAAAGTCGACCCATTGCGTTCAGATTGGGACTCTGGACAGGCCAGTCCATTTCAGAAAAATTAACCTGCTGGTGTGGCCGAGCGGTTCTAGGCGCTTCAGTCTGGAACCGCGTGACCGCTACGGTCGCAGGTTCGAATCCCGCCTCGGGCATGGATGTGTGTGATGTCCTTAGGTTAGTTAGGTTTAAGTAGTTCTAAGTTCTAGGGGACTGATGACCTCAGATGTTAAGTCCCATAGTGCTCAGAGACATTTGAACCATTTTTTGAAAATTATACTGCACAGCCGTTACTTCACAGATGCTGCTCTATCATAGGGTGCACTGTCATGCTCATAATCAATTATCGTCTCCGAACTGTTCCTCTACTGCGCACAGTACACAATTCTGTAAAAGTGTTCACACCCTTCCATATTTATCGTTTACATCAGCGCAATAAGGGGACCACACCCTAACCACGAAAAATACCCCCACCTCCTCTGTACTACACAGGATTGCAGGTGACATTCTCCAGGCATTCGCCAAACCCAAACCCTTCCATCGGTTTGCCACAATATTTAGCGTAATTTATCACTCCAAAACATTCATTTCCAGTCATCCACTGTCCAGTGGAATCGCTCTTTACACCATCTCAAGCATAACTCAGCACTAATTACAGAAATATGTGGCTATGAGGAGCTGTTCGGCCATTGCACCCTATTCTTTTTAACTCACTGCACACAGTTGGTGTGTTACCTGGGCAGCTGATAGCACTTTGAAACTCGCGAACATTTCCTTCCGCTGATTTCGTGCGATTTTTTTTACAGCCACTCTCCGAATTTACGTTCACATTTATTTACATTTACGTACGTACTCCGCATGCCACAGTACGGTGCGTGGCGGAGGGCACCCTCTACCACAACTAGTCGTTTCTTTTCCTGTTCCCCTCGCAGATAGAACGAGGGAAAAACGACTGTCTACATGCCTCTATATGATCTCTAATTTCTAGTCTCTTATCTTCTCGATCCATAAGCGAAATATATGTTGGTGGCAATAGAATCGTTCTGTAGTCAGTTTCAAATGCCAATTCTCTGAACTTTCTCAGTAGTTTTCTTCCAAATGAATCTCTTCTTCCTTGCTGGGATTCACGCTCGAGCTCCCGAAGCATATCCGTAACAAGTGCGTGCTGAACAAACCTACCGGTAACAAATCTAACCGATCACCTCTGAACTACTTTGATGTCTTCTTTCAATCCGACCTGGTGCAGATCCCAAACACTCCAGAATTACTCAAGAATAGGTCGCACTAGCATCATATATTCGATTTGCTGTACAGATGAACCACACTTTCCTAAAATTCTCACAATTAACGACCATTCGCGTTCCCTACTACAGTCCTTACACACTCGTTCCATTTCATATTGCTTCGCAACATTACACCCAGATATTTAAATGACGAGACTGTGTCAAGCAGAACACTACCAATGCAGTATCCAAACATTACAAGCAGGGCTTTTTTTCTAGAAAAAAGTTTGAGAGTACTCTGACATTGGATATAATGCAGCGAAAATTACTTATAACTGAAGCATGGGATACCACCTGTCTGCTTTTAGCGATGACGTCATCAACATGTCGATCTACAAAATAATGGTATCGGACTCTTCAGTTGACTTACATCTCAAATGAAGCAAGCGATACCGAGAATGTGGCATCGAACACTTCAGTTTACATCACCTCAAATAAAGCAGATTCCCCTGAACACCTGAACAATAAAGAAAATGGTATCGTACACTTCAATTGACCTGTAATACACCTCAAACGAAACAAGTGAGTCCAATCAACCCTCCAACATACAAAACAACACAAAGAAATATTACCAAACACATACTTTAACCTGTTCCCATCAAAATCTGCACTGGTTCGTATTGCCATTACCACCATGAAAAGATGAAATAAAAAATTTATGTCCATGAAATAAATCTTTAGCACTCTTCCAAGTTATCAACATCATAAAAAAATTACTTTGTCGACGAAAAAGTTTAGGGGTATGCATCCCCCAGTGTTCCCCCAGAAAAATAGCACTGATTACAAGTTTGTTTTTCCTACTAACCTGCATTAACTTACATTTCTCGTCAAGAAGAGGCGGCTGCCATTCATCACACCAAATGGAAATTTTGTCTAGGTCATCTTGTGTTAACCTACAGTCACTTATCTTTGGCACCTTCTTGTACTCCCAGCATTATTAGCAAAAAGCTGCAGATAACTGCCCGCCCTGATGTCATGCTCAGTGGTCCCTGTTTGTCCGGACATGATGTCTGTCTGGTCTTCATATATCTGTGGTTGTGCCTTTATGTTTCAACTTCACAGTGACATCACCAGCAGTCGACTTGGGTAGCCTTAGAAGGGTTGAAATGCCCTTATAGTTTTGTTACTCTGATGGCATCCAGTTATTAGTGCACAATGGAATTCGTTGAGCTCTCCTGACTGTTACTGCTTCTGCTGTTACTGCTTCTGTACTGACAATATAATACTCCCTGCCTGATTTTATAATGGTGGGTTCACCTCTTGTGACATCTAGTGGTCAATTTTGCATTACGTAGGGTGTCTGGATACTTTTGGTCAGACAGTGTATGCATGTCTGTGAACACTCATTAGTCAGAATTTGCTGTCAGGGACTTTTCATTTCTGTTGCAGTGAATATGGAAGTTGAACTTACTGTGTTTAATGTTTCCTACTGCAGACATATAGTCTGTAATGGTAATGCATCTTTACGTACTGTATGTGTATGATAAGTAGGCTACTTTGAAGAATGTTTCCTTTAAATATGAATAAAACTGCACTGTACCCAGCCATTAAATTGAATTTTTTTTAATTTACTTATTTGCAAGAAGTTTGAGAGGCTTTGCTCCATCACCAGATAGCAGTTCTGGAGTTTAGTTCAGGTTCATTGCTCCTGTGATTCCGACAATGTTACATCTCTGGTAAGTTTTGTAATCAGTGAATATCTTATGCTCAAATGCAGCCATCTGAGACACAATGAAGGTGTGCAGTACTGCAAATGATTTGACACTGTTTGTTTCCCGTGAGCAATACACCTGAGCTAAACACCAGAACTGACACCTGGTGATAGAGCAATGTTTCCAAAGTATGCCGTAAATAAAATGAACTGAAAATTTTTTGACTGTTTACATTGTGTTTTTATTTAAGTTAGTGTGAGACAATGTTCTCTTCTGTTAGTGAAGTTATTATCATCAGAGCTCCAACTGCAATTGTTCAATGTGAAATACTTAATTTACTGAGAATGCAAAAGTGGCAAAATCGTTTGCTGCAATGAGAGTATGATGCAAAAGTTTGAAGACACATGTTGTTTGGAAGGATGTAGAAGAAGCTGAAGAATAGACCAATTATCTGTTGTTGGCTGTGTACCAATAGGGGATATAAATCATATTTTGCTCATGTGTAAGATCTGAACAGCCACTAACAGATTTTTTTCACAGCAGCTGCTGAGATGCAATCAACATCTATGAACCAAGAAAACACTCTTCCTTCACCTAAATCATTTTTTAAAAATTTATATGTAACAGCAACATTATACAACAAAGCACCAGAAAAATTCTAGAATCGTGAGAGGTGGTTGTATCGTCTAACATACCAACTGGAAGAAGAAGTGTAGGAGTTGTGTACAGCACATACACAATGGACAGTCAATGCATATGGGAAAATTTCAAGATAAACTAGCAAAGGACAGGGGACCAGTACTCATACACAAAATGGGAGTTCATATTCCTGTCCCACAATTCTCATTTACATCTTCCATAGTTTCTCTCTCTCTCTCACATAGTGTGTCCTGTAAATCCTACGATGTAGGAGATTGTTTGAGGGTGTGGTACAAGCTAGGCAGAAGCAGCCACTGTGGGAAACTCATGCAAAGTACATTAATCATAACTAGAGCTAATCTCTTCACACAGGTGTTTGTGGGAGTTACATCTAGAGTACTTCATTACTAAGAAAACCAGTATCTATATACTGGACAAGTTAATAACCTGTTTAACATGAAGATTGGTGTTCACAAGAATTTATATCTCAGGGTCCAAGTTTTCCAATAAATTACAGGACTGACTAATATGGTATTTATTTCATTTGGGTTTGGTTACCTGGGAATTTAGAATTTCCTGATTAATGTCTCACCTATTAGGAACATGTTATAGCCTTTTGAACTGGGAAATAAAATTTCATTCTGAACACCAGACAGGGAAACAGTCTACATGGAAAACATTTTTACTTCTATTATTGTGGTTGTGACTTTCACAATTCATCCTAAATTCATTCTTATAATGAGTTGCAAATGCCATTAGAAAGTAAATGTATTAACATGTAAGATTCTCAAAAGTCCATAGCCAATTTCCTGCACTGTTTTTGTCTGAGCTTGTGTTTGTCTTTGACATCACTATGAATAACTTTCTGAGCTATAGCTTCCCTTTCTTTTCCAAGATTAGGTTGTTTTGTCTAGGAATTATTGTGACTATCACTCAAGATCCCCCCTCAAGAAATATTACACATTAATTTTATTAAATCCTTTCACTCTGCTGGCCATATTTATTTAGTGTCAGTACATAAATTTTACGTTTATTAAAACTATAATTAGGCTGACAAATTAATATAGCAGACTAGATGAAAAGTGAGATTGTTTCTCAACTGTGATTATATGATCAAGTGCAGCTATAGGAGGTTGAGACTTGAATAGTAACTTCATATTTGCCAAATACAAAGGCAGGTACCACAATAAATTGGAGTTATATTTATGAGGTATGTTTTGTTAGCTCCTAAATCAGGAAAATTCTATAGTGATTTTGTCCAAGATTTATTATTGAAATTAGGAGAATGTGCCATGTGTGTTGATGGCTGCTTGGGGCACTAAAACACAAACACACATGCTCCGTCCATCCACTGTCAAATGCTATGATTGCTATTTGGCAATAACTCTGTCCTCAGTCGTTCTTTCCAGAAAGTATGGCCTCTAATGCGCTTAAACATTACAGTTTGTCACTGTAGGTTTTGTTTGTGGGAATCCTTGAAATAGCAGATGTGCAGTCACCATTGCACATCATTACTAAATTCATCACAAAAGATACTGAAATTAGGAATTTGCAAGACAACAATAATGTGTGAATTGGATTTTCTATAAGTAGCAAAGAATGGAGAGTGGATGTTAAATGAACAACTGATAGATAAGGTGTAAAAGTGCCTAACAGCTACACATAGGTGACAGATATCCCATACACAATTGCAGAACCACCTTTCCATTGCCCCATGATGACAATATGGTGCAGAGTCACAGTCTTTCATCATGGTCTCTGTTGATTTGAGGAAATTCGCATCAGTACAAATCAAACTGATCCTATCACTGTTATGAGTGTAGATTGTGTGTTGAGCATGATTCCCTCTTTGAGAGATGCTTCCACATATTAAATCTCCTATCAGTCAATTGCTACAGTCAAAATTTTACAATAACTGTGTCCTCGGTCACACTCTCCATCAACAGTAGTCTCCAATGTCTTCGCATGTTACACTTTGTGACTGTAGCATTTGGTTGTGGGGGTACTTGACATGGCAGATACATAGACATTAACCATATAGATGTAAGCAGCTAGGCATAGTATGTCAGGAATAACAACTGAAATCCAGTATGTACAAAATGTACTGCTGAATGTGATGGTTGTTTTGATGTTTAATGGCCACCCCACAATGAACATTTTAATCTTAAGTCAATTGTGAACACCACTATACCAAAATCCAGAATACTGACTTAACTGAAAGATCACCTGCCAACAAAAAATAGCTTTTCTGACAGTGACCTGGTTCACTCTTAAACAAGACCTCCTCTCTTTCAGTGCATTCCTGCAAAAACTACATAATGCTATGGAAAATAATTGTTGAGCAAGTGAGATCTAATTTGGTTGCTTTCAGTCCTCTAATAGTTTGTGCAGTCACTGCATGGAATTCCATAGATCATAGTAGTCTGGGCTATTGCTGTTTGTAATAGCAACATGATAGGTAGCAAAATGGTTGAGGTACTTGACTCCCATTCAGAAGGATGGTGGTTAAAATCACCATCTAACCACCATGATTTTGTTTTTAGGTGGTTTCCTTCAATCACTTAAGGCCAATATTGGAACACTTCCTCTGAAAATAACATGGTCAGCTTCCTGTAGCATCCTTCTACAGTCCAATTTTGTGCTCTACCTGTAATGACTTCATCATAGATGAAACACTAAACACTAATCTATATCCCTTCCTTTCACATTAAAGTGGAAGGAGGGAGGGGGGGGGGGGGGAGTGGTAGGTGCTGAAATCACCATCTGATTATATGAATTTAGATTTTGTGTGATTTCATTGAATCAATTAAGCCTAAAGCTAAGATGGTTACTTTGAAGAGAATATGCTTGATTTTCTTTCCCATTGTTACTGAATTTGAGATTGTGCTCCATTTATTCTATACAAGTGCACTCATCAGGAAGAAGTTATTCGCAGTACTCTTTAGGAAATGTAGAAGACTTAAGAAGGCAGTTTAATATATCCTGTTGTTGATGATGTAGTATTAGCAACAAGTAACAGAAGTTTTTATAGGCAATGAAAACTAGCAGGAAAATGAGCAATGAGACTCCAAGGCAGAAGTGGTGCCAATGCTGATTATGAAATGGAGTTTGAGTGTTGCTTGTGTGTATGATACCCTGACCAAAGAGTGTTACTGGAAGACACAAACAAAATTCACAGAATAGCTGTACAGTTTACTATGAGAGTGTACAGTCAGCATGAGCGTATCACAGAAGTACTCAAATATGTTAAGAGAAAGGATGTGCACTCCTGAAATTCTGAGGACAGATACAGTAAACTGTGTTGGGAAACCTACCACTGTCTTCCACCTAGAGCTCATTTAATTATTGTAGTGCATCATCTGTTACTAATACAGTTGGTGGGAAGAGGACAAAGATTGGGAACTGACAGTAGCATACTATTAATAGTCCACCAACCACAGTACCTTGTATAGCTGCTTGGAAAATAGAAATGTGGATGCAGAGGTAACATGAACTTAGAGTTTGAATGCACCATGACACAGAGTGCCAGATTATCTAAGCATGCAATTTATGAATTTACAAAGTTGCACATACCTTTAAAACTCCTTGATACAAGCCAAAACATCCTTATGTGACATATTCTGCTAAAGGCATTCCCAACCATCAAGATACGAAGGTAGTTTTCTGTAGCTAATATAAGGTTGTGAGAATTATGTCAGGAGAAACTGACAACTCATACCAATAAATATGATATCGATATTCATTCTTGACAATACAGATATGAAACATCTCCTAAAATCTTACATTACTGTCATTCACACTACACAGTTACACTTCAGACACACCATCCATAACTCATAATGAGAACAACCAAATGAGCAATAGTATGACCCTCCCTAGGCAAAAGAGTATAATTCCCATGTTACTCCTAACAACCATTAATGAACATAGTAGTGACTTGTAATATTTCTTCTCACTGGGTGAAGTACATGCAAACATAATTTGAAAGTACTGATGAGCATTTCAAGCAGTGGCATCATCATTGATATTAAGACACTGGAGCATCAATGCTTACAAATAGAATCTTTTCAACAAACATGTTCAATGGTGAAATCACATATTTCTCATAGGGCAGGCTTATCAGCTGAATGATTGAACATTGGTATTTGTTGTGGCCTAGTGTGGACTGAGGAGAAATTTATGTCCTTTTTTTTCAGATATGCTGAGTACATTACTGTGCCTGAGCTGAAATATTTGGTGAAGATTCCTGAGAGCATACCATTAAGTGTCGCTGCAATGCTTCCTACAGGAGCACTTTTAGCAATGAATACTGTGACATCAGCACACCAGTATGTTGAAAGTATATTGCAGAAACGCGATGAAAATGGTATGCTCTGTGTTTATATTACTATTACTCCCAAAATACACTGTATTCCGTAAATTAAAGAGATAGATTGCTATTACATTAAAATCCATCAAAGATGATGAAAATTATAATTTTTATTCTGTATGATTGCTCTTATCTCTTTCAAGAATTGGATCTGAATGTAGTTGGAAATTTTTATCTGCAATTTTCTCTGCAAAGTTTGTAGAACTTTAATCACTTTTTGTTTTATGGTGAAGAAATTGGTGGGAATTACTTTTCAAATTTTCTTGTAAATATGTGTGTGGAAGACAGAAATGCCACTCACCACTTACTACAGAATTTAATTTTTTTTGCAAGTCATACATAAAGCTGTGAGAAACTTTGTTGTCTTAACAATTCGGCATCAATGCAAGCAAATGGGATACAGTAGCCTAAACAACTTTAGTTAGCAAGCATGAATAGTGTTCATGTCACAGTGATGGTATTTGTGGGCAGGGAAGTTTTAAATCCCCTTCCATCCATCCTGATGTGGATTTTGTATAGTTTACTTACATTACATGACATGAGTGATACATTCAGGAAGGGCATGGACAATTTCCTCCAGTGTATTATCTAAATGAGCTAGTGCTCTATCTGTGATGTCCTTGATCTTGATGGAGTATTAAAACTAACCTAGCTACCTAATAGCTAAACAATACAGACTAATCAGAAAGGTTTAGAAAACAACAGATAAGTGTGGCAAATGAACTCTGAAGACATTTAACAGCTAAGTTCCAAATTGTCTGTGAATATATAATTTGCCATACATTTCCAGAATAGGATTGTGGCTTCTTTATTAGAAAAATAAAAACAAAGAAAAAACAGCTTTTGACATGTCCATCCTTGAGAGGTATGGAATTTACAGTAGCTTCTGTATCAAAACCAAAAGCTGAAAACTTCAAAATTCATGGGCAGAGCTTGTGTCACTGGCATTAAGAGTAGAGTATGACGTCTAAGTGATAATAATACGTTGGCATCACTCTATCCACACCCAATTTCATATTGCCACTGCACATTATCAAATACATTGAGAAATCGGTGGAAAAATAAGTGCTACAGTCTGTTGTGTATTTCACAGAGATTTGAACAACAGATGTTAATCATTTTTGAGATCAGGATTTTGAGTTCAAGACATCACTGGACAGTGGTGACAGATGTGTACTCTTTCTCACCTACTCATTGTATCAGCACAAACTGTGTGCAGAAATGAGACAGGGGTTTTAGAACAAATGTTAGATAATTGTCACAAAATAAATGAAGAAACAGGATAAAGAGATAAATAAAGAAAATGGGGAAAAGGAAAAAGTACAGTAGCATTATTGTACTCTAAGCAAAAAGACAAAGATAATGCATTGTTCATCAATGAAGTTGGCTTGGTTGCACTGGTATCTGATAATTGAAGGATGACAACAATTGCTTCACAGCCAGGAGATGCCCTGTTGGGATAAGTAATTAATCAGTCTCTCACCCATAGTGGTCTGCATTTAATTGGCTCCAAACACTGTATCTGTGGCAATGCTTTGCTTCTGACATGCCTGCTGCACTTGAAATTTTATAATGCATCTTAAATGTAGCTGTTGAGTTGGAAGGTAGACAGTATTTGGTCATCCATTAAATAAATAATTTCAGAAAATTAATTGAAGACAGTGTGTAATGAAACACACTAGTCAAATCACAGTTGCATTCAGAACCTAAAAACTGTCTGCTGAATGAGGCTAATCCCTGTATTAAATGTCGAAAAAACCTATCTGATGACTGATGAGTGACTGAGATTCCCCAACTGACTGACCTCACCAAAGTGAGCCTTTTTTTGCTGTAGGCAACTGCATGTTCAATATATTTTCCAGCTCAGCACAAGTGTTACATTAATTACGAATTTAAAAAATACTGGAATGAATGAAATTTAATTCCACAAGAGTAGGGCATATAAGAAGATGAATTATACTCAGTAAATAATATTATCTTGTGGATATTGATTTCATGGGAAACATACACTCAATGGACATCTGCTTTGTTACAGGAAAGTGCAAGATTCTCATTGTGGGAACAGGAGGACTTGCCTTGTGGGCAATGCGTATTGCATCATATAAGTACAGTAGCACAAAGGACAGAGTTCAACTAACAGTTGCTTCTCTCAAGGATGAAGGCTTTGTTTTGGCAAAGGAACGTGAAAGGTATATTGTTCAGTATAAATATATTGTTCCTCCAATATGTCAGACTTACATTATTCATGAAAATTGGTTCTCATTTAAAAATTTCATTTGACAATCAAATTTAATTTCCAAAATAGGATTAATTAGAACATTATTTCTTTCAAACACCAACAGGGTTAATGTTGTGCAGTGGAATGAAGACCTTTATGAAAAGCAGTTAATTGAACGTACAAAGGATGCTTGTGAAGGAGAGGTTGATATTGTGATTGACTTTGGAACAACATCCAGAAGTCTTCATCGATCATTACAGTGCCTTGCAAAGGTAAGCAATAAATACTCACCAGTGAAATTTTTTTAATGAAAAATTGTTAATTTTAGCGGCATACATCTGTGAAATCTATGGGATTTGGAAAGAATTGAAAGAAATGCAATACAATACAATGATTAAAATTAATAAAATGGTATAACGATGCTGGTATGCATGTATTGTAATTTAATTAATAAATTTTAATGATTCATCTTCAGCGGAGTATGAAAAATTCACCAACAGATAAATCCTTAATTCAGTCTTAAACTCCACTACATTATCTACAAGATTCTGACTTTTTACTTTCCTTTGTGTGCAAAAAACATTTCTCGTCATAACCCATGTGGTCCAACAATATAGTTCTGCCTTACAATTAAATTACCCCACAGCTCTTAATGAAAATACTTATTAGGCAATTCTATGTCCACTTCATTCATCACTATGTGCATAAAACTGCATTACTTAGATTCAGCCACCTCATTTCTACCTGCAGTACATATTAAATTGTCGTAACTCACACCTCACTAAAAAGAGACTTGTAGCTCTATGACTGTAACTCTGAAAACTCCACACATCTGACCAATAGACTAGACGATAAAAAGTCTCTTTGTGTCCCCACCTAACTTTGGTGTCCCCCAATTAACTGTCTACTGGCATCCATAAATCTTGAATATCTGCTGAGAAAAGACTCTGTATAATAGATAACAAATATGAGAGTCAAACTGTCATACCAAATCAAAAGGATCTGTATTCTATCAGAAGTACTGTACTGAATTTGATCTTGTGACACTTCATTTCCCCTGAACTATGAATTGATATTTTCAAGTATTTTGCAAGTTGCCCTTTAAGTAAAAGGACTGAAAATATTTTTATTTCTATACTTTTATAACCTGCAAAAATTACTCAAATTGCATCATGTGGTACTGTAAGTGGGAGATCATTAAATTATATTAGAAATAATTAAAGATCCAAGACAGAATCACATAGTACACCATGACTTGTGGCTTCAAATTTAAGCACATATTGCTAAACAATGGATGTAGAAAGGGCACATGTGGATATCAATCATACAGGTAAAACAAGAACTATGAATATGCTGTATTAGCTGTTCTATGACATTTTTACTTTTGCATTTAGATGCCACAGGTAATATAAACAAAAGCTAGAACCAAATCTAAAATTTCTCAATGGTAAAAATTTTTGATATGTTGGTTCTAATATGTATTCTACCAAGGTCAATATGGCCCATTCAGCTGACAGTCCTGTTCAGAATCTAAATTGTTTATCCGAATTAAATATTTATAGATTGGACTGTACATAAAAACAAATTTGTGCTGACAACAATGAAAAGGGTAGTAGTTCTTTACAACTGTTTTATCTCATTTTTTTGGAAGTGGCTGGACAACAGTGTGTATACACTGAGGTGACAAGGTCATGGGATACATCCTAATATTGTGTCAGACCTCCTTTTGCACAGCATAATGCAGCAACTTGATGTGGTATAGTCTCCACAAGTTGTTGGCAGTCCCCCACAGAAATATTGAGCCATGCTGCCTCTGTAGCCATCCATAATTCCGAAAGTGTTGCCAGTGGAGGGCTTTGTGCATGAACTGACTTCTTGATTATGTCCATAAACGTTCAATGGGATTCATGTTGGGTGATCTGGGTGGACAATCATTTGCTCAAATTGTCCAGAATGTTCTTCAAACTTAAAGTTAAATTATCCACAACCATGTAGAGAAGCCATTGAAATTTATGAGCATCAGGATAATTTTAATAGGAAAGAGGAGGCAATGAAGCTTAGCGACATATGGACAGTAGCTTTGCAGAATCGCTAGACAATTTTATCTTTGACAAAATAACAATTGATAGTTGAGTTTTATCTTTGACAAGGATTATCTCTGATCATCATGTGTTACTTTGCCCATGACCCCTTTTCTAAACTATATATGTCACTCTTGCACATCCAACTGGTCAGTCGGCAAGACTCAGTGGACAAGTGCCTCTGAGAATGTCCAGTGCAGTCCCGGATGAAAGTTAGATAAATAGATAGGTAAATCATTTACATTTAAGAATTTGGGAACTATGTGAAGAGAAGGCATTTCCATAGTAAAGAGGGTCCAGCCACTTTTAAGCTGATTAGTTCTTTTGTTAGAAGTGACACAAAAAGAACATTTACTTAATATTGGAAGTCCTAATCTATGGTGTGTTATATATGCAAAAGTCAGCACTGAAACAAAATATCATCTTAGAAGTGAACAACAAAATATACCACAGGATTTACTTGAATCACTGAAAATGTAAAGAATTTTAGTATGAAACCAGTCATTATATACAGTTTCAACAAATTGCTCACCCACAAATGTTGCAAGACATCTACATCAACCAGAAAATAGCTAAACACTCTGTAATGTGGGGAAAACCCTATAAAAATTGATCCAGGACATTGTGGAGAAACATTCATCCAGGCTGGCAGGCATTTTGTTCTGTATTTGTTAAAGATCCATGCATCATGTTTTAAAATCCATGAGAACTGGTTATTTAAATTTCTGTTTTAAAGTAATTTTCCCTGTAATGTTGTGATCTAAAAGAAGGAAATCATATTCTGTATTTTGTTCAGTATTAATGCATCTAGTGAAAAAGAAACACATGCCAACCTCTCTGTATCTGTACACATTGTATTAGCCACACTTTTAAAAGGCATGCTGTGTAAGGATTGGCATAACCACCTTGCACAATAACCTGTTCATGTTCCTTCTGGCATAACTGTGTAAGCGAAGTGGAGATTCATATTCCCTCTCTTTAGTTTGCTGACAGACTATAACTATAGGATACACTACTTAGGTAGAGATTCATTCTTGCACTATGAATGTCAGTAAAGGTTTGATCTGAAACTTGTCTGGCAAATGGTTGATATGAGATGTCTGGACATATATATATATATATATATATATATATATATATATATATATATACATATATACATTTTCAATATCAATACCATGATGCTAAGAGATACAGTATTAAGCCAAAGCACGTGTGGAGCTCCGCATTCCCTTTCAGAGTAAATTCATATAGCTGTCTATTAAATTCAACTTATTATTACTACTGAAATGCTTCAGTGTGTCATCCAGATAAGATGTTGCAGGGGTTATGACATTGGACTAATATTCAAATAGCAGAATTAAAGTCTCCTTTGGTCCATCTGTGCCTAGATTTTCTATGTTTTCCCATATTGTTCCAGATGAATATCAAAATTTTTCTTTAAACAGGCTTCAGTTACCTCCTTTGCCCATTTCTCTCCAATTATTAGTCGGCCTCCTAATAACCACAATGCCAGTGGCAGTTTAAACTTTTAGTTTCCTTCTTCATTGATTCTGATTTGCTGCCAGAAGATTCTTAAACACAGTCCTATGAAGACCATCTATATGAATCATCACTTTTTTTTAAAAAAAAAAAAAAAAAAAAGAAGAAGAAGGCACTCCGTCTTCAGGCCATGAGGGGCTTACCAAGACCATCCGACCACCGTGTCATTCTCTGTGGAGGATGCAGATAGGAGGGGTGTGAGGTCAGCACACCGCTCTCCTGGTCGTAAGATGGTATTCTTGACTGAAGCCGCTACTATTCACTCGAGTAGCTCCTTAATTGGCATGACGAGGCTGAATGCACCCCGAAAAATGGCAACAGTGCATGGCGGCCTGGGTGGTCACCCATCCAAGTGCCGACCACACCCGACAGCACTTAACTTCGGTGATCTCACAGGAACCGGTGGAACCAAGGCGGCAAGCCGTTGCCATGAATCATCATTTAGCCACACAAAATTATTATTATTATTATTATAATTCTAACATCCTTCTACAGCCATATGCAGTTGGTTAAGTCATCACAGTCTTCTCCTTTCTCACATTGTTTATGTTATTTACATATCTGATTTCCTTGTCTTGTTGATATCTTGACATCCCTACCATCAAGGGATTTGTACTTTATGAATTGCTGCAGACTACTTATTAATGCAATGTGTAGAATAAATCTTGCAAGAAACTGTTTCTCTGATCTGTATCTGAAAATAACAGTGTTTGTTTACTTTGAAGTATGGCTCACACTGAGCGTAACAGTTGATAGCTCATATCATACTCGTGTTGGGAATGATTGCAGTCGTACACAAAAGCATCTTTCAATCTGGGTTTCACAACAGCTCCTTACATATTATTGCTCTTTTTTATGCCTCATTCTGCTTTTACTAACAACCGAAGTTTTTTCTGGTCCACTGTTAGCACACTACTCAGCTTCGAGATGGTTATGTTCAGTTATTGGGATGTTTGTGGACTAGAGTGGATAAATCAAATCAAGTGATTGCTTTTTATCCTGTCAGGAGACCATAATTAAAATGGTGGGAAAAAGGGTCCATTTGCATGACATTGGCATCAGTAAACTCCTAGTATTTTATCAAAGAGGCAAGAAATATGAGCAAGTGAAAAAGTTTTCTGTCTCCCACATTCTTGTAGAGTTAGGAAATTAATTTGCACGATACACAATAAATGACCAGAAACCTTTGCACCTCCAAGTCTAACTACATGCAGAATTACATACAATTTATTTTTGAAAAGAGCAAAATAACCATCACCACTTGTCTGCAAAGTGTGTGCCAGTGGCTGTGAGAAGCCAAAAGGGAAAGTGTGCAGAGAACAAACAAATATCCTTGCAGTGTCCAGATTGTGATGTCACCTTTTGTATACCTGAGTATTTTAAAATGTACCATATTAATGCAATATTATGAAAAGGGTAGGTTACTACTCATTATATAGAGGAGATGTGGAGTTACAGAAAGGCACAACAAAAAGACTGCTAAACATGCAAGCTTTTGGCCAAAAGGCATTCTTCTAAAGCAGAAACACACACGTGTGCATGTGCCCCCATGACCACTGTCTCTGGCCACTGAGACTGGATTTGAAGCAGCTGCGCATGATGGGAGAAGCAATCTGGATGGTGGAGGTAAGGAGGAGGCTGGGATAGGGATGGGGAACAATAGTGGGACAGGGGTTGGGGACAGTAAATTGCTACTTGTGGGAGCATGCAGGGATGTGGTGGGGACAGGGTAGGGCAGCTAGGTGCAGTCAAGAGTGTACATGGAAGGGGTGGGGGGGGAGGGGGATGGAAAAGGAGAAAAGTAGAGAAAGAGAAATAGACTGGATGTGCATTGGTGGACTAGAACGCTGCATAGCTGTGTAGTGCTAGAGCAGGAGAAGGGAAGAACATAGTTGGGTGAAGGATGGGGACCAACGAAGGTTAAGGCTGGGGTGGGGTCGGGTGGGTGGGGAGGTTATGGGCACATAGGATATATTCCAGGGAGAGTTCCCTTCTCTGCAGTTCAGAAATTGTGCTTTTTTGAATTGCCCAGATGGGATCTCTCCCTGCAATATATCCTGTGTTCCCATAATCCCACTGATCACAGTCTTCGTTAGTCACCAATGAAAGCTCACATATTTAGCAGTCATTTTGTTGCACATGTCTATGACTCAATATCTTCTCTAGATGGTGAGTAGCAATCTATCCTTATCATAATACTGTCATTATTCCATACTGGATTTTCCATATTAATGCAAATTATATACACAGTTGATTTGTGCAAGGCCTTTCAAAAAATATTTCATATGTCTCTTGTCTGAATATATTATAAACATGTTACTAAAATTTATATACACACACTCACACAAACACAACTCCCTAAAATTTGTTAGACAAGGTTTAAAAGTTTCAGATAATGCCTAGTTCAAATTTATTGCTTTCACTGTTACAAGGCTAGGGCTCTAAAAATTTATAATAGTTCAGTCCAGCTGCCAAAACTTTGAGATCAGTCTCAGATGAAATACAGGGTTATTACAAATGATTGAAGCGATTTCACAGCTCTACAATAACTTTATTATTTGAGATATTTTCACAATGCTTTGCACACACATACAAAAACTCAAAAAGTGTTTTTAGGCATTCACAAATGTTCGATATGTGCCCCTTTAGTGATTCGGCAGACATCAAGCTGATAATCAAGTTCCTCCCACTCTTGGCACAGCATGTCCCCATCAATGAATTCGAAAGCATCGTTGATGCGAGCTCGCAGTTCTGGCACATTTCTTGGTAGAGGAGGTTTAAACACTGAATCTTTCATGTAGCCCCACAGAAAGAAATCGCATGGGGTTAAGTCGGGAGAGCATGGAGGCCATGACATGAATTGTTGATCATGATCTCCACCACGACCGATCCATCGGTTTTCCAATCTCCTGTTTAAGAAATGCTTCTGCTTTAGCCTTTTCTGTAAGATTTTCCAAACCATCGGCTGTGGTACGTTTATCTCCCTGCTTGCTTTATTCGTCGACTTCCGCCTGCTATGCATGAAACTTGCCCACACGCGTTCAACCGTTTCTTCGCTCACTGCAGGCCGACCCGTTGATTTCCCCTTACAGAGGCATCCAGAAGTTTTAAACTGCGCATACCATCGCCAAATGGAGTTAGCAGCTGGTGGATCTTTGTTGAACTTCGTCCTGAAGTGTCGTTGCACTGTTATGACTGACTGATGTGAGTGCATTTCAAGCACGACATACGCTTTCTCGGCTCCTGTCACCATTTTGTCTCACTGCGCTCTCGAGCGCTCTGGTGGCAGAAACCTGAAGTGCGGCTTCAGCCGAACAAAACTTTATGAGTTTTTCTATGTATCTGTAGTGTGTCGTGACCATATGTCAATGAATGGAGCTACAGTGAATTTATGAAATCGCTTCAATCATTTGTAATAGCCCTGTACATAAGTTACTTAAAACTATACTTTAATTATACCACATGCCAGCTGAACGGTCCTGTCTAGCAATTGTCAATAGTTTCACTTTTGAGAAATAAGTGTGCCTAATTTCATTGTGAATATTAAATTAGTTTCTTCCCAAGACTGCTGTTTGCAAGCAAAATGTGTTACCAGAGAATAAATATGCAGAATATATGTAAAACATACTTTTAAAGTTACCTTCCACATAGTTTTCTGCTTCTGATGTGTTCAAATTAAAAGTACAGAAACAACTTCTCATACTACAGTAAAATCAAGACTGTAAGTGAACTTAGTTTAAGTATGTTTCCATACAATCGTCACTGCAGATAACTGTGAAGCTTGATTCCACTGTTTTTATTGCTGGATAATGTTTTTGCCAACAACTGGTTTCACATTACTGTGTACTGCCCTCAAGGAGCAGTTTTCTTTTTCATGGAATGCTTTGTAATAACTTTGCGATGCACAACTGTGTACTTTCTACCGCAAAGTCGAGAGGAGTATAATACAAAAACAACAGAAGTGATTAAAGCACTGTGTGGCATAATAGCATCTCATTTAACTAAAATAATCGACCAATCTTTTGAACAAAAGCTTTCCTGATGCATTGAAGTATGCTGAAGTGAGACTTCTGTTCAAGTAAGGGTTGAGGGAAGATGTGGAAAACTATCACCCTATTTCTATTCTTCCACTCCTCTATAAAAATGTTAAAGAAAATAGCTGCAAAACCAGATAAAAAATGTTACTGTAAAGACTGATATTATTATAAGTAACCAATTTGTATTTCAACCAGGGAAAAAAAACCCTGGATGCAGTGAATAGCTTTGTTTAAAAGATATGAAAATCTTTGACTCAGAGAAGTAAAGTTGCAGGTACCTTCTGTGATCTTACAAAAACATTTGCCTCTGTGAACCATGCCTTGCTTATCTATAAATTAGACAAACATGGCATTAAGGGTAGTGCTTTGAATTAACTCACATCATACTTGGACAACAGAAAACAAAGGATAATTGTCACTTCCAGTGCCATTAATTATTATTCTAAATGGAGTACAGTATCACAAGCTGTGCCTCAGTGCTCCAGTTTTGGGCCAATCCTGTTCCTATTTTATGTAAATGACTTACCCGTAAATATAAACTCCCCATGAGTTATGTTTGCAGATAATATTTCTGTTTTAATTGAAAATTGTGATGCAGAAAAAATTCCAAACTCTGGATACCCTAGAAAACTGGCTCCAGTTAAATGGGTTGAAATTGAACATTGCAAAGACCCACATGGTACATTTCAAAACCAAGCATTTGAAATCCGCAGAATTTAAAATACAACATAATGATCAGCTTATGGAAAAGCTAACATAATCGAATTCCTAGGACTAAATGTGGACAAGAACTTAAGCTAGAATGTACATATTGACTTCCTACCAAATAAACTAAGCAGTTCTGCATTTTTAGTGTAAATACTAGCAAATTCCACCAACTTCAGAACACAAAAAATAGCATGTCATAGTTATTTTGAAACTGACATTAGACTTGGTATAATTTTCTGGGGGAGTCCAAATAGTGTATCTTTAATATTGAAACTGCAAAGAAAATTATCAGATATGTGTGTACTGCACTGCAAACAGGATCTTGTTGGCCATTATTTTGGCAACTATGAACCCTAACTGATCCCTCCACATACATAAATGAAATTATAATTTCCATGCACAGCAGAGAAAAATTATTTGAGAAGAATCATTTCAACCACCTATATAACTTGAGAACTAAAAATAATTGTATCCTATCGAAGTCTCAATTGGAATTATATGCATGGACTAATCAGCATATGGAGTTGACAATATGTAACAAGTTCAGGGGCAAAAATACATTTAATATGAAGTCGGAGATTCTAAAAACAGAGCTATAGCAAATTCTGTCAGCGAAATGCTATGATTCAATAAAAGAATTCATAGAGGATGAAATGATAAATGGGTAAATAAGTATTAGATTTTATTGTATATATATATATATATATATATATATATATATATATATATATATATATATATATACACACACACAATATATATGAACAAAGATGATGTTACTTACCAAATGAAAGTGCTGGCAGGTCGACAGACACACAAACATACACACAAAATTCAAGCTTTCACAACAAACTGTTGCCTCATCAGGAAAGAGGAAAGAGGGAAGGAGAGGGAAAGACGAAAGGATGTGGGTTTTAAGGGAGAGGGTAAGGAGTCATTCCAATCCCGGGAGCAGAAAGACTTACCTTCAGGGGAAAAAAGGACGGGTATACACTCGCACACACAGACACATATCCATCCACACATATACAGACACAAGCAGACATGTGTGGATGGATATGTGTGTGTGTGCGAGTGTATACCCGTCCTTTTTTCCCCCTAAGGTAAGTCTTTCCGCTCCCGGGATTGGAATGACTCCTAACCCTCTCCCTTAAAACCCACATCCTTTCGTCTTTCCCTCTCCTTCCTTCTTTCCTGATGAGGCAACAGTTTGTTGCGAAAGCTTGAATTTTGTGTGTATGTTTGTGTTTGTTTGTGTGTCTGTCGACCTGCCAGCACTTTCGTTTGGTAAGTCACATCATCTTTGTTTTTAGATGATATATTTTTCCTACGTGGAATATTTCCCTCTATATATATATATATATATATATATATATATATATATATATTATTGTGATTCTGTTTGTTAACATCAGCTGTTCTATGTTTACAGTGAAATTTTATCACAATTTTGACATGTCTTCTATACCTGAATCAAATGATTTAGATTATGTATGTTATGAGACTAATAAACCACAATTCACATCAGGCAGCAGAAAACTTGTTTATATTTGATCATTCAAAGCAACTTTAGATCCACACTTAGAGAATTACTTTCTATAAACTCACTGATTACTAGCTAAGTAAACATTGGAAAAAGTGATAGAAACACTAATGGTTTCTAAAATTTCAGGGTGGTGTTGTGTTCATTAGTGCTGAAGTGGCAAGCAAGTTGCTGCCTAAGTTTAGCCGAAAAGCAGAAGAAAACCAACATACCATCAAGGCTGTTGACACAGGTTCAATTGAGCAACTCCAGGAACTTGTAAGATTAGTAGCTTGTGGAGAGGTAAGGAATAGGTCATAGAACTAGAAATTACAATTGCCGCCTACCTGCCTACCTCTGAGAAATTACCTATGTAGTAAAAAATACAAGGGGTTAAATCTCCTCCTCTCTCTCTCTCTCTCTCTCTCTCTCTCTCTCTCTCTCTCTCTCTCTCACACACACTTGCCTACCTCTGAGAAATTACCTATGTAGTAAAAAATACAAGGGGTTAAATCTCCTCCTCTCTCTCTCTCTCTCTCTCTCTCTCTCTCTCTCTCTCTCTCACACGCACACACACACACACACACACACACACACACACACACAACTAAATTTTTGTTTATACTCCTTCTTTATATTTTGCATACATTCCAATCTCAGTAATGCCAGAGTCAGGTAATTTTCTCTTTTTGGATGGATCTATTTGCAGTTACTCACTTACTCCTTGCAGATTTCATTGTATTTTTTGTGATTGTACTGAGTTTTCTTTTACACAGTACAATAAGGATAGGGACTGTGCTTGTTGTAAGCAGACACAAGGAGAATTGGCTGGGGTCCATAAACATACGGAGGCTGTGTTGGCCATGGTAGACAGGCTTCTGGTTACTGTTCAAAGCTGCAGCAACATCAGGGCACCAGTGATGATATCTGTGACACCTTTGGTGCTGTTGGAATCCCCTGGTGACCTGGTTGTAACTCTGTGTCTTAATATACACAACATCTGACCAGTTTGTCTTCACTTGAGAGTGAGTGGTGGAAAGTTGTGGGTTCACAGATCACTGGGTGGAAGACAAAAGAGAGAATGGGCCGTATGCCTGGCTACTTAGGCCTTAGTATCAGGTACAAGGTGTTACCCAGTGTTGATAGTACTTCTGAACCTACACAGGATGCCTCTCCTGTTGGGCCAGCAACTGATTTTCCCACCCAGTTTAGACAAGTGCAGAGGGTGGGTATGCTAATCATTGGGAGCTCCAACATTAAGTGCGTAATGGAGCCCCGCAGGAAATAGCAGGCTGGGTGGGAAAGAATGCCCATGTGCAATTTTTATGTTTGCTGGGGGTCATGTCTGAGACTTAGAAGAGGCTCTGCCAATAACTTTCAAGTGCACTGGGTGCAACCAGCTGCAAATAGTGGCACATGTAAGCAGAAGCTACAGCTGCTGCTTGGGTTCTTAGGCCATCCTCAATTCCTCAGTGGATGGCTGATTTGTTGAAGGTAACTAACATTGCATATTGAGTGTAGGCAAAGCTTGCTATTTGTAGCATTGTACATGGTCCTCTGGTTTGGAGCAGAGTGGAAGCTCTAAACAAAAGCCTCAGATGAGTCTGCAGTGATATCAGATATGAATTTCATGACCTCCACTGTCAGTATAGTTCTCTTAATAGGCCAGATTTGCACTACATGCAGGAAATGGCTGCTAGTGTAGCAGAGTATGTGTGGCATGCACGTGGGGGCTTTTTGAGTTAGAAAAAGCCTCTCTTGGGATCAGAGACAAATTGTCTTCCAAAATTGAAGATATGTTAGCCACGGTGTTCTCAGAGAATGCTCGTCCTCACAGATCAGATGAAGAAAAGGTTAATATAATATTAGTAAACTGCAGGAGCATGCAAGGAAAGGTCCAAGAGTTAATATCACTTATTGAAGGTTATAACGCCCAGATCATATTACGAACTGAAAGTTGGCTGAAACCAGAAATGAATAGCAGTGAAATCCTAAGTTTAGATTGGAATCTTTTTTGTAAGGATAAGTTAGTCACCAATGGTGGCAGCATATTTAATGCAGTAAAGAATTCCATAGTATCTAGCAAGGGTATCACAGATTCCGAATGTCAATTAATATGAGTTAATTTAAGCATCAAATTTTGGTCAAAAATGGTAATCGGACGTCTTTTTTAAACTGCCTGCATCAGGAGCTGTAGTGGCAGCGTGCTTCAGAGAGAACTTGCACAATATTGTTAACAACTCTCCTGATCCTGCCATTTTAACAAGGCAACTTGCTGGGCATACTGGGTTGGGAGAGTCATACTATCTAAAGTGGTGTCAGAGACAGGGATTTGTGTGACATTATTCTGAATGTTTTGTCTGAAAATTACTTCAAGCAGGCACTTAGAGAATCAACTCGTGAAGGTATCAATTTGGATCTTCTAACAATAGACCTGAACTTATTGAATCAGTTATTATAGAGGAAGGTATCAGTGATCGTAAGGCTGTGATAGCAACTATGACTACAGGTATTATCTACATCTTCATCTACATCCATACTCCGCAAGCCACCTGACGGTGTGTGGTGGAGGGTACCTTGAATACCTCTATCAGCTTTCCCTTCTATTCCAGTCTTGTATTGTTCGTGGAAAGAAAGATTGTCGGTATGCCTCTGTGTGGGCTCTAATCTCTCTGATTTTATCCTCATGGAATGTTAAGAAAGGTAGGAAAATATTTTTGTTTATAAAGAGTGACAGGATACTAATTGCAGAGTATCTGAGTAGTCAGCATCAAATATTCACTGCTGAAGATGAAGATGTGGAGCCCAAACAGAAAAAAATTCAAAAGCATCGTTCAGTATGCCATAGACAAGTATGATCTGAGCAAGGTTTTAATGGATGGGAAATACCCACCATGGTTTAATAGATGTGTTAGAAAACTGATGTGTAAACAAAGAGAGCTTCATCATAGATTCAAGAGAAGTCAAAACCTAGCTGAATGGAGCAAAAGGAGAGCATAAGGAGAGCAATGAGAGAAGCATTCAATGACTTTGAAAGTAAGATTTTGTCAAATGATCTGACTAAAACTGCTAAGAGGTTTCAGTGTTACATAAAATCAATAATCAGTTCAAAATCCTTTATTCAGTCACTCAGTGACCTCACTAGCACTGAAATGGAAGATAACAGAGAGGAGGCTGAAGTACTAAACTTGGTTTTCTGAAATTGTCGCACTGCAGAAGATTGTAACATGGTCCCTTCCTTCAGTCATTGGATGAATGTTGAAATGGCAGATACTCAGATAACCAATGGGAAAATAGAAAAGTAATTAAAATTGCTTAGATGTGAAAAGGCATCAGGACCAGAATAGATAACTGTAAGATTCTATGAAGATTGTGTGAAAGTACTTGCTCCTCTTCTAGCAGCAGTTTATTGTAGATTTCTGGAGTAATGGTTATACCTAGCAATTGGAAGAAAGCATAAGTCATTCTCATTTTCAGACCAACTAGTAGAAAGCTTCAGAAGCTCTTAAAGACAGTTTGCAAATGATGCAATTGTCTATAAGAAAGTAGCAATGCCAGAAGACAAAATGAAAGGTACCAACAGAGATGTGGAGGCATGTCAACTCCAGTGCCCTGGCCAGTTGTGCTGGATTTCTCGGTTGAGGTTCCATAGCACAAGCAGCCCAATTGAGGTGGTCCCACAGACTCCAGATTCAGGGGAGTTTGGTGGCCAGGTGAGTACTGAAAACTCATCGTTCTGCCCTTCAAACCACACACATGTGCATACACTGTGAGTTGTAGAATTACCTATACAGGACTGATGAATGATACAGGCTCTGTCAGTTGACCTGAACATAAATACACAGTTCTGTCACATTAATGCGACCACCTGTCAAAAGCCTGAATAACCACCTTTTGCAGTGTGGACAGGCAGGAAGAGAGTCAGTGAGGCACTGGAAGGTCCCAACAGTGCAATGTGTGACACATTGCATTGTTCTGCTGGTAGATGCCATCGTGCCAAGGAAAAACAAATTGCATGTAGGGGTGGACATGTTCCCCAAGGATAGATGCATACTTGTGTTGATCCATTGTGTCTTACAGAATGATGAGATCACCCACACAATGTCACGAAAATATTCCCCACACCATAACACTTCCTCCTCTGTTCTCGACCCTTCCGACAAGTGTTGCAGGCTGTTTGCTTTCAGACGTTTCACACTGTTCGCCCCAACAGCCAACTGTTTGCTGGAGCATTAAACATGATTCATTTGAAAATATCACCTGTCACCACTCAGTAGATGTCCAGTTGTGGTATTAGCATGCTAATTCCAGTCTTTGTCACAGTGAACAGCAGTTAGCATGTGTCTGTGGACCAGGTGCCCGCTGCGGAGCTCCATACACAGCAATGTTCACTCAATGGTCATTGAGGAGATGCTGTTGGTAGCCCCTTGGTTCTTCTGGGTGGTCAGTTGCTCAATAGTTGCATGTCTAATCATCTGTGCACATCACCACAGCTGTCATTCACCCCTGTCATCTATAGCGCACATGGTGAACCGTAGTTGTCTCCGTGCCAATTTTGAGTAGCACCATTTTGTTGTGTGTAGTATACTTTAACCATAGTGGTACGTAAACAAGTTTACAAACTTGGCTATTTCAGAAATGCTTTCTCCCTTGGCCCAAAAGCCAGTCAGGTCTTGATATTATTTCGAAGTGGTGCAAAGATTGGCAACTTGGTTTAAATGGTCAGAATGTAAAACTGTGCAATTCATAAATTGAAAAAATGTAATATCCTATGACTACAATATCAGTGAGTCACTTTTGGAATTGGCCAACTCATACAAATACCTGGGCATAGCACTTTGTAGGAATATGAGCTGGAATGATCACCTAGGCTCAGTTGTGGGTAAAGCAGGTGGTAGTCTTTGGTTTATTGGTAGAATACTGGAAAGTGCAATCAGTGTACAAAGGAGATTGCTTACAAATCACTCATGTGACTAGCTCTAGAATATTGTTAAAGTGTATAGGACCCATACCAAATAGGACTAACAGGGGATACCGAACATATACAGAGAAGGGCAGCACGAATGGTGACAGGTTTGTTTGATCCATGGGAGAGTGTCACAGATATACTAAAGGAACTGAATTGGAACACTCTTTGATACAGATGTAAACTATCCTGAGAAATTCTTTTAACAAAGTTTCAAGACCCAGATTTAAATGACCACTCTAGAAATATACTACAATCCTCTACATATCGCTCACATAGGGATTGTGAGGATAAGCTTCCCATGCTCCATACATGAGTGGAACAGGAAGAAACACTAATAACTGCTAGAATGGGATGTACTCTCTGCCAAGCACCTCATGGTGGTTTGCAGAGTATAGATGTAGATGTAGAAAAGGCAACGACCGTACCCTTTCGGACATTAGATATATTGCTCCATTTCTGCATTACAACAATGACTGTACCGTTTTTCTGTGTCTCTCGATGTGTTTTATATGGCCTCAGCTGCTAGTTATGCTGCCTGTGAATGGTTATTGCATATTGATGTTGAAATACGAGTAGGTGGTGGTCACACTAATGTGACCAGACCATCTAAATGTAACATTTTGCACACGTGTGAGGACAGAAATCCACTACTGTACAATGACACTACCAATGAAAAATTGCTGGTAACAGTATCTACTGTAAAATATCTTGGGATAACTATCCAGAGCAACCTTAAGTGGCATGACCACATAAAACAAATAGTAAGAAAAGCAGCTGCCAGACTGAGATTCATAGTAGGAATTTTAAGGAAATGTAACTCATCTGCAGAGGAAGTGGTTTACATGGTGCTTATTCAACTGATTCTTGAGTACTTTTCATCGGTCTGGGATACTTATCAGGTAGGACTGATAGAAGAGACATAGAAGATCCAATGAAGAGCTGTGTGTTTCACCACAGGATTATTTGGTCATCATGAGAGTGTTACAGAGAAACTAAAGGAACTCCATTGATAGACATTAAAAGAGCAGTGTTGTGTTCCACAGAGAGGTTTACTGTTGAAATTATGAGAGATCGCTTTCCAGAAAGAGTTGGACAACATATTTCTTCTGCCCACTTTCATCTCGTGAAATGACCATGACGAGAAAATTGAGTTAGTACAGAGTTAATACAGAAGCTTACTGACAATTGTTCTTCCCACATGCCATTCATGAGTGGAACAGGGAAGGGGGGATCAGTTAGTGGTACTATAAGTACCCTCCACCACATACCATAGGTTGCTTGTGGTGTATGATGACGATGTAGATATAGATGCCTGTCAATTACCCAATGCCTCAAATATACATTGGGTAATTATGTTTACTCCTAGTATTATTTTTACTCTTTATGGAAAATGATCTCTCAAAACTTCAATAGTAAACATCTCTGTGTTGTACAACACTGCTCTTGTAATGTCTGCCACTGGTTTCTTTAGCATCTCTGTAACATTCTCATACTGACCAAATGATCCTGTGATGAAACATATGGCTCTTCATTGGATCTTGTGTATCTCTTCTACCAGTCCTAACTGGTAAAGATCTCAGATTGATGAAAAGAAGTCAAGAATCAGTTGAACAAGCACCCTGTAAGCCGCTTCCTCCATGGATGAGCTACATTTCCTTAAGATTCTTCCTATGAGTCTTAAGCTGGCATTTGCTTTTCCTAGTATTTGTTTTACATGGTCATGCCACTTAAGGTTGCTCTGGATAGTTACCCCTAGATATATTACATATTCATGTAATAAAGCCTCCCAAATCATCTAATTAACAACATAAAACTGTGAACTGTTGATTTTTGTTAATCAAATAAAAAGTCTATTAAAATATATCGGCTTCATCTATAAACAAACAGAAAATAACATTATTAAAACCATACCACACTCTAAAGTTATGCGTGGTAATTACATTTTTTACACTAAACACTTGTATCAGATGAGCAACAGTTATAACTTTGAAAACATGTTGTATAGTGTAATAATATAACTGGCTTTTGCTTTTTGAAGGACTCTAACTGCTAAAGAAATGATATTTTTATGCTATTTTTAGGTTAAGCATTTAATGTTGAAATACTGTATACAGTCACTAAATGTTTATTATTATTATTTCTGTCACACATTTCAAAGTTAAAATTCCAGTCTTTACAACTACAGCCCATTTTTTATACTTAAATTGAAGGTGTTCCAAGTGTTGTAGTGCAGTTTGTGTACATTGTAGGATGCTGTAATATCATAGATATGTTCATTAATTGGTTCACTCATGGAGTATGCTGAAAAAATAATAATTCCACTTTTTGCCCCTTCCTGAAGATATGATGATGTAAGCACTTAGAATGTGACGTAGATGAAGGAAAAGGGGAGGAATAATTAAACATATGATGACAGTGATTCTGGCATGTTTACTAGGATATGATCACAAGTTCTAACATGTGTTCAATATGGTCTCAAGAGTCAGCAAGGTGCTCCACCCATTCACAGCATAGTCAACAGTTGCTTACAGCGTATCCAGTGTAAACAGAGTGATATGTCGCTGTATCCTATCCTTCAGATCAGGGAGAGTCTGGATACATCCCTGATAGACATGATCTTTCAGATATCCCCACAACTGGAAGTCAAATGGATTTAGGTCAGGGAGGACATCATAAAATTGCCTAGAGATGGCCAGTGGTCATGTCATGAAGAAAATCTTTCACCTGGCAAGTGACATGGGGTGTCACCTCATCTTGTTTGAAAATGGTGGTTTGCATGTTTGCAAAGATAGAATCAGGTAACACACAAGGAAGCCCTTATATTGTGTGGGCATCACTGTACACCTAACAGGCCTGTGAGGTGTCATCACTATGAAGAAAAAACAGGAAACAGTGCACTTTCTCATTGCTTATAGTACCATATTTTCACATGGTGGCAGAAAATCAAACTATTATTTTTTTTTCAGCATACTCGATGAGTGCACCGGTTAATGAACATACCTACAATGTTTTATCATCTTGTCATGTAAATCACATGCACTGCAGCACTCAGAATACTATCAATTTTATTATAACCACCCAGGTATATCTACTAAGTTTTTCATCTATTTTCAGCAAGTGAATACTGTTCTGTTCTGTGCTGATTAAAATAAATTCCACATCATCACTTACTCTTTTAAAATTCAACATTTTTACATGTGCTGTTGGACTGCAGCAGATTTTCTATACAGAAGCTGAATATTCATTGTTTGAGAGATGGTAATAGAGTGAAATAGATTCTTAGCTAAAACACAAGGCACTCCTCTTAACACTTTCACACATCATGAACAAAAAAATTAACATTTGATAGTGGGCACAGTATGTTATTATTAGTTATTTAACTTATGTTCTTCAGTTACATATCAGTATTTTAATGTATGTAAAACATATAGGAATAACATTTATTTGCCTTTACTTAACTGTCTGAGACAAAATTAAATTGTCAGTATACTTAAGAAATGTTTATTTTGATAAACAATTTGAGAACCACCTCATGTCATCTCAGTAAACTTCATAATCTTCGATCTGCTATGTTGCTATTGAACTAATATTTAGTTTAATTTCATCTGAATTTACAGATTGAGCCTCCGCCACACACAGTCTTCCCTGCAGAAGAGGCCTGTGAAGTTATCAAGAAGCTGTGTCATGCTGAAATACAAGGTCGAGCAATATTGCAGTTTCATTCCAGGGATTAAGTAGTCCCAGCTTCAAGATCTGATTTACTGGGCTTTTTCCTTCCCAACACAATATATGATCAGTGTATGTAGAGCTTTGTCATCATTCATAGTTGTAAAAAATGTAGTAGTATGCTGCACAGTCTGGTTGTAACTCTTGTGATTTCACAGAAAATGTATTACAAAAGTGAGGAAAACCAAAAAACTAAAATTTTCATTCATTTGAAGGATATGTGACAAGAAAGTAAAAATCTCAATTGTCCATCCAGTGTGTGGTGTATGAATAAAAATGTAGGTCCTCCACTACTTTAGGAGTGAATGTTAGGGTAATGTCTACAAATTCTCATAAATTTTATTGTGCTGTATAACATTAAAAAATATGTTACTCACTGTCAGCATTGTAAGTTTAAAAATAACATATGTATTACATTTTTGTATTATTGTGTTTGTAATGTGAAATTAGTGTAGTATGAGCTGTGAAAATATTTGTAAATAGCACTCATTATTATTTCATTCTCATTCTGCAAGCATTATTACTTCAAATATTATTATGATGAAACTGATACCCACTTGTCTCCTTTTCAAATAGCTTATAACACTTTTTTAGTAGTCTCAATATGAAACAGAAAGACTGACTGATGCTGTTCAGCATTACAGGTTTTAAAAGGAAACCAAAAGATCTAACATATTTTTGCTTCAGGTATTTTTTCCATATCTAGACATGTAGTTATATTTTTTTTATATAACAATGAAATGTTCTGTATGCTTCATAATACATATAGGTCAGCAAAAGCACAAATGCTAACAAAATGTGTCCAAAAACAAGCAAGGAACTTTTTACAAAATCCCTGAATAAATTTAAAATAATTTTGTTGGGATTATTTAATGGGTTGACAAAAAAGATAGTTGATACAAACTACTTGCAGCTGGAAAACATGAAGAGGAGACCGTAGTCACAAATGATGCAATGGAATGTTAATGTAGTACTATCAGAATTTAATAAAGTGTATTTATTATCTGTTGACTGAGTGTTTAATTAAAATACTGGTACCATTTTTGTGGCGGTGTTCGTAGCGACAAACACTTGGCTGTGGAAATGGCTTACGAAGTCACCGCCACACTTTTAATAGCGGGCCGACCGGTCCGCTGGAACAGGGAACAGAAAGATGAAAGCCCAAACACTCATATTAAATAAAAGTCGGTACTTATCTTTTATTCACTAAGATACAGAAACAAGGTCGTGAACTCCGTGTCTACGGAAATCTGTCTAGTTCAAGTCGGAGCGGCTAGGTCAGCGTCGGCTGACGACAAACAACAACTCTGCTGCGATGAACACACAACTGACTAGCAAGTACACAATTCGGTGGCGAGTACACAACTGAACGGCGAATGCAGAACTGTCATAGCGCTCGCGACTCCAGCGCTTAAGAAGCCAGAAGCCAGCGGTGGCGCGCGCGGACTTGCGGCGATTTGCTGTCTCGCTGGCGCTGCTTATGCGGATTGCGTCCGGACTTTGATGCTGCCAACCTTTTGGCAGCGGGCTCGGTTGGCATTACTGGCTAGGACATAACAACCATATAATTCTGTTTTAGTTGAGCTGAAGAGAGATTTATTTCCACACAGTTTAGGTACAAACAAGGTGCAAACAACACCCTTCCCTCCCTTCCCTCACCTCACCCTACACACACACACACACACACACACACACACACACACACACAGAGAGAGAGAGAGAGAGAGAGAGAGAGAGAGAGAGAGAGAGAAGAATTGTGATTAAAAAGTGACTATGCATCTTCAAATTCAAGGGAATAAATAGTGTTGCTGTAAAGATAATCCAGTGTTCTGAACACATCCAAGCCCGTGGTGCCATCTACAACATGATAATTTCTCCTTGGTATCAGAATTGGTCTATGGCTGGGGCACAAGATTATCAGTTTCATTATTAGATACATTGTTTATGAGACAATAAATTTACGTATTCTCAGATGATATCTGTGTGCACAAATAATTAAAATAGTATGGACTGAATCTGTGATATTTTGATATGTTTGAGCAACAAAAATGAATTAATAATACCCTCAACTTTCGATTAATTAAATGGAATTGTACAATTTTGTTGTATAAATACAAACACGAGTGACCTCTGACACATATTGATACACATTTTTATATTTTCCAAAAGATATGAAAAGTTGTGTACTCTACTGATCCTATAGTTAGGTACATTCTTTTTTTTTATATATTAATGGCCAGGATGTAATCCCCAGTTGACAGCAAAGCCGTTATATCTGAAATCACAGGTGCTAACTCCATGGGGCCTCAGGGGGCCCGAGCCCCCCTCAATAATTGAATAAAATTATTAGCTATATTATGCTTTGTAAAATCACAAAATTATGTTGGAATGTTTTATTTTCCTTGTTTGACAATAGTTACCTTTTAAAATACATTCAGTAATGAGTTAAAACAAATAATTATTGTGGTAGTAAGCAGGTTAACTGAAAACAAGTGGTGTGACTCATGATAGTGTTATGGTGCTGTGGGCACACTTAGAATTTGTACCGTTGCGCGAACCTTCTGGTAAATTCTGGCGCCAGCGGGCCAGTGCTGCAGCTGCAGCAACATCAAAAGGACTGGAGGAGAAGTGCCTGGAACCCTCTACCTCATGTCACCTTGATGCCTCAAGACACTACGGTGCTGCGGCTATATAAAGCCTACCCTGCGGTCGCAATCATTCAGTGTGGATAGTTTCGTTCAGTGCATGCTGCAGGCGTTTAGTGTTCCAACTTTAGTGTCTAGTGGACTATTTTATATGACTATATTATATTCATTTACTTTAGTCTTTTACAGTATTGTGGATTAAGTTTGCAGTGGATAAATTTGTTACCAAAGTGGTGTGCTTGAAGTTGATGATACTGCAAGTCAACCTCCAACAATTATTGTGTCGTCAATTGCTTCATCGTCTTTGGGGGAGAACCATTCCCAGCCAAAACCTGGACAATCCGGTAAGGGAAGATCATTCCAGAAGTCTTGGTTGATCAAATATACATGGCTAGAATACGAAGCATCTACCAAAAAAGTTTTTTTTTTTCAAAACCTGCAAAGAGGTAGATGCTAAAAATCTGTAGCAATTTTCTTCAAAAAAAGAAGATGCGTTTACTTCCATAGGGTTTTCCAGCTGGATAATTGCTTTGGAAAAATTTCGTCTTCATGAAAATACATTTACACATAAAGAAGGTGTTCTGAAACTAAATTCTATCACTAACTAAAGTGTGGCCTCCCAATTGAATGAACAGTTAGACAGTGATATGAAGAAAAGCCGTTTAGCTCTTGAGACAATTTTTACTACCGTGCAATTTCTATGCCAACAAGGACTAGCAATTAGAGGGACAAAGATCTAAACTCAAATTTTTTTCAGTTGTTGGAACTCTGAAAGTCGCTGTGCCTGAGTTTAAAGATTGGTTATGGTGTTTGGGGTGTAAGTGGACATTCCACGATATTCAAAATGAGATCATTGAAACTCTGTGTTGAGAAAGGTATTGGCTTTAATCAAGAAGACTGAACATTTTTCTATTATGGTTGGTGAAACAAATGATTCTTTGATTCATGAACAAGTGTCATTTTGTATTCGTACTCTCGATGATTCCTTATCATCAACGAAGACTTTATTGCCTTATACGAGACCCTTAACACAGTTTGGACTTGGCAGGTTGTAGACAGTCTCCACCATCTTATGTCTAAGAGGGATATTATGACTTTAGCAAAGGACTTAATAAACACCGTAAGGGAATCCAACAAAAGGATGGGACTTTTCAGAAGCATACACTGTGAGGGCACCAACAACCAAGCTGGTCTACAACCTCTTTGCCCGACTCGATGGACTCTGTGACCTTCTAGTATCTTGAGAATATTGAAAAACTTTGAAGAACTTCTAGACTTTTTTGAAACATTTCCTGCAGAGAATAAAACAGAGGCAGGTTATAAATGTGCAGGCTACCTTGAGTCAGTGTTACAATTCAAGACCTATTTATTTTTGCATCTGTATTGCCATGCAATGAAATGTCAATGAAAATATTCAATGCACTCGTCTAAGTATTGCTGATCTGGAAAAAATATATGAGAGCTTGATTTGTATATTGAATGGAGGACTTGATAGTTTTGAACAATTCTGGTAATTGTATTTAAAAGAAAAACCTTCACAAGTTGATGATCCTTCACTTCCTCGGAACTGAAGTATACAAAAGAAGTACGAAAACAATGAAGCCAGCTCACTGCACACATTCAAAACCCCAAATGAATACTACAAAGCTATTTACATTGAAGTTTGTGAAATGGTGCAATCTTGCATTACTGAGTGGCTTACTCCAACTGGACTCACACAGGTCATTGCAGCTGAGCAATAGTGCTTGCTTTTAGTAAACAGAGGTGAAACAAATTTGGAAAAATCAACAGAGTTAGAGTTTTTCAAAAATGACCTAGACATTGAGATACTGCACTTACACTTGAATATCTTAGCCAATATCACTAATTAAAAACAACTGTTCTTACAAAACATGCGTGATGTAAGAAAGTACATTACACAAGAGCCTGAGTTGGAGAAATGTTATGTGAAGTAGTGAAGTGCATTAAGCTTCTCTAAGCAGTTCGAATCACAACAGCAACAGCAGAACAGTCATTTAGCACCCTTATATGTCTGAACTCATATCTCCTATCAAAAATGGGACAGAAGCGATTCAACAACTTTGCTGCTCTTCATGCCCACCAAGATGTTTTGGATGAATTGGATATCCAACCAGTCATCAATGACTCCATATTGAGTAATCCAGTCAGACAGTCCACATCTGCACCTTTCTAAAGACGCTCTAGACCTAATAATGACATTTAGAGCAATATTAAAAATCTTTATAAAATAGAGAATTAAATACATACATAATGTTAAATTTTCAGTTTCAGTATATTAGTACTAGTTTAGTACTATATTACTATAGTACTGTATTAGCTATTTTCAAATACTTAAATATTTTTAGGGAGTAAGACCCAATTAAAACCCACTATTTACATACTTTTTGACTGAAGGTATTAGGCATACTGTATTAACTTTATTAACTGTATTAAAGCATTATCTTTGAGATATTGTTTTCATTTAATGAACCCTGAGCCTTATTGAAAGTAAGCTTAAATTAGCTATTTCACCTGTTAACCAAAGTGCTATTACTGTGCGACAGTAGTATTTTATGTTTTATTCTTTTAATGATAGTTTAGGATTTGCTTAAATATAATTTCAGTCTTTTTCAGAGTTATATGCTCACTGCTCTGTAATAGTCTATAAGCATGATTATTACAGTAAATTAAATTAGCTGTTCACCAAAATACCGTGCATGTTTATGTTTTGTTTCTTTTTCAAAGCCAAAAAATGTGTCAAGCTTGTCGAGTTTCCTGGAGTGTAGAGGTATCGAGAGTCCAGTTTTTGGGGTTCTAATGTTGATCATATGACTATAAAATGCTTTTAAAAAAACTTAAAAACTCACTATTTTTCATCTAAAATTTAGAAAATTTCCTGGTGCAAGAACCCCAGCATGGGTCGCCCCAATATTTTTTATAAGTTCGTGCCCCTGTCTGAAATACTGTATTAGTTTACATGAAAGGCTTCAGTTTAGACACTAGACTAGCTATTCTATCTTTGTTTCTTCTTATTTTCAGATAAATTACAAGGGCATGTTGACAAGTACGGCTCTGGAATTTTTTACGTGAAAACTCTTAAAGCTGTTTAACTAAAACAAATGTTATTAACATTCTACATCTTTATTCTTCATGTCTACATATTAGCAGCACTCTACTGATAGGGGGCTCTGAATGGTGGTGTATAATGTAACTATGTTGGTATGTAAGAAACAGTGTGCAATAATCAAGTTTTGAATTCAAAGAGTTTGTCCACACATGGAGCACCCTCTCCTTCAGCATGACACTGGTGTAATACCCAAGAGTGCTGTGACATCTGGAACAATTCGATGCCTTGGGTTCACTGTCATTGATCATCCTCCATACGGTCCTGACATGGACCCATCTGATTTTCATCTATTTCCAAACATCTTCAAGGACTTCTCTTTAATAGTGATGAAGTGGTGCAAGCAGAGGTGAGGTTGCGGCCCTGTCAATAAAGTCAAACATTCTACAGTGATGGTGTCAACACACTTGTTCCTCTTTTGGAGAAATGTGTTCATCTCCAGGGTGACAATGTTGAGAAATAAATATGTAGGTATGAAGAATAAAGATATAGAATGTTAATGAAATTTTTTATTTAAAAAACTTTAAGTATTGTCACAAAAAATTTGAGGCATTACTTTACCCTGCTCTCATAGTAAGATGCTGATCTAGACTTTCATGTGTAATAATGTATGAGTAAATTATTTCTTATGTGATGCAGACAGATAAGTGAGTTACTGTGCTATAAAGAGAACATAAGAAGTAAGCCTGAACTGCACATATTTTGTCCAATACAGGTCTTTCACATCCTGCTTTTGCATTCTTGGCGATACTTGCTTTATGGCATTAGGCTGTGTCCAAGGCATATTTCTCCACCTAAAGTTTCATCTCCCAATGATGAAGACATCAGTAGAGGTTATAACAACTCAGAAATCAGGTACATTGTGGAAAAAGCTCAGCATGCCAAACAGTTTACATGTATTGTATAGTGTCATGGAGAAAGATAAAATTCAGAATTACAAAATTTTCTGAGCAATGTTAATTCTAATATAAAGTTCAGTGTGGAGAGAAAGAACGCCAAATTTCATTTTTGGATGTACAGGTACTTAAGAAACCCAACAGAGCTTTAAGACACAGAGTCTACAGAAAGCCCACTCACATGGACAGATACCTCCACAGAAATTCAAATCATCATACCAAACAGAAAAGAGGAGATGTCAAAACAAAGGTGGACAAAGCTAAAAGAAAATGCAGGTTTTCTCAGCTAATCTCAATGATAACATTTTCTTGGGCTGACAGCTCAGTTAATGTGGTGACAGGTGCCTCAGTATCAAACATGTGGCGCTGACATCTAACAACTGAGACAGGGCACTAGAGAACAGGTCTGGTGATGAGGGCAAGGTAGTTGGTGTCATGGTGGTTCTGTTGGGCAGGCAGTGGTGTGAACAGAGGGCAGCCTCTGCTCTCGAGTCCCAAATGCTGCTCACCAGGACAATAGCATCGGCTGGGGTACTGTTTCCATCACTCAATGCCACCTCAGTTTTGATGACTGGCAGCACGCTATGGCTGGGGAGGTTGAGCATATACGCTGGCTTCAGTTGATCAATGGGTAACTGCAGCAGCAGTGCCACGGAGATGTGCAGAAAAGGTACTCTCCCTGCACGTAAGCACAATGTGTTGGCCTTTATACTATGGGTGGAGCAATGGCTTCCTGGCATCCACCCAGAGCAGGACATGCGCGCACATGGAGAGGTCTCAATGCATGAAGGACTTGTGTTCACCATAGTGTTGTGAGGCCACCAAGTGCAGGCATGCCATGTAATCATGCAGCTGCTGTATGAAGCCCAGGGTGCAAATGGCAGCTGGCAGGGGCTGTGGCTTGATGAAATCACCTGGCAACGCAAGCGGCTGCTTGCACGTGACTTCGTTAGTGGACATCCCAAGTCAGTCTTGTGGTCCACCTCTAAACCTAGGAGAAGTGGTTTTATGGCAGCAGACCAAGTTACAGATCAACTGGTAAGCCATTAGTGGCAGCATGGTACTGGTCTTAAAATCAGAGTGTATGCCGCAAGTTTTGGTGAGTGTTTTAAATGGGCAAGTTGTGAATTGTCATCTGTTGTATATGTCATGTGGCAGAGGCACCCAAAATGTGAGAACCAGGTGTCTTTGAAAGCCTTGGCTCATGTATCCACCATAATGTTGGCCAGTGACATGGCTTCCCGCCACCAAATGAAATTGTCGGTGATAGTGTGTGGTGAGGAGGTACAGGTGGGTCAACTGGTTGGGGGAGGGGGGGGGATGTGAGTGGAGTGATAGGGGCATGATCATGATAGCCTACCCTGAAGCACTCACATGGGAAGTAGGTGCAGGTCCAGTTGGTGCAGTTCCAGTGGAAATGAGCCAGACAAAACATACTTGTATAAGGGCTGCAGATGTCCAGACACAAGGATGCAACAAGCCGTGGAGGTGTTTGAATCCCACCTTTCAGAACTCAGGGGGAAGGTACAGGTAGATGTGCTCTGCAGAGACACCTGGATGGTTGGAACTCACACAAAAGTAGCACCAGATGTGTAAGTCCATACTGAGAACTGTGTGCAGTGTGGGGTTGAGACCAGTGTTTGGGTCACTATGCAGTCGTAGCAGCTTTAAATCAGCTCCCCGGGTGATGACCAGGGCGGGATAGTTGAGGGGGACCAGAGGAAGGTAACTTTTTGCAGGTACCGATGGAGATATCAGAAATAGTGTCAATTAGGTAGGGTGTTGGGGAGCAGGGATTCCAATGATTACATATTAATAGATGCTGAGAAATAGTGGAGCAGCTGGGTGTGCCTACTCCCAACTGCCACCAGTGTTGGGGGACCATGCACATGGCAACCAGCTGCTTGCAGCATCACTGTGGGAATGCTTGTGATACCAGAAATGATTACCAACACCACCACAAGCTGGTCAGTCTGGGGAAAGGGGGGAGGGGGGGCAAGCACTTAGATAAGTGTGTACACCGGCAGTCGGAGGTGTTGCAGGGTGGGAATGGGCATGACATGTGGGATGTAGATTCACATGCTCCAGGGCAGAGGTAAACTAGTTCAGCTTGCTGATCATGCCGGTTATGAACAGTGCTATGTCCATGGAGGGTTCATGGGACATGGAGAGTATGGGTGCTGATAAAAGCAGTATGTGTCGGAGACAGTGAGAAGGACCGTTGTTCTATGAGTAGCAGTATTTCAGGAATGATAGTAGGCTCAGTAAGTGTTCAGAGGTGCTGGACTAGTTGCAAGGGCCACATTTCAGTGCATTTCTCTAATGGAGGGGATGTGAGAGCCATTGCCAGCCACTCGATCATCTGGTCTTTCAGTTCATCAAATCCGCTAGACTGTAGCAGGTTTGTGATAATGTCACATGGCATCATGGTGACTGAAGGCTTGAGTTGCATTACTGTTGGAGTGAATTGAGTGGAGTTGCTGGTAATCAAGAAGCTGCCTCCACAGGAGAAAACACATCTGGAGATTGTAGGAGTTGAGAGGTGGCAGGTGGAGGGTAATGCAGGCCAGCCAGGGGGAGAGGAGGAAAGTGTACATGGGGGGGGGGGGGGGGGGTTGCACCAGGGCAGTAGCAGTCCCTATGAGCTGTGCACATTGGTTGAGGAAAGTGTGAAACGTTGTCATATGAGCTTACAGATCAGCGGGGCAGTCCACATTTGGTTACCGGCACCCCAAACTCGCAGGTAGTGGCAAGCTGGGGTCAGACTTCCCCAATGACATGACGCTTAACTAGCTGTGTTAGCCCTGGAACAGTGGAGTACTGTGCTGTGCTACACACGTGGCCCAATGTGGTGAACACTAGCTGGGTGGTGGGGGAATGTGATGTCAACAGCCACTCAGCATGGCCAGCCATGGAGTGGAGCTTGACTTGGGCAGGTGGGTTCAGTCAGGGTCACCAGTATGGGTACTGACAGATATCAAGGTTTTGTCAGGGACAGAATGTAAAATGGACAGGTAAAGCATGGGAACAATGTAACAAAATGTGTCTGGACATTAAACAGTTCCTTTATTGAAATATTAACAGTTACAATGAATTGCAGAATACATTCACAACGGTAAGCTGTTACAAAATATCTATGAACAAAAACTTGCAATCAATTCAGTCCAGTAATCCCCACTGCTCATGAAGGCACTACGAGTACACATGATGGGTGTCCAACATCCATGTGAGGGGAATAAGTTTACACTGTTTTTTCAACACAACACGAGAAACATTGTTACTGTTCCTGAAGTATGGTAAATTGGGTAATCTAACACAGTAATCAAGGAATTATGCAGTCCAAATAAATGAACTTGGAGGTACCATAAGTGCATCTAATCTAACACAACGATCAAATCAAAATACAGTTACAAATAAATGAACTTGACCTACCACGATTGAAGCTAATCTAATGTAGTGATCAAAGCAAAATACAATATACAAAGAAGCAAACTTTTGGTACCATGAATGAAGCTAATCTAGCACAGTGACTAAAGCAAATGCATCATATGAATAAACAAACTTGAAGTATCATAGGTGAAGCTAATCTAACTCAGTTGAGGATTTGAGTATTTAATGGTTATATATGTAGCCCCACAATGGTTTGTGTGTGGTTCACAAAAAGAGGTCAGATCTTGCTGCATTCATTATAATTTAATGGGCTCCATGAAGCAGATACTCCTCACTCAGGACATGAGACCACAAGGCAGGTGCAGAATAATGTTTGCCTGGAGTATGGTATCAATCTCACCTATAAGTTCTCTATAGCCATCACGGGAGCCTGCAATGCTGTTCACTTTATACACACATAAAACTGACATGGGTCGTGCACATATCCTGTAGCAATGAGGTAAACTGTTAAATTCTGGTAATGATATAACTTGAAAAGATTTTAAAACCAAAAGAACATTAAATTGCTGCACTCATTGTATGGACAGCTTGGCACTGGTGCAGAAAGTGCTGGGAGTTGGGGTTGCTTCCAGTAGCATACTTTAGGGAAAAAAATCCCTGCACCACAGTAAAGATGTCACCACATAGGCATGGTTAGCCGATACCCTTCACCAACCCCTATATCCAAAAGCATGTAACATGTTACGGAACTAATTGCTGCATGATCCCCATCTGTACTTCGCCTGCATTCTTTTGCTGTCACTAAAACTGTTTAGCAAGGACCAAGAATAAATGTAATTTCTCTTAAGAGTAGATAATCATGACACATTATAAATTTAGATGCATTTCCCTGTGCTGTTAAAACATTTTATTATTGACATACTACCAGTGGCTGACGCTCTGTGTATTGTAAAACAGTTAATACACTATGAGCCATTTATTTTTCTTGCTATTGAAGAAAATTTGAAATATAATTTGAAACTTCTTGTCAGATTTACCAAACCTCAGATCTACACACAAACATAACAATCAAGAATACTGTCAAAATATTTGTAATTCACAATGCTGTGAAACAAGAGTATCCTATGAAAAACTCCAAATTAAACAAACAATACTGCTGAATTTGTTTACTATTCAAAAATGAATTAACAGCGACCATTTGTGACAATGGCAGACATTGTGATCTTAACAGTGTACATACTTCTACCTTAAATTATTTCAGTTACTAAGTAAATGTGATGTTACAATTATCTGGTCCATGTTTCAATGGATAAAGATCATTTTACCAACACTTGCATGATAGGATTCACTATTATATAAATCATCAAACTGAGCACATTAATTTGAAAGATTTCCTTGTTGAAAGAACGTAAATGAATGTTCTCATAGACTGGAATTCTTACCTTGTTTTATCAACATTTTTCTTGAGTCCGTTAGAAATGTATTGGCTACAAGATCAAGTTTAGACAGCAAAACAGCAGTGACAGTGCAAAGTTCTTTTAAGATTCCTATCCAGTATTCAAACATTGATATTTTCCATACCTTTTGTCTATACAGAAGTACTATTTAATATTCCCCAGTCTAGAAATATAGATATTTCATTTCACATATAAAGTACTGGAAAAGAAATTTGAGCAATATTAAACATACGAGAGTAGTGTAATTTCTTAATTCTGAAATCATTCATCCTGTTAAATGAAAATGGGATAAAGAATATAAACATAGCTCCCCCCCCCCCCCCCCGCCCCCACATTTGAAAACCTGAAAAACTTCCACAAATACAATTATATTTTGTTCAACTAATGAAAAATTTATTCATCAATCTCCCTACAAGTTAGTGCTTTCAGTAGCAAACAGAAATTTTGATACAGTTCTACCTGTGTAGAAAAACATTCATGGAAAGGAACTTTCTCTCTTCAGACAGAATAAAAAATGTTTCAAATGTTTATCCAGGATCAAGAAGGTACACCTGCCTTGATGTTAATGTTTATAGAAAAGTCTGTCCTACTTCGTGTAGAGAGTGCTCTGATATTGTATGAAGTTGCCATCACTAAATCCATTCAACAAAAAGATGAAGAGGTTTTGCATACAGGTAAATTGCTGAAGTTAAATAGGAACAAATGTTCGGTAAAAAGAGTTTGAAATACAGCAAAATTAGTGAGAAATATAAGTTGTAAAATACTGACTTTTTAATTAATATGAAAGACATTATTTAGTGCATACAAGCATACGCACATTCCTACCCATCCACATAAACAGAAAATGCCGTAGCCACAATCAAAACCAAATCCAAAAGCAAGGTCATCAGTGAAGTATAACACTTAGCACTGAAAGTACGTTTATTACAATAAAAAACATACAGATAGAAGAGAACTGAACTCCTGGATGGAGCATGCTGCTATTTATGCAAGCATCAAATGTTCCAGAATATACAAACATCACAAACAGAAGAAATTTTGAGAACCTTCCAGAAATGATACATACTAAATAACAAGTAATTGGTGGTGGTTCTCAGCATGCCAGCCATAAATACAGACCACTACACCATACTGCATGCAGCACAGCTCATGGCATTGCTGCCTCTACTGGAGTAGTAACACACTGATCCAGATATTGTCATTAGTGCTGGCTACAGCACTGTGGAGCTATATCCTGTCAGTTCTCCTCTGTCCATTATCCTCTGTATGAAGGCAATGGCAGCTCCTCTCATTCTGGTCATGTTATCACATCCTCTTCGCTATGACAAGCACTGAAGATAGCCCCTCCCACCAAAGCTTCAAGGTAATCAGGCAAGTCTTCAGTTTCCTTGAATAAGAAGCCCTCACCATTGATCTGTGCCTCAGGACTGTAGTGGTTTTTCATACAGAGGACATGGATGGTAACTCTGTGCTTTTGTTTTTGATGAAGTGTCATAAACTTCAACTTGGTATGTGGCATCTGACAAGTAATGAAGGATACGATCCAACCCACAGTAGCACTTTAGTAACCTTTCCAATAGCGTCACTTTCTGCACAGACATAAATATCTATACCAAGTCTCAAAGGCTGTATCTCTCTTGCCAGTGCTTGGTGTTATACCAATTTTTGTCCTTCTCCCGGATGTTCAGGGTCCATATGCGAGCCAGCTGTCCTGTTTCTTTATCCTAGTTTCATGTTTCACTTACAAGGAAACGTCACCAGCTTGACCTCATGTTTTAAGGATGAAATAGGACACTTGCAAGATATTAGCCCCAGCAATTGATTCTGTGTGAAAATTTGTACCATATTTCTTGTAGTATGCAGTTAAGGCCTTCTGAAGACAGAATTTTTAATCTTCCCTGCGTACCAGTTGTTTGTCACTCATTGTATCCTACTGCAGCAGCCTAATACCTGAGCATGAAGTACTTTATGGTGGAGTGACAACCAACAACCAGAACTCATGGTGATGTTGAAGGTGAGGGAAGATAAGGTAGGAGGCGGAAACATCTGCCCAGTGTCATTAGAGTTTCTTTTTTTGAGAACACATTATTTGACATGAAAAATTATAATTAATAAGAGTACATAATATGTGAAACATTCATGTATATCGATTCAGTATTATTTTAACAGTATTCTTGTACTGATATTTTGCAGCTATATGTATGCCTCAAAGTAAAAGCTGAAAAATCTTAGTGACTGAAGAATTATTATGAAATTAAGTTAATAATTTTCAATTTATGATTTAATCCAGACAATCACATTGTAGAATAGCATATCTTGTGCTACTTCGTTTTAACAGATAAGCTTCAAAATCTATAATGCGCACCAGTGACATTGATAATTACATAGCACTATGCCACTTCTCTGGTAATGCACTAATTCATTTCATTCATATGCATGCATTTGTGGATTGCAACATACAAATATTGAAAGCAATGACAACTTTGGCACCAACTGCAGGTTAGAGACTGCATACTTTGACACAATGAACAAAGTGTGTTAACAATGTAAAAACTGTAATTCACAAACCTGTTACTCACTCCACTGTATAGTACTTTGTGCTCGTGAGTTACGTGGCTGTAATGGGTGACAAACATAGGATGCATACAAAAGTTTAAAATATGCATGGGTTCAAACTTTTTGCATGGGGTCAAATGCTGGGGGTGATATCTTGCAAGTAGGCTTTTATACCCATAAAATATGAGGACAAGTTGGTTATGTTTCATTTTTAGTCATCCTGAGTATCATCCAGTTGAAACAGGAATAGTGTATTCTGTCATTTCAGCCTCATGCCTGTGAGTAGAAAGAACTGTTTGAAGTACACTGTGTCTTCCTTTGCTGTCTTTTATGTGAATGTCACAATGAACACAATCTCTCTGTTCAACGTCAACATACATCTGAAGTATATCTGGCAACATGTTATCAAAGTATTCTGTGAGATCATTCATATCCGAGTGGCAGCCAGTTGTCCTCCTATGGCAGATGTCAAAATGTGAAATTACTTCTGACACTATTCTTGATTGGAAAACTTTTCCACAATCAGTGATCATCACTCAGGCTGCTCCATGCTTCAAAATGATGTCTTCTATGAGGAACCTTGCCATTTCTAGAGCTTCAGATGTCAGCACAGCTTTGGTGAGATAGCAGCTGATGCAATGAGTCCCTTTTTTTGACTTCGGGAACCTCTTCAAGAGTTCAATTCCAGTTCAGTAAAATGGCGCTGTTGCAGGCAGAACTGGTACCAGGTGCCCCAAGGTAAGCACCATATGCTTCTGTTGCTGTTATTCCTTACAGTGACTCACACAGTGTCTAGCAGATCAGTAGAAACTTGGCTAATGATACCTGCATCTGATTCTGTCTGTCATCTTCATGAATCCCAGGTAACCTGAAGTTGAAATGTCATGGAAAAATTTCAAGATAGCTGGCCATAGATGAGCTGGGCTGAGAGCAATCATTTCTGCTACAATGAATCATAGTTCCTGTCAATCAATGTTCTGTTTGTTTATTTGAATCCTCCTTTGGTCAGTTCCACCCTCTTCATGGCTTCTATGGTTTTCAGCAATGCTGCAAATTCCCACTATTCAACAGCAATGTCATACAATGCAGCAATGACTGAGATTTCATCCACATCTACATATACCCACAAACTACTGCAAAGTGTGTGGCAGAGGATACAACCTGTTATATCAGTTACTAGAGTTTCTTCCCATTCCATTCATATATGGAGGACAGGAAGAATGATTGTTTACATTCCTCTGTGCATGCTACAATTAAACTAATCTCGTCTTCACAATGCCTATAGGAGTGATATGTAGGAGGTTGTAGTATACCACTAGAGTCATCATTTGGAGCTGGATCTTGAATCTTTTTAAGTAGGCTTACTCGGGATAGCTTTTGTCTGTCTTTAAGAGCCTGGCAGGTCAGTTTCTTCAGCATCTCTGTGATACTTTCCCATGGATCAAAAAAATATGTGACCCCTCATGTTGCATTTCCTGTATATGTTCAATATCCCTTGTTAGTCCTATTTGGTTATGAGTTCCAGACACAGGAGCAGTATTCATGTATGGGTCACATGAGTGATTTGAAAGCAATCTCCTCTATAGATTGATTGCATTTCTCCATTTTCCCACCAATTTGCCACCTGCTTTACCCACAACTGAACTTGACACATTCATAAACTGTGACAATCAAGAAGATTAATATATGAGTCTGTAAACTAAAACAGCAAATTAAAAATTGTCATGCATGTAAGAAAACTGAAAAAAAATTGGGGGTACACTAGGGCAATAGTCATGATCACCTGTCCAAGCTTGTAACATCCTAGGTAAAACAGTACATTGCATACCACAACAGGTAGCCTGTTTTGTGGTGAACTGGGACAAAGAAATAAGAAGTAAATGGTTATGGAGGGTTAGTCACAGTCTTTTTTTTGTTTAAAAAAGAGAGAGGAATTTAGTCTTGCAACTACTTAGGGACCTAATTGGTCTACATCAGTACTAGTCAAATCAGATGAAAAGAACATCTGACAGAACACGACAATATTAGTGCACAAGATGGAATTACAGAAATAGGTAAAGGGTGACATCATGCATTGTAATTACTATGCAACATACGAATACTGATATCATCCCACTAGAAATATTTCATATTCCTATAAAATGTTACATCCAGCTATTTGTATGAGTTGGATGATTCCAGTTGTGTCTCATTGATATCATAGTCACAGGATACTACATTTTTTTATTTTGTGAAGTGCACAGTTTTACATTTCTGAACATTGAAGCAAGTTGCCATTCTTTGCACCACTTTGAAATCTTATCAAAATCTGACTGAATATTTATGCATCTTCTTTTAGACGGTACTTCATTATAGATAGCTGCATCATCTTCCAAAAGGCTGAGGTTACTATTAACATTGTCTGCAACGTCATTAACCCACGAACAGGTGCGTCGATTTCCATAACACGAGTGGGCATGCAGCTGTCTTTATGTTACCAAACTAAATGTGTATGACCAAAGTCACAGTTTAATCTTAGTTTAGTTAAATAACAAAAAAATGAACTTATACTGTGTGATTTAAATCACTATTTAAAAAATAATAAACTAACCTTTCATTGTACCACTATGTTCCTGCATACAAGTGTCATCACACAGTAATGACCCACTTGCAGCATTAAACAGCACAGCTGCATCAGATCCCTACCAGACATTTATTCCCTTATTAATTATATCATAGTCAACTGCTTCACAAGGGGCTTGTACTGTTAGCTTGCAATCTGGGTCATTTTCTTGCACAGATCATAAATTTTACCTTGCGTGGCTCACTGTTTATTTTATATTACTGCTTCTTACTTGGACATTTAACAACAAAGCTTATCACTGTGTCAGCTGAAGCAATAACGTAGGAATAAAAGTCGGCTCACAGATGTAAAACAACATTGGAATGGTAAAAAACAACGTTATCTGTTGTTGGCACACTTTATACCCAGGCACATTCTGCCTAAGGTTTAATCCTGGTACACAATTTGAACAGCAATGGTTCCCAACATACTGTCCTGGGGGTTACTTTTACATCTCATGATGACTCTCCACCCAACATAACATGTTGGTCCTCCGTATCAAGAAATCCTCAATCCATTCACAAACTTTGCTTGGTGCCCATTACGATTGTACTTTTGACAATAAGCATTGATGTGGTACTGAATAAAATGCTTTCCAGGCATCAGGAAATACCACACTTACCTGAATGCCCTGAGCCAAAGCTTTCAGTAAGTATGTCTGATGAGCAAAAGTGTGAGATGGTTGTCTTGTGATCAATGTTTTCAGAATCCATGTTGTTTGGCATGGAGCAGGTCGTTCTGGTCAAGATACCTCATTATGTTTGAGCTCAGAATATTTTTTTAAGATCCTACAACAAATCAGTGATTCAAGATGGCATCTCAGATAAATGTGTTGATGAACTGTTCTTCTAAAGAAGGATTTTCATTGACTTTCAAGTACATTTCTTGCAAAGAGGTTGTTAATTTTGTATATGTTGATACAGCTAACATGTTTACATGAACTAAATTTGATAGATGCATCATGCAATTATGGTATGGCACAATGCAATCATAAACAAACATCTGTTGCTAAATCAGACTCTGATACTGAGGAATTCATTATAGATGCAATCACATATGAACTTTTAGCAGCAAAAAAGCATGTGCAAAACCTTGAATACGAACTACACTGAGCTGACAAAAGTCATGGGATGCCTTCTAACATCATGTCAGACCTCCTTTTACATAGTGTAGTGCAGCAATTTGATGAGGCATTGACTCAACATGTACTTGGGAGTGCCCGCCAGCCCGCCAGCCATGCTGCAGGATTTTGCACATGAACTGAGCTCTTGATTACATCCCACAAATGTTTGACGGGATTCATGTCAGGCAGTTTGGGTGACCAAATCATTCACTCAAATTGTCCAAAATGTTCTTCAGACAAATTGTAAACAACTCTAGTCCAGTGATTTGGTGCCTTGTCATTCATAAAAATTGAGTCATTGTTTGGGGACATGAAGTCCATGAATGGCTGTAAATAGTATCCAAGTAGCCAGACATAACCATTTTCCAGTCAATGATTCATTCAGTCAGACCAGAAGACCAATTCCATTTCATATAAATATACCCCACACCATTATGGAGCCATCACCAGCTTGCACAGTGTCTTGTTGACAACTTGTGTCCATGGCTTCGTAGCATCTGCACCATACTTGAACACCGATATCAGCTCTTACCAACTGAAATTAGGACTCATTTGACCAGGCCACAGTTTTTCAGTCATCTAGGGCCCAACCCATATGTCACAAGCCCATAAGAGGTGCTGCAAGCAATGTCATGCTGTTAGCAAAGGAACTCATGGCGGTCACCTGCTGCCATAGCCCATTAACACTAAATTTCGCCACACTGTCCTAACAAATACATTCATTGTACATTCCGAATTGATTTCTGCGGTTATCTCATGCAGTGTGTCTTGTCTGTTAGCACTGACCACAATACACAAATGACACTGGTCTTGGTCGTTAAGTGAAGGCTGTCAGCCGCAGTGTTGTCCACAGTGTGAGGCAATGCCTGATTCTGGCATTTTCAGATTTTTTTTTGGCACTATGGGTCTCAGAATATTGAATTCCCTAATGATTTCCAAAATGGAATGTGTCATATGTCTAGCTCCAACTACCATTCCACATTCAGAGTCTTTTAGTTCCCATTTTGCAGTGATAATAGCATTGGAAACCTTGAGTAAAAATTAGAGCTCTATAAGTGCATTACACTTTTATACCTCATATACGCAACACTACTGCCATTTGTATATTTCCATATCGCTATCCCACAACTTCTGTCACCTTAATGTAAAAACACTCAGAGCCGTGAATTATTATGCAGACTGTTGTATGAAGGAGAGATATGTTACCGGTAAACACTATGCCTAAAAAGGGTTCTTGTGGTAAAGTACAATGCATGCAAAATTTACAGTCGCAACAAAAACAGCTATAAAGTTCTGAATTGGAAAGAGAGTAATTCGATGAACAGTGGTGAATTAAACATAGCAGCAACAGAAGAGAACTCATTTAAGAAAAGGCCAGACTCAGTTGTAGAGTTTAAACAGCTTGAAAACAAAATCAAGTTACTTAAGGCACCTAAAATGTTCATTTGGGAAGATAGTCATGGTAAGGGTGTCATAGATATTCTAAGAAATATGAAACCAGGCTCAGAAATTACCAGTATTATTAAACCAGGTGCACCTTTCTGTGAAGTTTTAAGATCTTACAAAAGAATTATAACGCCTGGCAGTAACTGTATCATAATTGGAGGTGCTGCAACAAGAACACTAGACTATACTTAAATTACTGCTTAACTTTTATAAAGTTAGACTTCAACAGAGACATGGCTTAATAAAAATTCACATGTAAACATTGAGTTAACAGCCACAAACAGAAATTTTGAAGAGCTATGTAGAAATATCTCAAATGCTATCTGTGCAGTAGTAAACGGCAATGTCAAGGAATATTTGACAAGAATATGAGAGAAGGAAAGTTGCTACTCACCATATAGCGGAGATGCTGAGTCATGATAGACACAATAAAAAGATTCACACAATCCCAGCTTTCTGCCATAAGGCCTTTGTGAGCAGTAGACACACATACACACACACACACACACACACACTCACACAAGTGCAACTTGCTCACACGTCTGCAGTCTCAGAGAGCTGAAACTACATTGCAGTATAGTTTCAGCTCTCTGGGACTGGGCCTTATGGCCAAAAGCTATGATTGTGTGAATCTTTTTATTGTGCCTATCAGGACTCAGCATCTCTGCTATATTGTGAGTAGCAACATTCCTTCTATTTGTATTGTTACATTCCATCCTGGATTTTCCACTGTTTAATATTTGACAAGACATGGTCTCCATAGAAATGTAAGAGGGAAGTGGGAAATGAGTTTAGAAATCTTAAGGAAGGTGAAGGATGGAACTGCTGTGAAGACAACTGCAATCCCACTCCCAGCAAAAATGGAATCAGAACAAAACAGGCTGTTGTCAAATTCTGGAAAAATATTGACAGAGACAGCTAAATCAATGTCAACAGTGGAAGATATGGTTACCATTACTACATAACTGAAAACAAGAGCAAAATCTATGGACAACTCCACATATGCAGAGGTAGTACTTCAGAGGAAACAAAAAAGTGATGGACGAAACCCTCAAGATCACATCTGGATGCCATCTGAAACATTTCTTATTTCGAAGTTAAAGTTAAAATTGGGGTTTTTACTCATCGTTATCTATCGCAGCCATGGTCCTGGATTCTTACACAACAACTGTAAAGTAGACTAATAAGCCCAATGAATGTTTAATCAAGTATTAAGTTTCAGAATACTGTTTATTGTAATTTCAAAAAATCCAACCTTCCCTTACAAAAACTCAAATAATTTCTAACATACTTACAATACTGAAATGAATCTTCATTAATAAGCTACATGCTTTCTGTCCAACATCACACAAAGTATTATCCCCTCATTCCAACATGGCTGTCACTATTTATATATTCCTTAACAATCTACTGTATTGTTGTAAATGGTTTTTTAAAGAAATAACAAAGAAAATTTGTTTCTCTGAATTAGTACAGTATTTCATTAATTACATTGACTCTTATATAATAAACATATGAGTGAATCTTAGCGTGTTTATTAATTTAAGTGTGTACAAATGCTTAGGTATTGAAAGTTAACAATACTTCGGACATTTTTATTAATCACAGAAGATTCATTCTCAAGTGAACATTCCTACCAATTACATGACCTACATCCTTCAATACAATTTCAATGTAATAACAGGCTTATTTGTATCTATTCCACAAGTACATGTTTACCTATACCCCTATAGTATTTGCATCAGAAATTTTCTGTTTATAGTTGAAAAATATTATTAAATTGGTTTTAATGGACCGTTATGTCTCAACAACCCCCAAAAGGATTTGTGCAACTAAAGATTGAACAAAATCTTTTCTGACAGATGTACATAACAGTACTCACCTTACAACCAACTGCATGAACAAACAATTTATGCAAGATATGAGATCAGATTTCTACTTATTCTCCAGAATGAAGTGTACACATACATCATAATGAAATATGAGCTATGATTTCAACCAAATATACTCAAAATCCATATTAGTTTGTATTTAGTCATCTCCTATTGTAGGAAAGTACACCTAGTATTAGACCATAATATAACAAAGTGTTCAGTCTCCTCTATGTGCAATGAAGAGCACTGAACTGAAGTACACTGTAGATCTCTGCTCGTCGGAAGTTCTTCGTTGCAGAAACCTGAAATGTGGCTCATACTCCACTCCTTATGACAATCATATATTGTGTAATTGATTGTTTTGAATAGAATAGTTCAATTCAACAAAATTCCAACTGTTCATACTTAAACCTTTCCTGTCTTAAATCTCATTTTGTAATTTTAACTTGTTCTTTGATAACAAATCACCAAAATCATACTATTACAAAATATTCAAGTGCTACGGCACTATTCTCTGCAATTTATATTGACATTTGCATATAGTATTGAATAACAAATATATTATTATAATATAGTACAAGTAAATTCTTGGAGTATAGTTCCCCAGCAGTTAACATAATTCACCCTACATGCATAGAATGAAAGGTCTGACCAATGTTCAATCTTTCCATTTTTCATTTGTCAAGACATTTCCAATGCCACCTTCCCACCTTTACCATCATTCAGATATTAATAATGTATTTTTTCAGAAATATTTGCACAAAACAGTTGTTGCTTTTACCTTCACTGTAAGTGCTAGCATATAACGGAATGAGCCATAAGAGTGCAGTTGCATATTACTTTGAGTGGCAATATAGAATAACTTGAATAAGTGACCAATACCTCATATTGGTTGTGTTTTATAAGTGATTGTAACATCACGACAATTATGGTTAAGCATTATACATTGGTAATTGGTTCATAAGTGATAGATACATCACGAGAATTATGGTTGAGCATTATACATTGGTAAATTGGTGCATAAGTACAGATACATCATGACAATTATATGGTTGAGCATTATACATTGGTAATTGCTTCATAAGTGATAGATACATCATGAGAATTATGGTTGAGCATTATACATTGGTAAATTGGTACATAAGTGACAGATACATCATGACAGTTATATGGTTGGGCATTATACATTGGTAAATTTGTTTGAGCATTATATATAAAACATATTTAAGTAAATTCAGTATCTTCAATAGTGCAGAAATGCTAGCTTCTTGCCAGGATCCTCCTATACAATAGGCTTTAGTCAACAATGACAAGTGTGGACACGGTAAATGAGAAGGGTCTCAGCAATAGAGACATGTGCATGTGGACAGAGGGAAGGATAGCTCAGTACTCTGATGAGAAGTGAGATATGAAATAGAAGATTCGGAGTGTCAGAGTTGAAGAAGAAAAGATGACAGACCCCAAAGACAGGAAACCCCCCCAACCCCCCTACACAGGACCTGCACTGTTCCAGTACTTCACTGTGGCACCGGAGGGAGAAGTGTGTTTGGCATTCCCTTGCAGAATGGACTTACCACAGCTCCACCTTCCCAGTCCCCGAAAATTAACCCCAACACTCCCTATTGACTGATCGACAAAGGGTAAACAATTAGCATTCTGCAAGACAGAGTATTGACATATTTAACACTGTTTTTGTTAATTTAAGTAACAAATGCTAGACACTAGCAGTCCCTCTAATATCTGGTTTTGATCAAACATAATTAATTATGTAAACATGAAAATATAGAAACCTGTGACATAACTGATACATAAACATAGAAAAACTGAAGCAAGGCACAGAATTACTGTGTTCATCTGATATCTGTTGCAGCTCAAACATAATTAGTACATAAACATGAAAATATAGAAATAAGGTACACAAATATCATATCGAATTACTGCTTGTTCCATGTCAATAAATAAACAAAGTGAAATGGCTCTTTGGGCAGATCAGCCAAGTGTGGTAATGTTCAGATTATGAGAAGAACTTTCTCATGCATCCATATATTTGCTAAACACCATAAAGTCAAGTGTGAAAATGACAAAAAAATTATTTCACATTTTCAAAATTAAGCAGGAGGCAGGTCTGAGATATAAAATCTAAGTTAGTGAAATCTCAGCCAAGTGTCATATATGTTATCTTTCTGACTGTCAAGGCATATATAAAGTATTACTTTGAGTCCAAGGACATATTTCATGTGTTCATAAACTTCAATTAACCTTGTAAAAAGCAGCGGTAAAAGCTATTTCAAGCAGCAACACGTATAAATAAACAGTCGTAAGTTTAAGAATACATTGACAATGATTGATTATAGAGAATTATATTGCATGTAACAGTATATCAACGTATTAAGTCTAGATAGACGAAATTAAACAGATGATGTTGCATAATGTCATGTAAAGGTAGTTGTCAAGCAGCTTACAAGAAACAATAATTGTTAGCTTTTCAGACACCAACTTTAATGGAGAAATTATGTCAGTTTCCAACTGTTAAATTACACTAAGATATAATTACTGTACTACCTGAGGGGCTAGAATCCTTACTTCCTTAGAAGTCAAACTCAAGACCTCAGAGTAACTGAACCAACCTGAATATTTTGGGTCAGGATATCACAAGGATGGATAGAAGGATTTACCCACAACAACTGCCAGATCTCATGATTTAAAATTTTTCAGCATCCTCCAGTAGAATCAGATTTACATTGGTAAATTAAGTACCGGCTAGTTACTATCAGAACATATACTGCCCAACAACCAGTTGACAGACTTCTCATTGATCATCACCACATTAGACATGATGCAGCAACATCAGATTAGAAAGCAAATAAAATTGGGCACAGGTAGAGGTAAGTTCCAACATAGGTTAAGGCAAAGGGTGAAGTATCACAGGTTATATTTGAACGTGTCAAAAGTTGGGACTAAAAATGGTTAGTTCGGCCATTCCAAAGGTATGATTTATACTTTTCCTTATCAGGTAAGGAATAATGAATAATTTAGACTCCATTTGAAAGCAGATGTTTGCAAGGACAACAGCTTTACCATGAATACAAATCCTCATGTCATAGCTTTGCCTTTGCTACTCATTACATAGGAATTGTTTATGACCATCAGAATTCAAGTGATATAATAACATAAAATTGAACTGGTTTTCATTATGTGTATTACATTAGTGAAAAGCATTGGCTTGTTGTAACATACAGCAACACTGAACAGCACCTAATCTACTTTCTTCACCATCACAAATTTTCAGTTCAAAAATACTGCAGCACATGAGATTTATAGCTAAGCAGTTTGCTGATTTGAGCAGAGATTATGACAAAAATAATATACAGAATGCCTTATATCTATATCAAACAGACAGCATAATATATGCAGACACCAGACATGTAGCAAACGTCATCCCTATCCTGTAGTACTAAAAGTTAAAAGAATTGTTAAACATGACTACCAATGGCTGACTATTATGCTCATTGAGGCAGCAGATATAACACAAAAAGAAAAACTGTATGTATCTCAAAACCTGTGAATCAGAAACACTTCTGTCCCAATAACTATCTTAAACATAAATTTACATCTTCTTCATGCTCCACAGATGGAACCATTCAAGTAACATAAACATAATAAATTTCTTTCTGAGAAATGTTCCTTCGCCATGTACACTGTAGTTCCAATGAATAATATAGACAAGATCATGACATAGAATATTTTCGTATCTGATAGTGGGTCAATATCATATCTAGTGATTTTCACATAATTGGTAAAGTAACCGGACAAGCTAGCATGCCTATTCAGTCATAATGTTTAAATCAGAACACATATAGGAGACTACAAACAGTTTAACCTAATTGTAATCACATCCAAGATGTAAAGTGATAGAATTTCACCATAACTGCACAGACATCATCAATAAACATCAGACCAACTCTCCTCAAAAATCATACATATGTTGCATTATTACATTTTCTGACCCGCTGTATTTATTTAAACAACATTTTCTCTCTATTAACTAATCATTGACTTACTAACTGTTGGTGGACATGGATAGTGGAAGGAGGGTCAGTTTGGACAGAAAAGTAAGAGAGGATGTGACTTGAAAAAGGAAAGTGTCACACCAGCTTGGAGCCTTGGGATTGCCACCCCCAAATTGCAAAAAGAACTTGCAACCTCCTGAGGAAAAAATAATTCTTATGATGTTGTATGGGTGATCCAGGTTGTCTGTATAATTCCAGCTGTGTAATGTTCCTGAGTCCAAATAACCTTTTGGTCTTTGGATATACTAGTCTGTATGCATTTGGGTGCCAATGGCCTTGCCGTAGTGGTAACACCGGTTCCCGTCAGAAAAGCGAAGTTAAGTTCTGTCGGGCTGGGCTAGCACTTGGATGGGTGACCATCCGGCCTGCTGGGTGCACTCAGCCCTTGTGAGGCAAACTGAGGAGCTACTTGCTTGAGAAGTAGTGGCTCCCATCTTGGAAACTGACATACGGCCGGGAGAGCGTCCAATGTTGCCTATGGGCTGAGGATGACACGGCAACCAGTCGGTACTGTTGGGCTTTCAAGGCCTGTCCAGGAGGAGAGAGAGGGGGCGGGAGAGAGAGAGAGAGAAAGGGGGGGGGGAGGTGCATTTGGGCGAGGTTTTTCAACAATTTCAAATAGTCCTATGTAAATATTAAAGAATTTTTTAATTTAATTACTTAGAGCTTTAGATTTGGTGTAACTTTTTGTCAAAACTAGGTCTCTAACTTTTAATTATGTGCTTTTTATGTGTTTGACATGCCATTTCTTTCTTTTTTCGTAATATTCATTCATGGCCCTTCTAACTACTTCTTCTCTTTCAGCTGCTGTGATGCTTTTACAAGCCGGAAACTCAATAAGTTCTTTAATTAAGTAATGTGGCTTTTGACCAAACATAATCTTGTAAGGAGAGTCTCCTGTGGTAGTATGTTGTAAGCTATTCATAACATCTTCAAAATCATTGATATAATTTAACCAGAGACAGTAAGTTCTGCATAATCTTCCAATTTCCCTCATATGGTGCTCTGTCAGGTTACATTTTGGTGAATAAGATGAAATTAGGATATGTCTGATATTATATTCTTCTACAAATCCCTTCCAAAACTTTAAAGTAAACTGACTCCCATTGCCTGATAAAATTGCTTTTGGTATACCCACTTTAACAAAATAGTCTTTCACAAATTTGGTTGCTATTTTCTTGCTAGTTGCTTTCTTTAAAGGATAAAATTTTACACATTTTGAAAATAAATCTACAATAACAAAAATATACTGAAACCCTTCTTTAGCTCTCGGAAGTTGGCCATATAAATCTATTCCCACTAAATCTAACTGTTTATGAGGTATCACATTTTGTAAAAGACCCTTGTTGGATTTGTTACTTACTTTTGTTCTTTGACACTGATCACAGCTGGCAAGAAAAGTTCTAACCCTGTTAAAACATGTTATGAAAATATATATATTCTTGGTTTTTTTGAATACATTTCAATGCACCACAGTGTCCAAAACTTTCATGTGTATATTTTATCAAAGTATTGATGTGAGAATCTGGCCAGCAGACTTTCCATACATCACTGTCTGGGTTGTGTCTATAAAGCAGAATGCCTTTGAAGACTTGGTAGTATATTTGTACTTTTTCATGACCTTTCTTTCCTATATAACTCTTAACAAGCTTCCAATGATCTTCACCAGTTTGGTATCTTCTCAATTGATTACAGATTTTCCTAATTTCATTATCTTCTTTACCATCTTTAATGTACATAATTTTGAAACTTTTACTGAGACTATAATTTACATTCCCCACTGGCATTTTTAACAGGGCATCGGCAATAACATTTTTCTTTCCTATTATGAAATGAACTGTATATCTAAACTGCTGTAAGAATATTGACCACCTGGTAATCCTCCCATGATACACTTTACATTCTTGTATGTAATTTAATGCTTTTATGATCTGTATAAACTTTGACTTCATGCCCAAACAAATAATTTTGAAATCCCCATACTATTGCCATAATTTCCTTACCTGTAATCATATAATTTCTCTCATGTTTCTGTAAGGTTCTTCTTGCAAATGCTATAGAATGATGTTCTATTTTCCCATTGATTTCCTTTTATTGGAACAAATGTACCCCAAAACCATAATCGCAACTGTCAGTCATCAAGCAAAATGGTCATGATAAATCAGGCCTATAAAGAATTTCATTTCCCATCAACTCTTTCTTAATTTCTTCAAAAGCTAATTGACATTCATCAGACTAATCCCACACTGCATTTTTTCTTAACAGGTTGTTTAAACATGGTACATTAAGTGCCTGCGTTTTCACATATTTTTGATAAAAGTTTACTAGTCCAAAAAATGATTTCAAATCTTTTTTATTCCTAGGTTTTGGGAATTTTGTGATGGCTTCAATCTTTTCTCCATCAGGCAAAATCCCTTTTTCACTTATGCAATGGCTCAGAAATTTTAATTGTTTCATTGCAAATTTACATTTTTGTAATTTTAGTGTCATACCCCCTGCCTCATTTTTTCTCCAATTTCCTTTAAAATTTATACATGTTCTTCCCAGGTCTTGCTTGATACTAAAATGTCATCCACATATATGACTAATTTTTCCAAGAGCTCTTTACCCAAAACAAAGTCTTATCCTCTAATAAATTCTGCTGATACATTTAAACCAAATGGTAGAACGCTGTACTGAAAACTGTTTCTGTTAAACAAAAATGCAGTGTACTTTCTAGAGTCCCTCTCCAGTTCAGTCTGATGAAACCCAGAGGTTAAGTTGAGGGTATTCATATACCTTACATTTTCAAACTTGTTAAACAGTTCATCTATACTTTCAGGATGGTCAGTTTCTCTCTCTAAGTATCTTTTTAGATGTCTTGAAGCCAGAAGTAAATGAATATCCCCATCTCTTTTTGATACCACTACTAATGGGTTATTGTATGAACTACAACTTCTTTCTATTATTTTCCACCCTTCCATTTTCTGAAGCTCTCTTTCTACTTCTTTTCTTTTGCAGATGGGAATAGCATATGGTTTAATGAAGAATGGGTCATGCACTTTTAATTTCAGTTTACAATGATACCCTTTTACTCTACCAGGTTTTACATCAAATATGTAATTGTAATCCCGCAAAAAATTCTCAAGTTCTCTTCTGCTCTCTACATAAAGGCTTTCAGTTTGAGACAGTTTTTTAGCTAACAGTTCACTATAGAAGTCAACACTGTTATCATTAATGCACAATTCTTCTCCTTACTCACAATAACCATCAACGTTAGTCTCTTGCACCCCCTGCCCCCCCCCCCCCCAACCCCTCCCCTCCCCCCCACCACCCAATCAGATTACTTTGGCCACGATCTTCCATTAAATTACTGGCTTCCCAATAAATTGCAGTCTTAGGTTCAAAAAATGTTATTTTCATGTCAGCCCAGATAAAATTTACTTTTGCCTTAACTATCCAGTTTATACTCCAATATCAAGTTTTCATTCAAATCATCAGTTACTAAACATCCTTGTACAAATTGCATGTCATTAATTTTAAATTCTAGTAAGATTTGTCTGGTAATCAATTTACTACTTTTTCGTGTTGCTCCTTTTATCCTTACCCCTGTTACTGGAAATTCTGTGAAATTCACATTATTTTTGATCCTACCTCTTAGCTTTTATGATAATCCTGTAATTGAGCTACCTGTATCCAAAAGACAGTTTCCTATCCAATCATAAATATGTACAACAACATATGGACTTCCAAGATCCCTACCACTTACATTGACTTCATTTTCAAATAACAGATCCTCCTCTATATCTCGGAAATTCACACCTTTGTCACACTCATGCCTTTCTTCTACAGTTTCAACACATCCACTGGTTATTTTCCTATTTGATGACTGTTTTAGATTTTTAAAACAACTTTTGACAAATTTCATTTATGATTTTAAACTTTTGGCCACTATGGTTACATCTGTTACCATAGTCATTAACTACTTTCACCACTTTATCACTAATGAAATTTAGTCTCATATTTTCATTAATACATTCAGACACAATGTCATTAACATCTACTGGCAAAATTAAACTATCGTGTACTTTTCTAATTATTTCAAAATCATCACTCAAGCTTACATCAGAGTTTCGAGAATCATTCAGCACACAATCATCAACCTTAACTTCTGCATACACCATTCTATCCAATTCTGTGAGCAATATAGTATCATCAACCTCATCATCATCATCATCAGAAACATTATCATCAGAAACATTTTCATCACACTTAATATTATTCTCAGCACTAAATTCATTTCAATCTTCACACACTTCTTCAAATACACCATCAACTTCAGCACTATGATCATTCTCATCTTTTTCCAGTTTATTGCTTACTGAAATTTTTTCTGGAATAACGCTGTCATCCTCACTTTTATTTCTAAGTACATGATCATCAGTTTCCACACATACAACGTAAACTTGGTAAGCGGGTCGAAGGCTTCCATCCAGTCACTCACTGATCAGTCTGGCCTGGCAACAGAAGACAGCAAAATGAAAGCTGAAGTTTTAAATTTAGCATTTGAGAAATCTTTCACGCAGGAAGATCATACAAACATACCACTGTTTGAGTCTAGTACAGATTCCCGTATGGAGGACATAGTGATAGACATCTCTGGGGTTGTGAAGCAGCTGAATGGGTTGAAAATAAGTAAATTGCCAGGCCCAGATGGGATTCCAATTCAGTTTTACAGAAAGTACTCTACTGCATTGGCTCTTTACTTAGCTTGCATTTATCGCAAATCACTTGCGCAACGTAAAGTTCCGAGTGACTGGAAAAAAGCGCAGGTGACGCCTATACATAAGAAGGGTAGAAGGACGGATCCTCAAAATTACAGACCAATATCCTTAAAATCGGTTTGTTGCAGGATTCTCAAACATATTCTCAATTTGAATATAATAAATTTCCTTGAGACAGAGAAGTTGCTGTTCATGCATCAGCACAGCTTTAGAAAGCATCGCTCCTGCAACATGCAACTCGCCCTTTTTTCACATGATATCTTGTGAACCATGGATGAAGGGTATCAGATGGATGCCATATTCCCTGACTTCCAGAAAGCGTTTGACTCAGTGGCCCACTGCAGACTCCTAACTAAGGTACGAGCATATGGGATTGGTCCCTAAATATGTCAGTGGCTCGAAGACTTCTTAAGTGATAGAACCCAGTACATTGTCCTCGATGGTGAGTGTTCATCAGAGGTGAGGGTATCATCTGGAGTGCCCCAGGGAAGTGTGGTAGGTCCGCTGTTGTTTTCTATCAACATAAATGATCTTTTGGATAGGGTGGATAGCAATGTGCAGCTGCTTGCTGATGATGCTGTGGTATATGGGAAGGTGTCATTGTTGAGTGGGTGTAGGAGCATACAAGATGACTTGAACAGGATTTGTGATTGGTGTAAAGAATGGCAGCTAACTCTATATATAGATAAATGTAAATTAATGCAAATGAATAGGAAAAAGAATCCTGTAATGTCTGAATACTCCATTAGTAGTGTAGCGCTTGACACAGTCACATCGATTAAATATTTGGGCATAACATTGCAGAGCGATATGAAGTGGGACAAGCACGTGATGGCAGTTGTGGGGAAGGCAGATAGTCGTCTTCAGTTCATTCATAGAATTTTGGGAAGATGTGGTTCATCTGTAAAGGAGACCGCTTATAAAACACTAATATGACCTATTCTTCAGCACTGCTTGAGCATTTGGGATCCCTCTCAGGTCGGATTGAGGGAGGACAGAGAAGCAATTCAGAGGCGGGCAGCTAGATTTGTTACTGGTAGGTTTGATCATCATGCGAGTGTTATGGAAATGCTTCAGGAACTCGGGTGAGAGTCTCTGGAGGAAAGGAGGCATTGTTTTCGTGAATTGCTACAGAGGAAATTTAGAGAACTAGCATTTGAGGCTGACTGCAGTACAATTTTACTGCCGCCAACTTATACTTCGCGGAAAGACCACAAAGATAACATGAGGGAGATTAGGGCTCATACAGAGGCATATAGGCAGTCATTTTTCCCTCGTTCTGTTTGGGAGTGGAACAGGGAGTGAAGATGCTAGTTGTGGTACAAGGTACTCTCCGCCATGCACCGTATGGTGGATTGCAGAGTACGTATGTAGATGTAGATGTAGATGTAGATACAACTCCAGTATCAGTTTTTTCACTCATTTCATAATCACTCAATATTCTCACTAAACCATACTCATCAAATCTGTTTTCATGACTATCAGTAGCTACTATTGCATTACTACTATCAAAGAAATTTGTCAAAATGTTTTCCTCTACTTTAAATTCAGATTTTCTTTTCCTTCTTTGTTCATCTTTGTTTTCAGATAGAAAATTCTCCCAAAATTCCCTATCAAAATTTATACTGTTCAACTCAGGATGTCTTTTGGATACGTAGTTTTGGTATGTGCTGTTTGTTCTACCCCTTCCCCTTCTGAAATCATCATAATGAGCCTGATTATAATTACCATTTCTATTTGCCTCACTCCGACAGGCTCTGAAAGAGGCAGGTCTTAGTTTTACAGAACATGTCTTCTGTTATCAAAATTGTTACCATTATTTCCTTGACCTTGTCCCCACTGTCTACTTTTTGGTTCATAATTTCTGTTCTCCAGTCTCTGCTTATCATTTCTTTCCCCATCTCTTCTGTCATCATTTCTGAATCTATTATCCCCTTGGTATTCTCCCCTCCTATCTCTATGTTCAAAATGATAATTGGAAGCTCTATTGTTTGTATTTCTATAGTCATCTTGCCTTTCATTTCTTTCCCAGGCTAAGTCTAGTTTGTCTATATACCTTAAAAATTCCTCAATAGTGTCCATAGGCCCATAGACCAGACTCCACTGTACTCACTGTGGCAGACATCTCTTCAATGCATCAATTTGTATCATCTCATCTAATGGCTTATCTAAATGCACTAATGTTTTTAACTGTTGTTCACAAAATGTTTTCATATGGCCACTACCTTGCTTGAAATTTGGACCATTTAAGAATTTGGACTTGATTCTGACTTGTTTAGTTTCCAGTCAAAATTTGTTCATAAAAGCAAGTTCAACATCACAAAAGGACATTTCAGGTTTGATTACTTGGTTAGCCCACAAAAGAGCCTCACCATACAAGATTTTTTTAAAGAATTTAGTTTTTAAATTGTCACTCATCTTACTTTCAAAACTGTCTTTAATTTGAAACATAAGGTCGACAAGATATATATTCCCTTCCTTTGAAAAGGTTTTGATGTTGATATTGTTCCAAAAGTGATTGTATTTGCCAAAAGATTTTGTAGTAACAGTGTCCACAATTTCCTGAATTTTTTAACTGAAATCTGAAATGTGCCCCAAACATGTACCTATGTCTTCTTTAAGTTCAGTAACATTGTCATTTGCAATTTTGACAATGTTTTGTATACTTTTATCAGTTTCAGAAAATTTTTTCACCATGTCTTTGTTAAACATTTTTAATTGTTGAAATTCTAAGGTTGCAACTTTTCGAAACTATCATCTTTTCTTTCTACAGAACCTAACCTTTCTTCAAAATTCTGCCTTTCTTGTTTTAAGGTAGAAATTTCCACCTCTATAACTGACATGTTTTTGGTATTTTTGTCTACTTGTACCCAACATTTTTCTAAGCTGTCTTTTGTTTCATGAATTTGGTTCCCATGTCCATCTAATTTTTTTTTTTTTTTCAATAGAGTAATGTTTTTGGTTGAAAGAGATTTTCTGTTCCTTCATCAGTTGAACTAACCTATCCAAGGCAGATACGTTTGATTCAAATCGATGAAAACATGAACATACATTATTGTGATCACTATTCTCTCCTATTCCATTGTCCCGATTAACTACATCATATATTTCCTGGTTTGATGAGCAAATACTTTTATTATTATCAGTAACATTTACACTGTTCTGAATATTCACGTTAACCTACCTATTGTCATTAACCTCCCTATTGTCCTCCATTTTGACAATGGAGGCAATAAAATTTTCAACAAGTAAAAATACAAATAAATTTAGTACTCACAGTATTTTTTCTTATTAATATGTTTCTGGTGTTTTGCATCATTAATTTCTTCTTTGTAGTACTGCTCATTTTCCTTGTTATCCAGTCATCACAAAAGTACTTCCACAATACTTTAACAAATAAATTCTGAAACAAAATACAAGATTAGTTTACAGAATTACACTGCACCCCAGCTCCTCCACCACCTGAAACATTTATTATTTTGAAGTTAAAGTTAAAATCGGAGTTTGTACTCATTGTTATCTGTCACAGCTATGGTCCTGGATTCTTAGAAAACGTCTGTAAAGTAAACTAATAAGCCCAATGAATGTTTAATCAAGTATTAAATTTCAGAATATTGTTTATTGTAATTTCAAAAAATCCAACCTTCCCTTACAAAAACTCAAATAATTTCTAACATACTTACAATACTGAAATGAATCTTAATTAATAAGCTACATGCTTTCTGTCCAACATTACACAAAATACTGCCACTCTCCCCTGCCCCCTCCCCGCCCCCCCCTCCCCCCCCCCCTCCCGCATGCCAACATGGCTGTCACTATTTATATATTCTTTAACAATCTACTGTATTGTTGTAAATTGTTTTTTAAAGAAATAACAAAGAAAATATGTTTCTCTGAATTCATACAGTATCTCATTATGAATACAAATACAAATACAAATGTTTTATTCCACTGTTGAACATATTTACATGCAATTGGTGTCATCAGTGTTTACATAATAATAATAACAACAATGATAATAATATAAACTTCAACATGACAAATGTTATTAACTACAATATAATAATCCAGGATGGATGCAATACATACTTGTGCAAATGTAAATAACAACAAGAAGTTTCCTAATAGATCAGTTACAAGATAAATGAACTACATAGTTCAGTAAATGACAAATAAATAATCCAACAGATAATTAACAATAAGTACATGAAACAGTAATAAAATAGTTCACAGTGTGGCATATGTATGGTTTGCAGTTAATTTATAGTTCATTCTCACAAGGAAAGTGGGTCATTTGTCACATACTCAAGGAACTCTTGAGCAGAGTAAATTACATTACCTTTGATCCACCTCGAAAGTCTAGTTTTAAATTTATTTACTGGCACTGTGTAGGCATTTCCAGCTAATTTGTTGAAGTAGACAGGACCAAGATATTTGTAGCTGTTATGTGTCTTTGCAAGCCTAGTATATGACATATTAATTGTATGTCCAATTCTTATGTTATAGTCATGAACTGTTCTCCTTAAGTCAAATTTACTCGGGTTCTATTTAACGAAGACAAGGCGGTTGTAAATATACAGGCTAGGCACTGTAATTGTATTTAGTTTCTTAAAATAATCTCGACATGATTCATATGGGCTAAGTTCTGCTATGCACCTTATGGCTTTCTTTTGCCATTTAAACACTAATTTTGAGCCTACAGAATTGCCCCATAATAGTATTCCATAACTCAGGTGTGAATGGAAGAATGCAAAATACGCATACAACAGAAGTTCTTTACAGACACTGCTCCTCAGCTTGTACAGCAGATATATGGCATGTGCCAATTTGCCACATATCTTCCCTGTGTGAGTATCCCAGCTGAGCTTTTGATCTATATGAAATCCTAATAATTTTACTGTTTTGTTACCATGACTGAGAGCATTCGGGTTGAATACAATAGCTTCAGTTTTACTATAATTCTTCTGCAGTACATTTGCCTCGCACCAAGTAGTGCATCCCTCCATTGCCATTGACATGCTGTGCTGCACATTTTCAAGATTAGTATCACATGTGATGAGTGTTGTGTCATCAGCATTTAGCACTGCATCACATGGTACAACTGCAGGTAAATCATTTATACAGATAATGAAAAGGAAAGGTCCAAGAACAGATCCTTGAGGAACCCTGTTTACAACTGGGAGACATTCTGACATTTGATTATTTACCTTAACTAACTGTTTTCTACTGTCCAAGTATGACTGCATTAGGCATAGGGCATTCTCTCTCACTCCGTAGTGATAGAGTTTTTTTATGAGAATATTGTGGGAGACCATATCAAAGGCTTTCCTAAGGTTCAACAATGTTGCACAGATAATATCTTTATTTTCAAAACAATTGTGTAATTTTGCTACCACACTCTCAACTGCTTTGACTGTAGAAAGGCTAGATGTGAAACCGTACTGTGAGAAGGTGAGTATATTATTATGATCAAAATATTGACTCATCTGTTTATGTATGCAGTATTCTATTATCTTTGCTATTATGGGTATAAGTGATATTGGTCGATAGTTATCTGGTGATGCTGTATCTCCTTTCTTATGTACTGGTTTAACTACAGATATTTTTAAACATTCTGGATAATTACCTTCATTTTAAATTTTATTGATTATTTTAGTCAGTGACATTACAATTTGATTTCTGATGTATTTAATAACATAATTTGAGAGACCATAGTAATCCTCTGCTCTAGAATTACTAAGGTTAGCTATTGATTCATTGGCCATCTTCTCAGTTACACAAGTCCAGTGAAAGCTATCTGTCTGCTTACTGTTCATTTCTGGCAGCAGTGCCTCTGCCTGTCTCACGTTCTCCATTATGCTGTTATCTGATTGAGGATTGACAAAATGCACATTTAGAATACCAGGTGGAATTCATGTCTGGTATACCTTATTATCACAGTTAGTTTCTGTTTTAATAATGTCCCATGCAGCTTTGCATTTATTTACTGAGTTCAGTATATATGCATCATTTGCTTTGCACTTAGCTGCCTTGATTTCAGACCTGTACATCTTTTTCACTTTCATGTACATTTCCTTGTCAGCATCATTGTGCTTTGACCTATCATGATAGAGTAGCATTATGATTATTATTCTACTTAGATGTGGGGTGTACCAGCTTTTCAGATTTTGTGGTTTGGTGTAATGATTTTGCTTTGATATTTTTTTGCAGTGTTTAGGACAACATACTTCAAAATTTTCAGTTAACAGTTCTAGAAATTTGCTGGTAGATTCATTTGCACCTGCAGTGATTATTATTTGATCTCATTTTATTAAATTCAGTTTACTTATCAACTTGTTTAGCTTTGACTCATTAATTGGTCTTATAATTTTTCTACAGTCTGTGGAAGTTTCAGTTGCTTTACTGTTAAGAGTTTATCTGAGCCATAGTCCCTCATGATCTGAAATGCCTAGCTTGATTGTGTTGAGTTCTGTTTAGTTTAGATGAAAATTACAAATCATGTTATCTAGACATGCTTCCTGTCTTGTGAGTTTGTCATTTGCGCAACTGAAGTTAAGGGATCTTAATGTATTTAGCAAGTGATCAACGTTTTTATTCTTAAACCTACTGTCTATATTGATATCAGCAAATATTAGTACTCTGTAGTTTTTGTATTTGAGTAGCAAGAGTATCAGTTTCTCCAGAAGCTCCACAAACAGGTCTTCATTGTGTTTTTGGGGGTGGTATACTGGAGCTATTATAATGTCCTGGTTTGGCAACACTATCGCTGCAGCTTCAAATTTTGCTTCTATGCACAGTCCACTTACATCTATAACTTCATAGTTTAGGTTCACTCTATTTTTAACATATACAGATACAACACCATTTTTACTACTTGTTCTACAGTAGCTCGTTGCCAATTCATATCTAAATGGTACACTTAATTTTAGTTCCTCATTGCTAAGCCAGTGTTCATTTATTGAAATGAAGTGCAGTTTAAGTTTTCCAGCCAATACTGAAGTTCATTAAGATTGTTTTTAAGAGACTGCACATTAATATGTAAGAACATTACACTTGTACTTGTCTTACTGTAGTTTTGCTGTAGCCCTTCAGCAAAAAATCATTGAGATGGGATGGAACTGCTGCTTTCCTCTTACTCAGTATATGACCATTTGATGGATTTTCCAATGTTGACTGCTCCTTCAGATGGAGTGGTGGTGAAGTTCTTGTCTTGTTAAGGGGATGAGTGGCTGAACATAAAAAACGTTGGATTTCCTTTCTGTTGCATGTAGGGTGGGCAACAGTTTCTGCTGCATGTGTTGATGTTCCAGCTGTTGGTCTTGCTACTGATGATTCTGCAGCTTTTGATGACGCTGCTTCTCCTGCTGCTGAGACTGGTCCCATACCGGTACATGGAATTTTGCTGTTCGCTCTCTCCCTGCTCGCAATGATTTCATTCATCATTTTACACACAAAGTTTTTACCTTCTTCATTTAGATGCATTCCGTGTTTTGTATGATGACATCTGTCCAGTTTTCCTATATCAAGGACGCTACATTTTCCAAACAAAGAACACATTTGTTTTATTTTAATGTTAGTTTTTCGTATTTCTTTGTTGACACATGAGTGATACATTAGATCAGATCTGTTTGATAACATTAATTACATTGACTCATATATTAAACATATGAGTGAATCTTAGCATGTTTATTAATTTAAGTGTGTGCAAACATGTAGGTATTGAAAGTTAACAATACTTTGGATGTTTTTATTAATTACAGAAGATTCATACTCAAGTGAATGTTCCTACCAATTACAGAACATACACCCTTCAATACAATTTCAATGTAATAACTGGCTTATTTGTATATATTCCACAAGTATGTGTTTACCTATACCCCTATAGTATTTACGTCAGAAATTTTCTGTTTATGGTCGAAAAACATTTTTAAATCGGTTTTAATGGACTGTTAAGTCTCACATCCCGTCTGTTCCAGCAACAGAAGACCACATTATATCAGAGAGCATAATTCCAGTCATCCACAAGACTATGAGATCATCATCCAGGAAACATAGACCTGCAGCATACAGCTAGGATTTTAGTGATGACACATAACAAAAGCCCACAGATAAAATGTCAAATCAATGCTTGGCCCAAAACCAATGCAAGTAAGTTTTGAAGTACAAAATTAAATTATATTTGTTTGTATTCTATCAGGGTGTGCAGTCATTATCAATTAAAGTAGATGGCATTCAAGTATTGTCATGAAATGAATTAAAAAAAACACATCATTAATATGTGTAACAGAATAATGGCTTGATGAGGAGAAACTTCAGGTGGCATATTTTCCATGTTATGCACTGGGTGGTCATTTTTGACAGAAAAATTACAAACAGGATGGAGGTGGTAGTTGTATCTACGTAATGAAAAAAATATACATTTTAAAACAATACATTTTGCTAAAGAAATAGAGATGCTGAAATATAGGAAGCTAAAAAATATTAGATGCAAGAATAATTGTGATTTGTTTGTTCAGTGCACCAACTGGTGACATTAACAACTTTCTAAAACTCAGAAGAGTAATTCTAAATGGTGATTTCAATAAAGACTTTGCAAAAGAAACAAAACAAAAACACAGATTTACTGAGCCTCCTGTCAGCCTTTAACTTAGAAGCCACCATGGAAACGTCAACATGTGTCCTGAAAACTTCAGCCTCAACAACTGAACATACATTCATTAATGCACAAATGAACTATCTGACAGAAACACTGGACACAGGCTTTGGGGACCACTTAGCACAGAAACTTACTCTTCACTTAGAAAACCAACTTGACTTGTGATGTGAACATAAATTACTTTCACCTCTGCTTGAGTTAAGAAAACGGAAAAGAAATATATAAATGTTCAAATACCGATGAACGATGACATATTTGATAGCTTCATTAGTGACTTTTCTTATTACTTTGGTCTCTATTTCCGCCTTAAAAAGAAGAAATTTCCATAAGTAAATGTAAAAAATAACTGGCTTACCAATGGAATACAAATTTCTGCAAACGAAAAAGGTTACTACACAAAATGTCCAAACAGAATACATCTCCAAATTTTGATATGTACCATGTTTCAAATCCCACAAGAAAATTCTTGGCAGGGTCATAAGATAGAAAAAAATAATACCAAATGACAGATACGTAAGAAACTATGAGAATAAAATAAAAGCCATGTGGCATATTGTAAGAAGAGAAACAGAAGCAGACATCCATAATTCCAAAATATTAACCTCTCAGATAGGTCAGCTGTATTATCAGACTCCAGGAAAACTGCAAATAAATGTAATTCCTACTGCACATAGGTAGCAGAAATCCTCATACAACAAAACTCTCTTCCTACACCTGATGAGTGAGAAGGAAATGCTAGACATGATTAAGGAATTCAAATCAAAACATTTCTTTGGTGTAGACAATATATCTGACTTTATTATAAACATTTAAGAACCAGCCAACATCTGAAACTGTTCACTCACAGGGGATGCTTTTCCAAAAAATTAAAACTGGCAAAGTAAAGTCCCTCTATAAAAAGAGGTAAAAACAGATATATCCAACTACAGACCCACATCACTCCTATCTGGGTTTTCCAAAATAATGGAGAAAATCTACTGTAAGGGATTAATAAACTTTATAGAAAGAATAACTATTTCTCAGACTCTCAGCATAGCTTTCATGAATCCAGATCTACTGAGACTGCCATCTTTGCATTCCTGAATGAAGCTTTAAAGGCAACTGACAATAAAGAGTATATTTCTGCAATTTTTCTACACCTCGCAAAGTCAGTTGATGTTATAAGCCTCAACATCTTGTTTATGAAACTGGAGGGTGTAGGTGTTAGGGGAACTCCTCATGAGTTGTTAAAATTTTAAGTACAAAGTAGGTAGCAAATAGTTGAACTTGCATTCAAAAAAGGGAATAACATGAAGACCTGTCTCTCAGAAAAACTGTAAGTATGGTTACCACAAGGCTGCATTCTGGAACTAGTTTTGTTTTTGCTGTAAGTAAATGACCTTGAACTTACCAACCCACATCACAAATATGTTGAATTTGCAGATGACACAAGTGTGTTAGTCCAAGAAATGGCTGGAAATCAAAATATGCACCTCAGACATTACATACTGGTTTTTTTTCCAAACACTCTAATAATAAATATCCAAAAAACAGTCACTATGAATCTACACACATTACATGTCGGAAAGCCTATAAACAAGCACTGAATGTATACACAAAGGAGACTATACAGCAAAAAATTGCTACCGCAAATAACACATGCAAATCAGTATGGAACTGTGTAAATGAGAGAATCAGCAGAAAACCAAATCCCAGTGTCAACAATAACCAAATAAAGGCTGATAATGTAAATATTTCAGATCCATATATGATCAGCAATGTTTTTAATACCCACTTTATAAATTCAGGTAACATGTGTGTGACCTCTGACATTGATGACTACAGAACTCCTTACCAGGTACGAAAATCAGTGTTTATGAATGAAACAGACACAACTGAAGTAGAGGGAATAATAAATAAAATGCAAAACAAATTCTCTACAGGATGGGATGAAATCTCCTCCATTACAGTAAAACGATGCAAACATTTGCTCATACCTGTTCCGGTCCACCTCCTCAATGAAATTTTGAATAAAGGCATGTTTCCATCTGAATTAAGATATACAATAGTCAATCCATTGCACAAAAAATGTAGTATTGACAAAGTCGAAAACTACCGACCCATTAGCTTAATTCCAATCCTAAGCAAAGTATCAGAAAAGATTATTTCACTATGGTTAGAAAACTTTCTTGTCAAAGAAAAAGTACTACAAGAAACCCTAAATGGCTTTAGGAAAGGCTATTCAACATCATCTGCCATATGTGATGTAGTACATACACTCCTGGAAATTGAAATAAGAACACCGTGAATTCATTGTCCCAGGAAGGGGAAACTTTATTGACACATTCCTGGGGTCAGATACATCACATGATCACACTGACAGAACCACAGGCACACAGACACAGGCAACAGAGCATGCACAATGTCGGCACTAGTACAGTGTATATCCACCTTTCGCAGCAATACAGGCTGCTATTATCCCATGGAGACGATCGTAGAGATGCTGGATGTAGTCCTGTGGAACGGCTTGCCATGCCATTTCCACCTGGCGCCTCAGTTGGACCAGCGTTCGTGCTGGACGTGCAGACCACGTGAGACGACGCTTCATCCAGTCCCAAACATGCTCAATGGGGGACAGATCCGGAGATCTTGCTGGCCAGGGTAGTTGACTTACACCTTCTAGAGCACGTTGGGTGGCACGGGATACATGCGGACGTGCATTGTCCTGTTGGAACAGCAAGTTCCCTTGCCGGTCTAGGAATGGTAGAACGATGGGTTCGATGACGGTTTGGATGTACCGTGCACTATTCAGTGTCCCCTCGACGATGACCAGTGGTGTACAGCCAGTGTAGGAGATCGCTCCCCACACCATGATGCCGGGTGTTGGCCCTGTGTGCCTCGGTCGTATGCAGTCCTGATTGTGGCGCTCACCTGCACGGTGCCAAACACGCATACGACCATCATTGGCACCAAGGCAGAAGCGACTCTCATCACTGAAGACGACATGTCTCCATTCGTCCCTCCATTCATGCCTGTCGCGACACCACTGGAGGCGGGCTGCACGATGTTGGGGCGTGAGCGGAAGACGGCCTAACGGTGTGCGGGACCGTAGCCCAGCTTCATGGAGACGGTTGCGAATGGTCCTCGCCGATACCCCAGGAGCAACAGTGTCCCTAATTTGCTGGGAAGTGGCGGTGCGGTCCCCTACGGCACTGCGTAGGATCCTACGGTCTTGGCGTGCATCCGTGCGTCGCTGTGGTCCGGTCCCAGGTTGACAGGCACGTGCACCTTCCGCCGACCACTGGCGACAACATCGATGTACTGTGGAGACCTCACGCCCCACGTGTTGAGCAATTCGGCGGTATGTCCACCCGGCCTCCCGCATGCCCACTATACGCCCTTGCTCAAAGTCCGTCAACTGCACATACGGTTCATGTCCACGCTGTCGCGGCATGCTACCAGTGTTAAAGACTGCGATGGAGCTCCGTATGCCACGGCAAACTGGCTGACACTGACGGCGGCGGTGCACAAATGCTGCGCAGCTAGCGCCATTCGACGGCCAACACCGCGGTTCCTGGTGTGTCCGCTGTGCCGTGCGTGTGATCATTGCTTGTACAGCCCTCTTGCAGTGTCCGGAGCAAGTATGGTGGGTCTGACACACCGGTGTCAATGTGTTCTTTTTTCCATTTCCAGGAGTGTATGATACTTATGAAATTAGATGAAAAAGAAAGGTTGGATGGTCGTTCCTAGATTTATCGCATGCATTTGACACAGTATCTCATGAGCTGGTACTTGAGAAACTGGAAACTTATGGTATTAGAGGATAGCCAAATGTCTCATACAGTCATACCTACAAGAAAGATATCTGGTCACTCAAGTCAACTCACAAAGTGGGCAATGTTATTAAGAAGTACAGCTTCAGTCCAGCTATAGTAAAGCATGGTGTGCCCCAAGGGTCAGTTCTGGGTCCTTTATTGTTCGTACTATATGTTAATGATCCGCCCACAGAACACAACAGCAAGATACTGCATGGTGTGCCCCAAGGGTCAGTTCTGGGTCCTTTATTGTTCATACTATATGTTAATGATCTGCCCACAGAACACAACAGCAAGATACTTAACTATGCAGATAACACAACCATTGTTAACTGGGGAACCCACGAGAATGATTTGGCCCAAAATTGTTCTGATGTCTTATTTTGAGTGAAGAACTACTTCCAAAACAATCACTAAGCTTAAACATAAATAAAACAAATCTAATGGAATTTCAAGTACACGACAAACAAGATGAAATGCAATGGAGTGTTGTGTCTGATGATGGTTCAGAGAGAAAATTGAAAGATAAAACTTCCTTCCTTGGTGTAATTTAGATCAACATAACTCTTGGGAACATCATATTGATTTCTAATGCCAAAAACTTAGCAAATAAATTTATGCAATGTGGACACTGTCACAATTTCTTAAATATGAGCAAATGAGTATAATCTACTATGCTTTAGTGTATCCATACCTCACATATGGAATTGAAGTATGGGGATGTGCTGCTGCCAAGCATGTAAATAGGGTATTCATCCTTCAAAAAAAGGCAGTTAGGATCCAGTGTAAGCTTAGATATAATGAGTTTTTCAAAGCTATTTTTAAAATTAAGAAACTACTAACACTTCCATCACTATATATTTATAAAACTGTTCAGCTGATGCTAAAATACAAGCAGTACAATCATCTAAATAGAGCAGTGCAAATGTACAATACTAGGAGGGACAATGATTATCACCTGGAAAGAAAGAACACAAAAAGTGCTATTACATGGGGACCAAATTTTATAACAAACTTCCAAAAAAATTAAAAAGCTTATGTGGAAGCTGCCTTGAAATTCCCTTGAAGGAGTTCCTCAGCAATAAGTGTTTTTATAGTATTAAGGAATTCCTCTCACAGGAGTAGAATACTTTCATTTGTATAAATAGTATTTACATGTACAAAAAGAAAGCAACATAATTTTTTATCTGTTAAGCCTATTGTATATAATTGTTTTCCATGATGTTGTTAGGGGAAATGATCAATGCGTAAACTATCCAAAACAAATCCTTGTATTTGTCCATGGTGAATAAATAAATAAATAAATCTTTTAACAATGCTACAAACTTTCTTGGAAAATGGATCCAGGAGAATCTGAGATGGGTCCAAACCACAAAATAATATACAACCAATAAACTGAACACCATCTGTTACTGCATAAATATTCTTTCAAGTTGCACATCAAAGCAAACAATAAAAAAATGTGTACTTTGCCACAGTGGTATCTGTATTGTGATAAGGCATTATCTTCCGGGGAACATGAAGTGCTAGAAAAGCCCAAAAGAGAGTTGTACAAGACATGGAAAGAGCAGCCCCAGAAGCAAGTGCAAGCCTTTATTCAAAAAACTTCAAGTCCTTCCATTATGTTGTTTACATATTTTGCTAGCAATACCTCTTATCGGAAACATCTTAGATGATGATAATCAGCTTGTAGTTGTAAACCAGGATATTCATGTCCAATTTTTGAACACAACACTGAATCAACATGTATCAGTCCAAGAAGGAAACAACCTGTACAACGAACTACATTCTTACATCAAAATGATCAAATATATTTCAGCATTCCAAACAGCTGTTCATACTTACCTACCAAAGAAGTGTTATTGTGGTACTGCTGAGTATCTATCAGGTTACAAACTAAATGTGCACATTATTATTGTAATAAAAGGTGATGGTTGAAAATTTGTATAGAGTGTGTTAAGTGTGAAACAGTAAAACAGACTGCAGAATTAAAGGATCTGTGCACAATTATCTCCTCAGTAAATATTCTTTCAGTATAAATAAATATTTGTCAGCATAAAGAAGTAGAACATAATGCAACACATTCTCATCATGATGACATATAAATTTTAAACATCTTTTAAATTATGATTACACAATTTGGTAAAAATGGTAAACATCCTACTGCTTTTCTAATTTTGTATACATAACATTAATTTTTATGTTGCCTTCTCTCATTTTCTCATAATACTGACTTGTCCCACATCAATCTGTATATCCAAAAATGAAGAAGAGGATCACTAAAACAATACAATGCAATATTGGGTGTTAAGTTTGTGGATCACTTCTACTACCCTTCTTGTAAATGGGTGTGACCTGTGCTTTCTTCCAACTACTGAGTATGGTTTTTTGTTCAAGGGATGTATGATAAACTATAGTTAGAAAAGGAGCCAACTCAGCTGTGAATTCTGTAGAGAATCTGACAGGGATTGCTTTCAGCCCTGCAGCTTTGTTCAGTTTTAACAATTTCGGTTGTTTCTCAACACATTTGATACTAATACTCATCTCACTCATCTTTTCAGTGGTATGAGGATTAAACTGGGGAATTTCCTTTGGGTTTTCCCTTACATCTACATCTACATCTACATATATACTCCACTAGCCACCAAGCGCTGTGTGTTAGAGGGCGTAATTTGCACCAGTCATATTCCCCCCACCCTCTGTTCCACTCATGCATCGCGTGAGGGAAAAATGACTGTCTGAATGCCTCAGTATGATCTCTAATTTCCCTTATCTTTGAATGATGATCATTGTGCAATTTGAAAATTGGTGGTAATAATATATGCTCTGCATCCTCAGTGAAGATCGCATTTTGGATTTTAATGAGCAGCCCCTTCTGTTTAGCACATCGTCTATCTGCAAGTGTGACCTACTTCAAACTTTCTGTGAGATTTTTAACACTCTCACAATGGCTAAGTGTACCAGTCACAAGTCTTGCCGCTCTTCTTTGGACCTTCTCAATCTCTTTAATCAGACCCAACTGGTAAGGGTCCCATACACACAAACAGTACTCTAAGACTGGATGAACTAAAGTATTGTAAGCAATTTCCTTTGTTGAAGGACTGCATAGCTTCAGGATTCTACCAATAAAACACAATCTAGAGTTCACCTTACTCGTTACTTGTGTAATCTGATCGTTCCATTTGAGATAATTTCGAATAGTCACACCCAGATACTTGACGGATGTCACTGCTTCCAAATACTGGCCATTTATTTTGTACTTGTACATTAATGGGGATTTTCGCCTTGGTACACACAGTAGGTTACACTTACTAATATTTAGAGATAATTGCCAGCCATTACACCACACATTTATTTTCTGCAAATCCTCACTGATTTGTTCACAACTTTCATGTGATACTACTTTCCTGTAGACTACAACATCATTGGCAAATAGTCTAATGCCACTGTCAATACCATCAACCAGATCGTTTATGTAAATCGTAAAAAGCAGCAGGCCTATTACACTGACCTGGGGCACAGCTGATGTTACACTTGTTTCTGTTTAAGTCTCCCCATTCAGGATGACATACTGCTCCCTGTCTGTTAGAAAACTTTCTATCCAACTGCATATGTCATCAGATAGACCATAAGCGCACACTTTTTGAAGCAAGCAACAGTGCAGAACTGAGTCAAACACCTTTCAAAAGTCGAGAAACATGGCATCAACCTGGAAGCCAGTATCCAGAGCCTGTTGTATATCATGCACAAAGAGGGCCAGCTGTGTCTTGCATAAATGCTGTTTCCTGAAACCATACTGGTTTCTACAGATGAGCTTCTCAGTGTCTAGAAAGGTGATTATGTCTGAATACAAAATATGTTCCATGATTCTACAACAAATGGATGTCAGTGAAATTGGCTGGTAATTATGTGCATCTGATTTTCTACCCTTTTTATAGATTGCTATGACCTGGGCCTTCTTCCAGTCCTGTGGAACTTTCCACTGTTCCAATGATATCTGATAGATGATGGATAAGAATGGTGCTATATTTGCAGCATAGTCAACATAAAATCTTATGGGGATATCGTCTGGGCCAGATGCCTTCCTGTCATCTAAGGAACTTAACTTCTTTTACAATCCCAGATACACTAAACACTGTGTTGGTCATCCTTGGGTTTGTTCAACAATTGAAAGGGGGAGTGGTGGTGCAGTCCCCTACTGTAAACAAGTTTTTGAAAGCTAGGTTTAGAATTTCGGTTTTCTGTGTATAATCATCTGTTACATTACCCATACTGTCAGCAAGAGAGGCTACTGAATTATTTATAGTGTTCATAAATTTTACATAAAGGAACATTTGAAAACAAAGTTAACATTTCAGCTTTTGCTTGGTTACCCTCAGTTTCACTTCATATTTCAATTGTGAGTGACTGTGCACAAACTTTGGTGACACTAACAGCCTTCACATATGACCAGAATGTATTTGGTATTGTGAAATATCATTTGATTGTTTTTTGCTACATCAGCCACTGAAAGCTTCATACATTGCTCACTTGACAGCCAAACATGTTTCATTCAGCATCTTCCTATCTATAGCCCTATGCTTTGTTTTACACCTATCATGCAGTAGTCTTTGTTTCTTTAGAAGTTTCTTTGCAGTGAGTGTATAACATTGGGGGTACATCCCATTATGAAGGGTTCTACTTGGTAAATATCTATCCAATGCATGGTCATCAGTTCTTTTAATCTTTGTACTTTGGTAATCATTGTTGCCACAAGTGCATCTGGTCACTGACATCAGTTTCAATGTGGACATCCTGAATGAAGTCATGTCTATTTGGGGCCATTACATCTAATATATTTAGATCACAAGTTAGGTTACAAACGATCTATTCATAGTAGTTTTCAGAGAAGGCACCTAGTAACGTTTCACAGAATGTTTCGCCATGCCCACCACTAACAAAAGTGTAATCACTGATTGTTATTGACTTCACCAATGATTACAATATGATTGGGGAACTTATATATAATGAAACTGAAGTTTTTCTCTAAAGTTTTTTGCTAAATCAGGAGGTGATTCTGGTGGACAATAGAAGGATGCAATTACCACTTTATGCCCACCCCTCATACTGTGACTTGCCAAAGAATCTCGCATGCTGCTTCATTTTCTATCTTGGTGGTCTGAGTTTCTTGTCTACTGCAACAAATACACCATCTCTATTTCTCATTAGCCTATCTTTCAATATACATTTAAATTGTCCCAAAAAAATCTCACAGCTATCAACTTCACGCTTCAATCAGCATACTATTAGAGCTTCACTGTTTTTAGGAGCACTTCAAACTCTGGCACGTTCTCTAAAATGCTTTCATTATTAACTACCAGGATTGAAATACTCTTGCCTGTGGGGGCTTTCTTTTGGATCTTACACTTATACTTCTGGGTCTCCTACAGCCATCTGTACACCACACACACAATCAGCTACCTGGGTAACCATCTCTGATGTGTAGTGCACACCTGACCCATTTAGGGGGTCCTACAATTCTCAACCCTGCTGTGTTAAACACTGTTGTATTAACCACTGCTGTGTTCTGCCAAAGGTTTCCTTTAAAGGCAGTTAATGTCCTTGTGTTTGCATTTCTTTTGGGTACCACTGTAATGCCATAATCCAGAAACCTCAGTGTCCATCTTGATGGTTAAACTGACAGGTCCTTCAGGCTAGTCAGCCAGCGAAGATGATGGTAGTCCTTCACAACAGCAAATGACTTGCCAAATCAATATGACTGTAGCTTATTGATGGCCCAAACAATTGCAAGGCATACTTTCACAGTTGTAGAGTAGCTCCTCTTGGACTTGGAGAGTATTCTGGAAGCCTAAGCTATCACCTTTTCAGTACCTTCCTGAATTTGTACTAGAACTGCTGCTATCCCATAACCCCTAGCTTCAGTGTGGAGTTTTGTCTCAACATTCTCATCATACAATTCTATGATTGGAGAAGTGCCTCCTTAAGGATGGGAGGTCGTAGACCCTTTCCATCTGCCTACCGCCAAGATGGAAGTCCCTCCAGGCTCCTCCATCTCTCATCTTTGTCAATATCAAATTTAACTATGGTATGTGGAACAATCAGATGTATGTATACAATGAACGAGCTCATCATTCTTGCATATTCTGGGATTACAGTTACTTGATGTGCTAGAATTTCCTCCCCAACAGCATGTCTGTCCTCTTTTACTGCTGGTCCTTGGCAGGAGGGACTGCCCTCCCATGTTGCAGCCAGATGTCAACAGCAGTGACATGTTTGATGGGTCAGCTTGCAGAACGCACCTTATACCCATAACAACTACGACAGCCAACACAGTTGCAAGCAGAAGGCGGGAAAGGTAATTAGCTGTGGGGTTAGTGACTGTCACCAAAGCCCACTGATCCTAACATTTTAAGCTGACTCTGCTCATATGGTGAGCTTCCATGTCATCTTAGACATTTTGCACTGGCACCACACTAACTAATATCATTACTATGTGGGTAGCACATCCTACTGACTGGTCACTGTTTCTTCTCATGATGGTGGCATGCCAGTCACAGGGCCAGCAGGCTTTTGTTCACAAATTTTCCCTGAAACCATCATCTGGCATGATGAGGGTGGAATACAGTGGCATCTTACATAGCCTATGGCTGTGCATATTTTGTGGCTTCATCCTATGCTGAGTGCTTTCTGCAGTTTTAACTAGCAAGATCAGTGATTTTCAAACTTCATTGTGACATCAGAGCACTCAAAATAGAGCCATTTTCTTGATGAGAAGGAAATTCATTGGCTAGAGGTGTTAAACTATGCTCTTGGTGGGAGTACAGTGCCTGAGTCTCTGAAATGCAATTGGTGCCATACTACCCTGATTGGCACGTACTAGCTTTTGGCAGACTGAATTGGGCATGCTTTTCCTGGTGGAGGGCACTGAAGAGACATTGTCTACCAGACCACAAGCAAGTTCACTAGCCTTTTATCTGCACCATCCTGATGGAGTACTTAGAGTTTTCACAAATGGGCTTCTGGTGTCAACTTTGCAGTGGAGGTTAGCACCTCAACTTTGTCCAGAGTCATATCACATGCTGCTTTAACAGCCACACTCCACAGCTCATGGCACTGTGTATGACAACCGCAGTTGGTAATATATGCAGCCCTGGCAACTAGGAGATTGATAGGTTATTGAGACACCACTTTGTAGCCGGGTATCCAGTAACACTGGCACACCGCACTTTACTATTTCATGATAATTCATACCTGACACCTTTACTCTATCAGTGAGATGCATTTTCCAAGTAATTACTCATTTTTATTGCCTCTCATTTCTGACTGGATTAGAGAGTATCATCATGTCTGGATAGTTTCCTGGTCAATCTCACCAACTGACCAATCTCAGATTTCTCTGCCACTAATTGATGTTTGTTTATTAGTTAGATCTCCATTCATGATTGTGATTGTCAATGATATATCTGTTGTTTTTAAGAATAAATTTAATTACAAAATTTTATTTTTGAATCATTTCAGAAGTCAAAGTTCCCTTACATGCACCTTCCCTGATCACATATTTTGAGGGACATTAATTAAAGTTTAATATGTATGAATTTATGTGAACGTTTCCCAACTCAGCAGATAGTACACAAAGGCCTCAATTAAAATTTGCACTTACAAATCCCTGAGCTACATTACAGTTATCATCTGCTGGGGGAGTGTATACTGATGAGCTAATCTCTAACACAGATTTGGGAACCGGGCAGCCTTCTGCTGCCACACCATTCGGATAACTTCCAAGGACAAGGGAAGATCTACCTTGCACTTTGTTCCAGGAAAATTTGGCATCTCCTTACAGTAGTTCTTGCAGGGAATGTTGTATTGTATTGTATTTTATTGATCCAGGCAATCATAGTATTGTACAGTTGTACACATGATACTGGCAGGTCAAGAGAGCATATTTACAAGTAATTTTTACAAATTGATTTTTACATTATTTTGTAGTGAGGAAATTATCTATCTTAAAGAAAACAGTCAATACAAATCATAGAATTTTATGGTTGTACATTAGATATTGGACAGGTCAAGAGAAAATATTTGCAAGTAATTTTTAATAAATTGATTTTATATTGTTTTGTAATGAGGAAATTATCCATCTTTAACAAAAGAGTAAATACAAATGTTGTGTAGTAAAATACAAACAGTCAATAGAAATGTAATTGTAAAATAATCCAGCATATTTCATAGACATGCACAGTATATTATTTTCAGACCTAATTGAAGATTTATTATAAAATTGTTTACAATTTTAACCCCTTTCAAAAAAATGATCAACTGCATAAAAGTATTGGTCCAAGAGATATTTTTTTAACTGATGTGGGAAGGCTCTTGGGTTCTTTGTTGCTTTGATTTAATTTGGTAAATTATTATTCCTTGGTACTGACGTCTTTTATGAATCATTAATAGTATGAGCACATTCCAAAAAAATTTCTCAAATCACAAGTGTGCTAAGAATTCTTATTTTTTCTGGACTGGGGCAGAATACATGACTGTTAACTAGGTACTCCATGATTTTTATTTATTGGGGTCCAATGAAGCACTTTTTCAGGTCTGAACACACTTCAGCATCATTGTCAGGTCGCTTAGATGTTCTTCAAATGTCTTTGAAAAAAATGTCATCCAAACAGCAAAGACACATCTTCCATTTAAGGTGTCAAACATAGGTGTCCATCATATGTTTAAAGGTGGTTGGAGCATTGCATAGTCCAAACAGCATAACTTTGAATTCATGGAGGCCATCAGAAGCTATTAAGGCAGTCTTTCACCAGTCACTCTGTGACATTCACCTGCTTTATTTCATCATTGATTGTCCTCAGTGTCAACGTACTGCATTGTGATACTGGCTGAAAAATGGGGGTAAAATTCAACACTGACCACTTTAAATGATGTTGTCAACAGGTGCAGGTGTACACTTGCGTTTCACAGTTCTTTACTTTCACTGTTCGTACCCCCCAACAATGAACAGTTATATGGCCAGTGCACTATTGTTTAACATTTGATAAGGGCCATTAATAGTTTGCAAGCAAACATCCACACATACTACTACAATAGTTTACTGTTGAACATCTATGAGCAGTAAAAGCTTAACCACACAGTTCACAGTTCTTGAAGAATAGAAAGGTAGATATGGAGCAGACACTGTCATTTTTTTACCACACGGCCTAATTGTGTAACACTTATTTCACAGTTAAGTTAAAGGATTGTTGTTGTTCTAATCACCACAGGTTTCTCATCTGAAACTCAGCAGTGGACTTACTGTATCAGGACCAAAAATTGGGACCTTATATATCCTCACAATAATAGGTACTGAAACTACACATTAATCAAAGTTTAATTTACAGAAATTACAATTAAAACCTAACTCATTAAATTAATTAAATACTTTGAAAATTTCTTTCTTTTTAACATTTTCTCCTTCTACAAGGTTTAGGCCAAATTATTTGTTTAAATCATGAAATTAACATATATAGTTATGCAAACAATACTTTTGACAAAACTGTTAATTACTTTGGAATTAATTAAGGGCTGTCATTGCTAACATGTTTTGGAATAGAGCCAAATGAATCCTTTAAGAATACTATTAGTTATTCCTCTGAATATTTCTAATAACTACAGAATTTATATTTGTTTATACGCAACAACAGAATTTAAATTATGAAACAATTATTGATTTCACCCTGTAACAAAAGATACTAACTAGGAATAGTCAAAATAAATTAGAAAATCAGTTACATACCTAAACTAAGCACAAAATTAGACATGGTGTTATATTCTTTAAAACTGAGGGCCAACCTTTCTCTTTTATGAAAATGCAGATTATGCTCACGTATGTTAATGGTAATTAGTCAAAAATGAAAAATGAAATTTAAGGTGGCAGATGGTAAAACAAGAGGGGAAGTAAAAATATCCCAGCTTGCTTTGTCACAAGTCTCAACAACCCCAATCTGGTAGTGGCATGTCTGCATGTCCATAGTTGAGAAATAGTCTACTCATTTCAAGCAGTATAAGGTTTCATCAGTGCCCAGCAATGGGTAGACATGTTTCTTTGTGATTTTGTTCAGATGATGGTATTTGATGAAGAAATACCATGTGCCATTCTTCTTTTTCTCAAGGACCACAGGGGAGGACCAAGGACTCTCTGGAGGTTCAGTGATATCCTGCAGCATCTTCTCCATTTCCTCCCAACTTATGTATCATACATCTGGCAGCAACCTTTATGAGCACATACTAATTTATTTTTTATTTATTTATTTAAACATCAAGTTCTGTAGGACCAAATTGAGGATCAAATCTCCAAGGTCATGGAATGTGTCAGTACATGAAATTACATCACAAAAGTAATAACGGATAAAAATAAATGTTTATGAAACCAAAAGAACCAGTCCGTAAGTTTAAATAAAAGCAATCAACAATACAAGAAGAATCAGCTTAATTTTTCAAGGAACTCCTCAACAGAATAGAAGAAGTGACCCATGAGAAAATTCTTCAGTTTTGATTTGAAAGCATGTGGATTACTGCTAAGGTTTTTGAACTCGGGTGGTAGCTTATTGAAAATGAATGCAGCAGTATACTGCAGACCTTTTTGCACAAGAGTTAAGGAAGTCTGATCCAAATGCAGGTTTGATTTCTGCTGAGTATTAACTGAGTGGAAGCTGTTTATTATTGGGGATAAGCTAATATTGTTAACAAGAAATGACAGTAAGGAATATATATATTTAGAGGCCAATGTCAAAATACCCAGACTCATGAACAGGGGTTGACAATGGGAAGAGTTACCCCAAAATATAATACTATATGACATAAGTGAATGAAGATAACCAAAGTCGACTAGTTTTCGTGTCGAACGATCAGTTCAAATAGAAAAAATGGCAGCAATAATCTTTGAACAAGATCCTGAATGCGGGCATTCCATGACAGCTTACTACCTATCTGAACACTTAGAAATTTGAACTGTTCAGTTTCACTAATCATATGCCCATTCTGTGAAGTTAAAACATCAGGTTTTGTTGAATTGTGTGTCAGAAACTGTAAAAACTGAGTCTTACTGTGATTTAGTGTTAGTTTATTTTCTACAAGCCATGACCTTAGGTCATGAACTGCACTATTTGAAACTAAGCTAATGTTGCACACAACATCCTTTACTACCAAGCTAGTGTCATCAGCAAACAGAAATATTTTAGAGTTACCCATAATACTAGAGGGCATATCGTTTATATAAATAAGGAATGGGAGTGGCCCCAACAATGATCCCTGGGACACCCCCCACTTGACTGTACCCCGCTCAAACCCCTCATCACAGCCATTCTAACACTGTGAATAATGACCTTTTGCTGTCTGTTCCTAAAGTAAGAGGTGAACCAATTGTCAGCTACTCCCCGTATTCCGTAGTGGTCCAACTTCTGGAGCAATATTTTGTAATCAACTCAATCAAATGCCTTAGTTAAATAAAAAAATATGCCTAGCATTTGAAACCTTTTGTTTAACCCATCCAGTACACCACAGAGAAAAGAGAATATAGCATTTTCAGTTGTTAAATGACTTCTAAACCCAAACTGTACATTTGATAGCAAATTGTGTGATATAAAATCATCAATTATCCTTACATACACAGCCTTTTCAATAACTTTAGCAAACACTGATGGCATAGGAATGGATCTAAAATTATCTACATTATCCTTTTCTCCCTTTTTATAAGGCAGCGTTACTACTGAGTACTTTGATCACTCAGGAAACTGAACATTTCTACAGGAAACATTACAAATATGGCTAAATACAGGGCTAATATGTGTAGCACAGTACTTTAATATTCTGCTAGGCACTCCATCATAATCATGAGAGTCCTTAGTCTTAAGTGATTTAATTATTGACTTCATCTCCCTCTTGTCTGTATCACAGAGGAGTAATTCAGACATCAATCTCGGAAAGTCATTTGTCAAGGAAGTTATATGATTCCCTGTAGAAACTATATTTTTATTTAATTCACCAGTAATGCTTCAGAAAATGATTGTTAAATACTGTTCATATATCTGATTGATCAGTAACAGAAATATTTTTGCAGCGAACTGACTTTATATCGTCGACCTTGTGCTGATGACTAGACACTTCCTATGAATTGGCTATTCTATTTGCATACCACATACTCTTTGCCTTCCTAATAACAGTTTTAAGCACCTTACAATACTGTCTGTAATGGGCTATTATAGCTTGATTGTGGTTACTCCTAACATGTAAACATGTAAGTACTCTCATTCTTCTACAGTTTTATGTATTTTTCCATATTTTCCGTATTTTTTGTATTTTCCCACAATTTTATTTATTTTTCATCCATTTTCATATTTTCACCAGGTTTTTCACAATTATACATATTTTTTCACATCTTTTAGTCTTTTATCCTATTGTGCAAGATCCATTCCAGCGTCCCTGACATAACATCAATGTCATAATGCTCTCAGACAATCACAAGGTAGCATTTTTACAAATTATTTATTACTGCTATTGAAGCTCCCCTCTCCATATTCATCATTTATAACTGGAACATATATAGCAGGTAAGATACAGAGACGCTGCAGGCTGTGTCTATTTGTTATTAACAAATTACATCACTTGAGACATGTTTGTCAATAAAAATTTTATTTTTCCTCATTCAAGGACCAGCAGACACCACACACTGGCAGATACATAAGTACTCTGATTTTCTCATATTATCCACAATTTTCCATATTTTACATAATTATTTGAGTTCTGTCTTGATGCCATGTCAACATCATGTTGCACTGAGTCAAGACGTTGGATCAAAATCACAGTGCCATGTCACATTGCATCAGCATCACATCACGTGAGCTTCATGATGCTCTCAGCCAATCACAATGCAGCATGGGCCCAATTTATGTATCATTGCTAGGCCACCACTCCATTACTAGCATTTTTGTGGTGTCATAGAGTATGTGTTAGAAACAAACACAATGGTAGAAATAATGATGTCATGTCATATTATTGATGTCATAGCAAACTCTATAAGCACTACTGAATTCTAAGAAACACCACACCACAATACCATCCGCAGAGAGAAGTCATTTTACAAGGCATGGGCTTCACAGAAATAAACTCGGAAAATCATTCATTAGTCGAGAAATCCTTAATGCAGTGAAGGCAGTTAAGGACAAGAATAGCACAACCATACCACTTCCACCACCAAACACAGCAACTGAAAATTTCCAGCAAGAAAATGAAACTGAATCACTGACAACAGGTCCAGCACTAGAATCTCCACTTTCGTCAAAAACAGCTGAGATAAATGATTCAACTAGGACAGAAGTTTCCAAAGCAGCTTCAGCAGAAGCAGCTACATACTACGCAACTGCATGATTAACAAGAAAAAAAACGCCTGATGTGCCAACAGCCAATGACCTTTCATCAGTATTGGCCGCTCCTCAGTCTTCAACAGTGAAAGACTTTTCACCAGCTTCACCAGCTTCACCATCATCAGTAGTAACAGAAGCAAACAGAAGAAGCACAAGAACCAGGAAACTTTCAACTCTGCAGGATTTTTGGTACCCGGCCTCAGTTACAAGACTAACATAAGGCAGATACCTTCAGATACACCAACTTCCAAGTCAAACCGGCAACAGACTCACCTCAACTGTCATCAACAGAAGAATAACCATGCCACCAGCTCATCTGAAGGATTTTTTAGCATCAGGTCTAAAGGGAAAGGCACCACCAAGATAAGTGAAAACAAATGCCTAACAGTGTTTCACCAAAACATTCAAGCCATAAAGAACAAAGCACAACAGCTAGAAGTAGAATTGGAAAAATTTGATAGCCAAATTTTGTGTATCACTGAACACTGGTGCAAAGGGAAGCAAATTGAACACATTGCATTAGCCTCATTTGACCTTGCATGTTACTATAGCAGAATCTCAATGAATGGTGGAGGTTCATGTATCTACGTAAAAAAAGGTATGTCATTTAAAGTCAGATATGATCTTTTAGATCTAGGTAAGGACAAACATTTCGAACTTTCCGCTGTTGAAATAATAGGACCTGGCATAGCAAAAAAATTAGTCATATTTTGTGTGTACTGCTCTCCTAGTGGAGACATTGATATATTCTTCTCAAAACTGAATCAAAGCTTAGACAAGGTTTCTGGACCAAAAGCAAATGTAATTATCTGTGGTGACTTAAACATTAATATGATGAAGCCTGATAAGGCTAGCAACATATATGTGAATATTCTAAGCTGTTATGGAATATCCTCCCTTGTTAATTGTCCAACTAGAATAATGAAAGAATCCTCCTCATCTATAGATCATGTAGCTACAGATATTGATAGTAAAAAATGTCATATTGTTGTCCAAAACCTGGGCCTAGCAGACCACCTCTGCCAGATCTTAAAAACTAACATTCATGTAAAAACTCCTCCTAAACTTTGTACATACAAAAGAATGTTTTCCAAATCAGCCCTGCATCAGTTTAAATCCTAGCTAGAATATGAAGATTGGAGGGAAGTCTATGCAGAAACCAACACAAATCAGAAATTTATCAAGTTCATGTCAATTTTTAAACTCAGATTTGAAGAGATGTTTCCCAAAACTCTTTATCAAATTAAAACTACAAAGAGAAATCAGTGGGTGACTACAGGTATCAAAAAATCCTCAGAAACTCTTAGATATCTCAACTCCATAAAAAATAATCAATCTAACCCAGAAGTTCTGCAATCCTACAAAAAGCACAGGAAAATTTACAGAAAGGTGTTGCTAGCCGCAAAAAAACTTTCAAACAACAAAATATTACTTGAAGCTGAAAACACGAGCAAAGCAGCCTGGAACATCGTCAAACAGGAAACATCTAACTCTGCTAAAAAGGACCTCAATTCACATATTAAAAACAAAGATGTACCAGTAGGTAACCCTAAAAAATTAGTTGATTTTGTAAACTCGTATTTCAGTAGTATTGCAAAAAAATTACAGCAGAAATTTCCAGATATGTATGATTTAACTACTCAGAACCGGCCAACAAACTGAATGGTGCTCTTGCCAACTACGGAAAGGGAAGTGTCACTAGTAGTACACCAACTAAAAAATAAAACTTCAGTAGGACTTGATGAAATCCCAGTCTGCGTAATTAAAGATTGTATAGACTCCATAAAGGGCCCATTAACAGACATAATTAATGAATCTTTCGAATCTGGATACTTTCCGGAGTACCTAAAACAAGCAAAAGTTATACCTATCCTTAAAAACGGAGACGTGAAAAATCTAGAGAACTACAGGCCGATCTCTATACTGTCTATCATTTCTAAAATAATAGAAATATTAATCAAAAAGAGACTGCTAAATTACCTGAATAAATATAATCTTCTTTCCAATGACCAATTTGGTTTTAGGCCCGGAAAAAGCACACAATATGGTATAGCACAGTTCACTAAAGTAATTTTAGAAGCACTGGACAAAGGTGAAAATGTAAGTGGTATCTTTTTAGACTTGTCCAAGGCCTTTGATACAGTTGACCACAAAATCTTACTTCATAAATTAGGGCAAATAGGAATAAGAGGTGTGACAAAGAAGTGGTTCAAATCATACTTGGAAAACAGAGTTCAACGAGTTGAGATATCACAAGTTTCAAACAATTCCCTTATAAAACACCTGTCTGACCCAGAAAATGTGAATATAGGCGTCCCACAGGGAAGTGTATTAGGCCCAATATTGTTTCTTATATACATTAACGACTTCCCACAAAGTATCAGACATGGCGAAAAAATACTTTTTGCTGATGACAGCAACATAGTAATAACAGGTGAAAATCCAACACAACTGTCAGAAAGAGCAAACGAGGCTCTCAATGATGTCCACAACTGGTCATTAAAAAATAAAGTAACCCTAAATGTAAAGAAAACTAACTATGTTAACTTCCAATTGAACAAAAAACACAATGCCACTAGAATAAAAGTTAATAATAATGAATTAGAATGTGTAACAAGTACCAAATTCTTAGGGATGAATGTAGACAGCCAACTGAAATGGACAAACCATGTCAACATTTTGGCAAAGAAATTATCCACAGCATGCTATGCTCTTAGAATCCTTGCACCGGTATGCAATAATACCTGTCTTAAAATAACATATTACGGATATCTACACTCATTCCTCAGCTATGGGATCATGTTTAGGGGAAAAAGTGCCAGTAACATACAAACTGTGTTCAAAGTACAAAAAAGAGCCATAAGGATAATAACAAATAGCAACAACAGGGCCCACTGTCTAGAATTATTTAGAAAGCTAGGAATTCTAACTGTTTCTTGTGAGTATATCTTTCAGAACATAATGTTCATTAAGAAAAATCTCAACATGTACAACACAAACAGCCTAATACATGACCATGAAACAAGAGCTTGTCACCACCTCCATCTAGATAGAAAGAACAAGGCAAAGACGCAAAAAAGTATATTTTACAATAGGATAAAACTGTACAACAAATTACCACAAGAAATTAAAGAAATAAATGAGCCCCTCACTTTCAGACAAAAGCTTAAAACCTTTTTAGTAAGTAAAAGTTGCTATACTGTAAAAGAATATTTAACATAGATGTAGATTATTAGCAACATATGACATTATCACCAAAATATTATGTAATTATAAATATGTGAATGACTAGTTATAAAAACTACACAAAATATGAGAAACCTGTTTAATTGTAAATGTAAATGTGTGCTCATGTGTTGTAATCTGACGACATCCATACAAAATTTATTGTTCCGCGGATGAATAAATAAATAAATAAAAATAAATAAATAAACTCCTGTTAAACAACCACTACATTACTAGATTGTGTAACATCATAGTAAAATTCTAATGCTTCTAACCAAAGATACTGTATGAATAGCAAAGCAATACAAAATATGCTGTGCAGAGGTGACAAGTAACTACAATCACTCCCCACAAAAAGCAGGACAGCACTCCCCTCAAACTGTGGGGTGTAGCCAAGAATGTTGTGATAACGACGGCCGAGAGAGGACACACAATTACAGATGTAGGTGTAATCATCTCTGGCTTGGTGGGTGATGCACAAGGCACACCTGCTATGTCGGTTTAGGTGCAGGGATCTCCGATCTGTGGTACTAATGGCAAACAGGTCCCAACATGTCAGTGGAAATATCAAAAACTACTACAAATACACAACTCATTTACCAAGAGAGCTCCACATGTCAGCCCGACACTAAGCCAGATCATCTCCACAGGTATGGTAGAGAAATTTGCATTATGTAAACAGTCTGTATTTGTAATCATCTCTGGTGTAACTGACCAGATGCCTGTACAAATCGCACTAAGTCATTCACCTTTGGTGATAAGTATTGTTAACAGTTTAAGTGCTCAACATGTCCCTCCCCTCCATCTTTCCAACCTTACCCTGAACCTCTGTTACCATACATTTAAAACCAGCAATTATGCCAGACAACCCCATTTTCAGCCAGGTTGGACTCCCAGGTGAAATGAAGACATGTAATTATAATCACAATCTCTAAACAAAATAAACCCTGAAATATTATTAGTTTGTGGTGATGTTATAAGACTCATAATTACAATCCTGCAGCAACACTGACGGTTGAGAAGATCCACCAGGACTCTCAGGCAGAATTAAAAGAAAAAACCTTTAACTCTCACACTATTAGTGTTGCAATATCACTATAAGGTTTGTAAGTAAATGTGGAAATAACCCTAAGTACATACTTCCTCACCACACACAAAAGTGACTGAGCAACAGCCATGGTGCAGCAAAAATAAACTCTCCCCACAGCCAAAGTTAAAAACTCACAGAGATCAAAAAACACCTCTCGCTATATGATTAGAAAACAAAAGTAAGTTTAGAGAAGTGTAGAGTTTGCACATTGTTTTCCAATAAACCAGCCCTCCAAAGACTCAGTTGCAATGAACCTACCACCATGTTGTCACAAATTGTGAACAACACACGCACAATGTCTGCTGAAAAAAAAAAAAAAAAAAAAAAAAAAAGTAGCTACACGTACCTGGTAACAGTACAAACACCATCATATTTATGAAGAGCTGCAGCACATCTCAGTCAGCACTACCAACCAAGGGACCATGGCACTGAAGCTGACACTGTAAGTTTGTAAGCAGCCATGGGAATAGTGACCAGGTTGCAGCTGTCCATCACCTAACCGTATGTGCAGCCCCCAGTTCCAGGGAAGAGCCATCTCATTGGATAAATGTAACTGCGAGAGAAACAGCCTATGTAAACTAATAAATGGAGGGAATTCCCAACCTGTGTGTGGCACTAGCAGTAATGACCAATTACTTCCTCCTCCTCCCCCTACTGCCCCCCCCCCCACCCCACCCAACCACCACCACCACCACCTCACACCCCACCCCACTATGCCTCCCATTATTGGAGTGTCCAAAAGACAGAGACCATCCCCACAACTGCTTAACTGAAACAGAAGCTTAGCAGCACCCACAGAATGTGAGTGACATACCTCTAATCCCAAGAAGCCTGTGCTTGATAAGCTTTGTTGTGTGTCACCAATTGGCAACACTGCACAGCCAGGAAGACCTTTATGTATAAAAAAACACATTACAGTTACTTTTATTACATGTCTATTAGCTGCTGGATTTATCCAAACAGTCTTCTTGATAGCAGTTAAACTGGAAATAGTGCCTACCGGTGCCTACTGTTGTTCGACAAGAGATTTAAGTGCTATCTCCAAGGACATTAAACCATAAATAGGGTATTGATAACTAGAAGGCATTTGGATTCTTCATCAAGCAGCAGCTGTAAATATACCTCTGCCTAGTCAATCTTTGAAAAATAATGGCCCCTGATTATTTTGATAGCAGATTATCAAGGCATGGCTAAGGATATGTATCAATGATTGATTGTGTGTTAATAGATTTTTAAAAATCACAGCAGAGACATAATTTATAGGTAGGTTTTTTGACTATCACCAGAGGTGCTGATTATTCAATGGAAGAAACCGGTTGAATAACATCAAGGGATTGGAGATGATACAATTCTGCCTTTATTTCTTTCATCCTGTAAAGTTACCAGTACTGGGTGGGCCTTACAATGAAACTGTCTGCCTGCCTCCAGTTTTTTAACTGGGGGCAGGCAGACAGTTTCATTGTAATATGAGCTGGAAATTCTGTTGCACAACCAACTCCTGAAGAAAATAAAGAGGGAAATTCAATACAGCAAACTTCTAACTGTTGATATGAAACCTGATCAGAAACCAAATGCAATTCATCATTGATTTAGAATCCAAACAGATTAAAAGCATCCAAACCAAACATATTTTCACTGTAAGCATTGTCCACAACTATAAATGAACCACAGCCTTGTAAGTCACATGTGCAGAAAACTGTCCAAGAATGGGGAACTGTTGTTTGTTATAACTCACCAGCCTCCATGTCAACAGAGTCAGAGGGGAAGAACCCAAGTCACATAAGTCTGAGAATTCATCAAAATTGCTCTTCACCCATGTCCACTTGCACTCTCAGTGATTTGTTAAACACATACACTGCAGTATATTGCTTGCTTTGAGAAGCATCACTGCTGACACACTGTTCACATCCATGATCTTTTCATCCTCACTCAAGTTGGGAAAGGAGTTACATATAGAAGCAATGTGCCCTTCCTCATGGCACTATTACACATTGCCCAGCACTTGGGACATGCAATCCATTCATGTTGAATGAAACAGTATAGGGCCATGAAAGCAGTGGAGCATTAGGCTGTTGCTGTTGTGATGCGGACTGCTGTTTTCGTGAACGTCGATTATCTATATGACACTGAGATGTCTACTGTATTGCTGCAAGAGTGTCTACATTCCCCTTGTGAACTGACTGAAGGCTGGGAGGGATGAGAGGAACTGATTTCTGGAACTTCAGGCCAGGCTTCTATCTGTCTACCTGCAGCCCATGTAACTTCAAAAGACTGAGCTGTGTTCTACACTTTCATAAGATTATGATTTTTACATTGTAGAGCTTGATCTTGTATTTTCTATCAGGAGCAAAATGTATGATTCCATCATGAACCATTTGATTGGCATAAGATTGCTTATGAACATTTGTCACAAAATTACAACCATGGCTAAGTGTATGTAGTTCTGCTGCCCATGCCCTGCATAACAGGTTTGGCTGCTTTTGTGAACAGTAAAACTCTGCATGAGTGGCAATAATATGAGTATGTTGATAGTGATAGGTAGAAAGTAATTCACACATATAATTGAAAGAATAACTTGAAGGTTCTTGTAAGAGGGCAAGCTGGCACAACAATTGATACCCATGAGGTGAAATCCTCATCAAAAAGAGGGCCTAGCACAAGTTTATGTCTGTTACCCCAAATGCATGGAAATGTTGCAGCAGGTATGTGCAGTAAACATCACAGTCTTCTGCTGCATCATCATATCCAGCAAACAGCATCAGGTATGTTGTTGGCAGGGCCACAGGTTGTGTCAGTGTAGTCATTATACTGTTGTTGCTTGAGAAGAGAATTCAGCACTGCTTCCATGAAAATTAAACGCAACAGAGTAATGACTGAAATGGAACAAGTGAAGTTGAATACTGTGCTCATTGCCAAAAAGTGTTCTAACCCAAGAAAACTGTAACTTATTGCCCAAATAGTGCAATTAGCTATACAGAAGAGGCTGGCGGAGCCTTGCACTTTGGAGTATACATTCATTAGTTCCAACAGGGTGCGCAGCTCACAGGCTGTGCACACAGCTGCTGCCATATTGGCAGGCCAGGTGCAGACTTCATGCATGAGCTATGAAGCAGAACACATACATAATTAGTAGTTAAAGCAGTTACAATAAAATAATCACCTGTAAAGTGTTGGATGTTAAGATTTTACCACAAAAACGCCTCTTCCCTGTCTAGTTTTAGTAGAGAGACAAGACAAAATTCTGATACAATAGTTCTGTGCGTGTGAGGAAATGACAATGTTATTTTTCTCTGAATGCTGTGGAATTCTCCATCCAATAAATGCTAGTTGCAAGTCATAAGTACCTGAAGATTCTGTTACCATTTGTCAGAAGTATAGGGTTCTGAACTTGACTTCAATATTAGCTGATTTGCACTTCATCATCAATGACTATGCTATAGATGGCTTTTATTCAGAGCTCTAACAATACAGGTGAACCAGGAGAGAGACGAATTGGTGGTAAAATTTTAACACACAACGCTTTACACCTGAGATTTTATTGTAACAAGTAGGATAAGGTTTATATTTGTACTAAATAAAGCATTTTTGTTAATCCTTAACTAGCGAGGTGACTTTTCTGTAATGCATACCGTGAGTTGACGACTCTGGGACTCCTATGTTTAAACTGAGAATTAAGGCAAAAATCACATGAAATTTTTAATTTATTCTATATAACATTTATTTTTACAATTGTTTAAGTGCTGTTTAAATGCTCCTACTTAACTTTATTGCAATAAACAAAGCCTGTACCATTTTATTAATTATCACACAAAAGCACATAATTTTGTGTGGTCCTTTTAAATAGTACACGTAAATGAACTGTTAGGGTGCTGAATTTTAGAGTCTGACAAACTATATAATCTCTGTAGCAAATAAATTTCTAAATAAATTTAAATTCCAAGGCTTAAATTTGTGCATAAAAATTCCACCCGGTAGGTACAAAAAGAAAGTCTGTCAAATTGACATTCATTGCTGGGAACGACATTTTTCTTATCAACACTCAGAACACATTCAATTTTAACAGACACTTTAAGTATTTCATTGAAGAAACAGACAGATCCCCATCACAACTTTCCTGAAGTTCTTCCTCTGAATGATACTCTTGTTTGATAGCAGACCTGTGATCACTGTCTAATGTAAAATCATCATCTTTTTTGTTTATTTCTTCATCCATATCACTGACACTCCATATACCGACTAACAATTTCATCAAACTCAGGAAAGTTGAAACTGGCACATTCATGTGAACACATTTTGAGCTATACGGTACCGTATTGAAGGAAACAGATACGTAGTTCATGAGGCACAGTCTAGGAGACTCCAACACCTATCAATACACGTGTCAACAATAAACACTGAAGGCAATAATGCAAGTGACAACAAAACATTGTAGTCTTGGCAATTTAAGGAGGGTACAGGGAGTATAGAAGCATTCCACCACAAATGGCCTTGGGGAGCGAGATCAAAAATTTTTGCCTGGTCTGAGAGACCACACCTCATGAGTTAAGGGTTAATAAGACTATATGGGTAAATCCCTCAGCTCACACACATATGATAAAAATAATCATAAAGTGTTAATTTATTCATATGGCTTTCACTGGCTGTAAAGTGTTGCAATTAGAGAGATGCTGCTTGCAGTGTAGGGGCACTGCTCAGCTTCTGTTTCATTTTAATAGTCACAGGGGGTCTCAGTCATCTAGACACTCCGATCATGGGCAAGGGGAAAGGTATTTCTTGGCCCTTACTCCTAGCAATACACAGGAGGGGTTAACCTCCATTTTCCAGTGTAGTGGGCCATTTTTCCTATAGTTACCTGGAGCCAATGCAATGGCTCTTCCCAAGGACTGGTGGCTGCCTATATGGATGAACAGCCACAATCTGGTCACTATTCCCAGGGTTGGTGCAGGCTCATAGTGTCAGTGTTGGTGCCACAATTCCTGTCTCGATTGTGCCAACTGAGGTGTGCAGTATCTCATCATAATTATGGTAGTGTCTGTGGTAGTAGTGTCTGTGGTAGTATCAGGTATATGCAGCCTTTTTTTTCCCTAGCATTCATTGTGTCTATCTTCATGGTGGTCCTTAGGCATTTGCAGATGGTGTATCCAATGGTGTATCCACACAGGGCCCTGCACCCCTGCACTTCAAGGTACCCATGCAAAGAATTAAGTCAGTTTTAAAACTATCATCTGAAATGTTGGTATTACAGATAAATTGAAAAAATAAATTAAGGTGTTTCTGAAACAACTTTTAAATTTAGTATGACTGTAATGTAACTGAAGTGCACATCCAATGTGAAATGGCTAATTATGTACATCACAAAAAATTATTGCTTTATCAGAGTTGAGGGAACCAACGATTATGGCAGGAATGCAAAATAGCAGTATCTATTGTTAACTCATGGATATTGATAATCCATAAATTAAGAGATACGCAGTTCATTCTCTCTCTCTCTCTCTCTCTCTCTCTCTCTCTCTCTCTCTCTCTCTCGCTCTCTCTCTCTCTCTCTCTCACTCACACACACACACACACACACACACACACACACTCACACAGCATCTCCATGCCATTGCAACTCCTTGTTGTGGCTAACAATCAAGCAGTACATTCATCAGTCACTCAGTCACAGAACAATCTACATCTACATCTACATTTATACTCTGCAAGCCACCTAACGGTGTGTGGCGGAGGGCACTTTACATGCCACTGTCATTACCTCCCTTTCCTCTTCCAGTCGGGTATGGTTCACAGGAAGAACGACTGCCGGAAAGCCTCCGTGCACACTCGAATCTCTCTAATTTTACATTCGTGATCTCCTCGGGAGGTATAAGTAGGGGGAAGCAATATATTCGATACCTCATCCAGAAACGCACCCTCTTGAAACCTGGACAGCAAGCTACACCGTGGTGCAGAGCACGTTTCTTGCAGAGTCTGCCACTTGAGTTTGCTAAACATCCCTGTAATGCTATCACACTTACCAAATAACCCTGTGACGAAATGCGCTGCTCTTCTTTGGATCTTCTCTCTCTCCTTTGTCAACCCGACCTGGTACGGATCCCACACTGATGAGCAATACTCAAGTATAGGTCGAACGAGTGTTTTGTAAGCCACCTCCTTTGTTGATGGACTACATTTTCTAAGCACTCTCCCAATGAATCTCAACCTGGCACCCGCCTTACCAAAAATTAATTTTATATGATCATTCCACTTCAAATCGTTCCATACGCATACTCCCAGATATTTTACAGAAGTAACTGCTACCAGTGTTTGTTCCACTATCATATTATCATACAATAAAGGATCCTTCTTTCTATGTATTTGCAATACATTACATTTGTTAAGGGTCAGTTGCCACTCCCTGCACCAAGTGCCTATCTGCTGCAGATCTTCCTGCATTTTGCTGCAATTTTCTAATGCTGCAACTTCTCTGTATGCTACAGCATCATCCGCAAAAAGCCGCATGGAACTTCTGACACTATCTACTAGGTCATTTATATATATTTCGAAAAGCAATGGTCCCATAACACTCTCCCTGTGGCATGCCAGAGCTTACTTTAACATCTGTAGACGTCTCTCCATTGAGAACATGCTGTGTTCTGTTTGCTAGAAACTCTTCAATCCAGCCACACAGCTGGTCTCATATTCCATAGCCTCTTACTTTGTTTATCAAGCGACAGTGTGGAACTGTATCGAACGTCATGTTGATTCCTACAGAGTAGATTCTGGGTTTCCAGAAATGACATGATACACGAGCAAAAAACGTGTTCTAAAATTCTACAACAGATCGATGTCAGAGATATAGGCCTACAGTTTTGCGCATCTGCTCGACGACTACCTGTGCTCTTTTCCAATCATTTGGAACCTTCCGTTCCTCTAGAGACTTGCGGTATGCGGCTGTTAGAAGGGGGGCAAGTTCTTTCGCATACTCTGTGTAGAATCAAATTGGTATCCCGTCAGGTCCAGTGGACTCTCCTCTGTTGAGTGATTTCAGTTGCTTTTCTATTCCTTGGACACTTATTTCGATGTCAGCCATTTTTCCATTTGTGTGAGGATTTAGAGAAGGAAGTGCAGTGCGGTCTTCCTAGGTGAAACAGCTTTGGAAAAAGGTGTTTAGTATTACAGCTTTACACGTGTCATCCTTTATTTCAATGCCATCATCATCCCAGAGTGTCTGGATATGCTGTTTCGATCTGCTTACTGATTTAACATAAGACCAGAACTTCCTAGGATTTTCTGTCAAGTCGGTACATAGAATTTTACTTTCAAATTCACTGAATGCTTCACACATAGCCCTCCTTATGCTAACTTTGACATTGTTTAGCTTCTGTTTGTCTGAGAAGTTTTGGCTGCGTTTAAATTTGCAGGGAAGCTCTCTTTGCTTTTGCAGTAGTTTCCTAACTTTGTTGTTGAACCACAGTGGGTTTTTCCCATCCCTCACAGTTTTACTCGGAACCTACCTGTCTAAAACACATTTTACGATTGCCTTGAACTTTTTCCATAAACGCTCAACATTGTCAGTGTCAGAACAGAAATTTTCATTTTGATCTGTTAGGTAGTCTGAAATCTGCCTCCTATTACTCTTGCTAAACAGATAAACCTTTCTCCCTTTGTTTTATATTCCTATTTACTTCCATATTCAGGGATGTTGCAACGGCCTTATAATCATTGATTCCCTGTTCTGCGCTTACAGAGTTGAAAAGTTTGGGTCTGTTTGTTATCAGTAGGTCCAAGATGTTATCTCCATGAGTCAGTTCTCTATTTAATTGCTCGAGGTAATTTTTGGATAGTTCACTCAGTGTAATGTCACTTGATGCTCTGTTCCTACCACCTGTCCTAAACATCTAATAATTTGTTCATTGTTGTGAGTTGAAATGTACATTTCCAGTTCATATAATTTCATGTGTTGTGTGTGCATTCTGTGTTAAGATATAGTCTTTGCCCTATGCTGTGAGGTTTAGTTCCAACAGGGAAATGTCTGATGAGAGGCACAGATTTAGGAAATACAACTCAGCTGCTCAAAAGAACAAGAAAAATCTACATTCTGAACTGTTTTTGAACTCACAAAAAGGCGCTTTTGGAAAGTTTCTTTGACCAACATCTTCTCAAATCAAGAATAAAACTAATGTATGCTTAAATGGTGATGGTATTGACAGTAGCCTCTCACCATGTGGTACTTTAGATAAAAACAAAAATGAAGTTTTGACATTCAGGTAGGCCCACTAGTAGTGATCATGAAATAACCACAAATCTGGACCCAAGAACTTGGTCTAATATGTTACTTCCTTCATGATAGATGAAAATGTACAGAAAGACCCTATTAAAATTGTAAATTTTGATTATCCTTTAAATGAGAACCGAAGAAAATTTTCAACTCACTTATGTGTACGAACTTTACCCAATGGAGAAAAAAGAGGTTGAAAATGGCTTGTCTATTCAAAATGTGTTTTTTTTTTTTTTGTTATTGTTGTAAACTTTTTGGATCTCCCTCAAACAAGCTGTCAAGTGACAGACTCTGTGATTGGTTTCATTTAGGAAATGAGATTGAAGAGTAAGAACAATCATTTAACCACATAGAGTGGACAAAAGAATGAACAGAATGTGAGGTAAGGTTGAAAAAAAGTGGTATTGATTGAATTGACCTTGAACTACTAGAAAAAGAGAAGAAACATTGGCATCAGGTACTAAAAAAAATTACACTCTCTGTCAGGCACCTGGCTCAGCTTAATATGGCCTTAAGAAGAATCAGTGAAAAGCTCTATCAAGATAAAAATGGTAATTTTCTTGGTTTGACTGAAATTATAGTAGAATTTGACCCTGTTTTACAGGAACATTTAAGGCAGGTAAATATTCAAGAAATTCAGAAGGTAACGTGCAGCAAGTGCACCCCCAAAATGAATACGTAGAGCTTTAAGTACATTTATAACTGTTTAATTTAGCAATTTGGAAGACTGTAATAGTTTTTTCATGCCCTTTGAAATATGTTGAATTAGATTTTATGGCTACAGGTGACATGATTGGATGATAAAATTTTCTGCATTTTTTTAAAATATGGTTGTCACTCAAAACGTACTTGTCCCCCATAGAAAGGCAAGTGCAACTTCGCATGGTAGTTGGCATACAATATCCATGTGAGACATGAGAGGGCAAGAGCATCTTACTGCAACCTTTCTTTTCTCTTTGATTTTGATTTGACACGAATGTCATGGATAATGCAGGTCGGGTGTATGTTTTTGTTAACAAACAGCCAATGCATGTTTTATAAGACTCTTTATTTATCTCAAGCAACGTTTCAAAACGACAAGATGAGTTAATAAAAATGTAGAAATAAATACATGGACTTATTCTTATTGGATATTGTAATTACTGAAAGACACATTAAAACTCGTTTCACCTCTATGACCTATGTTTGGGATGGGTAAAACAGGTACAATGCCACTTTTGAGAAGAACAGACAAACCTTTAACAGGTGAGAATATAAATACTGATTTCTTTTTCAGGAATGACCTCTTTCTGGTGAACTTCACAGAAATTTTGTCATTAGAAATATCAGAGACCTGACCTATAAATTTCTTTTTTGTTTTCTTCCTGCAAAATTTCACCAACACCATCATTCACATCCACATCTTTCACTTGCTTAGGAAGATGACCAATAATGTCTTCTTCATTTTCAAATGCCTCTAAAATATTGCAGGCAATGTCTTCTTCATCTTCATAATTGACATCATCTTCATCTTCATCAGATGTTGAACTGAATTCAGCTTGACATGTTTCCTTTTTTCCTGGTTTCTTTTCATCCTTTTCTTTAAGACACTGGATACCTCTTTGCTGGTAATAATTTCTGCTCCAACACAAACCCTCTTTGAACTTTTAATGGTCTGAAGTTCAGTTGGTTTTTTCTTAACATTTTTTTTCAAAATAATGGATTCAAATGAAATTTGTACTGCTGCTTTACTTGTAGATGGATTCGGGTTGCAGATTTCAGCTTCTGCATTTACAGGTACCTTATAAGGGCCAATGGTAGCTGCTTACAAGACTTCAAAGCCTCTGACTCCAAATTTACCTTCCCCTCAATTGTGTAATCTATGGATTAAACCTCTGATACTTTTCTCCATGTTTGCAAGGAAGCTGGGTTATAATGTTCCTCGGGAATTACTTTACTGTTGAAAGACATTATGCTAGCTTATCTGAAGCCACTTTTGATTATATCTTTGATTATATCTGCACTGCTTTCTAACCACACCTGTCCAGTTAATTCGGAAAACATCTTCTTAGGAATTTTCATTCCTGTGTGCTCTCTCTGCCATTTGACTAATTTGGCATCCCAAGCATTTTTAAGAGACTGAAACACAGATATGTCAAGGGGCTGTAACAGATGAGCTGTGTGTCGAGGTAGCTTTAAAATCATCATCTGCTCTTGAATTGCTTAACTGAGCCACCTTTATGGCGATATGGGTGGAATGACCATTGTAAATTAGAAGAACTGGTCTTTTATCCCCTACATTTGGTATGAAGGTTTTTTTAGATAGTTGGTGAAAACATCATTCTCCATCCACCCATTTTTGGTGGCAACATATGCTGTACTTGGATAACCAGTTCCCTCTGCTACAATCTGTTTGCTCCATATACTCTTACCCTTGAAGACAATTAAAAAGGGAAGCTTTTTCCCAGAAGCACTACAACCCATTAATATAGTTGTATTTTCTAGTCCTGGTCCACTTATTGCTCTTGTAGATGGTTTGCCAATTCTTCCTACTACCTTTGTTTTTGAAGAGGCTGAGCAAGAGCTAGACCCATTTAAACTGAATAACTGGTCTGGTTTACCAAGAAGTTCTAAGTTGGTAAGAGTAGATTCAAGAAGGGTAAAATAATCATGAGGTATGAAAGGATCCAATACTTTTTACACTTCTTAATAGAAAAATGTTGGTGCTTTCTGACATTTATTGGCTCTGTTTAAATTGAGTTTTTATTCCAGTCTTCATAGCAAATTCTCCCACAAGGTGTAGCACCTCACTGTGTGAGAACCTGAAGTCCTATTTTTCCATTGTACAAAGTTTATTGGCAATACTTGTTTTAATTTCAGAAGATATGTCAGGTATTCGACAAAAAGTAGAGCTCTTCTCCCTTTCAAGTGATCTTTGAGAGTTGTCAAAGTAATGTTGGTCATTCTACTTGCTGTTTTTATTGTCAGAGTTCCAGCTTTTATCTTGGCGGTAATGTTTTGTAATGTTTCTTGAGAGTAAGATTTAGTTCCATTGCTTTTTCTGACGTAATTGTGGACCATATTGAGGCACCTGAAATAATAAGGTTTTTCAAGGACAAATATTTTATTTAGTGAAGTTTTAAGTAAAAATATTAAACACTGAGCAATCGTGGGCCAAGTGCATTACTCTCACACTCTTGCCTCACTCCTTGTAAATGCTCTTGCCCCGTAATGTATAATCTGAGAGACAAGAGCAACCTCCTTAGCAAACAAAAATCATACGTAGATATCTTAAAATTAGGTATATTTATAATGTAATAATGATTTATATTTACCTAGCACATGTATCCACAGCAGGAATCCACATAAGTACAGCTGTAGTGTGATGCACTCATAGTCACAGCATGAAGCTTGCTGTCAACTGCCCATTGTTACCATGCAAGTCAGAGTTTAATTGTTTTCCTGTGCACCAGTTTGCAGTGTTGCCACTGCTTCAAGGTAGTGGAAGGTTCACAAAACTGCCAACATTGCCATGTAAAAATCTTTTTTGGGTAGGAGACACACTTGCCCTAAAGTCCCACTTGCCCCCCCCCCCCCCCCCCCCCTGCCCATTACTTTGACCATAATCTTGGAAAAAACATTCAAAATTAATTCATTAATTTGCTTACTAACAAATTAAAAGACAGAATTGTTAATTTTGTAAAAGGAAGTATATATATTTCAGTTATACTTGATTGCACTCCTGATACAAACCACAATGAATAAATGACATTGATTGTTAGGATTGTAAATGACTGTAGAAAGACAGTTTCTCAATTTTCTAAGTGTCACCTCAGCAACACGAGAAACTTTGAGTGAAACACTTCTGTCAAAACTAAATCAACTAGGTCTTGATATTCATGATTGCACAGGTCACAGTTACGATAATGGCATAAGTATGAAAGGTCATCCAAGAAGTTTTCAAGCCCAAATCCTAAAGTTTAATTTAAGAGCATTTGAGATGCCATGTGCTTGCCATAGTCTTAATCTTGTGTTACTGGATGTGGCAAAATCTATAGCAAAATCAGTCACCATTCTTTGTGTAACGCAAAGAATATACATTGTTTTTGGTGCATCCATTCAGAGGTGAGAAACATTATTCAACAAGATAACAACTTTAACAGTGAAGAAGCTTTCTGATACTCAATGGGAAAGTCAGGTGTAGAGTGTCAAAGCTATAAGGTACCAGAAAAGAGAAGTAAGAGATGACCTTCTAAAGGTGAGCAATAGTGCTGATTAATCTGAAACAAAGAGCGTAGCACACGCGCTTGCTGTTAAAAAATTAGAAAACTTTGAGTTTACTGTAGTCATTGTCATATGGTATAATCTCTTTGCCATTAATACATCAATAAGGCACTTCTGGCCAAAAATGTGGATGTGAAAGTAGTAACTAAATCCCTTGAAAATTTAGTGAAGTATATTAAGAATTTACATGAAGGAGGTTTTGTTAGTGTGCAGATAACTGCAGAAGAGGTAGCTGAAAATTTATAGACTGAACAAAAATTTCAAGAACAACTTGGGTTGCAGGGCACCACTTCCAGAGGAGAAATACAAAATTGAATTTTTCTACTCTGTCACTGAAGCAACATTAAAAAGTTTGAAAGAATGATTTGGACAACTGGCTAAGCAATCCAAAGCATTCACCTTTCTCTTTTCTGCAGATAATTTAAGAAATATACAGGATGAAGAACTGAAAATGCTATATAAAAAAACTTGAGAAAGAGCTAAGTGTAAACATAAATGGTGAATGTTCAAAAGACATTGCTGCATCAGATGTTTTGACAGAAATCAAAGTGTTCAGGGAAATGTTGACCAAGGATGTGAAAACTCTATTGTTAACATGGAAATACTGAAATGAAACTGCAAATGCATATTCCAGCATTTGTGTTGCAAGAGAAGGAGCTTTTCATATTTGAAGCTGATCAAGAATAATTTCAGGAACAGCATCTTGCAAGAATGCCTGTCTTATCTTGCTATTTTGTCAGGGAACATGACTTGGTTTCAAAAATGAATTTTGATAGTATTGTTAATGAATTTGCTCAAAAAGATTTTTTGTGTAAAGTGCAAAAAGCAAAAAAGGCTTAGAGTAGATAACATACAATTCATTTAACTTCATGTGAATGTAGAGAACAGTAAAGCAATGAATACATTTAGAAATGTATCCTAAACAATTTCTGTGAATGTTATTTGAACTTTAATTTCATTTAATTTTAAGGATTCCCATCGGTAAGTTAGTTTTTATTATTAAGATTTTTTTAATTATCATATCTATTAGGAATCCTTCTCCCATTAATTATTTTCCTATCACAACAGCAGGTCTGCTGTAGTAGTAGTCTTTTAATGTATTGGTAGTAAGTCAATGACAAAACTTAACAGTCTTTTTTAAACAAGGCAGAGGTGTACTATTTGTATTGGAAGAGTGGCCAGGAGAGTGTGAGGAGTGGGAGGAGTAAATGACAGATGTGGAAGAGTCCCATGGAGAAGTTTTGCACATGAACCTGCACCAGCTAAGACTGGCTCTGTGTGATGGTCACAATTTGGTTCATTGCAACAGAGTCTTTAGAAAATTTGTTTATTAGCAGACAATGTGTGGACTCCACACTCCTCTAACTCACATCTTTTTTTATCAAATTGTGGGAGGGGCACTGTGGCCTCTGTGATCTGTTGACTTTGTATGCAGGAAGAGATTATTTTGCTGTCCTGTGGCCATTGCTCAGTCTCATTTGTGTGTGGTGAAGACATACTTAATACAGATTATTTCCACATCTATTTATGAGATGTTGCATCACTGATAGTGTGAGAGTTAGATGTATTTTTATTCTGCCTGAGAGATCTGGTAGATCTCATCAACAGTCATTATTCCTGCAGGATTGTAATTGCAAACCTTATAGCATCACCACAAGCTAGTAATATTGCAGGGTTGATTTTGTTTGGATACCATGATTAAAATTATATGTCTTCATTCCATCTGTGAGTGCTGCCTGGCTGGAAATGGAGTCATCTACATACAAGCAAAAGTTTTAAAAGCATGATGGTTGGGGGATGAGGTGAAGCTTGTTTCTGATTGGTCCAGAGAGAAAAGGTGGATGGCAGGGGTATGCTTAGCACTTAAACTGTTAACAGTGATTATCTGCAGTGGTGTAGCTGATTTATGACAGACTGTAGTGGGAAGCTTCCTCCTTGAAACACAGAGTGCCATTTGTGACAGCCATCAGGCCAGTTGTGTCAGAGATGAGAACATATTCATATTGTTTAAACAATGCAAATTTCTCCACCATGCAGTTGGTCTGGCTTTGTGTTGGGCTGATACATGGAGCTCTCTTAGCAATCTTGATGTGTATTTGTAACAGTTTTTGATATTTCCTCCAATGTGTTGAGATCTGTTTGCTGTTATTACCATGGGTGGGAGATACCTTGGCCAGAACTGGTACAGAAGTTATGCCTTTTGCTTCAGCCACCATACCAGAGGTAATTACATCTAATATCATGTGTCATCTCTCGGCCATTTCTAGGCTATACACCCCACACATCAGAGTTTGAGTGTGAGCTATCATGCATTTTAATAAAATGGGCAAGAAGTTCCTGTGCCAAGAAATTAGCTGGATGCTGGAAGCAGTAACCAGGCAAGAAGATATAGTTGATGTTGTTCCAGCTCCTCCACTAATGCCAGCAAAATCTACAACAGCAGCAAAATCCACTACTAGTACAGTATATCCAGTCAACAGTCAAGATTTAACAGATGTAGTTTCAGCTCCTTTATCAATGCTAACAAAGTTCACAGAACAGGGTACCTCTCTCACACCAGCGGCAGAATCTACTACAGATTGACAAAACTCATTGCAAGAATATACATCATTAGAAGATGAAACACCATCCACACAACCACCAGCTGAAGAAATATCTGAAGGCAACATTAAACTTTGACTCAGAATAAAAACAGCTCCACCAAAACATCTCCAGGATTTTTTATTGGCAAGCAGCATCACACAAATAGTAAGGTAAATAAATGGTGCACCAAAATCAAAAAACAAAAATAAGTTAACGGTTTTCTATTAGAATGTACAGGGTTTAGGCAGCAAGCTAGGTGAAATAGACTATTTAATAGAAACTGCAGTCTTGTGTGTAAACAAGCATTGGCTGAAAGAGACACAGTCATGTACTGCTGTTATTTGTGAATTTGAGATGATAAGTATGTTTTGTAGAGTTAATAGTAAGGGTGGTGGTATGTGCATATATGTTAGGATAGGTCTTGATGCAAAATAAGTTAAATATAGTAATGTAAAATGCATAGAAAAAGACTTTAACTACTGTGTATGTGAGTTAAAAATACTGAAAATGTTTATTGTGTGCATATATAGATCACCATCAGGGAATTTTACTCTTTTCTCCACAACCTTGAAATGTTGTTAAATCAACTCAAACAGCAATTAACAAATACAATTGTCCTTGGAGATTTTAATGTTAATTTTAAAACTGACCAATCTGTTCTTATCTTATAATATGACAGCAACAGTAACAGAAGACACTAGATGTTTAAATGGGTCTGAATCAATAATTGATTCAATTCAATTCAATTTTTATTATCACATAACATGCCTTATACAATCAAAGATTGTGACATAGGTGACTTGTCAGTTTTTACACTATATATAACAATACTAAAAATAGACAATAAACTAATAATATACATGGTGTAACATCTTCAAAGAGGTATTTTAATTACAATTATAATGCATTGTTACCATTCATGAAATCTTCTACACTATAGTAACATTTATCTTTCAGATATTTTTCCAGGTCTCTTTTGGTGCCTTTTACATTTGGGTCATCCATATCTTTCCATATTTTATTTACAAATTTCATGCCCATATAGTATGGGGTTTTTTCATATGATTTTAAACGGTGGGTAGGTAACATGTAGCTCGTTCTACGTCTAGTATCATATTGATGCAAGAAGAAGTTGCCCTCAAAAAGTTGTGGGTTTCTTTTCGTGAAAGTGAGAGTTTCATAGATGTATATGCTTGGAATGCTCATTAGATCCAGTTTTACAAATAAAGGTTTGCAGTGTTGCTTTGGTTTTGCTCCCACCATTGCTCGGATGATTCTTTTTTGTAGTCTAAAAGCTCTAAGTAAATTTGTTTTTTCAGACCCCCAGAAAATTATACTATACCTAATGACTGAAACAAAATATGCATTATATACAGTTTTTCTTACAGCTAAATCAGTAATACTATACAAGATATTCATAATATATACAAGGCTATTTAGTCGACCCAGTATGTTGTCCACATGGCGACTCCATAACAGGTTTTTATTGACTAACACGCCAAGGAATTTGACACAGTCTGCAGTCTCTAATTTTTTGTCCATATACCTTATTTCATTTATAGACTGTGCAGATTGTTTTGTGGTAAAATGCACAATTTCTGTTTTTGTAAAATTTAATGTCAAGTTATTGTTTTTGACCCATGCCTCCACTTCCCCAAGTGTTTGTTCAATATGACGAATTAGGTCTACCTCATTTTTACAACACACTACAGCTGTTGAGTCATCTGCATAGAGGATAGTATCAGACTGGACCTGACATGGCATATCATTAATATAATATAGAAAAAGCAGTGGCCCTAATATTGAGCCTTGTGGAACACCTAATTGAGTGTTTTTCCAGCCAGAGAGAAATTTCTTGCTGTTGATGTTAATAAGTACTCTTTGTTTTCTGTTTGCCAAGTATGATGATATCCAGCTAAGAGATTTGCCTTGAAAACCATAGCGTGCCAATTTTTGGAGAAGCAGGTCATGATTTACTGTGTCGAAGGCTTTGGACAGGTCACAAAAGATGCCTGACATACACATTCTATCATCAAGACATCTGCTGACTTTTGTGACTAATTCATTTATTGCATGGATTGTGCTGCGGCTTTTTCTGAAACCATATTGATTGCCTAAGATAATGCTGTTAGATGAATTGTGATTTTCAATCTGATCACATGCAGCTCTTTCAAATATTTTTGAGAAAATTGGTAACAGTGAGATTGGCCTATAGTTGCCCAATTCATCTTGTTTGCCTTTTTTATGTATGGGCCAAACTTCTGCATATTTTAATCGATCTGGGAAACATCCCTCATCAAATGATTGGTTGATTATGAAAGAGAGTGGATATGCAATACTGTGACGGACTATTTTTATTATTTCAGTGGGGACCTCATCCCACCCCGCAGATTTTTAATTTTTTAGGGACATTATGATTTTGATGACATATGAGATGGAAACAGGAGAAAACTTAAAACATGTGCAATTGCTATCTGTCATATTGGGCTTTGTATTTGGTGGTGAACAGTCACCAAATTTGTTACAGTTTGTGAAAAAGTCATTGAATGATTCATAAATGGCACTGGGTTCTGTAACAGCTCTACCATTTATCACTATTTTAGAAGGGCATTTTCTCTCTGCCTCACTGCCAACCTCACTTCTTATAACAGACCAAACAGCTTTTGATTTGTTTTTTGCATTTGAAATGAAGTCATTATTTGCAGTACGTTTTGCTAGTTTAACTATTTTGTCAAATGTTTTTTTGTATGTGCTTACATACTTAAGAAATTGAGGGCTTCGATTTACTTTTGCCTCCATATGCAGTTTCCTCTTACAAGGGGAGGCCGCCAATTGTGAAATTCAGATTCGATTCATACTGCGCATAATAAAAGCTCATGGTCAGAGGTGTAATGTGGCAAAGCACCAAGATGCACTTCTCAGCCGTTGTCAAGAAAATCGACAGTTAAAAGAAACCGCTGCGGTGAAATACTCTCTACGATTAATAATTATCTGCAGCGTCGTGGCGCAGGGGTAAGCGCTCAGGTTCGTAATCCGAAGGTCACCGGATCGAATCTCGCGCCGTGCAAATTTTTTTATTTTGTTTTTTGTAATTCAAATGTATACACAAACACACACACACACACACACACACAGTCCACCATCAATTCTCTTCTCCAATTTTTGCCGATATGATACGATACGCGTGGTATGCATCAAACCTGACGAACGATAGAATAATTTTTTCAGAATGTCAATCAGGTGTGTTTCCCAACAGATATTTAAAAAACAATTGTTGTTGTAAAAACGCATCGTTTATCAGAAGTGCTCGATGTCATGCTGTTTTCTGCTCTCCATGTTTCTGTGATAACTATCACTCTGGTTCGTGCGATACTCCAGCTACTTCTGGTCACTAATTGTTAATTATGTGCGAGTGTATACCGAACTTATCAATAAATTGTATCCACTTGAATACTATTTGTGATATTGTGTTTTATTTCAAGTTTTATTTTTCCACGACAAACGACTTTCAACAACTTATCATATGCATAATTGTTGCAACTGATTGCCGGGAATTATATATATATATATGTTTTTTTTGTAATTCATATATATATATATATATATATATATATGAATTACAAAAAAAACATTTAATAAAAAAAAGTTGCATGGCGCGAGATTCGATCCGGCGACCTTTAGATTACGAACCCGAGCACTTAACGCTGCGCCACGACACTATAAAAAATTATTAATCGTAGAGAGTATTTCACCGCAACGGTTTCTTTCAACTCGATTTTCTTGACAACGGCTGAGAAGTGCATCTTGGTGCTTTGCCACATTACACCTCTGGCCATGAGCTTCTATTATGCGCAGTATGAATCGAATCTGAATTTCACAATTGGCGGCCTCCCCTTGTTAGTAGCACTAGTCACTCTAATTCCTTTTTTTTACCCAGGATCTACTTTTTTGGGACCTGGTCCTCACTGTTACAAAAGGGAAGCATTCATTGAATATACCCAAAAATTCAGTTAAAAAGTTATTGTAATTGTCACTTGTGGACGTGTGTTTGCTGACTGTCCACTTGGTTTGGCTTAGTTTTTTGCAAAAGACTTCCACATTTTCTTGACTGAAATTCCTACATCTTTTTGTTGTGCAGACTGAATTTTGCTTCAGTAGTGATACAAATAGTGCTTTATGGTCTGATACTCCTAAATCTAGAAGAAACTTTTCTTTTACATAATAATTATAACTACTTACAATATTGTCAATACATGTTGCAGAGCTTGCTGTAATTCTTGTATACTGATTGAAATTGAGATTTAGCCCATTTGTGGCGACCAGGTTCTTTAAGTGTGAAGAAAATTTGTCATCAGTCCTTACATCTATGTTGAAATCAGCACATATAACCACTTTCTTGTACAGTTTCTCACATTTTAATTTATGTAGCAATGTATCAAACTTATCTAAAAATACAGAGCTTATATGGTACCCAGGGGTGCGATATATGCTGACAATTAGTGTGTTATACTCTTTAAGTTCTATACAACAACTTTCAAATGTGCCTTCTTCATTCAGATGGCTAAAATTCTGTCTGATATCATAGTCTACCGTGGAATGAACTAATATGCAAGAACCTCCATACCCATTGGTCCTACAAAAGCTGGTAGCTAGTTTATAACGTGTAAGTTTATTTAGGAGACTGATATTTTCAGATTTTAGCCAATGTTCATTAAGGCATATTACTTTCACAGATTGTTTCACACTTTCTAACAAAATTTCTATATCATAAAGCTTCCTGATCATTCCTTCAGACAGACCTCTTATGTTCAAGTGCATAACGAAATTACTACTGCATATATTATTAGGTAGAGGGTCTTTAACTAATTTGATTATAAAGTAACGGAACGTCCACCTGAGTGTTGACTGCTTGTTCTGGATTGAGAATCTGGATGATGAGTAGGTACAGTTTTCTTGACGATAATTTCAGTCTTTGCTGTATGTTCTGAGGCTGGTTCTGGCACCGTCTCATCTTCTGGACGTGATGTTCCTGTTTGAGCTGGTGCTGTGGCTGCGATTTTGAAATCGTTTTCTCGTTTATCCATTTCCATGGTCGAAACTGGTTGCACAGCAATTGGTTTTCTTGCAACGTCGTCATCTTTTTGTATTAATTTTGCTAGCATTTTGCCAACGTATGACTTGACAGCGTTATTATAATGTAATCCATGTTTTGTAAACAAATCTCTTGCATCTGGAAGATCAAGAAATGTTACATTTTGTTGGGACTTGCATATTTTGTAGAATTGTCTGTTTACTTTTGCAAGCTCCAGATTTACGATGGAATTGTCTTGCAGGTCGTATATGTGAGGCAAACTAGTAACTATGATGTTCAGAACTTTCAGATCAAGTAATGTAGTTTTTAAACACTGGGTCGCATGTTTACTCTCATTTCTGTATACATCATTACTTCCACCCATGATTATGACGGCATCATTCTTAGATAGCTCATTAAGTGAGTTGCTGCTCTTAATTATCTCAGTCAAAGGTGCACTGGGTTTCGTCATACCTGTTGCCGTGAATAACGTACTGTACTCATTTATTTTTTCAGCAATTTTCTTGGCGTGGCTATCACCAAGTACAACAACTCGTCGTTTGATGTCCACTGGTTTATCAAGTATTTGTCAATAAGAATAAACGTGAGCATATCACAGAAGTAATAGAGACGGGGTTCTCTGACCATAAGGCAGTCACGTTAACATTATATAATATATCTATTAAGGATCCAGTGGTATATGAAAAATACAGAGAGAAACAATTTGTAAATGAAGACGGCACAAGGGTTTTTAATCACATGTTAAAAAATATAACTTGGGACACAGAATCAACCTGTGATGTAGATAAAAAATTTGAGTCATTCCTAGCAAATTATTGTCATTGTTACGATATTGCATTTCCTATTAAATGAGTCAAAATTAAAACCAAAACAAAGACATGGGTAACACAGGGAATTAAAAAATCTGCAGACACTCTGCGAAAGTTAAGCAAATCTGCAAAAAATGCTGTTGCCTTAAAACCATATGTGAAAATTTACAGGAAAGTATATAAAAAAATTATAATAGCGGCTAAGAAACTAAATAATGACTCACATATCAGGAAAGGTACTAACAAAATAAAATCAACCTTGGAGGTAATAAATAGGAGCATAGGTAAACAAAAAAGTAAAAACAGCATTCTTGTAATTAAAAGCGAAGGAAAAACAGCTGGGGACCCACTACAGATAGCCAACACATTCAACACACATTACACAAATATCGCAACAAAACTAATTTAAGGTAGATGTGATTTCAACTCCAGAGCACAACTACCAATGAATGATAAAACCATGTTTCTATACTGTGTTACTGCATTAGAGGTACAAAATTCCTTAAATCAGTTAAAAAATAAAATAACATGTGACTGTGATGGGATTCCAGACAAAGCAATAAAGAACAGTGCAAGATACATAGATTCCCTGCTTGCTGACATTATTAACATGTCATTTAGCACAGGAGTCTTCCCAGAAAAACTAAAGAAATCGATTGTCAAGCCTATTTACAAGAAGGGTGAGTAGTCTGATGTTATCAATTACCGGCCTGTGGTGTCGATGAGGTCGACACCAGCATCGATATACGTTTGTCTCTAGACTCCGAGCATCATCTTTGGTCACTAAGCTAAGATTATCTTTGCTCTCTTCCACCATGAGCAGTTCTTTATAAGCCTTGCTTGTGTAAAGAGGTGAAAAAATGAACTACTGTTAAAATGGTGTTGATTGGTGTAACCGAGCCCAACATCCACCTCAGGCCTATATAATTGTTATCTGGATTTTAAAAAGTAATTGAAAGGGTAATGCATGAAAGACTGTCTCATTTTCTTAATAAAAATCAAATTCTAGTTAAAGGGCAAAACGGTTTTAGGAAAAATAGATCAACTGACACAGCAATTTATAACTTTTAAAAACTGATCATAAATTCTGTAGACAAAAATGAATTAAACTGTGGCCTGTTTTTGAACCTGTCTAAGGCTTTCAATGTCACTGACCATAATTTACTGCTCAGGAAACTATATTGCTATGGGGTTCGTGGAGTAGCACATGATTGGTTCAAATCCTATCATTCTAATAGGTATCAGAAGGTAGAGATACAGCATGCGGGTAAAGTCTACTCATCGGCATACCAAAGAGTCAGGTATGGCATGCCGCAGGACTCTGTACTGGGACCATTGCTGTTCTTAATATTTATAAATGATTTACCAAGCCATTTATCAACAGCAGATGCAATATTGTTTGCTGACGACACCACTCTATTTGTCAAAGCTACAAATGAAACTGACTTACTAGAGAGAGTCACAGTAGCCACAGAAGAAGCAAACATGTGGTTTACAGACAACAAATTAATTGTAAATGACAAAAAAACCAGTTTGGATGAGCTTCAGACATATAACAAACAAAGTAAAATCTGACCTAACTGTAAAACTTGGGCAGTGTAAGATAGAGCTAACCCCCCACACTAAATTTTTAGGATTATGGTTAGATGAATATTTAATGTGGGAGAAACACATAGAAATGTTAAACAATAAATTAAGTCAGTATTGTTATGTTCTTAGACTACTAAAAAATTCCTGTAGTGTTGAAGCAGTGTTATGTTCATAGTTTGCACTCATACATTGCACACTAAGATATGGTAGCATATTTTGGGGGAATATCAGTTTGGCCAAACACTTGTTTGTGCTTCAAAAGAGGGAAATAAGGATAATCAGAGGTATGACACACAGAGAATTATGTGAAAAAGTTTTCAAGGAACTACAAATCATGGCTCTACCACGTATCTATATGTATGAAGGCACACCAAGAACATTCTTTGCTAAACAGTCAAGTTCATAACTACAAAATGAGAAATAGAGACGACTTTCATAGAGAAAGTCACACAAAAGCTATGTATTAAAAAAGTGTTATTTATCAGCCAAAAATCTTATTTAGTGCACTACCAAAGGAAATTAAAAGTATACCAAAATTCCACACATTCAAAAAAGAACTTAAAAAATGTTAATTACCAACAGTTTTTATAGTGTCAAGGAATACTTAAATCACCAGCATTCAATATACAGTAACTTATTTCCTACATTGTAATGACCCAAAATGCTCATTTAAAACTAAATTGTATTCATCTATTATTCTAATTTAGTATATTATGTACGTTGTTACACGTATGATTTCATGTTATATGTAATAATATTTTATTTATGGACATATAATTATAAATCTTTTCATGTCCTATTTTCTATGTAAGGCAATGTATGACAAATCTTATATCATTTTTATAATGATTAGATATAAGGATGATAAGTAAATAAATAAATAAATTTAAAAAATGCAGGTGACATGCTTTATGCCGAGGGTGGCTGCAGGATCACCTCTCCAGCTGTCTGTATTGTAGTGCTGTGCTAAACATACAGTATCTTTGTTTAGAATCATCATAATTTTGCTATATGATGTCACACAATCTAGTAACATAACAAGGTTTGGCAGGAGTTTATCTATTGTGGTGTGGTATTTTTATACATATGGTATCTTCAGTTAGAAATTGGAAGTTCTTATAGAATCTGCTATGACATCATTTCTGTTACATGACATCATTATTTTAACCAATGTGTTCGTTTATGACACATACATTATGATGTCACACAGGCACTAGTATTGTAGTGATGACTGAACCGTGATACATAAATCTAGCCCATGCTGTATTGTGATTGGTTGAGAGCATAACATCAATGGGATGTGACTCAACAATATAACATGTTGTTGCAACATTGACACAACATTGTGATGTGACACAACTCTATGTTGTGATGACAACAAGGAAGAATTGGGTAAAATGCATAAAATTGTGGGGACCGATGACTGTGGCAGTCTGGTCCCTTTAATCCCACAAACCAACCAACCATACAATTGTGGAAAATATGGAAAAATGACAATACTTATATGTCTGCCTGAGTGTGCTGACTGTTGGTGTTTCAGTTGACAAAAGGTTAAATTTTTATTGACATTTAGGTTCCACATGAAATAATTTGTTATTAACAAATATAATTAATAGCACCTTTACTTATACTGTCCAGTTCCTAAGTGAACTCTGCCCACCCAACTGTCCCAGTTATAAAAAATGATGATAGGGAGAGGGAGGAGGGGGTACTTGATCCTCATTGGCACAGATAACAGGGGAGGGGCGGGAGGGGGGGGGGGGAGGGAGGAGAGGTGGAGCTGATGGTTCACCTGTGTGACCTTAATGAATTCCGAGTGGCTCCCTGAGGGAGAGGGACTGAGGGCCACCAAGGAGCCCAAGTGTGTAATCTGACACTGGATGTGAAACATGACATCAGATGTGATAAAATCATTATTTGTTCTCATAATGGCATTGCTTTCCTACTACTCTCTCCCCTACTTCATGATAATACAAAATGAGCTGGCCTTCTTTGAACTTTTGTGACATACTCCGTCAATCATATCTGATGGGGCTCCCACACAAAACAGCAGTAATCCAGAAGAGGATGGACAAGCATAATGTAGTCAGCCTCTTTAGTAGACCTGTTGCATTTTCTAAGAGTTCTGCCAATAAATCACAGTTTCTGCTTCACTTTCCCACAACTTTATCTACGTGAATGTTACAATTTAAGTTATTTATAATTGTAATCTCTAAGTACTGAATGGAATTCACAGTCTTTAAATATATGTTATTTATTTAACTGAAATTTAGCAGTTTTCTTTTGGTACTCATGTGGATGACTTCACACTTTTGATTATTCAGAGACAACTGCCACTTTTTGCACCATACAGAAATATTGTCAAAATCATTTTTTAATTTGTTTTTATCATCTGACGAATTTATAAGATGGTAAATGGGAGCATCATCTGCAAACAATCTAAGGGGGTTGCTCAGATTATCTTCTAGATCATTTTCATAGAACGGGAACAGCAGAGGGCCTATAACACTTCTCTGCAGGCAAAATTAGTTCTGTTTCACTCAGTGATTTTCCATTAGTTAGTATGAACTGTTTTCTTTCTGACAGGAAATCATGAATCCAGTCACAAAACTCAGATGGTAACATATAGGCATGCAAATTGATTAGAAGTCACTTGTGAGAAACAGTGTCAAAAGCCTTTTGGGAATCTAAAAATATGGAATCAATTTGGCATCCCCTGTTGATAGGACTCATTACTTCATGAGAATAAACAGCTAGTTGTGTTTCACAAGAACACTATTTTCTGAATCCGTGTTGGCTATTTGTCAAAAAATCATTTTCTTTGAGGTAATTCATAACGTTCAAACACAGAATACATTTCAGAATCCTAATACAAATCAGTGTTAGTAATATGGCTCTGTAATTACGTGGAATACTCCTATTTCCTTTCTTGAGTAAAAGTGTGACTGTTGCCACTTTTTAGTCTCTAGGTGTGGGTCTTTCGACAAGTGAGCAGTTGCTTATGATAGCCAAGTATGGAGCTATTGTCTCAGCATACTCTGAAAGGCATCTAACTGGTATACAATTTGGACCAGAGGCCTTGGCTTTATTAAGTGATTTAAACTACTTTGCTACAATGAGGATATCAATGTCTAAGTTCTTACATTGGCAGTTGTTCTTGATTTGAATTTATGAATATTTATTTCATTTTCTTTAGTGAAGGAATTTTGGCAAACCATGTTTAGTAATTCTGCTTTAGTGACACATCATCAATAACATTACCATTGCCATCACGCAGTAAAGGTATTGACTATGTCTTCCCACCTGGTATACTTTACATACAACAAGAACCTCTTTGGATTTTCTGCAAGATTTTGAGACTAAGTTTCATTGTGGAAACTATTAAAAGAATCTTACATTGAAGATTGCACTGAATTTCAAAATTCTGTAAAACTTCACCAATGTTGGGGATTTTGCATTCTTCTGAATATGGGGGTGCTGTCATCATTGCTTCTGCAACAGTGTTCTGAACTGTTTTGTGTACCACGTGGGATCAGTACCATCTATTACTAATTTATTAGATCCCTCGACTGCCATCGCTACTGTTTATTTTTATTTAAACCATATCTGGTCTACACTTACATAGTCAGATTTGAAGGAGTGGAGAGTGTCTCTTAAGGAAGGTGTGAAATGAACTTTTATCTGATTTTTCAAATAGTGTTTATTTTTGATGGAGTTGGATGTAACGGTATTCAGTCTTGCTACAGCAACCTTACGGTCACTAATCGCTGTATCTGTCATGATACTCCCTATTTGCCCAGGATTATTTGTTGCTGAGAGGTCAAGTATGATTTTGCAACCATTTCCACTTTGAGTAGGCTCCTGGAATAACTGTTCAAAATAATTTTCTGAGAAGCATCCAGGATGATTTTGGATGACATTTTATGTGTAACACTGTGTTTAAACATGTATTTTTGCGAATATATTGAGTGTAGACTGAAGTCACCACCAACTATAATTGTATGAGTGGGGTACATATTTGGAATGAGATTCAAGTTTTCTTTGAATTATTGAACAATTGTACCATTTGAGTAGGGGAGGGGGTCAACAAAAGGAATGAGTTACTAATTTATTCCAGCTGTCAAGTATAACCTCTAACCATACTAACTCACTGAAACTATCTACTTTAATTTCACTTCAGGGTAAACGACTACTGACGGCAGTAAGTACCCCGCCAGTATCCTTTCAGAACATGGTTAGGTCCTTTGAAAAAATTTGGCTTAATTTATCTCCAGCTTTAGCCAGCTTTTAGTACCTGTGGTGATTTGAGCTTCAGTGGTTTCTGTTAATGATTGGAGTTCTGGTTCTTTCCCAACACAGCTATGACAATTTACAACTACAACACCAGTCATAGCTAGGTCTACCCACCAAGAAGAAGATATGCTTGTAAGCATGCTGAGAAGTTCTTTTCCCCCTAAGTGCTTATTATCTTTTACATATCAGCACCAGAAAGAGCTATTCATTCAAAACTTATCACACACAAATATTACACTCCACTCTCAGTAAATGTGAATAAAACACTAAATAAACAGTTCTTATGAAAGTCAATATTTAAGTAGATAGATAAGCTTCTTACATTAAGAATGAACACATTTAAACATAATTCATTAAGAAACAGAATAATTGCACAAAGAAGTGAAATGATTTTTCATAGACCATTTAAGGTAAAATAAAAAATTCAAATATGCATGGATCAGTGTAAATTTATGAGAGTGAGAATGATCTCAATATTATTAGTTTACTCATGTTGAGCTCAAAGGGGCGATCTGTAGTGATTACTAAGGAGAAGAAAAACTAGAATGAGATTTTCACTCTGCAACAGAGTGTGCACTGATATGAAACTTCCTGGCAGATTAAAACTGTGTGCCAGACCGAGACTCAAACTCGGGACCTTTGCCATTTGCAGGCAAGTGCTCTACCAACTGAGCTGTAAAGTTTGGAAGGTAGGAGACGAGGTACTGGCAGAAGTAAAGCTGTGAGGATGGGGTGTGAGGCGTGCTTGGGTAGCTCAGTTGGCAGAGCACTTGCCCACGAAAGGCAAAGATCCCGAGTTCAAGTCTCGGTCCGGCACACAGTTTTAATCTGCCAGGAAGTTTCAAAAGGAAAACTTCTTAGCTGAGATCACTATAAAAAACTTTATTGTAGATAGCTGGTTTTGAGAAAGCTACCATCTTCAGATCTTCATAAAGTTCATCACAAACATCTTGTGCCAGATATACACAAAATTTTTCCATTGAATGTCCAGGTACATAAAACATGAAATGAGCAATGCATTCTCATGTCAAAATTTAAATTACTATGTACATCACAATTTGCCAAAACATTATCCCCATAACGTAACACAGCACACCTACCAGCGTGCCACAACAGTGTCAACAGCCAACGCATGATACAAAAATTTGTGCTGGACCGGGACCTGAACTGGGGTATCCTACTTATTATGACTGGTCACATTAACCACTTTGGCTATCCGAACATGTCTCCAGGACCAATCCACACCTCCATACATGACGTAGTCACAACCATAATGGTTGCACAATTCATGATTCTTACACAGGGAGACACATTTACTTGATTATTTTAGTCATTTGAGGCATGGATACATCACTGATGGTTTCAATGTCTGTATTTATACAGTTTCTAGATCTCCACAATACAGTGTCCATCACATAGTCACAACCAATATGGTCACACAATTCATGATTCCTGCTCAGGGAGATAAATATTATACTCTGCATGTCTGAAGGTTATTGTATCGTGAAGATACAGACACTGTATAAACACAGACATTGTAACTATCAATGATGTATCCATGCTTTGACGGGCTAAACTGATGATATAATATGAGGATAATCCCAAAAGTAAGGGCTTCTATTTTTTTTATAAGTACATAGACCTGTTTACTTCTACAATGGTTTACGTCAGTTTACAGCTTGAACATTTAGTTATTTTTCAACATAGTCACCATTTCTGTCAATGCATTTTTGTAGATGCTGTGGCATATGGTGTATGCCCATGTCATACCAGCTCACCACCATGCTGTTCAGAAAGTTATGAACCTCTTCTTTCACCTCGTCATCAGAGCTCAGTCGCTTTCTGGCCAAATGTTCTTTTAACCTAGGGAACATGTGATAGTCACTGGGCGCCAAGTCAGGACTATAGGGTGGGTGGGTGATTATGTTCCACTGAAACTGTTGCACTAGAGCAACAGTTTGCCAAGCGATGTGTGGGTGAGAGTTGTCATGGAGAATGTGTACGCCCTTGCTCAACATTCCTCTTCTCCAGTTCTGAATTGCCCGTTTGAGTTTTTTCAGAGTCTCACAGTACCTGTCAGCATTAATTGTGGTCCCAGTGGGCATAAAGTCAGCCCACAATACCCCTTTCTGATCCCAAAAAACGGTTGTCATGACTTTACCAACAGACTGTGTTTGTTTGAATTTCCACAGCTTTGGCGAAGAAGGATGCCGCCACTGGTGTGATTGTTGCTTGGTCTCAGGTGTAAAGTGGTATGCCCAGGTTTCGTCACCCATGACAATTGAGTCCACAAAGTTGTCCTGTTTGGGTGCAAGATGGTGAAGAAATGCGTGGGAAGCATCAACTCATTGCTGCATGTGGTCCTCAGTCAGTGTGCGTGGCACCCATCTTGCACACACCTTCCGGTAGTTCAATGTTTCCATTAAAATTCTGAGAGTGGTGCTTCGGAAATCCTCAGGAGCCAAAATGCAGAGATCATCCAGGGTGATCTGCCGATCTTCACGCATGCTTTGCTCAACCTTCAACACTATCTCCTCAGAAATTGATGGTCTCCCACTCCTTTGTTTGTCACGAATTTCGGTCCGACCAGCTGAAAACTCTCTACACAACTTACAAACATTTTTGACATCCATGCATGACTCACCATACACTTCCATCAATTGGCGATGTATTTCACTCAGCACAGTGTCCTTTGCATTCAAAAACTGAATAACTGCACGCGATTCGCACTTGGCAGTAACATCCAATGGGAGCTCCAGTCTCAACGGCTGCCAAGCCAAGAATGAGCACCTCAGCGTGGCGTGCGCATGTTTACACACAGCTCGTGAAGCACTCTTCATAAGAATGTGACCAACTGCCACACAAACAGAGTTCTGTACTTATAAAAAAATAGGAGCCCTTACTTTTGGGATTACCCTTGTATTTGTCTCCCTGAATAGGAATCATGAATTGTGCAAGCATAAGGGTTGCAACTACATGACATACGGAAGTCTTGATTGTTATAACTTCAAGTTGAACAAATATATTTCAAGGAAGACGCAATACATGAAAGCCACAGATCAAATAACAGAGTAAGATGTGTGTACACTTTAACAGTCAAGTCATAACTGAGTCCAAGTCTAGCGGCCGCTGGCTGGCTGGCTGCTTAGGTGGCACTGCTGCTGCATGGCATGTAGAGGACACAGGTAACTGCGCGGTGGCGCTTTGAAAGATCGGCGAGTCACAACACTTTTCCCCCCTTTGAATTTTTTGCACAGGTCTTGATGGAGATGTCCTGTAGATTGCTAACATCAATAGGTGTTGTTTGACTGGCCGTAAAGTCTCGAGGAGGAGGCTTCCCGTAGAGACGGAAGTGTCCCTGATGATAACGGGTCGAGTTGACAGGAGACATGGGGGTCGAATCTGCTGGGGCCCCGTGCATCAATCTGCCCATTGCGGTGAGTCCGGTTGTTATAACAGGAGACATGAGTGATGTGTCCGCATCTGTAGGAGAAGGAGGCGGGTAGAGTTGCTCCGACAGATGAAGGACATCTGGTTCCTGCATGGGCACTTCTCCTGGTGATGTCAGTTCTTGTGCTGGCACCGATATGATGGTGAGAGGACTGCACTGTGAGTAATGAGAGATTCCAGTATCCTGAGTGTCAGGTAGAGCCGAAGGTGGTGTAGCGGCATCCGGAACAGGCGTTGCTGGCACACGAGGCCGAAGCTGATCTGAATGACACATTACAACACCCGTGTCCATCTGGATTTCATACAGGTGTTGGCCACGGTGTCGTAAGATATGGCCAGTACTCCATTTGGGCTGCCTGCCATATCCCCGTACCCATACAAGGTTGTCGGTGGTGAACCAGCCAAGCGAAGGCACCCACGCCATGAGGTGGAAGGCTGCAGAAGATTAAGTAGTGTGGAGGGGCTGTCGGCCATGTAAGAGCTCAGCCGGGCTGTGGTCACCCATGGGGGTGAAATGGTAAGAAGCCAGAAATTGTAGAAGCGCATCATCAGCAGAAGGAGTCGTTCAGCCTTACAATTTGACTGGGGATGGAATGGAGGGGCCGTGACACGCATGACGCCATGATGGGCACAAAAATCTGCAAAAGCAGAAGAGGCAAATTGTGGACCATTATCAGTAACAAGAGTAGAGGGAAGGTCTTCCAAAGAGAAAATTGGTGGTTGCCGCAGTGGTAGGCGACGTGCAACGGACAATGAAAGGAAAGTTAGAGTAGGCGTCAATATCGAGAAGCCAATAAGTACCTAAAAAAGGTCCTGCGAAGTCAGCATGAATACGCTCCCAGGGCTTCTCAGGTGAAGGCCATGGTGACAAAGATGACTTCAGGGTGGCGGCCTATGACGCACAAGGGCCACAGGCAGTGACCATGTGTGCAATTTCAGAGTCGATGCTGGGCCAGTACACATGACAGCGCACCAGAGATTTTATGCAAGAGACACCCCAGTGCCCTTGGTGAAGGAGGTGCAAGACCAAATCATGCAAAGATGCAGGTACCACAATACACAGTGAAGCATTTTCGGTAGAAAGGAGGATAACACCATCCCTAGCCGTGAGGAGGTAACGCAAAGCGTAGTAGTCCCGCAATGGATCAGAAGTCTTAGCGGATGGATGATCTGGCCAACCCTCCTGAATAAAGCATAAAACCCGGGAGAGGGTAGGGTCAGAACCCATAGCAGCTGCCAGCTGGTCCCCGTTCGAAACCCGCTGCTCGGCAACATCCAGGTGGCAACACAAAAGTTCATCCCTATCGAATGCCAGATCAGGACCCATGGGAAGGCGAGACAGTGCATCAGCATTCGCATGTTGAGCCGTCAGCCAGATATGAATCTCATAATTGAAACGAGACAAGTAAAGAGCCCAACGCTGGAGGCAGTGTGCAGCCTTGTCGGGAAGTGACGTTGGTAGATGAAACAAGGAAGCAAGTGGTTTGTGATCTGTAACAAGATGAAATTTGGATCCGTAGAGAAAAACACCAAACTTATGAAGAGCATAAATAATGGCCAAAGCTTCTTTTTCAATTTGAGAATACTTTTGTTGGGCATCCATGAGCATTTTGGAGGCATAAGCAATTGGTTGTTCAGAACCGTCAGAAAAATGGTGCGCAAGGGCTGCACCAACCCCGCATTGAGATGCATCCGTGGCATGAACAAGATGTTGGCCAGGTTGATAAGTAGCCAGGCAGGGGGCCTGTTTCAGCACAGTCTTCGATTTCTGGAAAGCCGCATCGCATGACGCGGAACAGTGAAAAAGCACATTTTTATGCAACAGGCGATGCAACAGCTGAACCACTGAAGCAGCAGTTCCTTAACAGATGTAGGGTGAGGAAGGGCATCGATCGCAGCTACAGTTTGCTGAAATGGACGAATACCATCCTGAGAGAGTTGAAACCCCAAGTACGTGATGGATGCATGAAAAAATTTTGATTTCTGAAGATTACATTTAAGACCGGCAGTCTGTAAGACATGAAAAAGTGTGCGGAGATTTTGAAGATGTTCGTAAGTGGTGGAGCCAGTGACAACAATGTCATCCTGGTAATTGATACACACAGGTACAGTGAGCAATAATTGTTCCAAGAATCGCTGAAAGAGAGCAGGGGTGCTGGCAACCCTAAATTGCAATCATTGGTATTGATAGAGGCCGAAAGGTGTGTTAAGGACCAGAAACTGCCGGGAAGCAGCGTCAAGAAGAAGTTGATGATAAGCTTCCGACAGGTCAAGTTTAGAAAAATACTGGCCTCCAGCAAGCTTAGTGAACTATTCTTCAGGTCAACGCATATGGTAAGTGTCGATAAGGCATCGAGCATTTACAGTGGCTCTGAAATCACCGCAGAGATGAATATCACCATTTGGCTTAGCAATGACAGGAGAGGACCACTCACTGGAAGTGACAGGAAGCAAGACCCCTGAAGCAGTGAGACGATCCAGCTCCCATTTGACCTGATCACGAAGGGCCACAGGAATGGGCCGAGCCTGAAAAAACTTAGGCTGAGCAGTGGGTTGTACAACAACAACAACAATCACGTTTTTTGGTTCTCCATAGATGACTCTGTCATCTATGGATTCCTTGTCGACGACATTTTTGTCCCTTTTATCTCCTGGGTTAGGCCGTGCAAAAGTGAAAGGCATCGAAACCAAAAAGATTCTCGTTGTTACCTCAGCATCAAATTGCCCCAAGAGACAAATCTTCTGTTTATTGTAAGTCCGTAATTGCCTAGTGACAGGTGACAGGATTGGAGAACCCAACTGAAGATACGTCTGAGAATTGATGATAGTAGCAGCAGAACCAGTATCCACCTGCATGCGAACATCTCGACCAAGTATTTGGACAGTGAGGAATAACTTTCCTGAAAGGGAAGAAGTACAATTGACAGACAACACAGAATCAGAATCAGCATCATGTTCATGAACATCATGTATGCGGTCGGATTTGCAAACAGATGACACATGACCCTTTTTTTTGCATTTGTGACACACGGCCCAACATTGTGGACAATCTTCTCGTGAATGTTTTGTATAACACCGTGGACATGAAGGAAGTTGCCGTGGGTTTTGCTGCAGTTTCTTAGAGGTTTGTTTACAGTTAGGCCGAGGCTGATCTTGGGAGCGTACTGCGGCCCCATCGGCTAGTGGGGACACGCCACACGCTTCGTCAACATCGCACAGAGGTTGTATTTCCCTGACGTCGCCCCATTCCTCTATTTGCGCTCCAGCGGTGCGAGAAATTTCAAAAGACTCAGCGATAGATGGGACTTCATCTAGAGTCAGATTTGCACTGAAGGGCACACTGCCTAACTTCTTTGTTGGGCGCCGATCGGATATAATAGCATCCCATACCATGAAATCAGCGTAGGATTCTTTGTGAACTTCAGTAACAAACTGACACTTTCTACTGAGGCCGTGAAGTTCAGCAGCCCAAGTGTGATAGGATTGATTCAGTTGTTTTTGACATCAATAAAAGGCAACAGAAGAGGCTACCACATGTGTTTGCTTTTGAAAATAGACGGACAGAAGGGTGCACATTTCAGCAAAGGACAAAGACACAGGATCTTTCAAAGGAGCCAATTTGGACAACAACCGACACATTTGAGGTGAAATCCATGAAAGGAACAGAGACTTGCATGTTTGTTTGTCCATGACATGAAATGCCAAGAAGTGCTGTTGAAGACGTTTTTCGTAATCAGACCAGTCTTCCGCCATCTCGTCGTAAGGAGGAAAAGGAGGTAGAGACAACGATGAGAGACGCCCCGCATTTGATGCCGCGATGAAATCACGAATCGCATTTGTGAGAAGCATTTGCTATTCTATGAGACCTTGCTCTACAGTAGCCATGGAAACATGTGGGTCAACGATGGAAAAGAAAACTCACTACCTCATCGCCAATTGTTATAACTTCAAGTTGAACAAATATATTTCAAGGAAGATGCAATACATGAAAGTCACAGATCAAGTAAACAGAGTAAGACATGTGTACACTTAAACAGTCAAATCATAACTGAGTCCAAGTCCAGCGGCCGCTGGCTGGCTGGCTGGCCGCTTAGGTGGCGATGCTGCTGCATGGCTGACAGACAGCACTGCATGTAGAGGATCGCGGAACTGGGCGGCGGCACTTTGAAAGATCAGCAAGTCACAACATTGATCAGTCCTGGAGGCTTGCTCAGATAGCCAAGGTGGTTAAAGTGACCACTCACAATAAGCAGGAAATCCCAATTCAAGGTCCAGTCTGGTACAAATTTTCATCTCATGCATTGCCTATTGACAGTCAGCCTTGTGTCTCCCTGTTAGGCATGATGTGTTATGTTATGGGAATGATTTTCTGGTAAAATATGATATACATAGTAATTTTAATTTTGATATGCCATTGAATCACTCATTTCATGTTTTACGTACCTGGAGATTCCACAGAAAGGTTTTGTGTGCAGCTGCACAAGATGTTTGTAATAGCCTTTATGAAGAACTGAAGATGGTAACTTTGTTTTGCCAAAACTTGTTATCTACAATAATGATTTTATAGCAATCTCAGCAAAGACATTATTCTTCTCCAAAGTAAATCTGAATATTACTTTGCCAGTAATTAAATGTATATCCTGAGATACATAAATCTTTGTCTTACTTAAATGATTTTCCTCACTTTCATATCAGCAAAAACCAGTATTTTTTCTTCTTTAATTTCTTATTGCTACTATTGCTTGATTGGGTAACCATTTTTGGGTAACTGTAGATCATAGGCACTTTTTATTATTTTTAGACTGGAAAAGAAATGCCCAGCTTTTGCAGCAGTCACAGGTATTATGAGATACTTCAGGATGGATGTGTGTATGTCAAGGTAACACTGTGCCAGTGAGCTATATTTTACTCATAGCAGCTCTGCCAGCTAATATGTACTATACAGTTTCAATAATTGCACTTTAAGTAAAGTTATCAACAATAAATGGAAGGAATAAAAGTACACTAAGAATTCGTAGGTGCTGAGCGGTCACTAAAAAATTACAAACCATCTGGACAACAACCTTCTTCAAAGCTAGCTACTACAGCACACACATACACATAATTTATTGGTTACAGCCTTGACAGGGTCGTATGTTATGTTGGAAAGAACTTAAGGAGTGGAGAAATGTGGGAGGGAGGGTGGGAAAGGTGTAGGGGAGGATGACTGATGACTGGGAAAGGGGAGGCAGAAAGGAGATGAGATAGAAATATAGTGTTAGCCAGCCCAATGTGGCACAGGTAGATGAAGCTGCATGTGGCACATGATGAAGCGAAGGAGTGGATTAAGAAGGGGAGATAGAACAAAGGAAGAAGGTGACTCAAGAGAGGAGAGTGTGGTTTAGAGTGAGTCAAGTGGAAGGTATGGAGACAGGTAGGTAGGTCAGTGTTGGATGGGGGTTAATGGAGAAAGAGGTTAGGAGGATTCTGGGATGAAAGGATATCCTGTAAAGACAATTCCCAACTATGTATTTCAGAGAAGCTAGCATCGGAACGAAGGATCCAGATAGCATCAGTTGTAAATCAGCTGTTGAAGTTAAGTACAGTGTGTCTCAAAAGTAACAACTTATTTTCATGAAACATATATTTAATATAGCAAATATATACCTATACATCAAGTGCACATATGAGGCGTTATAAATCACTAAAGGTCAACATTAGCACCCTGCAAGTCAACAAAAAGAGACCATCTTAACACTGAAGCATGAAAAAGTTCTGTGGTTGATTAGATGTGATACTGTTAACGGCCTCCACAATCCGATCATGCAGCTGACACAGGCTTCTAGTTTTAAGCATGTACACAAGGGACTTGACATAACACCACACAAAGAAGTGTAAGGAGTGAGATCAAGTGACCTCATAACCATCAGATCTGGCGAACCTCTGTCGATCCATCACCCAGAGAACACAGGATAGGTAATCACAAACACTGTGAGGGCAAAGTAGGGAGGAGCCTCAGCTTGCTGGTACACAATGGCTGTCAGAATTCCATAAGACTCCAACTGCAGTTCCAGGTAAAACTCAAGCATGCCAAGGTAACTGTCACCTGTTATTGTTTGCTCTGCAAAAAGAATAGTCTATAAATCTTAGTCTTTGTCATTCCTTATCATATGTTCACTGTTGGGGTGCTTCTCTCCCATTCTTGCATCTCATGAGGATTTTTGTCTACCCATATCTGGAAGTACTGATGGTTCACAAAACTATGTGTACGAAATGTGGCCTCACCTGAGGAGAGGAGATTATCTAACTGGTTTTAATTTTTCAAGACCTCTAAAACATCAGCATGCATCTCAGTACACGTGGCATAATCTGCCTCCTCCAGGTGATGGATTACCTGTATTCAACAGGCTGTTCTCTTCGGCACAAAATTATGAATACACTAGACAGTGTATTAGATGAGAGTAGATTAGATTCAGTTTTAGTTCCATAGACCGAAAAAATGAAATGATTCTCGTGGGTGTGGAACATCTCAGAAAGTATAACATAAAAACGTAAAACATTTGAACATAATACTTACTATCCTAATCATTTGTCAGGAGACAGTTGAAATAGGTTAATACAATGCAGTAAACTGGAACAGCTAATATTTACAGAATTAACATGCTGTCAGAATGAAACACTGTAATACACTATTAAAAAATTTATCATGCACAAAATACCTATCTTGACTGTTGTGACAAAGTGTTGTCAAAACTGAAATCTAACAGATATTTTTACTTAAGCTGGCTTCACAGTCTCTGTTAAGATATTCATCTATGGAGTAGAAGGAGTTGCCTATAAAAAGTCTTTCAAACTCTGTTTAAACTATGCTTTATCTGAAACCAAGTTTTTAATGGTTGCTGGTAATTTATTGAAAATGTATGTTTGAATATTCAACCCCTTTTTCAGACAAGGTAAGTGATTTTAGGCCTTTAAGTAGATTGTTCTTATTCCTAGTATTGATACTATGTATTGAGCTATTTATTGGAAATAGAGATTTATTACTTCCAACAAATTTCATTATGGAATAAATATACTGAAAAGCGGGGGTTAGAATACAGAGTTCCTTGAACAGGCTTCTACAAGATGTTCTTCAATTTACACCAAAAATATTCTTATCACACACTTTTGCACACTAAAAACTTTTGCTCGGTTTGACGAGTTGCTCCAGAATACAATCCCACATGACATAATAGAATGAAAGTAAGCAAAGTACGAAATTTTTTTTTATATTTGTATCTCCTACATCTGACATCATTCTCACAGCAAATACAGACTTGTTTAGGCACTTAAGCATTTCTGTGGTATGCCCTTCCCAGCTGAATTTATTACCGAATTGTAATCCCAGAAATTTAACACTGTCAATCTTTTCAATCTGCATGTCTTCATATGGTATACTCATGCTGGAAGGAAATCTCTTACCGGTTCTGAACTGCATATAGTGGGTCTTCTCAAAGTTTAATGACAGAGAATTTGCTTTAAACCACTTATTAATGTCAGTGAAAATTTGATTAGCAGCTATTTCTAAATCTGTACTTGATTTGCTACTTATTGCAATGTTTGTATCATCTGCAAACACAACAAACTTAGCATCTGGCAATGTAACAGATGAGAGGTCATTAATGTACACAAGAAAAATCAATCGGCTCAAGATGGAACCTTGAGGAACACCACATGTAATTAATTCCCAGTCAGATGAAGACTGACTGCTTTCTGCACAGATATTTTGCAACGACACCCTTTGTTTCCCCTTAGATAGATAAGACTCAAACCATTTCGTAGCATTGCCAGTGACACCCTAATATTCTAATTTACTTACGAGAATGCTGTGGTTCACACAGTCAAAGGCTTTTGACAGGTCACAGAAAATGCCAGTAGCCTCTAATTTATTATCTAATGAATTAAGTACATTATCACTGTAAGGGTAAATAGCTTTCTCTATACCAGAACCCTTAAGGACTCCAAACTGTGACGTGGACTGATGTGTCGACAGAAGTGCCGACACAGTGTGTCTTGAGGAGACCGAAATGCACGCTATAAGCTCACGCAGGATGGCGTGAGGTCTGAAACAGGATACGTAATGAATGCTATAAAGAAAAGTACGTAGCTTCTGGAATACTTAACTTTAATCCATCATTTGTATACAGCGTTCTTGATGATACAAGTGAGACTCTCTCTAGAAATGGTTAATGGCGCCTTGCTAGGTCGTAGCCATTAACTTAGCTGAAGGCTATTCTAACTATCTCTCGGCAAATGAGAGAAAGGCTTCGTCAGTGTAGTCGCTAACAAAGTCGTCCGTACAACTGGGGGGGAGTGCTAGTAAGTCTCTCGAGACCTGCCGTGTGGTGGCGCTCGGTCTGCGATCACTGACAGTGGCGACACGCGGGTCCGACATGTACTAATGGACCGCGGCCGATTTAAAGCTACCACCTAGCAAGTGTGGTGTCTGGCGGTGACACCACATGGACAATATATTATTTGCAGTCAGATGCTTAATGAGACACTTGAACACAACCTTTTCAAATATTTTTGAGAAATCCGGCAAATGTGAAATTGGCCGACAGTTTGAAGGTATCTATTTATCCCCCTTCTTGTAAAGAGGCTTAACTTCAGCATATTTTAGACAGTCTGGAAATGTTCCACTGATAAAAGACTGATTACACAAATAACTTAAGATAGAACTCAACTCACATGAGCACTCTTTGATTAACTTTGTTGATATGTTATCATACCCACTGGACTACTTAGATTTTATCCATTTTACTGAAGTTATTTTTAAAGACTGGTCTCAGATACTCCATGGCGCTGTTCACCGAACCTGATAACCCCAAGCTCTCAGTAACAGAAATGAAGTACTTGTTTAAGAGGTTTGCAACACTACATGTACTTGTTACCAAAGTCTCACTTATTTTTAGAGCTATCTGTTCCTCTTCCTTTTTGGTCCCACCTGTTTCTGTCTTGACAATATCTCATACAGTTTTTATTTTGTAACCTGATGTAATTATCTTTTTCTCATAATAAAGCTGCTTTGATTTCTGGATTACTTGCTTCAATATTTTGCAGTATTCTTTGTAATACATAACTGTTCTAACATCAGAGCTGTTCCCAAATAGTACATACAGTCTCCTTTTCCTCCTGCATGATATCTTTATTCATTGTGTAATCCACAGTTTATTTTTTGACTTCTGTGTGACTTGAGTTACCTTTAGGGGAAAACAATTTTCAAAATAGGAGGCAACTTTATTAATTAATACTTTGTATTTTCCATTTGGGTCAGATGTATTGTAAACATCTATCCAGTTCATGTCTTTGAGCAATTTCCTGAATTTCTCAATTTTTGACTTATTTATTATCCTCCAGTACTCAGATTAAATAGATTTTTTATCCTGACAAGTTTCAACATTTAACACAAAATGCTGCATGTCATGATCAGATAGCCCATTTACTATTGGTTTTGTGATATGATTTTTTTCCCTATATTTGCCTACAAAGATATTATCAATAGCAGTCTCAGAGCATTTACATATCCCAGTAGCAAAGTTCACAGTAGGAACTAAATTGAATGATAGTGTTACTGACTGCAATAATTGTTCACTCACAGAGCTTTTCAATAAATCCATATTAAAATCCCCAGCAACCACTATTTCCTTGTTTTTTACTGTGAGATGGGACAGCGAAGCTTCCAGATTTTTTATGAAGAGGTTAAAATTTTCTGAATGTGGTCTGTATGTACCTACTATTACACAGGACATATTATAAAATACTACTTCTGTTGCGCAACCTTCTAAGTGCTGCTCTGAGCAAAATTTATTAATATCAGTATTATTGAGATCAAAACAGTTTCTGACAAATATGGCAACTCCTCCTTTCTCCATATTTTCTCTACAGAAATAAGAAGCTAACTTGAATCCTGGAACATTTAACATATCTATACCAGTGGTCACATGATGTTCAGAGAGGCAGATTTTATCAACTGGTTTGCTCAACTTTAATTCTTCAACACAAATAAGCAACTCATTAAGCTTACCACTTAGTCTTCAGATATACTGATGCAATAGTGATAACTTATTTTGTGCATTGGCTGAATTACAGCTGGATGAACCTAATTTTCCTGCCAATTTTCGAGTACCCCTAGTTTCAATCAGAGCTGTCTGCATGAATTGTGTACATTAAAATTTGCTTTCTGGCTGCCTGTTTTATCAATGTGAATGTCATTTTCAACCTGTCTCTGAACATCTTTTGTTTCTGCCCTCCCTACCCTAAAAAACTGTTGATCTGTCACTTGTAACCATCATGGAATGTCCATGTGTAACTATCATGGAATGTTCAACTCAGGACTCACTTGACAAACAGAAGCAGCTAAGCTCCTTTCAGTGGCCTCCTCTATGCACCAGAGTGTGTTATATATTGATGGTCATCCAGGACGTTCCTCATTAAATACACTTCTTCTTCATCTGAATTTTTTGACAGGAAGCCTGGTGTTGGTCCTTGTTGGTGGCTCTTTTCTATATCATTGATGCTTACAATGTCTGAAGTACATAATATTGTGAAGATACAGAAACTGCATGCATGTCTGAAGGAACAGACACTGTCACTGACAATTATAGCTATGGTAAAAATTACAAAATAGATTCGCCTTCTGAGACTATGCACTGATGTCAGCTGTTACACATGGAAATTTATGTCAGACCAAAACTCAAACCTGGATGTCCCACTCATCATGAGCAAACACCTTGAACACGAGCAGTCATGTTGAACACTTTGGCTGTCCAAGAAAGCCTCCATGACCAGTCCAAACTTCCACATGTCACATAGTCACAACCATTATGCTTACACAATTTGTCATTCCTACGCGGGGAGACCAGTATTATATATCATCACTTTAGCCCATTGAGGCATGGATACATCATTGATGGTTACAATGTCTGTGTTTATACAGTGTCTGTATCTTCACAATACAATGTCCTTCAGGCATGTTGTATATAATATCTGTTTCCCTGGGCCCGAATTATGAATTGTGCAAGCATATACATTATAACTGTGTGACATCTAGAGACATGTATCAGTTCTGGAGGTATGTTCAGATAACCAAAGTGGCTTAGGTGACCACTCACAATTAGCAGGATATCCAGGTTTGAGTCCCAGTCTGACACAGATTTTCATGTGTTGCAAGCAGCTGATGTCAATGCATAATTGCAGAATGTGATTCTGTTTCAATATCTTTTCTATATTTTTGATTGTACAGCTCATGCACTTCCTCCACTGTTTGAATACTAAGTCCCCAGGACATGACTATTATTCTTTCTCCTAAAGAGAGGATATCAAAGATCTCTGAAAGAAGAATTGATTGCATTACATTTTCATAGGGATGAAATGTTACTGTTGTAACACTCTTTATGTTGTGCCCAGCAGGTGCACTATCACTAGCAGGTTAGTTACATTCTTGGGCATGTTCTTTAAAGTGGACAGCTGGTTACCAGTCCCATGCACATAAAAGGTAGAGCTGTTATATGACATGACTGCCTCGGATAGTGCAGGATATGCCCGTGACAGGACCAAAACAGTATATGCTGAGTAGTTGTATAGGGCAGGTCTTGCACGTGGGTCTTCCACAGGGATAAGTCCCATGGAGAAGGGTGACATGATGTGAAAAACAAACTTCTGCCAACCTCTTGCCAGATGGGTAATATCTTTGTTGATCTCCAAGTGGCAGAAATCACTATTGAGCACACTGTATTTGACTTGACTTCTGTACCCAAGACTGTATTGAGGAGGTGGCAAGACAGGCCCTCAATGAAGGTGCAGGCACAGAGAGGGCACAAAAAACAGCAAGAAAGAAGTATTATTTCAAAACTAACCAAAAGAGCTATGGGAGGTCCTATCTTTTGCATATTAGATGAAGACTTCTCCTTGGTCTGTGACTTTCAAGACAGAAGTGTCATTTCTAACATGTCAGTTTGTGCAAGCAGAATCATAAACAAAAGTCTAGGAGGGTTATTTGTAATGTGTGGTCTGATCAGTTGCAAAATGGAAACCACAGTGAAAATCTAACACAGCATTGCAGAGATTTGTTGGGCAGTGTCTAATGTATGTATGTCAATCACACCACATCACTCTTTTTCAGTTCTGAATGCACAGTGAGCTCATAAAGATGCCTAGAAAATAGTGTCCCCCACCAAATGTGGGTGCCTGCTGAAAGATTCATTGAAGAAAATGTACTTTCACAAATGTATGTTGACTTGAAAAAAGATTTTATTATAAAAGCAAAATCAGTTAGTTTTTATACTAATCTCATGGCATGATTTCAGAAATTGCTGCATCTCTTTACGTTCTGCATAGAATGAATAGATCATTTTGTAAATTGCAGACTTCTCCATAAAGATCACTTCTAGCACTTCCAAGATTAATTTTCATCAGACTGTTTAAGAAAACAATATCTGATTCTAGAGATTTAAAATCTTGAAAACAGCTCTAAAGTTCACTGGAGACTTCATCAATAATGGAAGTATATGTTGAGAATTTTACTTCCGTATATTCTTGTTCAGTTCACAGCAACCTGAAAAATGATATAAATATTTCTTGTTTAAGTTTACACGGTAATCAGTTAATATCACTAAACACATTAGAAATAGTGCATTCCTTTTCCTTGCAAAAGCAAATCCTGATCACTTAAATGATTGATAAAATCTGTTAGAAATGCTAGTTCTGAAAACAAAGTAAATCTTTCCACCTATTTTCAAATTCTGTAATATCTGATTTTATTTCTTCATTTGAAACACTGAAAGTTCTTTTATGAATGGGAAAAAAGACCTAAGTATTCTCCTGCACTCAACCAATGAGTTTTGGAATAAAGGACTATATCTTTGTATTCCATGTCAAACAATTGTTTAAATTTTTGATGAGGCAGTGATCAATTTTCTCCTCTTGTTCTATTCACAATTTCTTTCATTGCAAACAGCATTCTACATCTACATCTACATTTATACTCCGCAAGCCACCCAACGGTGTGTGGCGGAGGGCACTTTACATGCCACTGTCATTACCTCCCTTTCCTGTTCCAGTCGCGTATGGTTCGCGGGAAGAACTACTGTCTGAAAGCCTCCGTGCGCGCTCTAATCTCTCTAATTTTACATTCGTGATCTCCTCGGGAGGTATAAGTAGGGGGAAGCAATATATTCGATACCTCATCCAGAAACGCACCCTCTCGAAACCTGGCGAGCAAGCTACACCGCCCTTGCAGAGTCTGCCACTTGAGTTTATTAAATATCTCCGTAACGCTATCACGGTTACCAAATAACCCTGTGACAAAACGCGCCGCTCTTCTTTGGATCTTCTCTATCTCCTTCGTCAAACCGATCTGGTACAGATCCCACACTGATGAGCAATACTCAAGTATAGGTCGAACGAGTGTTTTGTAAGCCACCTCCTTTGTTGATGGACTACATTTTCTAAGCACTCTCCCAATGAATCTCAACCTGGTACCCGCCTTACCAACAATTAATTTTATATGATCATTCCACTTCAAATCGTTCCGCACGCATACTCCCAGATATTTTACAGAAGTAACTGCTACCAGTGTTTGTTCCGCTATCATATAATCGTACAATAAAGGATCCTTCTTTCTATGTATTCGCAATACTGTTTCTTTTCCCACATAGTGTTTGCTGATATACACAACTGTTTTAAAATGCTAGGTAATGCCATTTCTATTCCACATTCTTTCATGACCATGCAACTGCTAAAGCATTTTTGAGCTTTTGTTAATTTCAACCATACCACACACTTTGCAGTTAAACTCTTTTCTGTAACATTTGACCGTTCAGGCAACTCTTATATCTGTTTCTGTTACTTATCCACTGAAGTGCATCATTTGTGTTGAGATTAATGTATGTATGTTGCTTCAAGGACTGAAGAGAAATATCAAGCCAGATTACTGCCTTTGTTTTTCACATATTAAATGTTGGATTTCTGATTGGATTGTGAACAAAGGAGTACTTAATCTCCCACTTCTCATTGAAATCACAATTTTCCATACTCTTTCATTTCACCCTTCTTGAGAACTGTAATAGACTAATAGCCACAGTCATAACCGCAATCAAAACCAGAATAATAGCCACAGCAATAACTAAAATCAGAACCTGAATGATAGTATAATATTAATGAGGGTAAATCTGAACAAAATACTGAGAGCAAGTGGAGTAACAAAACAGCAACACTACTATGAAGTCGGGCAGCCAGTGAACTTGTGAGAGCCTGTGCTTTGAGGAATTAGTGAAAGTGAGGCTGCCCAGTCAACTGCTCATAAACAGGGAAATGTGATGGCACTGCGGGTGCGTGTGTGGAGTCGGAAGGTGAAGTAAATGCTGGGGGAAGGGGGGCGGGTATATGGCTCGTGAGGTATGCTTTGCAAGACTTGTTCTAACTCATCCCAGTAGTGTTCCACTGGGTCCAGGTTGGAGCTTTGGGCAGGTTGACAAAACATTGCCTCAAGGATGTTGTTTTACAACATAGTACACTGTCATGCTGATACAATCATCATCACTCTAACCAAAACTAAAATATATAAATATTTTTCTATTATAGCTGATGAGACTACAGATGTTTCTACTAGTGTGCAAGAACCCATACATATTCACCACCTAGATGTGGATACAATTTCCTCAATATTGTCCAGACTGTCAATCTTACTGTTGAAGACATAGCTCACAATATACTACAAGAATCCTAATACCTGAACGTGCTGGGGAGGAGTATACAATCAAGGGGCCAATATGAATGATAAAATAAAAGGTGTCCAGGTGCAACTACCCAGTATTCAACTCACAGTATTTTATACTAATTGTGCAAGCCAGCCACTTAGCTTACCCATCAGTATTGCCTACACTGTATCTAGCAATAGAAGTGCTGTGGGAGTTCTCTCATCTGTGGCAATCTTACATGACTCAGTTAGGAGAATGCATCTCTTCAAAGAGGAAGGTCAAACTTAACTGCCCATGGAAAAATAAAATTTACTAAAAAAAAAGTGTGAGACAAGATGGCTGGAAAGACATGAGGTCATTCCATTATTTTTATGTCTTTCCATGTCTCCCTCAAATTTTGCAAAAAAATGGCTGATGAAGGAGATGAATGTGCTACACATACATTTTTGCTACTCCAATCTACACTCCTGGAAATTGAAATAAGAACACCGTGAATTCATTGTCCCAGGAAGGGGAAACTTTATTGACACATTCCTGGGGTCAGATACATCACATGATCACACTGACAGAACCACAGGCACATAGACACAGGCAACAGAGCATGCACAATGTCGGCACTAGTACAGTGTATATCCACCTTTCGCAGCAATGCAGGCTGCTATTCTCCCATGGAGACGATCGTAGAGATGCTGGATGTAGTCCTGTGGAACGGCTTGCCATGCCATTTCCACCTGGCGCCTCAGTTGGACCAGCGTTCGTGCTGGACGTGCAGACCGCGTGAGACGACGCTTCATCCAGTCCCAAACATGCTCAATGGGGGACAGATCCGGAGATCTTGCTGGCCAGGGTAGTTGACTTACACCTTCTAGAGCACGTTGGGTGGCACGGGATACATGCGGACGTGCATTGCCCTGTTGGAACAGCAAGTTCCCTTGCCGGTCTAGGAATGGTAGAACGATGGGTTCGATGACGGTTTGGATGTACCGTGCACTATTCAGTGTCCCCTCGACGATCACCAGTGGTGTACGGCCAGTGTAGGAGATCGCTCCCCACACCATGATGCCGGGTGTTGGCCCTGTGTGCCTCGGTCGTATGCAGTCCTGATTGTGGCGCTCACCTGCACGGCGCCAAACACGCATACGACCATCATTGGCACCAAGGCAGAAGCGACTCTCATCGCTGAAGACGACACGTCTCCATTCGTCCCTCCATTCACGCCTGTCGCGACACCACTGGAGGCGGGCTGCACAATGTTGGGGCGTGAGCGGAAGACGGCCTAACGGTGTGCGGGACCGTAGCCCAGCTTCATGGAGACGGTTGCGAATGGTCCTCGCCGATACCCCAGGAGCAACAGTGTCCCTAATTTGCTGGGAAGTGGCGGTGCGGTCCCCTACGGCACTGCGTAGGATCCTACGGTCTTGGCGTGCATCCGTGTGTCGCTGCGGTCCGGTCCCAGGTCGACGGGCACGTGCACCTTCCGCCGATCACTGGCGACAACATCGATGTACTGTGGAGACCTCACGCCCCACGTGTTGAGCAATTCGGCGGTACGTCCACCCGGCCTCCCGCATGCCCACTATACGCCCTCGCTCAAAGTCCGTCAACTGCACATACGGTTCACGTCCACGCTGTCGCGGCATGCTACCAGTGTTAAAGACTGCGATGGAGCTCCGTATGCCACGGCAAACTGGCTGACACTGACGGCGGCAGTGCACAAATGCTGCGCAGCTAGCGCCATTCGACGGCCAACACCGCGGTTCCTGGTGTGTCCGCTGTGCCGTGCGTGTGATCATTGCTTGTACAGCCCTCTCGCAGTGTCCGGAGCAAGTATGGTGGGTCTGACACACCGGTGTCAATGTGTTCTTTTTTCCATTTCCAGGAGTGTATAAGCTTGTCAGGATTCAATCTGAGCTTTGAGATCCTCACATTTAAAAGAGGTTCAAAAGATGATATGGGAAATTATCACACCATTTGTATACTGCCTGTAGTATCAAAAATATTTGAAAAAATTGCTGCTTTACAGATACAAAGCTTTATCACACAGAATTATATAATTTTACATACCCAATGCGGCTTCCAAAAAGGTACAAAATTACTTCATCATTAGATAGGAAAGCTAAGGTTGCAGGAATATTCTGTGATCTTACAAAAGCATTTGACTCTGTAAACCATGCCTGATGCTTTTCAAACTCTACAGGTATGGAATAAGAGATACTGCTTTGAAATGGTTTGAATCATATCTCATGGAGAGAAAACAAAGAATAGTAATCACGTCAAATGGAGCAGATTACTTCTCAGAGTGGAGAAGTGCGTCACAAGGTGTTCCTCAAGGCTCAATCCTTGGACCTATTTTATTCTCGTTCTATGTAAATGACTTGCCTCTCATTATAAATACTCATTTATAACCTTGTTTGCAGATGATACTTCTGCCCTAATTGAAAATTCTGACAATATACCACAGACTGTCATGAATACGTGAAATAACTTGGAAACATGGTTCAGTCTAAATGGCTTAAGGCTAAACATTTCAAAAACCCACATGATGAGTTTTAAAAACAAACAGTCAAAAACTGAAGAAATCTGTATCATTCACAACAATAAAAAAAATGGAAGAACTTGACTCAGTCAGATTCCTGGGAATAAACTTAGACAGAACTTTGAGTTGGAATTCTTGTATAGAATATCTAACAAATAAATTAAACAGCCTTGCATTTGCTATGGAAATTTTAGCCTGTGCCACTCATATGGACACCAGGAAAATAACATACTATAGCTACTTTAAATCTGGTATTAGATATGGCATAATCTTTTGGGATAACTTGGGAAATGTTACACATTGCTTAAAATTGTGTGCTCAGATTCCTCAGCATATAGCCATGAAAATTCACAACACAACAAAAGGGTGTGAGATAGTGAATATGATAATAAATATTTTAAAAAGCAAGTTACATGATTTTCTAACTGACGATGCTACTACTGTGTTAAAGATTTCATGAAGGACAAAGTGATACTTTGAGCTGGGTCCCTAAAATGAAATAAAAATTTATGATAGTTATAGTACATGTAAATACTGTAAGTTTGACAAATTTTAAAAAAATAAATTTTTCACAAAGTATTATTGTAGATAACAAAATTTCAAATAAGCTAATTGTGACCTTGACATGTGTCCTGTACATCAGACATATGTTCTGAAATTGTGTACATTATGGGATGAATAAAACAGATTTCACGTTGACATTCTAGGAATAATTCGTTCTTTATCTCGATCATAACAGGCCATCGAAATTGATATACTTTTGGTAATGAAGCTTGTCAACACAACCACAAAAAGCCGCTGAAAGCAGCATGAAATTAGCACAGATACATTTAAAATGCAAATGAGATTAGCACAGAAATCACAATCCACAGGCTATCAAACTGTCAAACCAACAGGCCCCATTTTCAGACACAGTTTGTAGATGAGAATTAGTATAGTATCTGTCATTTTTCATACATTTTCTTGGTTATTTTTGAATGAAATATCATTAAATTTTCCTAAAACTCAGCTACAGAGAACTGGACATCTACAAAAATTGTTGTGGCAGAACTTCAGTGATAAAGATGCAGAGCACATTTTGCAAAGTGTTGAAGCATGAAAAAATGATAGTTATTGTTTCTTAGCAGTGAACAGAGAGCTACAAATTTGGCAACAGATGGGCATAAATACACCAAATTCTCTGCTAGAGGCCTATAAAAGAGCTACAACATTGCCAAATATTAGGATCTTGTGTAAGTTTTTGTGCACATTTTCTGTAATGACCAGCATTGTGGAGAGAGCTTTCTCAATCTTGCATCATCTGAAGACATATCTTCACACCAGGATGACAGAAGATTGTTTAAATGGACTGGCATTTACGTACATCCATCAACATATTGTATCAATGATGAATGTGGACAAATTGTTGGATATCTTCTGTAGGAAACACAAGAGGGAATTTTCATTGGGTCATATTTGATAATCCGTACATATTATAAGAATGTGTGTGTGTGTGTGTGTGTGTGTGTGTGTGTGTGTGTGTGTTCCACATTTCCTTCTAAATTGATGGGCCAATTTTAACCAAATTTGGTACACTTATCTCGGGCAACAGACACTGTAGGGGTAAGAAACACCTACTTGTCATAGTTCAGGAGATTATGACATCATAAACAATGAGATGCATTAAAAACTGCAGGAACTGTGCATGACATTTAAATTTATTAGTCCTTTTCTACCAACTCTATTCGCAACACATTTTGCAGACAGTATTCACATATGCAGCTGAATGTACAAACAAAATTACATTTTTATGTGACTTATAAATCAGGAGGTACAGGTATGAGGTCAAGAATACTGACATGCCTGAAAAACTGCCACATCATGCATAACATATAAATTTTTAATTTCTTTGCTATTAACTCTGTTCACAATATAGTTCACTGACAGTATCAACGTATGGCACTGAATGTACCTACACAAATATATTATTGTATGTCACATACCTCAAGAGACATAATGTCAGAAACAGTGAGATATATGAAAAAATACCACATCATCCATGAAGTTTTAATCCTTTGAGGCACAGTGACTTCATTTGAGTTCCCTAACCTTTTTTTTTCAGTTAGGTGTCATAGTGGCTTCAGCTGAATCCGCCTGCTCTCAGCCCTACATAGTGCTGCCATTTGCAGGAATATTTGTAAATAGGACCAGAGTCTGTTTTGTTGTCATGAAAAAGTTTCGTATACTGTTGTTTACTTCAGTTGTGATAGCTGCTGTTCAATTTACTCAAACAAACATTTCTTGTGCATATATAAGGTATGCTCCTAGATATATATATGTTCAAAAATGTTGTAGATGTAATGTTTAATATGTTAAAACATGAAACAGAATATGTATTTAGCACAAAATGCTCAATAATATGGTGGCTTCTCATGGGGCCACTGTGCTTGACCATGCATGTCCACACCTAACCTATACTTTTTCCTCCCCAGAACACTGTGTCTGGGGAAACGCTGCTTGACAAAGAAATATAAGAAATTTTGGATGAAGTTGCATCTGGACCCAAATTAGAAACAGCTGAAAGTGATCTTGATGTCAATCCTGATCCTGTTCTGGATGTTATTACTGATGAAGTGACATCAAGAAGCCACCACTCTGAATCCTGAAGGACCTAATAATTTCCGAGATTGATAGTGATTATGATGATAGTTTCAGCAGTGATGACAATGAGTCTTCATCTTCTCTCATCACTAATAAGTGGAGTAAAATTTATTTTGATGGTATAAAATGACCTGACTTGAATGAGTATGTTGCTGTAAAGCGCAAATTATTTTCTGTGGTGATCTGATTGAAGATTTAGTGTTTTAAACTAACTTACATGTCACTCAAGAAGCCAAACCATTTAAATCCATAACCAAAGAAAAAGTTAGCTTTCTGGGAATAAATATTCTCATGGGCATGAAACAACCCCCACAGCTAGCTACTGTGACTACTGGTGTTACCATGAAGAGTTGAGTGACAATTATGTAAGTTCACTCATGAACCTCAATAGATTTGGATGGCTACTGTCACATATTCATTTCAAAGACAACAACATGATGCTAAGAAGGGATTCTCCAAATTATGATATGACAAGACAAGACCTGCACTTGACATATTGAGCAACCCCCTTCGAAAGAGAATTATTCCCCCACCAAAAATCAAGCAGCTGGTGAATGCAGGGTGAAATTCAAAGGTACAATTAGTTCTAAACAACACATGCCAAAGAAACCCATCAAAAGAGGAAATAAGGTATAGCTTTCAGCCAATAAAATAGGATTTGTTTGTACTTTCCAAGTGTATACTGGGAAAAAATATGGCTGAGGTTACATTAGAACAAAGTGTTGTATTTGATTTGTGCAAGTGTCTGGAAGAGAAACTAAAGTAAACTTCACTTGAATGGGCCATGAAGGCCAACAGTACCTACCAGCTGCTGTGTCATTATCAGCCCACAGGCATCACTGGATGCAGATATGGAGGGGCATGTGGTCAACACACTACTCTCCCAGCTGTAAGTCAGTTTAGAAGACAGGAGCCACTGCTTCTCAATCAAGTAGCTCCTCAGTTTGCCTCACAAGGACTGAGTGCACCCCGCTTGTCAACAGCGCTCAGCAGACTGGATGGTCACCCATCCAAGTGCTAGCCCAGCCCAGCAGTGCTTACCTTCGGTGATCTCGTGGGAACCAGTGTTACCGCTGCAGCAAGGTCATTGGCTCTGGATGGGAAAGGTTACCATATATTTTTTATAACTATTTTGCAAGTTTGCCATTAATAGAAAAGCTAACATAACATGGGATGCCTAGTTGTGGTACTGTCAAGTGTGATCACAAAGGTCTGCCACAACTGAAGCATGATAAAGAACTCAGTAGAGGGGTATCTGACTGGTCAGTAAGGATGATGGAATTGCCTGCATAAAATGGAAGGACATATCCACTGTAATGTTTTTATCTACTGTAAATTCTCCAGATGACGTATCTGTTGTAAACAGAAAGGAGGTTGAGGGTAACATAAAGCAAATTACTTGTTCTAACATTGCTAACACATATGTGTTGACAAAGCTGATGTGCTATGAACATTTTCTACAGCTGATAGAAAAGCAAAAAGGCCCTAACTAAGATTGTTTTGGTATGTTGTTGGTGCATCAGTTGTAAATTCATTTATTTTGTGCATTCACTGCAACACTGATAAGAGTTTATGACTCAAAGAATTTACAAGGAATTTTGTATCTGGTTTAGTAGGTACTGGAAACAAGACAGGTTCACAAGATCCATCATGTAGTAAATCACCCCCTAAGAGATTCAAACTACAGGTTCCCATGGAAAAGAGAAAGTCAGAAGAAAAATACATGCTGCAGCATGGGCCTCCAAAATGTTGAGCGTACTGCAGTCTGAAAAACACCCCTCACAGATCTAGATGAAGTAGCAAAAAAAGGGGCATAGGCTTGTGCTTGTCATCTGACAAGAACTGTTCCATTCCTTTCCATAATTATTTCTTTTGAGTCTATTCAGGGTGCATTGTGTGTTTTTTATGAAATGTGCATGTTATTAAGATTTGCTACAGCAGTTTCAAATACTTGTGTGCAAATGTATGGAAAAATTAATAAATTGTCATATTCATTTTCTTCTTGTGTATTTGATTTAATGTAATCATTTTCCACCTCAAATTCAGTGGTTTTATGTTTTGTGCTTCAAAGGGTTAATACCAGGTGGTTACAGTTAAACTTTCCTTATTTAACATGTTATAACATGGAAACTAATTACTGTACAAGGACTAAACTTGGTAGCATTAATGTCAAGGACATGGGGAAGAGAAATAATGCAGAATCAATTCCATTTAAACACTTTTAATGTGCTGCTATGGTACGTCATAGCACTACATACCAGTACCATTACTGCTACAAAAGAGGCTCAATATGCAACCCATCACTGTCCAGAAGAGACTGAAAGCATAGGATTGCATTCTGCACAGCAGAACAAAGCATGTCCATAGTTATGTTGGCTACCTCTCTAGATATGCTGCACTTCAGATCAGCACATGTGTGAATGTTCCCCTGATAAACCTTGTCCTTCAGGTAGCCCCACAAGCAGAAATCACAGAGAATGAGAAAAGGTGATTGTGCCAGTCAAGCATTTGGAAATGATCAGCTGGTAATTCGATCATTTCCAAATGTGTTTCAGAGAAGCAGGTGAACTTCATGATCAATGTGTGATGGGGCCCCATCTTGCATGGAAACTGTTGAGTTCAATGTATCTCTCTTCTGTAGGGTGGGTATGACATGCTGCCAAAGCATATTGCTGTAACATTGACCAGTCACAATGTGTGTCTTTGGTCCTTGAGTACCAGCCTGTTCAAAAAATAATTGGCCACTATGAACATAGCTGTGAAGTGACATCATATGGTGACACTTTCACCATACAGAGGAACTTCATGTCCAGTGACTGAAGGTGAAGATCCCCACACTTAGCAGTTCTGTGTGTTCACCTCACCCATCAGAGAAAAATGAGCTTTGTCTGTCCATAGGATGGTCCAGGGCCAGCCCTTGACAACTTCAATCCTTGCGAGAAAGTGGAGAGCAAATTCAATATGTCATCATGCATCCTGTGGTGCAAGCTGCTGTACAATATGGATCTTGCACAGTCACATTTGAGTATGGTTCAAAGCACCTTCTGTGCAGTGGACCATGAGTTGTTCAACTGTTGTGACACAGCACGTGCACTGCCTGATGATGGGGAACTGCACACACCATTGTCTGCTGTAGCAACAGCGACTGCATCAACCAAATATGGTGTGACTAGTCATTGACCTCTTCCCAAAGCGACACCCAGTTCTCCAGTTGATTCAAACTTCATCATCATGTTCTGCACAGCAGGTGGAGAAAGAGGACACTTCTGTAATCCTTTCAACTGGTGATATTCTTGAAGTGCAGCTGCTGCATTACTCTTGTTTTGATAATAGAGCTTCACTGGTAATGCTATGCTCCTGTCCAAGCTCATGTTGACACATCAACAAGTGCACGCAACTGGTCAGGTGTGTGAGACTATTAATCACGATGACTGATCATGGCACCTGGTGGCCATAGTTGGAACTGGGCAGCGGCACTGTGGCGCATGGAAATCATGCACCCCATACGCTGGACACTAATGCTACCACGTTTGGTACTCTTGGTGTTAAATAGGGAAAGTCTAATTATAACCACCTCATACATTAATCTTTCTCCTGATATACTCCTACGGTTGAGTCAACTTAAGGAATTCCCTGACACATCGCAGTGCTTCTGATAGTCTTCAACTGCGAAGTGCAAACACTTATAGATGAAAATGATAGTTATCTATAGAGCTATGTAAAGACATAAACATAGAGACATTTACAAAATCACATTGCAAACACATGAAACAGCTGTGCCCAGCACATGAAAACTGTCCAGGGTCATGTTTCTTTATTTGTATACCTTACTTATGCATTTGTACATTATGGATATTTCTTTGTATGACTGTTTCATAATCTCTAAGGTGTTTCCATGAATACACAGTTTTTCCTTTTTCCTAATAGAAAATTTGCAAAAGGATTATGTGGGCTATGCTTGGATTCCTAGCTAGCAATTGTAATAAAATTATGTGATAATGACTGTAATAAAATTATGTGTGTGTGTGTGTGTGTGTGTGTGTGTGTGTGTGTGTGTAGTGTTGCCCATTTAAAACTGTGGCAAGTTTGAATACTGTCATGATATTGCATAATTATTCTTTGCTGCAGTGTTTTTGGTATAACCAATCAGTTTACTTGTGAAGCTTACTGGTATAGCATGCCCTCTGTGGAGATAAGTCTGGGTGGGCAGCAAATTGCTGTAATTTCTCGTCTTTACCTCATGCTTCTTCCAACTCAGTTACAAGCACTTTGTCATACAGCATACTTTTCTATACAGCAGATCTACACTGGCAATTTGGTGTAGACTGCTGGGCTTAGGTCACACTTCACAATCTTACTCACGAACTTTCAGTGCCCACTCAGTCAACCAATTACTGGGCTCTTATAAATTCAAAACCCATAACAGTGCACCATGATCAGTGATCACAATAAAACACCTGCCACAAACACAGCACATGAAATAGTTTATACATAGTACCTGATTTAGCAGTTCCATCTTGGTGTTACTTAAGTTAATTTCCAGTGTGTTAAGCTGTTGGCATACATAATTGATTGTTCTTTCCCTTGCATTCCTCATTGATCTTGTCTCAGGATACAGCCCATAGTGTAACTGTTGCAGTCACACAGCAGAACAAATGAGTTTCCAAAATCATGATGAACCAACAAAAGCAGCTTTGTTATGCCATCTTTTATTTGCTGCATAGCCATGTTACCTTCAGGGGTTCAAGAAAAATGTACTCCCTCAAATGGTTCAAATGGCTCTAAGCACTGTGGGTCTTAACATATGAGGTCATCAGTCCCCTAGACTTAGAACTACTTAAACCTAACTAACCTAAGGACATCACACACATCCCTGCCCGAGGCAGGATTCGAACCTGCAACTGTAGCAGCAGCACAGTTCCGGACTGAAGCGCCTAGAACTGTTCAGCCACAGCGGCCAGCTGTACTCCCTCATTTAGTACTTTAGTTAATGACTTCTTGACAGTAACATACTCTTAGATGAAACAATTACAGTAGTTCATAATATCTACAAACAATTGCAGTTCTTTTAATTTCTTGGAGCAGGACAGTTATCAACTGCATTTGTAAGATATGTATCTGGCATAGCATCTGCAGAGCTTATGATGTGCCTAAGAAATTGTACTTGCAAATTTTTAAATTATGTATTTGTTTTGTTTCTTCCAGTCTTCATTCTTCAGACAAGAAACAAAACAAAACAAATGAAACAGTTTTGTTAAGGTAAATAAGAGACATGTTGGGTTTCAGCGAAGTTGAAAACCCCTGAAACGTAGCCTAAAAAGATCTCTAATGAATTCATATAGTACATATGACACCGCAAATACTGTCTTGGGTCTATACAGAGGCTATGGGTATCTAAGGATATCCATACCTCATACCCAAAGTGGTAAAATACTTGCAGTTCCCCAAGTGACAGTGCATTGTCTGTACATGGTACAGGGTATGTTTCTGGCATAATAACTTTTGTTCCTGTTCACTTATTGATGCAGATTTACAAGTAGACTGGCAATGGGCAAGTCTCGTAGACTAGAGGAAGGCTATATTATTTCCAAACCTTGCTGTTGCTTTTTACTTTCCTCTACTATTAACTGAAGATAAGGAATTTTAGATGACTTCTGGCATATCAGTCATGTGTCTCCTGACAGAAGTTCATGTCGTGCCAAGTCAGTGGCGAGTAAGCACTACCTTTCCTCAAAAAGACATTTGATTTCCTCTAATATCAGACAAAGGTACAGAATTCCATTTATGTTTTCAGCTAGGTATATTCCTCATTTTGTACAAACCTGAAGGTTGTCCAGATCATCATCTCTTGCGTGCAGATCAACCAAAAAGATAGTCCCTGTTAGCTCTTGGATATTGATTGTTCCTTCTTGACACTAAAGATGCAAGTGTTTTATTTGCAGATGACAGCATGCTGAAAACATCTGTGAGTATTGTGCTTATGGAATCATTTCACTTTATCTTATTACTAGCAGGTGTCAATAAAATAAGTTAATAATAACTAAAGGAAAAATGTGTACATGAATTTCCACTCTTCCCTGTTTGTAGAAGAATTTGGTATGATACCAGATCTTGATGATACATTACTGGAATCAATTACCAAAACAGAAGTCATAAGTATATGGCTACAAAACAATTTAAAATGGGAAAATCATGTGAGAGATCTTGAAACAAAGATTACAAAAGCTTGTTATGCACTTCATATGCTAAGCTGAAGTGCAAGCAGATCAACAGTGATTCAGACATATTATACATACTTTTATTTGTCAATTCAGTATGGGCTAATCTTCTGGGGAAACTCAGCCCTCACTAAAACACTCTTTAAGATAATGTGAAAAGCTGTCAGCAATATTTACAACTTAAAGAAAAGTCCACACCTCAATCACCTAGAAATAATAATCTGACCAAGCCTTTACATACATAAGTCTACTCTGCAGTTGAGTATCTTTTAAACAGAACCAGGGAAATGTGATAACATTGTTTTTGATATAATATTTTATGATATTTTAAATGAATACCACAACTAGGTAGCTGTATTCATCAATGAGTCTGGACAGGGGAACTCCAGTGGTTGCTCTGTTGTTTTCTCTGACTGTCACCTCACGATCCAGTTATCTCAAGAATTTACTGTGTTTGATGTAGAACTGTATGTGATCTTAAGGGCACTGGAGCAGATGAGATGTGTTATGACTGTTATTAAATTCCTTGTGTGTTCCACCTCTCAGAGTACCCTTAACTCTTACAACACTTGTACCCAGGAGATGAAGTAGTCCAGAACATCCACAATGCCTTTTTCCACCTAAAGTTGCTTGCAAAGGAGGTGACTTTCTGTTGGAAACCAGTGCATATGCTTCTTCATGGAAACAAAATAGCAGATTTAGCAGTTGGATGGTTGATTTGTGGGGGGCTGAAGGGACCAGACTACAAAGGCCATCGGTCCTAGATTTAGCAGTGAAGGTGGAATGTTGCAATGATCAAATAGTTCAGTATGCCATCTGCCTACAGGCAGTGTTAGGGTACAGTCATACGTAGATGGGAAAAAAAGTGGCTGGAAATCCCAGGCATAATCAGCACATAGTAAAGTCGACAGCTCAGCTATGGTGTACCTCATTCCAGGCACACTGACATGGTGAGGCCCTTCTCAATCTTTTAGACATAGGGCATAATCCTATACTGCCTGGCTTCTTGATTAGATTAGTACTTGTTCCATAGATCATGGATATGACACTTCATAATGATGTGGAACGTGTCAGGTTAATAAAAGGTGTCTTTATCATTACATTACACAAAATATTACACGACACTTAATTTTTTTTTTTTTTTTTTTTTGGGGGGGGGGGGGGAAATTACCCACTTACTATATCCAAAAATTCATCTAATTAGTAGGAGGAGTTGCCATTCAGAAATTCTTTTAATTTCCTTTTAAATGCCGTATGGCTATCTGTCAGACTTTTGATGCTATTAGGTTAGTGATCAAAGACTTTTGTGGCAGTGTGATTTACCCCTTTCTGAGCCCATCCTTTCTTCTAGTGTTGTAGCCATGTACACTGCTATTACTTCTGAATTTGTTCGGATTGATAATACCAAATTTTGATGTGACTTACCAAACGAAAGCGCTGGCACGTCGATAGACACACAAACAAACACAAACATACACACAAAATTCAAGCTTTCGCAACAAACTGTTGCCTCGTCAGGAAAGAGGGAAGGAGAGGGAAAGACGAAAGGATGTGGGTTTTAAGGGAGAGGGTAAGGAGTCATTCCAATCCCGGGAGTGGAAAGACTTACCTTAGGGGAAAAAAAGGACGGGTATACACTCGCACACACACACATATCCATCCACACATATACAGACACAAGCAGACATATTTAAATATGTCTGCTTGTGTCTGTATATGTGTGTGTGTGCGCGCGAGTGTATACCCGTCCTTTTTTCCCCCTAAGGTAAGTCTTTCTGCTCCCGGGATTGGAATGACTCCTTACTTTCTCCCTTAAAACCCACATCCTTTTGTCTTTCCCTCTCCTTCCCTCTTTCCTGATGAGGCAACAGTTTGTTGCGAAAGCTTGAATTTTGTGTGCATGTTTGTGTTTGTTTGTGTGTCTATCGACGTGCCAGCGCTTTCGTTTGGTAAGTCACATCATCTTATTTTTTAGATATATTTTTCCCACGTGGAATGTTTCCCTCTATTAATTCATATATATATATATATATATATATATTTTTGTGAGGCTACAGTGAAGATCCCTAGCTCTTTAAATAAGTGTCTGCAGGATGATCTTGGATGAGCTCCAGCAATTATTCCGATTACACGCTTTTGTGCAATGAACACTCTTTTACTCAATGATGAGTTACCCCAGAATATGATGCATACGAAAGCAGAGAATGAAAATAGGCGTGGTAAGCTAATTTACTGAGATGCACACTGCCAAAATTTGCAATGACCCTAATAGCGTAAGTAGCTGAACTCAAACGCTTCAGCAGATCTTCTGTGTGTTTTCTCCACTTAACCCCTCATCAATGCATACACCTAGAAATTTTGAATATTCTACCTTAGCTACTGATTTCTGATCAAAGTCTATATTTATTAATGGTGTCATTCCATTTACTGTGTGGAACTTTATGGACTGTGTTTTGTCACAGTTTAATGAGAGCCCATTTGCAGAGAACCACTTAATGATTTTCTGAAAAAATCGTTTACAATTTCATCAGTTAATTCTTGTCTGTTGGGTGTGATAGCTTTACTTGTATCATCGGCAAAAAGTACCAGCTTTGCATCTTTGTGAATATAGAATGGCAACTCATTAATATATATTAAGAACAGCAGAGGACCCAAGACCGAACCTTGCGGCAACCCATTCTTGATTGTTCCCCAGTCTGAGAAATCACCAGTTTTTTGCATATTATGTGAACTGCTTATTTCAACTTTCTGCACTCTTCCAGTTAGGTATGATTTAAACCCTTTGAGTGCTGTCCCATTCATACCACAGTACTTGAGCTTATCTAGAACTATTCCATGATTTACACACAATCGTTCCAGTGAGACGACCCTCCAAAGTGTGATTCTTGTGGTGTACAGATCTCAGTGCATCACATATTAATAGACTGTGTTTTATATTCAAACAAGAGGGCAGGAGCTAATTTACCAATAGATTTGCTCTCTGTTTTAACTGACAATGCCATTAATGTGTGTGGCATTCACCTGCTTTATTTCATCGTTTGTTGTCCTCAGGGTCAACGTATTGCATTGCTACAATGGCTGAAAAATGTGGGTTGGAAGATCAACACTGACTACTTTAAATGATGTAGCCAAGAGGTGCACATTTTCGTTTCACAGTTCTTCACATCCACTGTTCACTACCCCCCAATATTACACAGTCATATGACCAATGCACTATTGTTTAACTTTCAATAAGCCTCATTAATATTTTGCATGCAAACATCCACATACTGCTACAATAGTTTTCAGTTGAAAATCTACAAGCAGTAACAACCTAATCACACAGTTCACAATCTTTCAAATACATTTAACAGACACTGTCATTGCTATAATACACGGCCTATTGGTGTTGTAACACTTATTTTACGGTTGTTACATTGTTGCTGTTCTAGCCAGTGATTCACAGTAAAATGACTCAACATATTTGCTTCAGGCAACAAACAGTTCAAGTTCTCATTAAGTCTCTCAGAACTCCATGTCTATTCCTGTCAAAACCAATTCCTCCGAGAATTCAGTTTTCAAGATGCACCGCCACCCAGCTAGTGCAATGAGATGCATAATGCTGGATGGACAATCTACATAGGGACCATCAGGGAATGTATCAAATGAAGATACACATATGGTGTCATGCGTACTAGGCGAGCATTGTTATCAACATAAGATTAATAATGTCAAAATGTACTGCAGCACACGATGGCACGTAGCTGACTTCATGTTGTCCATTCTCTGGATCTCTACCCATAAACCATGTAACCAATTCACCTTAATGGCACATGGCACTAAACTGACAATTTATGGCTATATGTAGCAATTTCAAATCTTTTGTGATTTGGATAGTCCTGTTGAGATAATGGTGACACTGGATGTTACACAACCAAATGAAGTGGTCACACAAGCTGCTGCTGGAGTACAGTGCAGTAGAATTATTTACTTATAAATACCTGATATTATTTAAACCCCATATTCAGCCAATAAAATCACCACTGCTTACCTAAGCAGTAGAGAAATACTTCTGTCTTACACAGATACAAAAGTAGCAGCATTGGTACAAAACTACCTATTTGGTGTGACACACAGAAGAAGAGTAACCCTGTAAATGACTATTTTTAAATTTTGTAACTTTTTCACTTCTACTCAATCAATTTTGAATATGGCCTCGTATACACACAATGAATACCAGATCTGGACGTTCAGCAGAAAATAACACTGGCTCTCAGCAAAATGACAGCAAAAATGTGTGTGTGTGTGTGTGAACAAAATATTTCTTCATCTGTACCTAATCGGTCTCTGTTTCCACAGTGTAACACAAATTGTACTCACTCTAAACATTTAAACTCCCATGCAAACTTATTCAATCAGTGGACTTGGCAGAACATTATTCCTGTTAATAATTTCACATTCTTTGACAGTCTGGTTCATGTTATTTTCACATGAGTAGCCCTGAATGTTGGACCATCCTCATTATTTTAACAGTTCATCCAACTGTTCTCTGATTAAAGCCACTAAAATATTCCTGCTCACATTTCAGTTTCTCAACTCAGACCCCCTTCATTTTTAAAAAATCCCTTTTCTCTAAGTTCTTCCGTGACAAGTATGACACACATTCTTTCATAGAAGCTTTCCAGTTTTACCAAATTGCATGATTCACAAGGGCCACAACTGCTTTTCTCCTATACAGTTTGGCATTTTACTCCATTTAGAATGTTTTAGAAGCAAATAATAAATTTATTTTAACGAAAAAGTCACAACTACACTTGCAAAAACAGATAGTTACATAAAAACTAGTCAACTAAAATGTAACACTATTGTGTAGTAATAGATAAAATATGGAAGGAAATTTAATTCTAGTATGAATGCTGCAAATTAAACAGTAACTGTAGTTCTGGATTACCTGATCATACACGAGTTCAAATATCACACTGGGGCAAAATATTTAAAATATAAGGACAGATGAACAAAATCAGACAGTTGATTAGTGAGCTCCATGTGGTGGTGTTAGGAGGCAACCAAACTGCAGTTTTCAGTTCTTCAAGGTAAAAAGACACTGCAGTTAAACATTGGTACTGTAGATCACAAGGGACATTTGTTCATAAAAAGAAAATCAATGTGATGCATTTCCTTTTGCTTATACATGATTCTATTAGTTCACGTAACCTTGTACTAATTCTCATTTGTTTTTAAATGTTTCTCATTGTTGCTACCTTTCGCTCCCACTGACTGCAATTTTTTAAATCATGATTTCCCAGGTTAAAGAGTGCAACTTCCATATTCCAAACATTAAATCACTCTCATGTTTATGTATAGGATGTTGAGATAGCTCTTCCCAGCCAGTATTGCTAATAATAGCTACTTCCAATGGAATATTTAGTCTTTCCTGAATCATTCCTTCCGAACACAGTCTTACGTGATATGATTTCTTGTTTGATAAATTAAAAAACAAGTAGAGTGAAGATTACGGTTATTGTAAAACTACCAGCTGGAAACTATGAGGATGACAGTATGATATCAACCTGTCCTACAATGAAACTAGACACGCATTTTGCATACAAGAAACGGTTCACACAAGGGGCAGATGAAGAATATCTTAATTTTGAATCAATCAGGAATTGTGACACTGGTAACGAGAAAATGGCATCCAGCTGCTTTCACATGAACATTGTGGGGTGTTCACAATGTTTAAACAACATTATTTTATTCAGATATATATGTACAGTAAAATCCTGAATTAATGAATCCACTTTAAAGAAAATTCTGCTTTTAACAAATATTTCCGTATGTCCTGACAAAATTCCCATAAGAACACTATAAGAAAAAGTCCACTGTTAAGAAATAAACATGAAACATTTCATGAACTGAAATCCAGTTTTTAAGTAACTCCTAAGATGTTTGAGTGAGTTTGTGATTTCTCTCCATTTTATCTCATACAGGTTTTTTTTTTTTGTCATTTGACACATTAAATGGTAACTGATTCAACCAGTTGACACACAGATCGTAGTCAACAACTCACTTTCTCTTGGAGCGATATTGACAGGTGCATTGAAAGAATCAGAAATCGATTTCCATTTGACTTAGTTCACATGATGCAGTGTCATAGTCACTATGTCTATTAAGTGTCAAAATTGTAGTTGTTTGTTTACTGAAGTGCCAAAGTTATTAATTTTACTTTTGTGAAGGTATCGCCTGCAAACATTGAAAGCCTACAGTTCAGCAAGAGTTGACAATCATCCATGATGCTGATGACAATCGTAACATAAATATTTCCATGGTGAAGAAATACAATTTAATGGCGTCTACATGTGCGGCACATTAAAAAATTAGGAAGTGTTCTTAAATGCTGAAGCTAATGATTCTTATGGATCCAAAAAGGGGGAGCATTCATACAGCTATATTCAATGATGTAGAAAATAACTTTCTACTGTAGTATGAAGGAGACAGAAGAGGAAGCATTCCTATAAGTGGAAACATACTGAAGAGAAGTTTCATGAAATTGCTCTGAAGATTGACATAGAAAGTTTCAGTTCATCAGGATTGGTTGAATCATTTTAAAGAACATCACTGTATGTTGTTTCCATGGAGGAAGTGAGGCACTGGTAATAGAAAGTGTAAACTACTGGAAGAACATTACATTGCCATGATTGATAGAGAGCTATGAGCTCAGATACATTTTCAGCACTGAAGAAACTTGTCTCTCTTATAATTTACTTCCTGCAAAATCATATTCTGTTAATGGAGGAAAATGTCAAAAATGCCACAGAGGTTAAAAAAAGTACAGAGGTGAAGATGTTATTGTGTGCAAATAGTAATGGATGTGGAAAGTTGCCTCCCCTATTAATTCCCAGGCGTTTCCAAAACACATAAATGCTACTTTATTAGTAGAAGAGCACAACCTGGGGACATCAGGAATCTTTACGACTTTTTCAGGTATTTAGATGTCCAGATGGGTGCAGCAGGAAGAAATTGGACTTATTAACCTATGCCCAGTACATCCCAAGGCAACATAATTTCTGAGGAATGCAAATGATGTGTTCCATCCTCTACACTGTACAAGTCATCTACAACCTCTAGACCTGGGCATAACAACTCGATCAAAGCCAAATACAGCAGAGCAGTTGTATAGAAGTCAATTTCATTCTTTGAGATGCAGAAAGTGATGAGACTCAGCCTTGTACAGGCTATGTATATGTTTGTTGCTGTCTGGAATTCTGTAATACAGCAGACTGTGTTAAGGCATCTCGCAAAGGGTGGCTGTGGTACATTGGTTGCTGCTAAAGAAGACATTGCTCCAGAAGGAGGATGGTGTAGCAGAACTGATATTTCTGGAAATCCAACATTCCAGAACACTGTTGTGGTGCTGCTGCCCTGACTTCCACACATGATATAGATGCAAGTGAAATGCTTAAGAAGGAACACAGGTAAGAGCTTGCAGTGACAACAAGGAAGAAGAAGGAAAAAGAAGGGCACTGTGTCGAGTTTCGCTGCTGCTAGGCAAGGAATTAATAGTGTCAGGAATTTCTTTTCTATTTTAATGTAGATGACTCAATCCTCGCTTAGTGTCAACCAGCTGGAGTGACGATTTCTTTCACTGCAATATTCTTGAAGGACTAAACAAGACTACTACTTTTCTTTTTCTTTTTTTTTCCTGTTCAAATAAGAGATATGTTCCGTGACAAGTATAAAAATTGTATACTTACTGCATTTAATATGTAGCACATGATATTGGTAATTTTGTAATTAAGCACTTATATCACCAAAAAATGCTTGAATTATGATTCTGGGTCACTCTTTTCATGTACGCTGGGGCAAAACCTCTTTTAAGGAAAAAAAATAATTGGATCCCCAGAGTCCTATTAAAAAGGGGTTTTACTGTAATTTTATTAATATTTCATTAAAACTTAAGCATTTTACTAACAGCAAACATGTGGACTGACTTACTCCTAAAAATATTTCAAAAATTAAATCAAATCAGTCACCGACAGAAAAACAATCACCAATTGAAAAATGGGTAATGAAATATTTTACAAGAATCAGTTTTATTATTACAAGCATCTCATTTACTTGCAAGAAGTTATAAATTAATGTACAAAACACTTATATTTATTTCCATTACTCTCACACAAGCAAGTCACACCAGTTACTTTAAGTAAATCTATAGATAATATTTGTCTTCTTTACAACAGTAGAGGCTTTTAACCACTCACACAAGCAACTCATGCCAAATACTTTTAGCAGCTCTACAGATAACACTTTACTCTTCTTCACAACAGTGTGACCCTTAATCAAGAGGTTCAAATGAGCGACATATCTCAACTCATCTGCATCTTCAAATTTAGCAACAGAACCCTTTCCATGTCATGTTCACTGTAGTTATGAAACACACATTGTGCCTTGCTCCTTATGAGACACAAATGTCACATCTCTCAAGATACTAAAAATCTTTGGCATGGCACATGGAGACACACTATATATCAAAATGCTTTTTCTCCATGAAACCAAAATTCCAAATAATAATCTTCACACAATCCATTTATGAACGGAAGTCTGGATTCTTCCTAAGAATCACGAAACCCTCCATAATTGGTGTCAGAGGTATGTACTCTTCTGTTGCCAATTCTGCTCGTTCACCATACGCTAACAGAACTGGCGTCGTATGTGTCTGAAACCCAGTAATAGTCTTCGGTTTCCCTGCTTGACCCACAACATCCACAGCCTGAAATAAAATGGAAAATTATCACATTAATGGTTTACAAAGTTTGATTATAGATATATAAATGCTTTCAGCGCATCTAAACAGCTGTTTTGTTTAAAGATAGTCATCGACAAGGAAGGAACGAAGGAAGATTTAGTGTTTAACTTCCCACTGAAAGCATGGCCATTACAAACAGCGCAAGTTCAGAATACAAAAGGATGGGGAATGAAATCGGCTGTCCATTTTCATGGAGTCATTTAGGGGCATCGTGGAAAACCTAAATCTGGATGGTCGGACATGGATTTGGATCATTGTCCTCCCGAATGTGAGTCCGCTTTCCAAACATGGGTTCATGAAAGCAGAAATTCTTCATTACAAAGTCATGAAATATTTAATTCTGGTTTCCATCGCTGTAGTCCCAGTATTTGTGGGATAGAGGAATATTACAGCTTTAGTAGGATATCTGCATTAGGACTGGTACTTAGACGCAGGGTTTCCAAAATTCATGGTTACAGTTCAGTTAGATTCATAACACTTTACGAGTTTTTCAGAGAAGCATCTCCTGGCACAATCAGTGAAAGCAAAAATTTTTTCTGATGGACCACAATGGAGGAAAAGCTAAGCTGCTGGACATAACAACTGCAGCAGGATACACTGGGAACACAACTACACGAATGTTCTCCAACTGGACCGTGCAGCACAAGCCACAACACAATATCATGATTGCTGTTTGCCCTGTGCACTGCAATATGTTAGGAACTATTACTTCACCTTCTTCAAATGTAATCAGTTATTGCAATGAAGGAAATCAAGTCTGAGGTACACTAGCAATTTGTCACACAGCAGACTGGCACAGGCAAGTGATGCAAAACACATGCCCCCTCATTTTAACATTTCTGCTGCTGAGTTCATGCTAGATGTGCACTTGCTGCATGTGACATAGCATGTCTAGTGCCAGTCCCTGCTATGCTGGTCATTTATGTTGCACAATGTGGCACACCTACCTCTCTAAATTATCATCACTATTTTGTCTCTTTATTTATTTACTTACTGACAGTAACAAAACATTACATGAAGGAGGAAAATGTTACATTTCATCATTTTTTTTAGGTACAGTACACATTTCAAAACATGGAATGGTACACAGTCCTACACAGCACTGTTTGCCAAAAATCATGATCGATTCCCCCCCCCCCCCTTTTTTTTTTTTTTTTTTTTTTTTTGAGATGATTAAAAATACTTGAAAAATGCTTTCCTTGTTAAGTACAAGGCATTTTCAGCTTCCGATCAGCAGTCTTTTGGTTTTGATCTCTTTGGTCACACTTCTCTCTAGAATTTCATGAATAGTCAGATGAAACTGTAACATTGATAAACTTTTTTCCCCATATGGAATTTGAAAGTAACATGCGAAACCCATACAAACATATATAAAGTGTGAAAGAAAAAAGTATTTTACACCACATAATAGTTTTTCAAATAAACTCAGTATTATGCTACAGTTGTCTAGTGCTCTCATCCCTGTAACCCAGCACACATTTTGGTTCAGTTTTCTGAGATAGCACTGGTGGCCCATTTTTCTAAATGTCATTTCGACAATACGATATGTGGACAATGTACGCACATCTCTTCATAACACTTCAGTGCCACTGGTATGATTGTTGAACTGATTTTCAGGTCTCCTCTCTGCAACTTGCATTAGAGTCTTTTATTAATGGGTGAATCAATTTTTTAACAACAACTGCTGATGCTCCACCCATTTGCTGCAATTACGTGATTTGTCCGATAGCCTGATACAATGAGACACACAGAGTCCTGTTGGAGCATATTCTGACTTGTCAGTGTTCAGAGACACTAGATTGAGATTGTGTTTCCTGTGTCTGTCATGAATCATGGATTTCGAAAAATGTGTGAATATTGAGTTCTGTTTCAAGTTTCAAAAAGTATCAAAGAAACACATGACATGTCAAAAATTGTGTATGGAGATAATGCTGTTAACTCTGAAGACTGTTTACACGTGGTAAGAGCAATTTAAAAATGGAAATTACTCCGTAGAAGATGAGCAACGTTTGGGACATCCATTAACCCCAAAAACAAAAAAATGTGCAAAAAGTGGCAAAAAAAAGAAATTGTTTAAACAGGCAAATAACTACTTGAGAGCTTACTGAGGTACCTAGCATCTTGTATGGGTCCATGCACAGCATTTTAATCAATAATTTGCAAGTGAGACGAATGAGTGCAAAATTTGTTGCCAGACGTTGAGTGATGAATAGAGGGAAAGGAAAATCATGTGTCAGTTTGGACAGAGTAAAAGGATTGTCTTCATTGAGATCTGGACTCCATGCAGAAATCTGTAAGAGGAAATGAAACTGAGGTCTATGGGTGTGGCCCTGAGACAAAACTCCAGACTTCCCAATGGAAAAGAAGTTAATATCCTCTCCCTAAAACAGGCGTGTCAGTCAAAATCGAATATCAAAGTCATGCGCGTGGATTTTTTGATACTGATGGTGCAGGGCGATAAGAGTTTGTTCCAAGGGGAACAACTGTAAATGCCAAATTTTAAAAGGATGTACTGCAACATTTGCGAAATGATGTACGTAGAAAGAGACCAGAAAAATGGGACATTGGGATAAGTGCATTGCTAGCAAAGGACAGTACTCTGAAGGAGATCAAATCAAATTCCACTTAGGCATATTATTTTGTTCCTAATACCATTGTTCACAGTACTTTTTGATCACACCTTGTAAATTGCATTACTTCTTGTGTTATGAAAATACTGGAATAGATTTGGAATTGTGTACCAGCTGTCTACATATAGGATGTGCCTTCATCCCAAATGAAGTTCCAGAAGTGTTATTGTATTGGTTTAATTTTTCCCATCTAGCCTTCACTAGTTGTTATATCAGTCACTGCACCTGTGTAAAGTGAACAATCAGTATATATTCTGTTCCACAGCAGCACAGAACAAACAGTTAAACTACAAAGTGACTTATTTTTTATGGAATGTACTGCTTGAAAGCCAGATGCCCTCACAACAGGCAGAGGCTTTCAACAATAAACTTATTTTTAAATGGTTTAAGAGCACATCTGAACCTTCCTTTTACCCACCCAGCAACTGACTGTATCTTGAACAGCCTGTTCCCTTGAGGAAGAATGTCATCACAAAGGTGTAGAATATGGTGGAACAACAGATATTAGCTTACCAAAAATTGGAGCATGGAGAAGAGAATCTCTTTGTCCTCTACTATCAATATGTATAGTTCAACATCTCCATTCCTGACACAACAGAGTTCCTGCCAAGAAACAATACATTTCATGCATATTTGTATCTCTCTAGACATTAAACAACTGTTTCCTTGATTGTTAACATTCTACACACTGTATTTATGATACTTGGCAGTCTCTTCTTCCCCCCCCCCCCCCCCCCAGCTATTTGCAAGTGTGAAACTTACACCAGATTTTTATGAATCAATGTTGAGTGTTACAGGACACAGTTCCCTTCCCACCTACTAAAAACTGTCGACAGGCTGAAGGGTAACTCTGTCTGTTCCATCACCATCATTAGTTTCATAGTTTCACTCCAGGAAGTTCAGCACAGTAAACACAAAGAACTATTTTCTTGGTCCTATCCTCATCAGAAGACCAAGGAAAATTAAATTCTTCCTCACTATCACTGATCATAAGTAACATTTCTACTTCCTCATCTGGCAAACTGAGTAGTACATCTATGAACAGCTTCCTAAACATTCCTGCACTGTAATTCTGGTGAAAGGTATGAAAGAAAATGAATAAAGCTATTTCTACCACTTATGAACAATACAGTAGTGGGAATTAGTATAAAGGCAGGCTTCATATGGAAGTAACATACAGTGTCTGAAGCGTATATGTATTGAATTTACTTTAAAAGTAGTAGATACATATCAAAACATAAACAATCATGACAGAGTTACATAGTTTCTTTCATAACATAAGTAACAAAATAAAGCATTTGCAACTCCTGGATGGAAAATGGTATTTGCTGTCCTGTTGTGTTATTGCACTGTTAGTACTTTGTCCAACTTCTGTTCTTCCTGATTACCTCAAAAATTCTCTTTGGCACTGATTTTGTTCGGATTTGTGGTTCTTGCAGTGAAATTGTTGCCCATTCTTCTCATATTGCTCTTCAGTTCACATACAGCCTCGAATTGCCTTCCACTGCAACAAAAACGCCTTGCAAATATTCCCCATTGGTTTTCCACAGGGTTCAAACCAAGTCTATGTTCTGCACAGTGGAAGAAATCACTATCTTTATCTTCAAACCACTTTTTTGTTCTACAGAAACCTGCACAGATGCATCTTTGTTGAAAAAGAACTTTCATCCCATATGTCCTCACACATTATAACCCAGTCTGTGTTTAGCATCTCAGTGTACATATTACAGTTCATTCCAATGTTCACCCAAACAATGTGTGATTTATCTTTACAGCAGAATGCACTCCGAATAATAACACTTCCACCACCAAAATTTCTGCACACCCATTCTTACCTGCTAAACTACTTCTCATCACTGTAGATCACTTTATCCCGTTCACAACTCCATGTCATATGTTTTTCAGCAAATTTCAATCTAGCTTGTTAATGTTTGGGTGTTACAGCAGGTTTCTGCAATCATTTCTAGAATGCAAGACGTCTTCATTTGACAAAATTTGTTGTACACATCTGGCAGTTACTGGCAACTGTAAATCAACAACAAGTTGGGAAGAATAACAGCTTATGGCTCTTGCTTGGTGCAGAAGTAATCATTTCAATGTCTCAGGTAATTTTTTACTTTGCCCACATTTTCCATTCTGTCCATACTGTGTGCTGAATCTAATGAAACCATAAATCACTGTACTTGAATGGTTCAACTTCTTGGTGATTCGATGATTAGAGAGGCCCATTGCCTTCTATGCACCAATTTTTGTTTTCCATCACATGAAATGTGGCTATGTCACAATTGTGATTTATGTACACAATATGCACTGTCACTAATATTATATGTTTCCTATCTGTAGGAAAGACACCTACGTACACACTAACACTGCACAGAGCTGAATGTCTTTATACCAAGTTCCACCATCTAACACCTTCATTGTTGATGTCTTGTTATATACTGTACTCCTGAAATCAAATGTGATACCATTTGACTGCATCTGTCAGTTACTGGATCTTGTATTACTGAATGCACACTGTACGCAACAATTCCAACTGATAATGTTAATTTTCCTATAAATAACAATGCCTTTATACTGATTTTCACTACTGTAGTAATGCTGTTACTAATATGACTAATAACTGCTTGAAGCTCTTCTGTGAGTAAAACACAAACACAAACACATCCATGGCTTCATCTGCGTACACATACAGCACATAAATTGTGCATCTCTCTCTGTCCATCGCCTGCTCCCTTCTCTTTGTCTGTCCCTCTTCTTCTCTCACTATCTGTCCATTTCATCCCCCCTCCCCTTTCACCACCCCTCTCCTCCTGCCCCCCCCCCCCTTCCTCAGCCATGGCCATCTGCACATACACCCCATGGAACACGTACCAATACTACCGGCACAACCCACTGGTCATGCTGGGAAGCCTAGATGTCATATGTTGCCATCTTTTTCACCACACTTACTCTCACCCCTATTGAGGTGAGATGGTTCTTACATTCACAGTACGTCTTTCCAAACAAATAGTATGTGTACCAAATGCTGGTTATATATATTCAGAAGCAGTTAAAAGGTTAAATTACAGGCGATGTTAGTAGCACATGTATGACAGAGTGCTTGTGAGTTTGATGTATCAAAAGCAGTTGTGATTAAGTTGACGTTAAATACCTTAACAGAGAGATTTAGTAAATGTCATGGTTTTGTAATACCTTCCATGCTGCAATTTATCATTTTTCTATCACAAGTCATGTATGCAATAATCATAATAAAAATTAGTGTCCTTGTCTGGTCTGGTTGAGAATCTTGCGAATCAACAGAATAAAATTTGAGAAAAGTTGGATTTTGTAGCTCAAAGTTTTTAGTTAACAGTTCAGAAGATTCTTTTAGTATGTATTGATCAAAAAGAAGCACACCTTCCTGTACACACCAAAACTGTTATACTTTATCAACATTTTTCTTTAGTTAACTGCAGTTATCTATAGCTATAGTGGCCGAAATGAACTGACCATGGTATACTAATAAATGCTATCTAATCAAAGAAAAATTATGTTGTGTCACATAGCCAAAGAACCCAGTTCTAAATATTATTAAAATTGTTTACTGAAACATTTACTAAGATATCTATTGTTCCAATTAGGTCCTAAAGTTTTGATAAGCAGTTTAAAATATTTTTCACAGAGTGCCACATTGTGAAAGCACAATACAGTCAAAAATATTCTTAACTAAGCACTACATTCAGACTCTATTTACAGTATTTTACTGAAAATAAATTCTAGCTTAACAAGTTGAATATTAGTTTTCAAAATGTCACATCAGCGATGGAAACTCTAGGTGCTTACCAGACCAACTCTAACAGCAACAGGCAGTGGATTCAGCTCTTCATCAAATGTAACAAGCATCCTTGGCTGCATTGCTGCTGCTAATGTAAACAGCACATAGTGAGATCGTCCAAGGATTACTGGAAATTTAATGTTTGAAATTAGTTGTTATATACTGAATGAGAATGTCAAGCAATCAACACCACACAGAAAATCATTTAGGCTCTCTCGGTTTGGAGGTAGTTTCTGCTTATGGTGCTTTTCAGTTCAGGTAATAGAAATTTTATCAATATAGGAAATAAGATACAGTTGAATTTAAAATAATTACAGACCGAAGGTACATACTTCTGCAAGAAAGGAAATAGTATTAGTCATATGCTCATTTACTTCAGCAGTTGTGTACGAATATATAGTGGAAATGAAAGTCACTATGGGTGGATATACCAGAAAACAAATATTCCAGCAAAACACCTGGGTTTTAATGCACAGCAATGCACTTGTGCATGGCCTCCTAGGCAATTGCTAGCCTCAAAGTTGATTGATGTGATACAATACCTACATTCTAAATCAGGTAAAATTTGACACTCTTGATTCCAGTCCTAAATATACTGAAATATTTTTCCTTACAAGAATTGTCTAATCACTACTCTTATCTTTGATCACATACCTGACAAATGTAAATGGCAAACTAGTTGAAGCTGGATACTTCAACTTAGGTTGTCGCATTGTTTAGTGGTCTTGCTGCATCCGTATTTTTGTCACTGACAATACAATGTAAAATCAAGTAAAATGTTGCTTGAACCTTCTTAAAATATTAAAAGTAAGCCTCTTCTTTAAATACAAAACCTGTCTACTACTATATATATCACTGGAGCTGGATAAATATCTTTGTGATGCTCTCATACTTTCTAAAAAACTCGTGGAACACGCAGATCTCTTTTCAATCTCTACATCGCCCATCAATCTTAACTAGTAAAGATTCCAGACTTACACGCAGTTCTCAACAGCTAGTTGAATCTCTCAGTCTGGCATCTACCTTCCCTACAATTAGTTTTATATTGGTTGTGCCACTTTAAGCTAATCCAGATGAAAGTTTCTAGATATTTAACAACTGCAACTGTTTCCAGGTATTTATAACTACTTGTATAATAGGTCTTTCTACCTATTTATGCACAACACATTACATATGTAACATTGAAGGTCAACAGCAAATTCCTGCTCCATGAGTCAAGCCTTCACAGGTTACGTTGTAGCTCACTAACAGTTCACAGCACTGCTAGTTCCTTAGTAACACCATCATAATCATGAAAAGTCTCACACAGCCTATAATATTATTTAGCAAGTTACACACACACACACACACACACACACACACACACACACACACACACACACACACCAAATATGAATAGTAATGGCCTTTTAACATTACCTAAGGGTGACTTGAAGACAGTTCAATATCAGAAAATCTCTCTCCAATAAGTATGAGGTGCTTAGTTCTATCTCCACCGGAGTCCCCATTTAATTACAAAGCTGTTCTGTAAGCTCTTATTTCGCTCACCAGGGGATACTGAGGAACTGCACTGAACACTCTCCAGAAGAAAAGGAATATGACCTCAACCTGTATGCTAATATCTACTGCCTTCTGGAGCTCATTTACAAACACAGCAAGCTGAGGTTTGAAGGATTGATGTTTGCAGAATACATGTGGATTCCTGAAGAGGACAATTTATGTTTGTAAGGTGCATACAACAAATTCTATGACTCTCTAATAGAATGAGGTCAGCAATATAGATTTGTAGCAACTTGCATTTGCCCAATGCAGTTAACAGTTGTTGCTACAGCAAAGGCATCTTATCACATCCAGGAGCCTTTCTTCAGGTGAGTGAGTTTAGCCGATTTTTCTATTTTACAATCACCTATCTCCATTTCTGTAATTGTGATGATTGTGTGATGACTGAGAAGAGAAACTGCAGTACGATTTTCCATAATGAAACAATTCTTGTAGGCAGAATTCAGTATTTTGATCTTTCACCATCCTATGTTTTAATGTCATTATGCTTTTACCAACTTTATGAAATACAAAAAATTAAGATTTCTCATTTGACTGATGCATAAAATTTCACTTTTGAATTCACTGAATGGTTTTTGTATTGCTCTTGTTATGATAATTTTGGCTTCGCTCATCAACACAGCTTCGACTTCATTAAAATTTGTGATGAAGCTATCTTTGCTTCCGTAACAACTTTCTAACACAGCAGCTCTGTTTAATTCCTCACAGCATTTCATGGCACATGCATGCACAAGGAAACTGTAGAATACCCTTGAATTTTATCCACTGATAGTCCAAAGTTTCAGCTGCAGGGGCAGTTAATCTACAACTTGTTTGTCATTGTACTTGTTAAGCAGAAATATTTTCTTATCTTTTTTTAACAGTCTTCAAAAAACTGTAGTATTTGATGCAATCTCAGCATTATGATCATCAATTCCTTGCTCTATTTTAACTGAATTCAAATGTTTGTATCTTTTAGTTACTAGGAGATCTAAGACGTTTGGGTCTTTAACCATTTTTGTTCAGGAATCTTCAGAAAAGACATTTATAACAGTCCCAAACAAGTTTCTGTCCCTGGCACATATTATACACTGCAGAGTTGAAATATCTACCACATCATGCTCAGGAAATTTGAGTACTGTACTCTCCAAGTTTTCTCTGAAATGTTCTGTCACTGCAGTTCCCAAGACAAGTGATCTACAAATCATTTTTGACCCACCTTTGATGCATACAAAATTATTACACATTTGGAATCTGTAATGACTCCATTAGAAATGATTGTATATTTATAGCAATAAATATGCCACCATCACCTACAACACACTTATCTTCACAATATATATGTCAATCAAAATTGGAGATTTTGTTACCATTTACTTACGGTTTTATTGATATTTCTGTTCCTACTTCAATGTAGCCATTGTTAGCATTAATGAGTAAGACTAATTCTACGACCTTACTATGATCACTCTCAAGGTTTCCTAACACAAAGTCTAGATCATCTTTTTCTTAGCTGGAATTACAAATGTTCTCCTCTGTAATTAATCAAGCTGATATATTTCCAAACCAGACTTCACATATATGTCTCATCACTAGATCTATGGAGGACTTTCTGACGTATGAAAACCACATGTGCACAACACACATTAGATTACATTACAAAACTTTTCTACTCATAAGTAACATTTTGTAATTTCTAACAACAAAAAGCTTAGAAACTGTATATTGGCAACTGACGATGTTGCAGCCTCTTTAAATGTCTTTCTGGTACCACAATCATCCATATTATTATGATAATGCCTCATAATCTACAATTATTTTTTACAAAAAGAGAAAACTCAATGCATTAATACAATGAGTATTAGGTTTCAAGCTCCCCCTATTGATCAGTTGAATAAATGGTTCTCGGGAGTCCAGTCAGATATGATTCTGTAATTCCCAAAATGAAAAAGGTAGATTCAAAATCATCGATCCCATACACAGGGATATAGCACACAAGATGACAGCCAGCAATTTCTCTGCTCCATTTCGTGTGTAGCAACAATCCAAATTTCTACCAATGCAGCTACTATGTGGTGCCGAGACTGAGATCCAAGTAACAGTAGCTGGGAGCAGCAGAAATGGCAGCCAAAGAGGCAAGTACAGAAGGTATCCTCTGCATATTTGCTACAAACTCACTCACTGCAATATACTAGCCTCAGCTCACCCAGCAGTCAGAAATGTGAAGATTTTAGGCCACAGTGTATTTCCTTCAACACCCATCCATCAGCCTTTGCTACCCAACAATTAGTGCAACAAAGTATCATCAATTACTGAACATTATGAAGCTATATGCATGTTCACCACATAAAACATGTCAGCTGTAGGGGTCTGTTTCACAGTTATTTTGGTACGATGCAACTTGGACTGCAAAATTATGCTGTGACATCAGTGTGTTGGCAGAACTGATGTTTGCATCCTAGTTGCCACAGCGGCTATTCAACTTTTCTGTTGGTTCTTACTACAGGTACACCCCGCATTGCTGCAATAAACCCACTGTTAATTATGACATGGCCAATGGAGACCTGACGGCAGGAATGGTTTAAGGTCTCACAGAGTCTGAACACTGATGAAATGCAGGGCACAAAAGAAGCCATTTGTAGGCCTATTCACATTTTTAAAACTTTTTGTTTTACTTCCATTCAAAATATGAATATAGTGCTTCATAAAACTTCGCAAGCTAGTCACTGTTCCAGCTTTGTACAATGACTCACATTACTGGCAACAGATAGTTGCCTGTTACTGTAGGCATCAAACTGTACAGACTATCTCGAAACCAACTTATACAGACTATCTTAAAATTTATCATGAACTATTACAACTCACGTTAAAAACCAGAATGCTCTGTACCATAAATTTATAAAGCTTAAGTCTCAGGACAGACCAAAATTTGCAACAAACACCACAGGAAGAACCAATGCTAATACATTGTGACAGACTGCTTAGGAAACCCTGATCTATGAAATGTTTAGTCGGGGAAGCTGGATACCTAACACTACTACATTCAGTAGGAAAAAGTGAATGCAATACTATATCTGAATGGGTTAAACATTAAAACACACATAAAAAGTTCACAGAGTTGCACTGAAACATAGTAGACCAAACCTACTGTAAAGACACGCTGGATGAATTTAAAATTAGTGAAAGATACATAAAAAAAGGAATCACAAAACAGCACTACAGTGGCTAAATTGTCACTAACTGTAATACATATAAATTTTGGTTATTAAACTGTTTTGCTTAGTAGGACTTCATCATTTACTGTGAAGGTACAGCAACAAATGATTTTTAGGCCACCTTTGTTAACAATGTAAAGCAAACAGATTCTGTGCACAGTACTGTGATGTAAGTTCTTAATTATGCACAGCAGACCAGAGTGGAACATAAACATTGAAAGAAAATATCTGTGCCAGTTTGTAACACACAGAATACGGTTTAATGAAGCACTCACAAAAACTGTATTTGTCAAATGTTCAAAAATCCACACAATCTTATGCCAATTACCTATTATTTCTAGCTCTGTACAACCATGCACATTTAAAGTCATATTCCTAGACAGTGTTATAACTTTCAAAACCGGAAATGATTAATTTTCTCCAAAAAATTGGGCAGTGAGGCCACGGGACCTTTAGTATGCACTGCCTGGTGACCAAACAAGACAGATTCCAAGCAGCAGTGAGTTAAAATTGGACTCTGCTGATCAGATACTCAGCATTGTGGATAGACATCACTTGTTTGGTAAAATACTCCCGAAAGAAGGTGCTTGAGGAAAAACACAAGTTGTCTGATAAGTTTCAAATTTGTATTAAAATAGAGCATAATTTAAGGAGCACGACTACTGACAAACACGATTAATGTAATAGTTTTATTCTAAGTTCCAAATATACGCATTATGCAATTGTTTGATGACAGCTACCTGCGTGATCAGTGTCACATATTTTGTAGAAACATTACAAGAGCCACATGCTCAATATGAGAGCGAAGACAAGAAATTCTCACATAGGCATGTAAATGATATTTTGTTTTTGTTATGTTAGTACATGTTACAAACACCAGAAGTAAAGTATTGAATTTTATCTGCAGACTGATTTGTTTATATTGCACACATTTTAAGCAGCAGAATTAGTGCTCTCTCTCTCTCTCTCTCTCTCTCTCTCTCTCTCTCTCTCTCTCTCTCTCTGCAAGTCTGCTCCTTGATTTTCTACAGTTAGGAAGTAGGTGACTGAACTCAAACGTGCTTTTACTTCTCTTTAAAATGATCCATGACAATAATGATTTCCCAGAAATGTGACCACAGATTAAAACACCGAGAAATTGCACACTTCAATCATCAATTTACGGTGCATAAAACAGCTGAACACATAAGTACACCAGAAGAAGAAATACAGGTTATTTTACATAAAAAAATAATGAAAAAAACTTTGTGCACAATGGCTGTTATATTTTTTCAACGCTGACAAAAAGCAAATTCATGCACAAGCAGGACTTTGAAATAGTTTCACATTCAACCTATTTTACAGATGTGACTCCAGTAATGTGCGAACCATTTTAAAAAGAATTTAAGTAATACTGTGCATTGATCCACTGGATGAGATGCACAGCTACTATTTATGGAAATGAAATGGCAATGAAAGCCGAATAAAAAGTAGGCCAAACACCATAGCTAGTGTTTACTAGGATGCAAGAGGGATTCTTCTCCTTACTGATTGCCTTGCAAAAGGTAAAATAATAACAAAATAATGACTGATAGGTATTACAAAAATCTTCTCTATCAATGGGGTGTGGAAAAAAATTACACATGAAGATCCATGGATTGGATCCCAAGCAATGCATCAATACGCAAAGGTGTTTTGGAAACTGGGGAAATCGGGTATTTGGAAGCTTAGGGAGATTATAGCGAAGGGCATACTTTCCAGAATCATATTTTGTAGACAGAATATACTCACTGGAAACACACCTGACAAAATGAATTGATGTAAAATAGGACCACATCAATAAAGAAGTCTTTCACTGCCACAGCAAGAAATTTTCAAGCTGACCCTTACACAAAATTTTTTGTAAAAGGGAATTATCCAAACACGTTATATTTTCTATCAAATTATTATTTATCAAACTCAGTAAGCTGTTGCGTCTCATGAGGGGCTACAAGATTCATTTAATTCTGTGCCTATTAAGGATTTTGCTGGTTCTTCTAGAGATGTCAATAAACATGGCAAGTATGCCATTTTCATTTTATTCATCATATGAATTCCACTGCCACTCTTGTAATTAGATGATGAGTGATGAGAGATGGTGAGATGGACAGTATGTTGCAAATAATCAAAAAAGAACAAAGTGCAAGAGTATTACTAGCATTACATTTGAGAATATTACTGAATATGTTACTTTATTCAGGGTATTGGGTGAATAGTACTAACTAATGCTGTCATCAGTTCAACTGGTTCACTATTCAGGCTTCACAAGAAGATGAACCATCAAGATTAACAGTGCTTTATCAACACTGTGTGTTTTTATGTATCCAACTATATGTACAATTCTTTTAAATATTTCACTGACTGACCCAGCTGTCTTCATCAAGTGTTGTAGCTAATTGCCCTGTGTGTGCTTATGGCCCAGACAGCAACTATACTGTTTCAGCTATTTGGATGATGGCAGAGTTTCATGATAATTAAGCAGCAAGTTAAACCTTTGCAACTTTTGTCACTGACACATTTCTTCGAGAATGCGATGACTGAAAAGGAAAATGTTACATCAAAGCTCCTCACTGATATAATGAAAGAAATTATACAAAGCACTCACCACATTTGAACAGGGTCATCTTCAACAAGATTTAATATTACTTTAATAGAGTGGCTCTGTCATATTATCTAGAAACAGCTTGTCTTGGCCATGACCAACATGTCTAGCAAGGTGGCACAGAAGTTAGGACAATGGACTCATATTTGGGAGAAAGAATGCTCAAAAACATAGGTAGCTATCCTGATACAGATGTGCCTAATCACTTCAGGCAAATGATAGGGTCTTTTATCAAAAGGATTATGGCCAATTTCCCATCCCATTCCTGTTTAAGTTTAGGCATCATCTGTAAGTAAATCAATCAATCAATCTGTAAGTAAATCAATGCTGACAAGATGTCAAACTCTGATCAAATGACTTGACTGGCAAAGCCCTCAGGAAAAACTTGGCTTTTTGTAAGACAAGTTCACCTTAAGCAAACACTGTTACATGTTTACCTGAACGAGTGGCTGTTCTGTCATGACTAGGGAGTACCAAGGATCTCACCCTATCATAAACAATAAACATGATGTCACACATTTCCTTGTTAAATATTTTGTATTACTGCTGGGTCTTTTAATAGGCAAATGTCACCCCTAAATCTAGAACGTGAAGGCTTTTGTAAGTCACAGGAAAATGTGGTTATTAGAATTTTTAAATTTCCTCGTCAGCAAAAAAGTGGAATCCCTTTTCTTAAGTATCCTTAGTACATATGTTTGAGGAGGATGTTTTAGAATTATTCAAATGGCTCTAAGCACTATGGGACTTAACATCTGAGATCATCAGTCCCCTAGACTTAGAACTACTTAAACTTAACTAACCTAAGGACATCACACACATCCATGCCCGAGGCAGGATTCGAACCTGCGACCGTAGCAGCAGCAGGGTTCCAGACTGAAGTGCCTAGAACCGCTCTGTCACAGTGGCCGGCTTTAGAATTATTCAGATATATATCAGCTTATACACACTTTTATCTTCTTGTTATTCTTCATTATTATTATTATTATTATTATTATTATTACTACTACTACTACTACTACTACTACTACTACTACTACTACTACTAATAATAATAATAATAATTATTATTATTATTATTATTATTACAACAACTAACTCTACTACTGTGATTCTTCAGTTTCTCTCGGTGTATTTCTTGCTCGAACAGTCCACGGGTGTACTGCCGGTCCATAGTGTCCAACGGACACAATATTTCGGCAGTCAGACATGTCGCCATTGTCAGGCTATTGAAACTCGTACCAGGGATGGACTCATCAACCAAGATTATGGCTACAACCTCAGCAGGGCATGGGAACCAGCATTGAGTCTAATTAAAAAGACGCTCAGCAAAGGAAACGAATGGGCAACTAGGGTGGATGAGGCAATTACACCGACGCCACCACAGACGTCGATGCCAGCATCTCACCGACACGCTGATGCATGGGCGCGCAGAGAACGCCTCGCGAGGGGAGAGGATTTAAGATGGCCACCCACCCTCAGGCCTGATGATGGCGACATGTCTAATCACCGAAATATTGTGCCCGTTGGACACTACGGACCGGCAGTACACTCGTGGACTGTTCGAGCAACTCTACTACTACTATAGTTACAGCTACTATTGTCATAATACTGTAATCAGTTTTTGTATAATACGAAAACTATTACTATTGGATACATTTAACTTTCAATTAAACAACAAAAGAAATTTATAATTGCTTTTAAGTCTCAATAACTAAATGTACATGTGAAAGAACACTTACTGTTTTTGACATCAAGGAATCCAACTAGAGTAGCAAGCAATCCAGCAAGTGCTACTGGGCTTAACAACTGACGATCACTGTGGTAAGGACTGAGGGTTAATGTGCCCTTACCAAGATGAGTCAAGCCCTGCGCTATGCGGACCATGAAGAGATTATTGGGATCTTTCCCATGGAATTGGGCCAATTGACGTAACATTGCGCTAAGCCTGAAACAGTTCCTTCATGTATTTTCAGATACTCATAAAATCACAAACTACATTAATTTACCAGTATTAACAGTGGTTGAGTTGCATGGTTGTGGATTAAATCATGGGGAGAAAAAAGAAAAACAGCACACAACCATTTTTTTATATAACTTGATTTATGCCAATGTGCATTTCAGGTTTCTAGATGCAGAATAAAAGTCAGTGTAGCATTCAAAATACAGTTGAATAAAAATGTAGTGCTGATGATAACATAAATGTATTACATCAACTGGAGATGGATGAAGACCTGAAACAAATCTCGGCATAAATAGAGTTATATAGGAAACAGCTAGCTGTTGCATTTCTTGATTAAGTAAAAAAAAAATACTGTCAGAAAATTAAAGATCAACCTATATCAATGTAAGCAATTGAGATCTGGCAAAAAAAATTGGCAGTAGGGTGGACAGTAACAACAACAGCGCAACTTCCAGGATTCTCAATACTTCATTTGGGTGTATGTGAAAGGCAAGGGAGTGGGGAGGCAAAAATTAGAGAACAGTTGTAAATACAAGAGATTATCACAAGTTACCTGCCTTTCTCTAGCTGTATGTTTAAAGGGAAAAGGGGGGGGGGGGCAAATAAATGAATGAATGACACAAATGTGTTTGTTGCACATTATTTAACTTATTGTTAACCAATTTTCAGTTTATGTGGACATCGATAAACAGCAACTGACCTTACTTATCAAAGACTAAAGCATAATGACGAAAAATGTTTGACATAAGAATGAAGTCAATATCTGTGTTGGAAAATTTGCAGAATCAAATTTATCTTTAATAGAATAGATTCAAATTATGTAAAACAGAGTGATAAAGTGAAATTAATCTTTTAATGAAGGAATACTCATTACGAAAGTGCAAATATCAGGGCAGGTTTACTAAATGTACAGGATGTCATAGGAGGAATGGTCAATATTCAGATATTTGACTGGAATGATCATTTGAAGTAAAACAGTCTTGTAAACATGGACTCTAAAATGCATACCTTAAGAGCTATGACCACTACTTCGATACTGTGAAAAAATCTCTCCTATCGCATACTCTTTGCTTTCCATATTTTTAGAGGAGGTAGTATGGACTAATACAAGATCATTTTCTCTAGTAAAAAAGAGCTCTAAAAGAAATACCTTATGAGCTATGGGCACTTGTTCAGTAGAACAGATGTATTTTAAAGTATCGAAGGTGAATAAGTGGTCGCAGCTATTAATGTACGCATTTTAGAGCCCATTGTTGCTAGACTTCTTTTTTTTTTTTTCCTGCTATTTCCCTGAATACTGAGCATTCTTCCTGGATATCTTGTATACGGGAAAAATAAAACACAACTAAAGACAAAAGGTGCATATGTGAAACTATTTAGAACACATGAAAATTCAAAATGCAGACAAGCAGAGCAGGAGGGATAGCAAGGGAAGCAGAAAGTACTGTTTTGAGAACTGTGTGAAGCTTAGGAGAGGTAAAATGATAGGCTGTGTTTGATCATTTAAAGTCAAGTGAAGACTGTGTGCCGGATATTTAACCATTTTTTTAAAAGTTACCCAAATGAAGTACACTTCAGTGTATTAGTAGTGGTAATTACAAATTGTACCAGCTAACACCACAAATTTATGTACATTGTTTAATTTGTATGTAAATAGTTACACAAATATTATTAACAAATTGCAACAAACAAATGACTAGCAACAATCTGACACTCAGAATTCTGAAAAAGAAACACAAGAAAACTGAGTGTGCTACTCAACTCAAATATTTTGGAAAACTTGCCTGGAAAAGACTGGTTATGAAATTCAATGCTGTAAAATGGAAACAGCATTTAGACTCAGAGAACATTTGTCAAACGAAATTACATCAGAAAATATACACAACTGATACTGCAACACAGTCATCAAACAAGTGTGTCTTCTTGCAGCTACAACATTCATTTCAAGCAGAAAGAAAGACATTGAAGAATCCCAAATAGGAGAATGAAGAGTAAAATGGAAAATCTTAGATCCAAATTGCACTGTGACAGAACACGCAGACTAACAGCAAACAGGAAATTAAAAAGTGACCTCAGTACTCATTAGACTTTGTGAGAGAGCATTATGGGGCACTCCACGGAACTCACAAACTTCGAATGTGGTCAGGTGATTGTGTGTCACTTGTGTCATATGTCTGTATGTGAGATTTCCACACTCCTAAACATCCCTACATCCACCATTTCTGATGTGATAGTGAAGTGGAAACGTGAAGGGACATGTACACCACAAAAGCATACAGGCCGACCTCGTCTGTTGACTGACAAGAGACCGCTGACAGTTGAAGAGGGTCGTAATGTGTAATAGGCAGACATCTATCCACACCATCACACAGGAATGCAAACTGTATCAGGATCCACTGCAAGTACTATGACAGTTAGGCAGGAGGTGAGAAAACTTGGATTTCATGGTTGAGCGGCTGCTCATAATCCACACATCATGCTGGTAAATGCCAAACGACACCTCGCTTGGTATAAGGAGCGTAAACATTGGATGATTGAACAGTGGAAAAACGTGTGGAGTGATGAATCACAATACACAATGTGGCAATCTGATGGCAGGTATGGGTATGGTGAATGCCCGGTGAATGTCATCTGCCAGTGTGTGTAGTGAGAACAGTAAAATTCGAAGGTGGTGGTAATTATGGTGTGGTCGTGTTTGTCATGGAGGGGGCTTGCACCCCTGTTGTTTTGCGTGGCACTATCACAGCACAGGCCTACATTGATGTTTTAAGCACCTTCTTGCTTCCCACTGTTGAACAGCAATTTAGAGATGGTAATTGCATCTTTCAACACAATCGAGCACATGTTCATAACGGCCTGTGGCAGAGTGGTTACACGACAGTAACATCCCTGAAATGGACTGGTCTGCACATAGTCCTGACCTGAATCCTATAGAACACTTTGGGATGATTTGGAAGCCGACTTCATGCCAGGCCTCACTGATCGACATCAGTACCTCTCCTTAGTGCAGCACTCTGTGAAGAATGGGCTGCCATTCCACAAGAAACCTTCCAGTACCTGAATGAACATATGCCTGCGAGAGTGGAAGCTGTCATCAAGGCTAAGGATGAGCCAACACCATATTGAATTACAGCATTACCGATGGAGGGCATCATGAACTTGTAAGTCATTTTCATCCAGGTGTAGTGTATATAACATTTGAATATTTAGAGAAAGCTTTTTAAGATGTTGACAGAATCCACTCATCCAAATTCTGAAGGTGGCAGGGATAAAACACATGGAGCAAGAGGTTATTTACAAATTGTGCGAAAGAGAGATTGCAGTTATGAGAGTCAAAGAACATGGAAGATAAGCATTTGTTGAGAAGGGAGTGAGACAGAGTTGTAGTTTCTCCCCCACGTTATTCAATCTGTACATTGAGCAAGCAGAAAAGGAAATGAAGGAGAAATTTAGAGAGGGAGTTAAAGCTCACAGGGAAGAAAACTCAGATTGTAATTCTGTCAGAGACCACAAACAACTTTAAAGAATGGCTGAATGGAATGCATAGTGACTTGAAATGTAGTTATAAGATGAACATCAGTCAAATAGAACCTGGTAATGCTGAAGGAATTAGTTTAAAAAATGAGACACTAGAAGTAGTAGGGTTTTGCTACTTGGGCAGCAAAACATATGACAATGGCTAGAGTAAAGAGAATATAAATGGCATACTGTCAATAGCAAGAAATGCATTTCTGAAAAAGAGGAACACTTTAACATCTAATATAATATATTTAGCTGCTAGGAAGTATTTTCTGAATTATTTGTCGGAATGTAGCTTTGTGCAGAAGTGGAACAAGGAAGATAAACAACACAGACAAGAACAGAACAGAAAACTTTTAAACTGTGGTTTTATTGAAGAAAACTGATAGACGTTGTAATGTAATCGACTGTCGGAAATAAGGTTTATCTAAAGCGAAGAGTGCGATACCCAGAGTAAGGAGTTGAAATAATTTCATGGCTGTATTATGTGGCCAGAAAACGTGCTTAATTTATTAATTGAATTATGAATATGTTCTTTCGTAATAAATAATGAACTTGTTCAAGATGTGTGTAAGGTCAGTAGGCCAAAGAAGCTAAGAAGCAGGAATATCTGCAACTTCCGGGCAGTTATTGGCTTGCCTGCCACTTCTCTTTCAGTCTTGGAGGAAGACAGTCGTGCTTTTGTAACCAGTGATGTGTAACAGAATTAGATAATCAATGTTGATAGTAAAAATGTTAAGAAGTGAAAACTTACATGGCAAATAGTGTAGTTCAGAACAAAAAGTTTGAATAAATATAACGTTTAGCAAAAATTATTTCCAATCCGGTGGTGTTTATTTAAACAGAAGCCATGTTTGATGTTGGAATGATCATTTTGCAGACAAAGAAAACGATGAAACCCCCTAGACAAACGAGATCTGCAGTTATTGGGTATGTAATCTTTCAGCAACTACTAACAAATTCCTGCTGAAATTGTGCGGGACTGGACTTATGGTTCCCATTCAAATAGCTTATTGAATGGAAACCAATAACACGTGTGAATGCTGTCCTACCACACTATGCCACCTAAGGTTCTATAAACAATTATTCAGTTATTTAAGAAACCAGTAAGGTAACAACCCATACAATGTGTAGATTGGATAAGTAATGAAGTAGTTTTGAATCGAATTTGGGACAAAATAAATTTATGCCATAATTTAACTAAAAGAAATAATCAGTTGCCAGGATCCATCTGAGACATTAACAAATCGTCAATTTGGTACTGGAGAAAAGTGTTGTGGTTAAAAATTGTAGTGGGGAAACAAATGTTACACTACAGCGAGCAGTTTCAAGTGTATGGAGGTTATAGTAGTTATGTGGATATGAAGAGCATGAAGAGCTGCATCAAACTGGTCTCAGACTGAAAACTAAAAAAACAACACAAAAGGCCCAATGATCAAGTTAATAGACTGCCATCAAATTTTTTCAACAGATAATTAACTATTATTGTGGCTAGCTGTATGGTCGATGATGATGATGATGATGATGATGATGATGACGACGATAACATGTTTACAAAAGGAAGTTTACTTGTTATAAATTAAATACAATCATAAACTCCTACTGACCTGGCATTATTCGTGCCTGCACCTACGAGACCCATTGCAAAAATTGAATTGTGAGCAACTTCAGCATCACTATCATGTGAGAATTTACTCAATGTATCAAGAATATTCAATTTTGGATTTGATACAGAGATGAGTCCTAGTGCCAAAGGAACTGCTCTTCTGATCACAGGTTCACAGTACCTCAGCTGAAAGTACAAGATAATCATATTATATGTAAATATACAGATACTATTTATCTTATGTTAAATGTCAAAATATTTTACTTTTAAGCTGAAAGTAATTTAAATCTTCATTAACTATATTGGTTGTTTCATTATTTTAAATACTGCAGGTAGACACGTCAGTAAATATTATATGATGCTTTTTTTGAGCTCAAAAAACGAATATGCAATAGTTTGGTCAGTTTTGGAAGAAAACTGGTCAAAACAATTGGGGATGAGATAAAATACCACACATTATGTAAGGCCTGATTTTCATTCAGTCTTGTACCATTTGCAGGGAGATACACTTTCACATACAGTATAACACAACAGAATATACAGTTCCACACCACTCTCTACTTCTTGTTTACAGAACTCACAGCTTACAGGACCAGTGAAAAATCTCATTAACATGTTAAAATCTAACTAGAGTCCTCTATTATCGCTTATTGGCATTCCAAACAGCAAACACTGTATCAAACTTGTGAGGCAAATATTCAAAGAAATTATTCAATTTATTTCAGAGGGAAATTATGCCATTCATCACGAACAGCAATCTCCAGTGATTAAAAATTTACTGATGGCAGTAGTCTAGCTGTAAAATGTCATCCAAAACCAGTTCCATGCATGTTCAAAAGTATTTACTGTAGCTCTTGCAAGCATGCTGGCAAAGGTACTTCTTCCACCATCTCATAACTATTAAGAGTACTATCCTCAAGAAAAGGGCATGTGCTGTTAGTGGCACCACTATAATCAGCACAAAATTTAACTGACCAGTCTCACTGTTTACTGCCTCTTCAAACAAACTGAAAAAGAACCATAACACACGTCTAAAAATAATACTGATAGATAAAAAATTTACTTTTAAGTGGTAGCAGGTGAAAACACATAAAGGACATCGAAATGCGTGAGCTTTCAGAGCCAGTGGCTCCTCCTCCTCGTTGAAGTGATGAAAAAAAAGAAAGAGGGATGAAGGAAAAGGACTGGTGAGGTTTAGGAAATGGGAAGAGTTACAGAAAAGTTCCCCAGAACCTCACAGGGACACTTAATGGATGGGATGAGAAGGAAAGACTAGCCATTGTGACCAATTATTCCTCCTTATGTAACCCCACTGTCAGTTTTTGCTGTCATCTATTTTATTCAAATTGTCATCAGTTTTCCAGCTTTTGTGCTAGTTTGTTCATTTATTTATCTGTATCACCCCCTATTAATCAACATCTTGCCCTTATATCTTTTCTAGTACAGATTTCCACATACTTAGGTGGGTACATTTTTATTTATGAAGCTTCAAATAACACTTTGTTTAGGTTAACTGCACACTACAAGCACATCTCCCAATCATCCTACACTAGTTTATTTGAAAAGGTTACATCACATTCCTTTCCTCCTCACCACTTACCTTGATTTTACATTGTTCTTTCATGGTTTAGTGTTTTTGTTTGTCACTAACCTGCACTGACTGACTGTTACTGTCGCCTCCTGCAATATTTTACTTTTCATATATAGAAGGTTCCATTTTCTCCAATAACTTCTCCTTTCTGTTTGCCTTGTCTTAGCTTTAGCCTGTTTTCCTGTCTTTTTTACGAACATTGAGAAACATGATTTATTGTAGTAATTTTTTTATTATATTGGTCTACCATATTTTCTGCATACTATAGTATTCCGATTTGTGCAATGTTTTAATTGTTGTGTTGATAATCATGTGTGAAATGTATCTGTTCAGTGTTTGCCATACTGGTTATGTACCCTATTGACAGCTGTCAAAAAGGTTGCACAAATTTTGGTAGTACTGGTAATTATTTATTTTGTATAGAAATGGAAGAAAAATTTGTACTGAATTTTACTATAAGAATGGAATATAGTGCGGCAAAAATTTTAGGAATGTTAAATATTGCTTTTGGTGAGTATGTAATGAATAGAACAAAGGTTTACAAGTGACATAAGTGTTTCAAAGAAGGCCATGAAGAAATCCGAGGATATCGAGTGCCCTTGATGCCGCAGTACACCTTCAACCAATGGTATTGTGGGCAAAATCGAAATAAATTATTATGAATGATCACTGAATCACAATCAAAGAAGTAGCTGATGATGTTAGCATATCAACTGGTACATGTCATAACAATAATGGAAATTCCTGGATGGAACAATACATAAAATAAGGGAAAGGCAGCTACTCACCTACAGTGGAAATGCATAACAGAAAACAATATTCACACTAGCTTTCAAGTACTAGCTACCAATAGTACACACATTTACACACACAACCACCCAGATATCCAAATCTGCACTCCCTTGCCGTGGCTATCAGAGTGGGCGTTTGGGTATCTTGTGAGGTTGTGTGAATGTGTCTACTACTGCTAGAAAAAGTGCTAGTGCTTGAAAGATAGTGTGAATGATGTTTTCTGTTATGTGTATCTACATCGATGTCTACATCTTACATCTATACTCTGCAAACCACCGTGAAGTGCATAGCACAGGGTACATCCCATTGTACCACTTATTAGTGTTTCTTTCTGTTCCATTCTCATACGGAGCATGGGAAGAATGATTGTTCGAATGTCTCTGTGCATGCTATAATTATTCTAATCTTGTCCTCACAATGCCTGCATGAGCAATGCATAGACTGTTGTAGTGTATTCCTACAGTTATCAATTAAAGACCATTCTTGAAACTTTGTTAGTAGACTTTCTCAGGGTATGAAACTTCCTGGCAGATTAAAACTGTGTGCCAGACCCAGACTCGAACTCGGGACCTTTGACTTTCGCGGGCAAGCACTCTACCAACTGAGCTACCCAAGCACGACTCACGCCCCGTCCTCACAGCTTTACTTCTGCCAATACCTCGTCTCCTACATTACAAACTTAACAGAAGCTCTCCTGTGAACCTTACAGAACTAGCACTCCTGAAAGAAAGGATATTGCAGAGACATGGCTTAGCCACAGCCTCGGGGTGTTTCCAGAATGAGATTTTCACTCTGCAGCGGAGTGTGCGCTGAAAGGTCCCGAGTTCGAGTCTCGGTCCGGCATACAGTTTTAATCTGCCAGGAAGTTTCACATCAGCACACACTCCGCTGCATAGTGAAAATCTCATTCTTTCTCAGGGTAGTTTATGTCTATCTTCAAGTGGCTGCCAATCCAGTTTCTTCAGCATCTCTCCTATGGGTCAAACAAACCTGTGATCTTTTGCACTACCTCTTTCTGTATATGTGCAATATCCCAATTTTTCCTATTTGGTACAGGTCCTGCACATTTGAACAAATTCTAAAATGGGTTGTACGAGTGATTTGTAACCAATCTCCTTTGCAGACTGAGTGCACTTCCCAGTATTCTACCAATAAACTGAACTCTGCTTCCTATTTTACACACAATTGAGTCTCTGTGATCATTCCATTACATATTCTTATAGTTTTACACCCAGGCACTTGTATCAGTTGGCCAATTCCATTTGTGACTCACTAATATTGTAGTCATAGGATACCACATTTTTTTCATTTTGTAAAGCACACAATTTTACATTTCTAAATATTTAAAGCAAGTTGCCTATTTTTGCACCAGCTTGAAATCTTATCAAGATCTGACTGAATATTTATGCAGCTTCTTTCAAACAATACTTCATTATAGATAACTGCCTCATCTGCAAACAGTCTGAGATTATGATTAACATTGTCAGCAACGCCATTAATTTACAACATGAACAGCCAAAGGTTTCAACACATTTCCCTGGGGCACACTCAAAGTTACTCCTACATCTTGTGATGGCTCTCCATCCAATATAACATGCTGTCGTCCCCCCCCCCCCCTCCCCCCCCCAAAAAAGTCCTCAATCCAGTCACAAACTTGACTTGACACCCCATAACATCGTATATTGGCAATAAGCATAGGTGTAGTGCTCCATGCATCGATCCACTACAGGTGAGTGTTGCCTTTCCTTTATTTCAGGTAGGGCGTGCCATGAACTTTTTTGCATGTTTGGGGTACGAAATGTGTGACAGCAAAATTTATTCCGATTTGTTGAGTTTTGAACAAAAGCACCAGTTAATCCAAGTTTATCAGGAGCCATTAGATGAAGTCAAAAACTATGCAGAACTACTGAAATGAGGCAAACAGATGATGAAACATGACTCTATGGATATGATGTCTTAACTAAGGATAAGTCATCCCACTGGAAGCCAAGACTGAAAAAACCTTGGTAAGTGGGCTCAAATGTGAAAGTTATGCTCACTACGTTGTTCTATTTTAACAGCACAGTGGACCACGAGTTCTTATCACAAGGTCGAACAATCAATACAGAGTAGTACTTACGAGAGTTCAATGGCGTTTGCTTGAAACAATCTGAAGGGAGGGGGGGAGGAGGGGAGTGTGAAGGGGGGTCACCACCCAGATTTTTGGCGAAATGTTTCATGTGCAACATGATAATGTATGTGCTCACACTTTGTTGTTCCTTTGTAAATTTTTGGCCAAAAATACCACTGAGATGATGTCCCAGACTCCATATTCGACAGACATGGACCTATGTTACTTTTTTCTGTTCCCAAAATCCAGACAGGACCATCATTTTACAAACGTATATGAGATTACAAATGCATCACTAAGAGAGGTAAAAGCTATTACAAAGATCAAGTTCTAGAAGTGTTTTATGGATTGGAAAAAATGCTGGTATAAGTGTAGAATACCTCATGGGGACTATTTTGAAAGGGATAACATTGGTGTAGACTAATAAACAAAATTCTTCCCAAAAAACAAAAATTCTGATCTTTTTCCAACACCAGGCTGGGAAGCACCAGACATTTATTTGTTATCAGTTGCATTCCCAGCCATCCCTCAATCATCATTCTCACGGGGTATGAAAGTGCTTTCCTCAGTCTATATCGACATGTTTTCACCAACACTGTAATTGTTCTAGCCAGTTTAGTCTATTCTAAACTTAATTCTGTAGTTTAACTTACTTGTCTCCTCTATTTATTTCTTTAGGCTGTATTTTCCCAACTGTGATAGTTATTAACCCTTTCACTGCTATTGACATGCATACATGTCCTACTATGCCGTTCTCCAGGTGCTGTGGACATGTATACACATGCCATTTTGGTTCTCTTACAGTACTATGGATTTCTGTATGCTTCCAGAGCATCTGACTCATTACTGATGTGGACAAGTTACTTCCATATCTTGGTGAATAAAAAAGTTTAAGAGTATTTATCTGACAACATATGTGCCTCATTGTGTGCTATCATCTGCAAGAAACCTTGTTTCCATACCTTGAATCATTTACGAAATATGACGATTGTTATGCCCAAATTATTTGTGATGTGCAAAGAAATGAATGGACACATCGCATATGACCATCCATCGGATATAAAACCTAATTACTCGAGAATGAAATGAGACATTGTTCTGCCCTCAATTTTAGATGAAATTTCAATATCTTATGTACATTTAATTCATTGCCATGTATGAGCTAAAATCAACCATGCAGTCAATAAAAAGAAATTCAGTTCTTTATCAAGTGAAGATATCAGACCGTAAAATTTCAACTGTTTCCGAAAAATCGGATGATAAGTAATTCATATTGGCTGGTAAGCTCTCTCTCAGCACAGGCACCAGCATTTGGCAAGCAGTACAGTCATAACAGAAGCTGCCATCGGCACAGAATGGAATAGAGCACGTCCATAGCAGCGAAATGTTTAAGATTCTTACCATTACTGCTTTTCATCAAAAGTACATTTAAGCTCTTTTATAAAAAAACAACCTTGCTTAATTGTCAAGTGTTTTGACTAGTGTCATTGTAATCACCCTACTGATGGAGTATTTTACAGTGTTAAACTCTCTTGACAGTAGTAGCTTAAAGTGAAGCATGGAGAAAAAATATTTTATAACAAATAATGTATTTCTATTACACTCACCAAATGACCAAAAGTTCTGAAGGCCATCTCAGCACCAATTTCTTCACCCATGGCAATTAAAGCGATACCTAGAACAGCAACTGCTTGTCTAGGTGAAAGATCTACTTCATCTTTCTTGTCATCTTTTTTATCCTTTTCTTTTTCTTTCTCCTTGTCCTTATCTTTGTCCTTGTCTTTGTCCTTATCCTTTTCCTTGTCTTTATCTTTCTTATCTTCCTTCTTGTCCTCCTTAAACATACAAATGGACCTATTATTACATATAATACACGATAAACCAAACAAAGAATTCTTTTTCAATATATGAAAAGAAGAATCTGATCCTCAGTGGTGCCAGTATAATCCAGCAAATTAATTTTAATTAATGATATGATTGCATTAATTCAAATTACAAAACATAAGACAATATGCAAGGTCCAAATTGGAGGCAATTCAGCAGTTCATATAATGAGCTTGACACTGCCAAACCTTTTGTAAATTAGTGGACACCAGTGGTGTGCAGTGTAGAATGTGAACCACTGCTCCATGGAACCGTGTAATTCAGATCAATTGCTTTACACTATTGCTCACCACAAGATGTTTTAGCATAGAGCATGTAACAAAAGTACAGTTTTCAGACTATCTTATTTAATGATTTGGGTCGTCTTATCACAGTTTTCAATGTATTCTATGCTCACGCTATCAGGAATGGTAACTGGTGAGGTCTAAGAAACCAGCTGATGTCAATGTTGTTCATTTAATGGAGCTGGCACTGTTCCAGTTTGATTTTGACTTGCTAAAAGGCACATGTGGATTGAGAAATTCATTCTGCAAACATTTTATAAAGCATGTGTTGTCACTTTGATGTTTATTACTGATATCAGGCACCATCAGTGCAGCCTCAGTAGGCCAAGCTTAAAAATATACCTGTCAGGTTTGAAACTAGTTGGCAAACATCAGTAGTCCAGATGACCTCAGAAGTTAAGTCACATATTGCTCAGAGCCATTAGTAGTCCATCTATTGACAGATTTGTTAATAAATGCTATGTGAAGTTTAATAAAGCTGCTGGTTTCTTGTCAACAAAATGAAACTAGGGAAAAAAATATTAATTTATCGGCGAACAGGAGGACATTGGTAAGAGGTAACCAAAATGCACGGACATTCTCTGATTTGTTACAAAAGCATGTATCCAAGAGTTTGTTGTATCTGTAATGAGAAGTTATTAAGGCTAAGTGAACTTTCTCAATATCAAAACTTGATCATCTGTACTACATTCCATCAATACATCCATTTTTGTTGTGTTTTTCTAAAGGTGATAATGTAGCAGAGTTTTGGCTGGGTTACATCTTGTAGCAGCATAATTAGTGCACTGACTTAAAGAAGGTTCTGTCTGTGGCAGTTCTTAGCTTTTTATAAGCAATACTGTCACTAAAGGACAATTGCTCCTGGGCTTTCATACCACAAACTGGATCTTCGAAGTCAGTGTACTAATTATGTTGCTGCAAGATGTGTGACCCCAACAAAACGTGCAATGTTATTACCTGGGATAAAACATGACCCCCAACAAAATGTGCAGCATTATTACCTGGGATAAGATATAACAAAGGTGGATGTATTAACAGAATGTACAAGGTGTACAACTTTGCTTCCGCCATTTTTTACCCAACATTTGTGGCTTTAATGAAACAAATTGGTTACACATGTATCATTCGAAGTATTTACCATCACTGGCCACTACTTTCTCCCATCTTTCAGGCAGTGTACGAATCCTGGTCAAAAGAATTGTTCATCTTTTGAAGCAATCCATAAATCGATCCACTTTGTGACTTCTTCATCAAATCAGAAGTGTTGGTCACCCAGGCCATGCGCCATTGATCTAAACAGGTGATGATAGGCAGAGGCGGGTGGGGTAGGACTTCCCATTTTAATGTTTCCAAGTAAATTTTGACCTTTTTTGCAATGTGGGGTCAAGCGTTGTCGTGCTGCAAAATCACTTTATCATGCCTCGCGCTGTATTGTGGCCATTTGTCTTTTAATGCTCTGCTCAAATGCATTAATTGCATTCGATAATGAGCACCTGCGATTGTTTCACTTGGTTTTAATACCTCATAGTACACGATGCCGAGCTGGTCCCACCAAATGCAGAGCATGATCTTGGAGCCGTGAATATTCAGTATGGCCCTCGAAGTGGAAGCATGGCCGGGATATCCCCATGGTTTTTTGCATTTAGAGTTTTCGTAATGAACCCATTTTTTGTCCCTGGTCACAATGCGATGCAGAAATCCCTTCCATTTTTGCCTCTGAAGCAACTGTTCACAAACACACAAATGCTGTTCAATGTCTCTTGGTTTCAGCTCACACAGGACCCAAGTACCTTCTTTCTGAATCATGCCTGTAGCCTTGAGACGTTTTGAAATTGCTTGCTGTGTCACTCCCACTAATCGTGCCAATTCTTCTTGAGTCTGACGCGAGTCTTCACTTGGCAATGTCTCCAATTATGCATCTTCGAAAACATTCTCTCTTCCGCCACTATGCCAGTCTACGACGTTAAAATCACCGTTCTTGAAGCGCTGAAACCACTCACGACACGTTCTTTCACTAATAACGTCCTTACCATATGTACTTGAGAGCATTCGATGAGACTCACCCGTGACATTTTCAATCAAGAACAACTTTATGATGCAGACACAAATCGACTAATGTTTGAATGAGATTATGTTGACCGAGGTCCAAGCTAACTGCCTGACATCTGTGATCTGTTTCTTTCGACCGCTACTTACTGCTGTCGTCACCTATCAGCAAACAGCGGAAGCAAAGTTGTACACCTTGTGGTACAGGCAGTGATCAGATTTTTATGTTGTACAAGTTAACTCAGTATCATCACTAAATTCTCATTACATTCTAAATGCTTACGTTTTGTTGCAACCATTTGTTTGGACATGAGGATTAATAAATCAAACAAACAAAAGCTCAATGCCACAGGCATTAATTTTAGTATCAGTTGTTTCTTACACTGCCAGCCCAAAATGACTCCCTTCCAAGGCAACAATACAAGGAATCCATTTTCCATGTTCCATTCAACTATTTTGAACACTGTCAATAAAGGTTTCTAACAAAGTTAGTTACAGCCAGATGCAGTTCTATATTGTATTTCACTTTAAAGTAAGTATGTTTGTTTGAATAACAGTCCATGTTGACAGTCTCAGATGTAGCTAGTGCTACAGAAACAATATCAAGTTGTTGTCAACTTTATGAGCAAAGTAACAGTTGTAATAAGGGATTCATTGAGTAGTCATCCCAATACATTCCTGGAATACTGGCAATTCAGAAATCATTTTTGTAAGAATGTTTTCATAGTGAATTTCAATTATTGAATCAACGGATTAGTTTATGGTGATGGAATACACCCCAGGATACTTAGCATTGTGTTAGCTGAAAGTACTGCTGCAATCATATTGTAGGTTAAGTTACCTATCTGAAATCCCACAATTTATAATTTTTAAGGCTCTCCTAACAAAATCATAAGTAGAGACTATTTTGTTACACTAATGGCACATGGTATACATGTCACTGACTGGAGGCCAATTTTGATCTTAGTTTGTAAAATAAACCCTGTTCACATATTTGATATGTTGTATGATACTAAACCTGGGCCAACCAAGTGAGGTTCAGAGTTGATCAAAGTTAGCAAGACACGCATTTGGCAAAATGGCTAAATCAGATCTTGACATGATTATTGTGCTTCAGTCACATATGTTATTGAAGGTTGTGTGTTGTAAAAAAGTACCAGTAACTTCTCAAACTTCTTCAGAAAACTACTCCACAGCTGAAAAACACCAAAATTGACAGATATTCTTAAAGTAAATGGAAAAAAGCAACATGATTCTCAGCATTTAAGGCTCCTGAACACAGAACACTGCCCACCACAGTGACCCGAACACTAAGAAAACAGGAAGTACTGTTAAAACATAGTGTTGTGGTAATTCAGTTTACAAGCAATATCATAGAGGATACATTGTTTGACAGCTTATAATTCATGACCATGGCATTGACCATTAGGTGATGCAGTCATTTTGACTGCAAACGTAACTGTGGCATCAAGTCAGGCTTTCAAAAGTTTGCTGAGCATGATGAACATATACATATTACAGACCATTAGTCATAAACTTAGAAGTCTTTCTGTGTGGACAAAAGCTTCAATAGTTTGTAGTCAATTTTCTTCAAAACTAAAGAACCTACTGATACAGAGAGCACACAGGAATACATCTGCACCATCTTCTTAGGTAAAGCTGTCATCAAACCAAATGACGTTGGTCAGCCACACTGATTTACTGAGTATGGTCCTTCTGGAGACTGTACACCGGGGATATACAGGAATTCTGCACACATACGGAGCTCGTGCATGTGTGCAACTCTCTCGTCCGACTGCATGATTCCCCACTATCACCCACACTGTCCGAGTGGGACGGTGTGGCAACCACAAATGTGCTGCTTGGGCAGCAGATCAGTCGTACAAGGGTCAAAGATCAACTTGCATATGGCTTGGTTTCATATTACGGTGTATTAGGAAATTAAAAAAATCTGAAATTATGAACAACACTTCACAAAGAGAAGTATTTTAAAGTTACTGACTGTTGGTACAAGAGAATACACCTACAACAATAAAAAGTAAATTTGGGTTTGCAACTATATTACAGCAGTAATATTGTGCGAGCCAAAAATCTGAAATTATGAACAACACTTCACAAAGAGAAGTATTTTAAAGTTACTGACTGTTGGTACAAGAGAATACACCTACAACAATAAAAAGTAAATTTGGGTTTGCAACTGTATTACAGCAGTAATATTGTGCGAGCCACAGTGTTCCATGTAAAATTCTTACAACATTTAAGCTGATATACAGATAGGCAAGCTGATATATAAAAATACAGGCAAAAAGAAAGTCTCCATAGAGGACCATCAGGGATGGAATAAATGATCATAACTGCATGTGAAAGAAACAAATTTTACTGCCTAGAACTTCCCTGCTGACACTGCCATGATTACAGTTCTCAACAAAATATGTCACAAACCAAACAAAATTTTCATCATTATTTAATTATTTTTGGTTCTCTGTAGGCATAATAGAATTTAAATCTGATACAAACTGTCAGCACACAAGCATGCAAAAGCAGTTTCACAGATTTTTGTGATTCAGGTTCCCATGCAATCATGACTTCTTTAGTTTTGTTATAGAAAAAAACCTTTCACACACTGTACATTGTTCCAATCATGAAGATTACTTCTACAGTTCATCACTGAAAAATGGAAGCTCTTCCTGAGGAAAACCTTTGTAGAACTCCTGGACAGTCTTTACATAGAAGAATTTGTATTTTACACAGGAATTACACTGCAGATTGATCAGTTCCATCTGAAAACAGACTGGGGCACTTTCAACTGATGCGGCACACAGTCCTGAAAAATTCTCAAAAACAGATGCAATATTGGCAGTGTTCTGAAAACTACTTGAAAACTTTTCCTGTCTTTCTTCCAATGGCAAAATGAATTGTTCAAAATTATCATTTTCTTTCACACCAGATAGCTTATAGGGAAATGGTTGGTATTCTTTGTGGAAGTGCCCCTTCCACAATATAATTTTCTTTTTAAATACATCCACTTTTCCTATTAAAGCAGATATTTGTTGCTTCTCATCTTGCGATGTCTTACTGAGGACATTAAAGTGTAAAATCAAATCAACTAAAAACACAAGGTCTGCAGTCCATTCTGTATCATCTACTTTTTGTTCCTGCATTCCTATTTTGTTCATAAATTGAACAAGGGCAGGCCTTAAATTGAAAAATAGTTTGAGGCCTGCACCCCAACTTAATCAGCATACTTCACAGTACTAAATAATGTCTAAATATTCTTTGTTCAATGCCATCAAAAACTGTTGTAACTGAGGGTGTAATAATCCACATAACTTTGTAAAATTTGCTATTTGGACCACTAGCTTCACGACATGCTTCATCACTGCAAATTTAGCAAAAACTGTTTCTTGATGCAGGAAACAATGAATGCTGTACAAACTGTCTGGTTATCATAGCAGTTTTTTACACAACAATGTTACAAGCCCATTCACTGCCCCTTGCGCTGCTGGTGCTCCATCAGTGGTAACTGAGACCATCACGTTCCAATTCAGGCCAACGGTTTTAATTGCCCCTTGAACTGTTGTCAGCAAGTTGATCCCTCTCATATATTTTATTGGTACCAAATCTAACAGTTTTCCTGTCACCTGCAAATCGCACTACACTTCACAAACATAAATCGCAAGCTACGCTGTATCTGAAATGTCAGTCAACTCGTCCAAAGCAATCTAGAGTGCAATGAACATGTTGGTATTATCAACAGAGTGCCTGTAGACATTCATTCACTGCCATGACAGCTATGCGGTGAGTTATTGTTTGTCGTGAAAGACTAATTTCAGAAAACTTCTGTACCTCCAACAGCATCACGAGTTCTGCTGTCTCAACAATGAACTCTTTAATAAACCTACATGTGCTGCAAGCTTTATGTGATCTGGCGATTTTGAATGCTATTTTGTAGCTTGCTTTTAATTATGGTCCATTTTAGTTGGTTGCCGGCTAAAATAAGAAGCTATAGAACAGATAGTAAACACACTGGATTTCTCCAAGCAAATGCATACAAATACAAACAGCACAAAACATTTATTTTCACCATTTACTGACGTCGAGATCGGCTCACCGTGCAGCACTGCAGCTTTTTACGTGCACCAACTTGTTTGCTCTTTCACCACCAACTAAATCTTTAAATTCCTTTGTGCATAATGTTGTAATGCTGTTTCTATAGCAAAATTACAGTGCCCGGCAATTCTGCAGCTGCATAATAGACACTGAGAATTTTCATCCTTCTCTTCAAAACATTAACACTCATTTTTAAATGCTTGTGACAATAGGTCACCAGAGTGTCTCTTTTGAGTTTACGTGGCATTGTAACACTCACTGTACTTCTAGACTTCCTTTACACCACAAGCAAATAGTAAGGAATAAACAGCACTGGCACTATGAAAAATACCACACCATATACTGGAAGAAACAGAGCTGCATCACACTGCTACATGAAATGCCGTGCTGTCCCAAGTAGTTCTGAGAAGGACCAAGCAAAGCTGAGACGGACTTAAGAAAGTCAAGATGTCTGAGTAGTGGAGAGGCAGGCTGAGGCAAACTTGCTTTGCATCACGTATGTGTGCAGTTTTGCATGTGTTGGTCAACCCTGTGGTTTCCTTGGTCCTTGTAACAGACTTACTCCAACTTGGCCTCACTGTCCTTCCCCAGACCCCTTCCCAAGAACACATACCTCACAACAAAAGAAAGGACAGCCATTCACATCAAAACAGACCAGTTTAATCATTCTTCCTGCAGACAACGGCTACACCACTGTCATGATGATTTGTAGAAATTACCTGACAGGAGGCTTATGCCAACTGACTCCTCCACCTACAAGCTCTGCTATAGTAATCCTGTCCCAGATGTTCAACATAACCTCCAATCCCTGTTGAAATCCTCAGGCCCATCCCAAAATCTCTCTCCTGAATCTATCTCCCTCTTCACTCTCAATAACACCTTGCACAACCACTTCTACATGCTCCCCAAAATCCAGAAACCTAACAGTCTTGTATGCCCCATTGTAGTTGCTCCCACTGAAAGAATTTCCAATCCTGTCGACCAACATCTCAACCAATTGCCTGAAGCCTAGCCTCTCACATCAAAGATAATAACCACTACCTTCACCAACTCTTGACCCTTGCCGCCCCTTTGCCGCATGGGTTCCTACTCGTCATTGTCAAGGCCACCTCAATAACCTCCCACTGACCCTAAAAATAAGCTACAAAAGATTATCCCCATCACCCAGTAGCATCCTGGACTGGAGCAACTGAACCATATTTTCACCAGGGCTTTGATCATCTATCATCATGCCTGGAAATGAGGGAGAGAACCCAAGATCCTTTCCACCCCCCTCCTGCCCCCTAATGTGTATTACATCTCCCACTTGACAAACACATCACCCTTGTCCATTGCTGAGCCACTCCCATTCCCAACTCCTTGCAACAGCGGTATGCAAGATTCATCCCCCTCTCACCCCCTAAGGTGTATTACATCTCCCACTCGACATACACCTCATCCTTGTCCATTGCTGAGCCACTCCCATTCCCAACCCCTTGCAACAGCGGTATGCAAGATTCAGCCACCCAGCACTTCCTACTCCAGCCCTGTCACAGGCTTATTCTATCCCACCAGAGGCAGGGCCACCTGAGATAGCAGCTAAGTCATATACCAACTCTGCTGCGATTAGTGCACAGCTTTTTATGTCAGTATGACAACCAATCGTCTACTCACTAGAATGAAGGGCCACCATCAAACTATCCATGAACAAAGTTGACCATTCAGTGGCACACCTTGCTGAGCACATCATGCTTGAGTTCGATAGTTGCTTCACAACCCATGCCATCTGGATCCTTCCCTGAAATTTCCAGGCAGATTAAAACTGTCAGCCAAATGGAGACTCCGAACTCGGGACATCTGCCTTTCATGGGCAAGTGCTCTACCAACTGAGCTACCCAAGCATGACTTAAGACCCATCCTCACAGCTTTAATTCCACCAGTACCTCATCTCCTACCTTCCGAACTTCACAGAAGCTCTCCTGTGAATCTCGCAGAACTAGCACTCCTGGAAGAAAGGATACTATGGAGGCATGGCTTAACCACAGCCTGAGGATTGTTTCCAGAATGAATTTCCACTCTGCAGTGGAGCATGTGTTGACTTGAAACTTCCCAGCAAACGAGTACCGGCCTGACAAACAGTTTTAATCTGCCAGGAAGTTTCAAATCAGTACATAATCCACACAGCACAGTGAAAATTTATTCTGGTTAAAACGTGCTTGATTCTTTTATATATTTCTTTCAACCATCAACTAGAATGGACTAAAATATAGGATGTTGATCAGTTGTTTGAACTGTGGAAGATTTCATAATCTCTCTCTCTCTCTCTCTCTCTCTCACACACACACACACACACACACACACACACACGCACGCACTACATTTAAGGAAGCGTTGCTGTTTAATTGCCTCTAGACTTTAGAACCCACTTGGGTATGAAAATATTTACCAGTTAGATGGAAAAGTGTGTCACAAAGCCGTTAAATTCTTTTCCTCTCCTGCTGGAATTAACTCTTGGCATACTGGAATCTGAGGCACTCACTGTTTCCCAGATGGTATCCAAGCTCATTCAGCAATGTTGTGCTGATATTGCTGATAACAGACATACCTCAACACATTCTTCACTTCTGTAATCCCAGTGGCCTCAACCTCTGTTAATACATTGTCCCAACACCCTCTACCCAATGGTTTCCCCTTCCTCTGTCCTGTCACCCCTTCCCAATCCACATCTCCAGGTCATCTCCTTCATGTACTTCACCTCATCAGCTCTGGTACCCCTGTATCGCATGCCTAGTCCATATACCTGCCACCTCTCCCCCATACATACCTCATCAGCACTCTTGCTCCCTCCTTCTGAGCCACTAACTACCCATCCCCAACTCCTCTCTGTGCTTCCTGCTTCTTTCTCCCTCTACCCACCCTATCTGATAAAGCCCCTACCCCATCCTAGTCCACCTGCCAAACCATGACCCTGGTACTGAGCGTTTAGCCAGCACAGAGAGAGAGAGAGAGAGAGAGAGAGAGAGAGAGAGAGAGAGAGCGCATGTGCACTCTAGTTTGTCAAAGGATTTCTTCCAAAAGCTAGCAAAGTTTTTATTCACCTGTGTGCCTCGCAAAGACTCTGTGCTTCTGTTATTTGGTGAGTGGTTTCCTTTAATCCTAAATTACTTACATTCTGCCAGAACTTTCCTTACTACACAGTCTAGTCACAGTAATGTGACCACCACCCACGCTGATGTCAACATGCAACAACCACTCACAGATGGCAGGTGGCAGTTCTAGAAGTGGAGGGTATATAAAGCTTGGATAGGAGGAGAGTGATGAGGAAAACAGTGCAGTACTTGTCATAATGTGGAAACTCAGAAATTTATCTGACATCCAAAAGGGCATGATCACTGGCTTTCAGGCCACGAGTGGAAGCATTTCCAAAATGAATAAGTTTGTAAACTGTTCACATGCCACTGTGGTTAAGTATACAATGCAAGAAAAATGGCACTATCCAACACTGGCACTGAAATAACTGTGGTGCACCACAGTACGGGCAGACAGGCATGCAACTGTTGAGCAACTGAACACCCAGATGAACCAAGGGACTACTAACAATGTCTCCTCAATGACCATCAGCGAACACTGCTGCATACGTGCTTCCGCAGCAGGCATCTGGTTCCTGCACCCATGCTGACTGCTGTTCAACAACAAAGTCTGAAATTTGCATCCCAGTACCGCAACTGGACATCCACGGAGCGATGACAGGTGGCCTTTTCAGATGAATCACATTTTATGCTTCATCGAGCAGATAGCTGTTGGCATGTACACTGTCAAACGTCTGAGAGAAAAGGGTTCAGGTGGGAGGAGGGAGTTCTATGGTCTGAGGAATGATTTCGTGGTATTTCCTTGGTGATCTCATCATTCTGAAAGACATAATAGATCAACACAAGTTTGCATCTACCCCTGGGGACCATGTCCACCCTTATATGTAGTTCGTTTTTCCTCAGCATGATGGCATCTACCAGCAGGACAATACACAATGTCTCACAGTTTGCGAGGTTCTAAGAGCACCAGGATGGGTTTCCCATACTCCTCTGGCCAGCAAACTCCCTGGATTTGAGCCCAACAGAGAATCTGTATGACCTCCTCGATCAGGCTGTTTGTGTCGTGGATCCTAAACCTTGAAACCTAGGGCAGCACGCCACAGCACTGGAGTTGGCATAGCCCCACATCTCTGTCAGCACCTTTCAGAACCTCAATAACTCTCCTCCTGCATGACACACAATGGTTTGCACAGCAAAATGTGTTTATTCAGGTTTCTGACAGGTTGTCATATTAATGTAATTGGACAGTATATATTTACACCCAAACTATTCTCTCCATGATCTCTTGCTTCCTCAGTTCTATGCCTCTTCCACTACACTGTGTCACATCTCCCACCATGGTAGGGTTGCTACATTCCAGTGCTGTTTCCCTAGCTGCCACTTCCTTGGCGTGTGTGTGTGTGTGTGTGTGTGTGTGTGTGTGTGTGTGTGTGTGTGTGTGTGTGTGTTGGTCAGCTAGCTCTGACGAAGGACACTGAAATCACTGCTATGCTTTTGTACAATTTTGTTAACTTGCACGTTGTCTGATCAATGCCTCAACTATAATCCTTCCATTCATAAAATGCGGCTGTTTGGACCTGCTGAGGAGACCAGTGATCTCTGTATCAGATTAGATTATGAAAGTCAATGTCTTGATCATATGCTACTTTACTAAAATTGGTAACTAGTTTAGGCTCTGGAGCCATGACTGAATCTAACAGTTAGAGCAGCGACACACAGATGCAGTGTCAGTATGTACGCTTATTATGTTTCTACATGTTGCTGCAGTAATTCTTAGGTATAATGATTCTCGCTAAGCCACAACTGGTTATCAATTTTAGTGAAGTAAAATGTGACCAAGACATTGACTCTTATAATCTACTGCTTCCATATTTTGCATTAACTTTCCATTACAATATTTTTCCAATATCAATAACAAAAAAACAAAACAAAAGAGGTATAACCTTTCCACACAGACCAATACTAAATTTCCATGCCTGGGCTGCTTAATAAACTTTTATATTACCAACACAGTTAAAACATTTCAAAACATACTGCACTAAGTTTTCTCTTCCAGTACCATAATGTATATGTGTGCTTCTTTCTTACATTACCTTCTCTGGAGTTTCATAATGCTCACTGCAAATGTGCAATAACTTCTGAATTTTCAGTACATTTCCAGTACCAGCATATGCACATACTTCAATCATTGTATCCGCCATTGATTTAAAAGGCTCTGGAATAATTTCTAGTGCTGCAACTATTGCCTCGATTGAGTCCTGGCGTCCTGTACAGGCAAGTAACAATGGCTATGAGAAACCAAGCATAAAAAAGAATATATAAATTAAAAAAATCATTATCAGTCACAATTAGCTTACCATGTGGAATGTTTACTATTCTTATTACTATGCTAAATATCAGTTCTATTGCAATTACATAACAAAGGTGGTATTATTATTCTAGTCTATTAAATTGCTACAGAAAACTGCCCATTCATTTAATTGGAAAGCGTGAAATTCATCTCACCTTTCAATCTGTCCTGTACTCCCACTTCCATAAATTTAAGACAAGAGTACACGTTTTAACATTGTTGTATTGCTTTTATGTTCAACATCCCATTTCTTGGCTAATTCGAGTTTTAACAAACAAATCTGATCATTTCGAAGCATTCAGAGCTACGGCAGTTGACAATATTAGCTTGTAAATAATCAAATTCAGTGTCTTGCATGAGCTCAGTTTGTTGTTTAGGTGCGTTAGTCCTAAGGGTAGCTTTACATTTGGAATCTCCTGCCTGAATATACTGTTTTTTTTATTTATGTTTCAGTGGTTACTTTCACTTATCATTTAAAAATAAATCATACTTTGCCAATCATGACATTCAATTTTCAAAGAAGATCATGAAGATGAGAATGGGACAGCAGTACAAGAATGGGCAGAAGTGTGTCACCCGACCTCAATCCATGACACAAAACTACATAGATCTTTTAATACCAGCAGATGGAGGCGAGCTTACAATCATCACCTCATATTTGGCAGCAACAATATCAGCCAACAATGTATAAAACCTGTCTGTTGCATAATACCCAACTCGCCAGCACAGATCAATAATGTGCCAATTATTGTGCCCCCAAATCAACCAATCGACCTCCTCCACAGAAGATGAACTTCATCGACATACAGAAAACCCAAGTGGCCAAGTGTTGGGAAAGAGTAACACAGTCATAACTGTGTAGAAAATGTATGATTTCGATACAAGGATAAAAATAAGTACATGAAACTGTAAAGATATAATCAAAAAGTAATTAGTTACACTTTCTTGGGCCAAGCGAAAAGTTCAGCTGATGCAGTCTCTGAGCGTGACCGTTGGTAAGGGGCATATGAGGTAAACTGTGTCGTCCAGCTAAGTTTATTCTGACAAGGGAACCTCCCCATCACACCCCCCTCAGATTTAGTTATAAGTTGGCACAGTGGATAGGCCTTGAAAAACTGAACAGAGATCAATCGAGAAAACAGGAAGGAGTTGTGTGGAACTATGAAAAAAATAAGCAAAATATACAAACTGAGTAGTCCATGTGCAAGATAGGCAACATAAAGGACAGTGTGAGCTCAGGAGTGCCGTGGTCCCGTGGTTAGCGTGAGCAGCTGTGGAATGAGAGGTCCTTGGTTCAAGTCTTCCTCAAGTGAAAAGTTTACTTTCTTTATTTTGGCAAAGTTATGATCTGTCCGTTCGTTCATTGACGTCTCTGTTCACCGTAATAAGTTTAGTGTCTGTGTTTTGCGACCGCACCACAAAACCGTGCAATTAGTAGACGAAAGGACGTGCCTCTCCAATGGGAACGGAAAACATTTGATCGCAAGGTCATAGGTCAACAGATTCCTCCACAGGAAAACATGTCTGATATATTCTATATGACACTGGTGACGGCATGTGCGTCACATGACAGGAATATGTTGTCGACCCACCTAACTTGTAGACTTGGTGAATGGGTAAAAAGATTCTTCTACCTTGCCCGATTTAGGTTTTCTTGTGAATGTGATAATCACTCCCAAAAAGTGATGAAAACGTAAGAGTTAGTCAGATAAACTGCAACAAATGAATGCAACAGTTTCACAGTCACACAGTTTTCCCTGTGCTCTGTCTAAACATATGTTTTTAAAGTTTTCAAATTTTTCCTTGTGTAGACCATCAAATCCTGCATATGTCCAAGCAGATCTGAATATGTCCTGGAATTTTGGAAAGCGAAGTTGATTATGTGTGAGTGCCTGAACTTTGATAATTGACACACGATCACGTAAACAATACTGCTCTGTGTACCTGTGCAGCTTCGCAAAATCATAGAATCTTTTCACAAAGTATTTCACTTGCCGAAAACCAAGCACATCTAACGGTTGCACAAGAGGTGTACAACCTGGAGGAATGGTAATCACATCTACTCCCACACTAAAATTGTACAATGCCTGATCCTTCTGTCCTGTAGAGGTTGTATAAAAAATTAAACTTTTCACCTCAGGGAAGCCTTGAACCAAGGACCTCTCCTTCCACAGCTACACACGCTAACCAAGGGACCACGGCGCTCCTGAGCTCACACTGTCCTTGATGTTACCTATGTTGCACATGGACTACTCAGTTTGTATATTTTGCTTATTTTTTTCATAGTTCCACACAACTTCTTCCTGTTTTCTCGATTGATCTATGTTCAGTTTTTCAAGGCCTATCCACTGCGCCAACTTATAACTAAATCTGAGGGGGGTGCGATGGGGAGGTTCACTTGTGAGCATTTAATGGATATGGATTACTTACAACATGAAGAGCTATTTAATCATCACATCATGAGCCAAAATGTCATTAACAAAATCAGCAATACACAATTTTGCATTAACATGAAAAATACAAGATGGTTAGTAAAATACTGACTTCCTATATGAAAGATCCTTGCACTGTAACACAAAGAATACAGAGAAGGGAGACAGAATAAAGGATATACAGTGTATCTCCGTCAACACATTACAATGAATGATGTACATAAGATGACACTGATTTCAGATGTTACAATGGTAAGCAGTTAATGCAGTGAAACTGCTCTTTCACACTCTTCAGGGTACTTTAAAAAATGTTGTTAGTTACGCGAAAGAGTAAATAGTGGGAAACTACTTTTTACGCACAAAGCATTTCATAGCTTCATTGGTAGTTCAAACTGTTTGACGATAAAATGCAGAATCAGAGTTCAAAAATTTTGCAGGAGTCGGAAAGTGATTACATTACATACATACAAACAACATCAAACAGTAGACAAGAAGTATATCTAACTTCAGATTATAAAAGTTATACATATGTAAATATGCAATGGTACAATGAAATATAAGTCTGTAGGACATGATACAGAGCAGAATGTATAGTTAAATTTTAAATGGCTAGTTTAAGTCTCCCTCCAAATCAAAGTTAATGCAATATTTTTTATGAAATAATATTACAACAATTCAATGTAGCTCATACTTTTCTCACAAAAGATGCCACATCAACATAGAGAATTTGAAGAGACCGATAAAAAAGTAATAAACAACAGGAAAATGTTTATATCATAAACGTAACAATGGAGTTTTTAATGTATGTGAATTCCAAAACCCACTTTGTGAAACATTGTCGGGACAAAATTTCAAATGCATACAAATTCTGTAAACTTGTTATGGGAGGCTTCTCATGTAGCAAACGTGAAAAGAAAACAATGTTAAAATTTTGCATGAGCTTTAAAAGAAACCGAGTGAGGTGCTGCAGGAGCAAGACACTGGAGTCACAATCATGAGGACCAAGGTTCAAATGCCCATATGGTCATCCAGACTTTGGCTTTTGCAGTTTCCCTAAATTGTTTATTGCATGCAAGGGCTATTACCTTTTAAAAGGGCAGATTTAAGATCACATTGACCGTAAGTTCATCAGGAACTTCAGTTCAATTCCAGAAAGGTGAGTAGTAAGCAGTCATCAGATCATTCAAGGAATCACCAAGGCATTAGTTGTGAAGTAGTACAAAGAAACACCAAAAACTCTAAATGAAAGTTACATCTACAGAATTAAAACTTGTTTCTTCATCAACACATTCAACACACTAATTACTGTGATAACTTATTACCTTTATGTGACTTCCATACTAGCAGTATACGTAACATTCCCCCTTGAAACTTACATGTAGAGCCATTTGTAGTAATAGCTATATGCGTCAAATGACCAAAAAATGTGAGAAAAAAATATACTTCATTCCTCGAACAAGGAACATACATAATAACTGTCAAACAAATGGAAGGAGAGTACCACAATACACGTAACAACAAGAGGATCTATATACAAGAGACAGAATGAGTTATGTTTCAGTGATATGGACACATGCTAATGTTTGATGAGGCACATGAACTGAAGATGAATGGATGAAAAACAAATACTGCAGAAAAAAGTGTAATTAAAAAATGAGTGTTCAGATGCCATCAACACATACAGTAAATCAGAAGGCTACTGAAAACCACCATAAAACAAAAAAGTCAAAGCATAATACATAATCATATTAGATTATACACACAGCTTGTTCCATAAAGCCACAGTGAAGAGCTCACTGACAATGTGAAGCATGCCAGAAAAGCAAAAATATGTAGTACACATTTGCAAAAGAACATATATGCTATTTTTTCACCCACGGACTCTAAGTGAGAAGGTCTTCAATGATGTGGACGAAGTCAATTTGCAATACAGACTTACAGGTATTGCAATACTGTGTTGAAGCTGTGAAAAAGCCATGTATTACTTCTAGCTAATAATAAGTACATCAACTGGTTCTTCTCAAAAATCATCAATGGAGTAGGAGGAGTTGATAACCAATACTTCTTTAGGTCCCTCTTAAATTGTGCTTTATTAGTAGCTAAACTTGTTATGACTTTTTATAACACTGATGACGTGCGGTCGGTATGATACCAGGCGGGCATTTGTACAGTACTGGTCCTGTTCTTTGCAAGGTTTTCTGTGCAGTCTAGGAATATATGAGGTTTTCTTTTTCTTTTTTTTTTTTTTTTTTTACTTACAAACCATGCAACAGAGAATCACTATATTAACCCCTGGTAGTTGACTCGTATGGACATTCTATGCACCTAAAGCTGGGACTGTTGTCCTGAAACCTGGTTTTGCTCTCCTTTTGCTGGATAATAAAAAATTATACAACTGCAGCAGATGTTATCAATCATGAATAACATGTACAAAATGGTTCAAACGGCTCTGAGCACTATGCAACTTAACTTCTGAGGTCATCAGTCGCCTAGAACTTAGAACTAATTAAACCTAACTAACCTAAGGACATCACACACATTCATGCCCGAGGCAGGATTCGAACCTGCGACCGTAGCGGTCGCTCGGCTCCAGACTGCAGCGCCTAGAACTGCACGGCCACTCCGGCCGGCAATAACATGAACAACAGTTGTGGATATTCTACAAAGATAAACATGGGGGAAAATGACAGTCATACTAGAGGTACCCCATGCTATGTATTGCAAGTGCCTTGCAGAGTATGGATGTAGATGCAGAATTATGGAGCAAACAGTCTTCAAACAATGGTAGAAAGTTATCACCTAATGTGATGTATTTTTCAACCATTTTATGTGCACTGCAAACATTCTTCAGTTCATTTCTTTGAATAATTTCCAAAAATACTCAATTTTTCATGCACTAACTACCCTTCTGAACTCATATTTAGTAGATTTTTATCCTAGTCAATACAATTTACATGTAGTTCACACTTTTCTCTCAAGAGGTGCCACATATGAACATAAGAACTGCACGTAATGATCTGACAGACTATTATCTGTTGTTTTTGTAATATGAAAGCATTATCTATGACTGTCTTTTATGTGTTCATTGCACTTATTAGCTTCTAGATGCCATCCTCACTTACTTCATTCTGTACAAACTGAATGTGATGATGTACGTTGTGCAAACATGGCAGCGAAAGGAGCCTCTGACCATTGGAGATGCCACCACAGGATGCTCCAAAGTTGTATACATGACATATACATGCCATCAGTTCACACAACTGGCAACAGTAAACGTGTAGCTGATAATAAATGTGGTCTGGACTACAGGACTCTGTCAAAACTAAAACCATCCTGGGCCTTATCAAGACCCAAAGTGGAAATTTACTCAAACCCTGTATTAGGGCAGTCAATGGCTGGCAGCATAAGTTTTGACAGGTACGGCTTGGCTCTGACTTTAAACAGATGCATGGCTCATGGGCAGCTGTTGTACATACTCTCCACACGGTCACACTCAATAGTAATGAAAGCTGATTACTAAGCATATGATCTGACCTTATTGATATTTTGCATCACGAGCTCCTGCCCCACAATGAGCAACAGCAGCTCCCCAGCTTCTATACACAAGCTGGATGTAGGATTGGTCCTACAAGCTCCAGTAGCTAACACACAACCTTGATTGATTGACTGACTGTTTGAGAGGGTTTATGAGACCAAACGGCAAGGTCATCAGTCCTGCGATTCCAAAGTGAATCACAGAAGAAAGAGGGACTGCTAAAACTGGACGGATCCAGTCAGGGGAGTCAAATTATAAAATAATGAACATTAAACACACACAGTAAAGGCATAAACGGTGAGACCAAATCAAAACACTGCAAAAAAGGAGGGTTGTCATTGGGTCACAGACCGCGAAGACTGCAAAAAAGTCCCAACCACAACCAACCGGCCCCTGCTCCAAGACTACAGTACAATCTTCTATCTAGAAATGAAAACCACTTTCACAGAGAAAACTGAGGGCCAGTTCAACCATCTGTGGATTGTCTGCTAATATTAAATTTAAGGAATCGGGAAGACTATACTTAACACAAAGGGCTGAAAGAAGGGGTCATTCCGCCAATATGTGAGATATCGTCAGTCTGGCTCCACAACCACATTGTTGGGGTGGGTAGTTACGTAGGACGAAATACTGGGTGACCCGGGTATAGCCAATGAGCAAACGGCATAAAACCGTGGACTCCTTCCGAGAGGAGCGGAAGGAAGAGCGCCTAACTGCAGTAGTCTCCTTGATTGTGCGGAGTTTATTATTATGAGCAGTAGTGCTCCAGATGGCATTCCACTTTTCGGCAAAGAGAGATTTGACGCAGATCCGCAGCTGGAATCATGAAAGGAAATAGGGGGTATGTATCTGCTTCTCTAGCCCAACGGTCAGCCAGTTCATTCCCTGGGATGCCCACATGACTTGGAACCCAGAGAAAGACGACTGAACAGGGAGCATGTTTGGAAGGGCACCTGGATACCAGAGACCAAAGGGTGATGAGAGTAGCACCAGTTGATAGCCTGCTGGCTGCTCATGGAGTCTGAACAAACTACAACACTGTGGAGGGAGGCCTGAGAAACAAAAAGGAGGGCTCTGTGAATGGGTAGAAGCTCTGCTGTGAACACAGTACATGATCCCAGTAATAAATGGTGTTTGAAGCCAGTAGGAGACGTGCAAGTGTATCCCACCTTATCGAATATCTTAGAGCCATCAGTGTAAAAGATGGTGGCACCCCGGAACTCTGCAAGGATGGCACATACAAGACACCAGAAAACCACTGAAATGACAGAGATCTTAGGACCCCGAAATAGATCGGTTCTAATCCATGATCTAGGCACCATCAAGGGGGTGGGGGGGTGGGGGGAGGTTAGGAGGTACACATCCCTCATTGGCAAAGAGCATAGGATACACAAGATGGTCACAGATTTGGCGAATGGTGATTGCGTAAGAAACAAGGAAGTGGCCCCATCGGATGTGTAGAGGGGGAATCTCCCCTTCTGTGAGGAGACTATCAACAGGGCTAGTGCGAAAGGCACCAATAGCCAGACGCATCCCACAATGATGGACAGGGTCAAGGAGTTTCAAAGTGGAAGGAGCTGCTGATCCATAAACCTGACTACAATAACCTAATCTGGACAAGACCAGAGCACGGTAAAGATGGAGAAGAGTCTGCACCCCCAAAATGTGGGGGCCAGGAGGCGGAGAGCATTAAGCTTCCGCATACATGTAGTTTTAAGGTGGCAAATGTGGGGCAGCCATGTCAGCTAGTTATCAAATATAAGGCCCAAGAAACAGGACTGTGCTACAACATCGAGGAGCTGGTTGCCTAAATAAAGTTTTGGATCAGGGTGTACTGTGGGTTGACGACAAAAATACATACTCCGCATTTAGGAGGGAGAAAACTGGAAGCCATGGGCAGCGGCACTCACAGAGACCTGCCGGATGGCACCTCGGAGCTGGTGCTCAGCAGATGCTACCAAGAGGGAGCTGCACCAGATGCAAAAATTGTCGCCGTACAATGCCGGGGTAACCAGAGACCCAACAGAGGTCACAAGCCCATTGATGGCAATGAGGGAGAGTGTGACACTTAGCATAGAACCCTATGGGGTACCATTTTCCTGAATCTGAGGGGCGCTGAGTGAAGAGCCAACTCAAACCCGGAAGAGCCGGCGAGATAAAAACTCACGGATAAAAATCAGAAGTGGACGACAGCAGCCCCAGTCATAGAGAGGAACTAAAATGTGATGGTGCCAAGCCATGTCATATGCCTTATGTAGGTCAAAGAAGAGTGCGACAAGATGCCGGCAGTGAGAAAAAGCCTGTCGGATGGCTGATTCTAACTGGTGTAAATGGTCAGTTGGAGATCGCCCTGGACGGAAGCCACATTGATACAGGGACAAAAGGCCCCGAGATTTGAGTACTCAACATAATCCGAAGCTGACCATCCTTTCGGGCAGTTTACAAAGTACATTTGCCAGGCTAATTCAGCGGTACCTGTCTAGAGATGTTGGGTTTTTCCTGGGTTTAAAGACAGGGATAACTATACTGTCTCGCCACTACGGTGGAAAATCACTCGTGAACCAAAGGTGGTTGAAGACCCTGTTGCCTCTGGGGAACATCCAAGTGTAGGATCATCTGGTTGTGGATGGAATCCGGACCTGAGGCTGTGGCTCGTGAAGAGCTGGGGCTGTGTCTCATGAAGAGCTAAGAGCCTGCACAAAATCCCATTCAGTGAAGGGTGCATTACAGGGCTCAACGTGGTGTGGGATGAAACAGAGGTGGGTCTGCTCAACTCTGTGTTTCTGCCGGAGAAAGATAGTAGGGTAGGAGGAGGACGATGATGAAATCGCAAGTGTGTTGCAAGGTGTTCTGCGAGGAACAATGGATCAGTGCACAGAGCACCTTGGAGGTTCAGATCCTGGACATTTGTCTGTCGCTGGCGGCCGAGAAGGCTACGGAGCTTGGACTAAACCTGCGATGAAGAGACATACATCCCCAGGGAGGAAACATAGTGCTCCCAGCATTTCTTAATAAGGTAACAAGCCTTAGCACCAAGACGCTTGAAAGTGAGGAGGTTGGTCTGTGATGGGTGTCACTCAAATCGCTGCAGCACCCATCAGCGGTCCTGGACAGCGACTGCGACATCCTTGGTCCACCACGGTACCGGTCGATGACAAGGGGGACCCGTGGCTAGAGGGACAGCAGTGCCAGCAGCATAAAGAATAGTGGCAGAGATGCCTTGCACGACGACATCAATGGAATTCGAGAGGGAAGTGTCAAAGTGTACAGCAGACATATATAAAGGCCAATTGGCTCTGCAGAACGCTCAACATGGGGACCTGTCTGCCTGGTGGCTGCAGGGGAACAATAGAATCATCGGAAAGTGGACACTGTCACAAAGTTTATCATGGGATGACCAATGTAGGGAAGCCACACAGGCAGGGAAGGAGATTGTGAGATCGATAGCAGACAAGGTGCCATGAGTGGCACTGAAGTGGGTAGGGGAACCATCATTGAGGAGACACAAATTGACATCCGTGGTAAGTTGGTCAATTAGGATACCCCTACCCGTTGAAGTGACACTCCCCCGCAGTGGATGGTGGGTACTGAAGTCCCCAAGGAGGTGAAACGGGGACAGGAGTTGCTGGATTAAGGTAGACAGTGCAACATAAGGAAGTGGCCTACCTGGAGGGAGGTAGACACTGCAAATGGTGATTGCCGGAGTCGTTTGCACTCAAACCAATATTGCTTCCAAGTTGGTACATAGGGGCATCCAGTCACTAATGACATTGGAGCGAACCAAAGTGCAGACCCCACCAGATGCTATCTCGGGGTCGGCATGGTTCCAACAGAACACCCGATAACCACGAAATGTTGGACAGTGGTCAATACAGAAATGCGTTTCTTGGAGAAAAGAAAAAGACAGAACGCAGAATAGAAGAAGACAAGACATTGCAATTCTGGTAAGTGATGATAGCATCTGTTGCAATTCCACAGGATGATCATGTGGCGAGAGTCCACGGTAGACATGAAGAAGCTGGGGAGCTCAGGTCACTCGGTCAGTAATTGTAATCGACAAGCATGGGATGACATCCATAAATAAGGTGTCAGACTCAGTTTGCGAGGGGGGAGATGGCACCTCTGGGGGCACCGGGGGCGTCTTCTCTTGGGATTTATGTTTCTTCTTCTTCTTCTTCTTCTTCTTCCTTCCTCTCTCTCTCTCTCTCTCTCTCTCTCTCTCTCTCTCTCAACTCTCTGAGGTGCAGGAGGGCAAGGTGCAGGGGGAGTACAGGCTTCTGCAAGATCTGGAACCGAAAGAGAGCGAGCGACCTTGGGGCGCACAGATGGTGCATCTTGTGGTCGAGTGGTGGTAAGAGTCTTCTGACCTGACAGATGCCGGGAAGAGGTCCCAGGAGGAAGCCCAACCACCAGCACATGCCGCAGAAAAGGGGGGGGGGGGCACCTCTTCGGCCGGGGAGGGGAAACGGCTTCCTGGCAGGAGGTCGTGGGTACTGCAGCGGAGGGGGAGAGGGGAGGGGAGGGGGGGGGGGAGAGGGATGGGGCTGGGGTAAGGATGAGGGAGGAGGAGGAAATGAAGTAACAGAGGCAATAGTTGAAGACAGTGACACTGGATGGAGTCTCTCATACTTTTGGCAAACCTCAGCGTAAGACAGGTGATCGAGGGACTTGTATTGTTGGATCTTCTTTCTCTCTTGTAAGCCGGGCAATCTGGCGAGCAAGGGCAGTGGCGGTCAGCACAATTGACACACACAGGTGGCAGAACACAGGGGCTTCCTTCATGGAACGATCACAGGTATGACGAGCTGCAGATTGGGTGTCAGAAGAAGCTTTGATCAACAGGGAGCTCAACAGCATCTTACTAAGAGACTCCACTTCACCAAACTTGTCCTCGATATTTTCCACAGAAAATAATGGCTTTGTGGCAGTGAATGTGTCCCCATTCGTCCTAGTACAGACAAGGTAACGGGGAAAGGGTTTCATCCCAAGACGGCGAGCCTGGCCCTTCTCCAACGGAGTAACCAGTGAAGGAAAGGTTGCTGGGTCATACTAAGCAGTACTGAAAGATCCTTCACCATTTGAAGAGACGGCCGTTTGAGAATGGCCATATTTTTGAAGCCTGATATGCTTCCTGTGCCAAGCATCCGCCCTGATACCACCCACTCCGACCAGGGGCTCTCCCCATGGGCGCCACCAAGCCACAGAAAGCGGCGTCTGGCACGGTGCCTGTTATTGGGAGTTCCGATGCTCCAAGAAGATAAGTAACCACTCCTTGGCATACGTCGGGAGGGGACACCTCAGGTATCAGAAGTGTGGTCCCTGTGTTGTCAGGAGGCTCAGCCATATGCGTACATAACAGCCCCACCACATGGACTGGCTACAGGAATCCACACCGTAGATGCTCGGGAGGGAGTTCTTCCCCATATGGCTCACACCAAAAACAGGAAATTTTGAAGTGGAGTTCAAACCTCAAGTGGGGACCTAAAAGCCAAAAAGGAGCAACACTGCAACCAATACAGGAAACCAGATGGATAGCCAGGTCAACATAAATCAGAACGCTGAGAGAGGGGAAGGAGGTGGCAACAGGGAAGGAACAAGGATAGGGAGGGAGGGCACGGTGATGGAAATGCAGCCAGGGACAGAAAAATTGGCTGCAATAGCTCGGAGCCCTCTGTGCATCTCACGCATGAAAGAACTGTGAGCCCCCTGGGGGGCTGGAACCTTCATAGATGCATTTAGTCGAGAATTTTACAGTGTGCAGGTGGTGCTAACCCACACACTGGAACCATATTATCCAGTCAGGACCAAACAAAACTCCTACACAACTGCAAGGGGCATAACCCGTCTGCACCTCAGTTCTTCCCATTCAGACATTTTAAACATTTGGCACAGCTTAAGAGGTTCTAAACTTAATGTGAGGCATTCATGTGATGATCTTGTCAAATATAAGGCCCAAAAATCTCAGTGATTCTTTAAAATCAAGAGTGGTCTCCCTTAGTTTTAAAAGTGATAGGTTAAACCCTTCGTGTTGAACCATGGATCTTGTCATCGGTGGGAAAACTTGTGTGTCTCAGCGATACAGATAGCCGTACTGTAGGTGCAACAACAATGGAGAGGGTATCTGTTGAGAGGCCACACAGATATGTAGTTACTGAAGAGTAACAGCAGCCTTTTCAGTAGTTGCAGGGGTGACATTCTGGATGATTGACTGATATGGCCATGTAACATCAACCGAAACAGCCTTCCTGTGCTGGTACTGCAAACAGCTGAAAGCAAGGGGAAACTATAGCTGTAATTTTTCTCAGGGGCATGCAGCTCTACTGTATGGTTAAATGATGATAGGATCCTCTTCGGTAAAATATTCCAGAGGTAAAACAGACCTCCATTCACATCTGCGGGCGGGGTCTACTCAGGACGACACTGTTATCATGAGAAATAAAACGCGTTCCATGGATCGGAATGTGGGATGTCAGATCCCTTAATTGGGCAAGCATGTTAAAAAATTTAAAAAGGGAAATGGATAGGTTAAGGTTAGATATAGTGGGAGTTAGTGAAGTTTAGTGGCAGGAGGAACAGGACCTCTGGTCAGTTGAATACAGGTTTATAAATACAAAGTCAAATAGAGGTAATGCAGGAGTATGTTTAATAATGAATAAAAAAAATAGGATCACAGGTAAACTACTACGAACAGCTTAGTTAACGCATTATTGTAGCCAAGATAGGCACAAAGCTCAGACTCGTAACAATAATACAGATGAAGAGATTGAAGAAATATATGACGAGATAAAAGACGTTATTCAGATAGTTAAGGTAGACAAAAATTTAATAGTCATGGGGGACTACAATTCTGAAGAAGAGAAATTTGTTAATATTTAGTATAGATTTAAGTATCAGGAAGTCTCTGCTGAAACTATTTGTATGGAGTGTAGCCATGTATGGATGTGAAACATGGACGATAAATAGTTTAGACAAAAAGAGGGCAGAAGCTTTTGAAATGTGGTGCTACAGAAGAATCATGTATGGATGTGAAACATGGACGATAAAATGATAAATAGTTGAGACAAGAAGAGAATAGAAGCTTTTTAAATGTTATGCTACAGATGAATCCTCAAGATCAGATGGGTAGAGCACATAACTAATGAGGAGGCAGTGAATAGAATTGGGGAGAAAAGAAATTTGTGGCACAACCTGACCAGAAGAAGGGATCGGTGGTTAGAACACATTTTCAGACATCAAGGGATTGCCAGTTTAGTACAGGAGGGACGCGTGAGGGGTAAAAATCGTAGAGGGTGACAAAGAGATGAATATGGTAAGCATATTAACAAGTCTTCAGACTGAAGACCGCTACAGAACACAGGTTAAAATGACAACGATGAACACACACAGTTTTTCCAAATGCAAGGCTAAAACTTGTTTTCTCTGCCCATATCCCTAGTCCCGTAAGTTTCAATTCTAGTTGACGAGTTAAATTCAATAATAGGTTTCTTACAGACTGATTCCAAGAACCCCTTTCATCTAAATTATCTCATTAGCCTGAAGTTCTGCTTTAGAGTATTTCTACATCTACACGGCTAGTCTGTAAATGCCTGGCAGAGGGTTCATCGAACCATCTTCACAATAATTTTTTTTATTATTCCGCTCTAAAACAGCAAGTGGGAAAAACAAAAACCTATGTGTTTCTGTGCAAGCTCCGATTTCCCATGTTTTATTATGAGCTCTGACTTCCCTTATTTTATCAGGATTATCACTTGTCCCTATGATGGTCAGCGTCAACAAAATGTTTTCACATTTAGAGGAGAATGTTGGTGATTGAAATTTTGGAAAAAGATCCCATTGCAATGAGAAATGCCTTTGTTTTAATGATGTCCACCCCAAATCCTGTCTCATGTCCATGACACTCACCCCCCACCCCCCCAGTTTCTGATATGCAAAACGTGCTGCACTTCTTTGAACTTTCTCAATGTACTCGATTAATACTCTCTGCTAAAGATCTCACACCACACAGCAGTATTCCAAAAGAGGGCAAACAAGCATAGTGTAGGCAGTCCCTTTAGTATATTCTAAGTGTTCTGCCAATTAAATGTGGTCATTGGTTCATCTTCCACATAACATTTTCTGTGTGTTCTTTCCAATTTAAAATGTTCATAATTGTAATTAGTAGGTATTTAGTTGAATTTATGGCCTTTATATTTGATTGATTTATCATGTAACCGAATTTTAATGGATTCCTTTTAGCATTCATGTGGATGACCTCACACTTTTCATTATTTAAGGTCAATTGCCAATTTTCATACCATACAGATATCTTACCTAATTCATTTTGCAATTGGCTTTGATCTTCTGATGACTTTACTAGATGATAGATGACAGTATCATCTGCAAAAAACCTATGATGGCTGCTCAGACTCTCCTAAATAGTTTATATAGATAAGAAACAGCGGAGGGCCTATAACATTACCTTGGTGAATGCCAGAAATCACTTCCTTCTATTTTACTCGATGACTTTCCTTCAATTACCATGAACTGTGACCTGTGTGACAGGAAATCATGAATCCAGTTCTGGTGTAAAAACCCTTCTGGAAATCTAGAAATACAGAATCAATTTCAAATCCCTTGTCGATAGCACTCAACACTTTGTTGAGTAAAGAGCTAGGTGTGTTTATCAAGAATGTTGTTTTCTATATGTGTGTTGACTGTGTGTCAAGAGCCTATTCTCTTCTAGGTAATTCATACTGTTCGAACACAATATAAGTTCCAGAACCCTGTTGCAATCATTGTTAATGATCTTGGCCTGTAATTTAGTGGATTATTCCTATTTCCTTTCTTGAATATTGGTGTGACCTGTGCAACTTTCCACTCTTAGCGTACGGATCTTTCGTCAAGCAAGTGGTTGTATATTATTGTTAAGTATAGAGCTATTGCATCAGCATTTTCTGAAAGGAGCCTAAGTGGTGTACAACCTAGACTGGTAGACTTGCTTTTATTAAGTGATTTAACTTGCTTCACTACTCCGAGAATATCTACTTCTAAGTTACTCATGTTGGTGACTGTTCTTGATTCGAATTCTGGGAATATTTACTTCATATCTCAATCTACTTCACCAGCAACTATTTTATTAATCATCTAAACATGAGAAATACTTGACTAAAAATGGTTTCATTTCCATGTTTGCTTCCGATAGTATGGAGGCAATATTGAAAGTTGAAACCTGCAAAAATGGTAAAATTAATTGAAATTAATGAAATCAACACCGTATTATACAGGGCAGTGAGAAACAGTCTGAAAAGCTTCTAAGGGTGTTGAGGGGGAGGTTGTGCTGAGAAACAGTTGTTGAGAAAAAAAAAATCGATACACTGCAAAGTTTCAGAGTTACTTAGCATTGAATTTAGCCAATCAGCCTGTGCAAATTCAAGCTGCCTGCCAGAGGCAGTGTTGTCAAATATGTTCTTCGTTTGGTTTCCTCAAACAGAAGAAACATTGGTTTGCTCACTAGCTTAAAATTATTACTTCTGAAAAAGCACATTTTAAATGGTAATAAGCATTTCAACAAGCGGTAACTCATGGGACAACAGATGTCTGTGCATTACTGCATTTTAGTGCAAGCAAGTGCTTGAATTTGCATGTGCTATGATCTGATTAGCTAACTTCAATTCTAAATAACTATGAAACGGAGAAATGTATTGAATTTGTTTCTTAAGAATTATTTCTCAACACAGCCTCCCCTGCGACACCCTTACAAGCTTTCCAGGCTGTTTCCAACCACCCTGTATATACTACAGTCTTGATTTTATATAATACTTCTATAACTATAAAGGTCGTGTTAATAAGCTTGACTGTATGAATGAAAAACTAAAAATGATATAATACAGCAAAACCAGTAGAAATTTGTTAAAACAGGAATAGGGAAATGTTAAAGAATCGAATCCAAATTTGCATTTCGATGTTCGTAGGACTATTTATGAGGAAGGACTACCAAAACATGCAGTGAGTTAATGGAGTGAGACAAACATAATTATCACCAAGATTATAGAGAGCAGCAACTATTTTGAGATAGCAGCTCTTAAAACAGTTGAAGTGGAATTTTCTAACACAATTTGAAGACTAACTTCTTCTTTATAATGACAATATAATAAGAAAATGTACTTGTAATATACTGATGGTCATGAGTGGAGACAATAGTGTAGATAAAATCTGCAAAACTAATGTATGTAATAATTTGACTATTATTAGAATTTTAAACTGAATCACATTTCTTATGATTTTCTCAGATTGACTCACAGAACCAAGTAAAATATTGTAGGTGCATACAAGAAGGCCACTGTTTAAAGATAATTGGTAATGTACAAATGTTAAAGAATTCTGTGTGTCAGTAGAATTAACTTTTAATTTGAAGTACAAAGGTATTCTGAAAAGTGAAGCTTCCATATTTTCTATTTTGATCTCAACATTGTTTGAGGTATTACATGTCATGCATATAGCTTGGTCTACTTGCCCACGTCACTAACCCAGGTTGCAACACACTGTCGCTACAGGGCTTTGAATTGTAGTGTGTAACATGGCAGTGTGTAATGTAACTATGTCGGTGAGTAAGTTCATCCACACATGAACCACCCTCTCCTTCAGCATGACAATGCCAGACCACATACGAGTGCTTCAACATCTGCAATAATACGGTGCCTTGGGTTCAGTGTCATCGATCATCCTCCATACAGTACCAACTTGGTCCCATCTGATTTTCATCTGTTTCCAAAACTTAATGAACACCTCCAAGCACTTCACTATGATAGTGATGATGTGGTGCAAGAAGAGGTGAGGTTGTGGCTCTGTCAACAAGGCCAAACAGTCTACAGTGACGGAATCAACAAACTGGACTCTCATTGGGAGAAATGTGTTAGTTGCCACGGTGAATATGTTCAGAAATAAATATGTAGAGATGAAATACATAGATGTTAATAAAGGTTGTATTATTTAAAAAGCATTACTATTCAGCACACCTTCATAAAAATTCTGAGATTCAAGTAACCCTTTTTTTCGCCCCCTTTAATGAAGAGTAATAGTTTGACTAATTTCTGTATTATTAATAAATGTGCTTGCTTTACAACAGCAAATAACTAATATTCAATTTGTTTATTTGAGTGGAAAGTTGAAGTGAATTGCTGAACTGTTTATATATATTTTGTGTGTGGGAGAGTACTGTTGTGTTCTCCGCTACAATTACACCTGAAGTCGAACGACAGTAAATTGATGTTATCAACATAAAGTATTTGATTATTTTTTCCCTTAAGCAGACTTCTTTTGCACAGTATAGTCTGGCTGTGTGAGACAAGTAATTCCATATTTACTCGAATATAACACAACCCCTTTTTTCAAGGAGATACTTTGAAAAAAAAATATTTTTAACATATTCTGACTAATCAGAATTACAAACTGTTTCACTGACAAAGTTTCTGCCTAAAGAGTTAACATTATATCTCTCCTAAACTTATACCATTTATAGACTGTTTACATTCTGACAATAGGAGGAGAAATAGAAAACAAAAAGAAATGGTTTGCATTATTTTTTCTTCACTTCCTTCTTTGCTTTCTACCTAAGCCACTCATGGGAGTTACTATTTTTAATCATCGTTGTCGTCGTCATTATCATCATGGTTAGGGGGGACCTAATAAACTAAACTCCATCCAAACAGGCCTTGGAAGGCTCGGTTGTCACAAATATCTCACAGTTTCTTTCAACTACCGGGTGATCAAAAAGTCAGTATAAATTTGAAAACTGAATAAATCATGGAATAATGTAGATAGAGAGGTACAAATTGACACACATGCTTGGAATGACATGGGGTGTTATTAGAACCAAAAAAATACAAACATTCAAAAAATGTCCGACAGATGGCGCTTCATCTGATCAGAATAGCAATAATTAGGATAACAAAGTAAGACAAAGAAAAGATAATGTTCTTTACAGGAAATACTCAATATGTCCACCATCATTCCTCAACAATAGCTGTAGTCGAGGAATAATGTTGTGAACAGCACTGTAAAGCACGTCCGGAGTTGTGGTGAGGCATTGGCGTCGGATGTCATCTTTCAGCACCCCTATACATGTCGGCCAATCACAATACACTTGCAACTTCAGGTAACCCCAAAGCCAATAATCGCACGGACTGAGGTCTGGGGACCTGGGAGGCCAAGCATGACGAGAGTGGCAGCTGAGCACATGATCATCACCAAACGATGCGTGCAAGGGATCTTTCACACGTCTAGCAATATGGGGTGGAGCACCATCCTGCATTTTGGTTCTAATAAAACCCCATGTCATTCCAAGCATGTGTGTCAATTTTTACCTCTCTATCTACATTATTCCATGGTTTATTAAGTTTTCAAATTTATACATTGTATTGTCCATGGTTTTGATTATGGTGGGACCTGAGAACACAGCTGTTTTTTCTGAATAAATAGCAGATTTTGCATATATACAGAGATGAAAATTTGACAGTATTCTTATTTGCCTCTCTACTTCCAAACATGTTACCTGCCTGCTGCTCTCTCACTAGCTACAGTGAACCAGCAGCTGCGAAACTCACTTTTATTCCTCTCACACCTCCCTGTGGACACTGACAACATTGCTGCATGAAACACGTTAGGATGCCACTGACGTATCTAAACTTTCACCATCTCCTGCATAAATATACACTATTGTTGAGTACTTGTCCACTTTTACAATCAATTCAGTTCTGACTACAAATGAAAAGGCAGCTGATGCAGAAAAAGGTTTAATTGTGATCTCTTTTTATCAATACTACAAAAATAGTCAAGTTTTTTCTTTTGCTAATGTATAATATATTTTAGTAAAATCGATGTTGCATTTCTTCAATGGAGCTAATTAAAAAGTATTATTAGTTTTATGACAACTTTCTCCAATCAATCTAGAAACACAATTAACAATAATTCATCATAAAAAACAGCATACATGCAGCACAAGGAGGTTGGAATAGATTTTAACCTCATCGAAGCAGTTTCATGGAGCTCAACGTCATTGGCCAGTGTGGCAGGTACAACAGCGGCTATTCTACAATACACAGCTGACGGGTAACAATCAGTGGCAGTGCTCGCTCATCTCACATGAAGTTAAATACAATCCTTGTGAAAGAAATATTAAATAGATTAAATAATAGCTCATTAAAACAAATCATAGGCAAATTAGACATTGCTTGTGATTGTAGCAGTGGCAAAAGTATGAACACTAGTGTCAGCAGTTTTGTGACACTACACAACCATTCTGAATTGTTTGAAATAAATCTTCAAATGAACTAATTTGTCCAAACTTCATCTGTAAATGTATGATGAACCCTATAGTAATCTGTTACATAATGTAAAAACTTTTACCTCAGCAGTGGTGCAGGATGGTTATAATTAAACTTTCACTACTTGAGAGGACCACTATGAAAAGCGAGTGATCATAGGACACTGAAACTTTGTAGAAACATTTGTAAGAACATGTGGAAGAGACATAATGAATAAACCACTGATAAAACACGTTTTAGTTTTCATGTGAGAGGTTTCTATTCTGGGTTACAAATGTTGCTCAATGTGATGACTATCTGCATCCATGACAGCCTTGAACCACATTAGAGATATCAATTCACAATTGTTTGCAGTACTTTTTGAATGGTGGGCCATGGAATTTTCAGCTGTCATGACACAGCTCGTGCACTGCTTAAAGATCGCACAGCGCATCCAGCACTCTCAGTCATGGCAACAGTCACATCTTCAACAATTTGTGGCACAATTGCAGTTGGCCTCTTCCATGAACAGTTCCCAAATCACCAATTGATTCAAACTTCTGAACCACGTTCTTCAACACCAGTGCAAAAAAGAGGACCTCTCCGTATTCCTTTAATATGTTGATACTCGCGAAGAGCAGCAGTGCTATTGCTGTAATTCTGATAAAACAACTTTACTAATAAAGCCCTGTTCAATTTGTCCAGCCTCATGTTGACTGCAACAGTAATGAACACTAATGATTGATGCTTGTGTTTCAATTCTATGTTTCCACACCAGTACTAGCGCATAATGGTAAGTCTACACTATTAACAACACAAATACTGAAGCGCACAGTCTAAATATCAATCTTATGAAGTTGGGTACCCATATGGTTTTCCATCTACACTGGTTCAAGTAGCAAAAGTTTAACTATAACCACCCTTTAGTTTAATCTGTGAATGCAAGATAAGACTGCATTTTTTGAATGATGAATCTGGGAAAAACCTCATCTTATAATCGAGCAAATAAGGTAATGTAAGGCCTGGCAGTTTTCATGCACTAGACTTGTGCATACATGCGCATAAACTGGCTCTGTCTTGGAATTCTGATATACTGGTGTCAGTATATGCCTGCCACAGGGCATCTCCACACATACAGTTGAGTCACTGCCCACCCACATGCAATACCGTTGTTTTCAACTATTGTGGTTCAGACATGGAATAAGAGTCTTTCATGGTTTGCAATGGAATCTCGATAAGCCCATAATTATCCAGTGATAGGGTGACAGACACTGTTGCAAGAGGTCAGCTTAGCACGTGCATTATTATTACCGTTTTTAACCATTTTTATGGAACATATTGGTGAAGGTCACTTATTCGGTCTTCGCATATTTTTGTACCTCATGGACCCAATGCCTACATATCCTGACAAATGACACAGAGGGTCATCAGCTGAGGACAAACCCCCATTACACTAATTGGATCACATTGCACATCTGTGATCAGACATATGACAAATTGCACAGATAAACACATCAACACTATTTATGACATTAATCGATTTTACTGAAATTATTGCAAGATTTTAACAATTACCAAGGGGCAAAATTTATATCATTTTTCTAATTAATAATTTCTTAGTGCTGGAGCTGCGATGCTGAACTGCTTCTACTGTAATATTAAGTTTTCAAGTTGTTATGATTGATAGCCGGTAGTGAACAGTCAATACCTTACAGTTAAAGAGAATCTAATTCAACTTGAATACGAAGGCAGGGTTTTGTCAACAACAGCTGTAAATACATTAACACACACGTACAAAATGCTCCCAGGCCCCAAATGTGAGTAATTTTTATTATTCAAATTTTACGAAAAGTCCATCTTTTTGTCAATCGTCTTTCAGCGGATGCAATAACAACTGACCAGTTCCTACCAGAACAGAACAAATTGTTGTCAGCAAGGCCACACTGTGAATCAAATCACTTCGGAGTATCACCTGACTAGTGAGATGGAGGGCTCTCGGAGCCATGACGGAAAAACATCTCTTTCCATGCTGCCACCTAGAGCAGACGCTAAATGGCTTAGCTTCTTTACCTTGGCATTCTCTTTCTTCTCTGAGATGTGTCTGGCTTTATCTTCTCTTGTCCCCCAGCCAATCCTCACCATTTATTCCCATAAGCAAATAAATCAATATGGTTCCTTCTTCTGAACTTGAGTACTGTGTATTAATTACAAGCCCACAGCACTTTCCAATTCAGACTACATCCCTGAGGGAGTGTGAATATAATTAAGGAGTGTGTTGACTCGGTTTTTTTATTTGGCAAAGGGAGAGGTCACAAGAATTCAACATCTCTGAAAATGAAGCAACAAAATAAAAATAGATATGTAATATTAGCTTCAGGGTAGACTTACCTAAATGACAAAGTCCTAACCCGAGAGGAAGAAATTTGGCATAGCTTTCAGTAAGTTCTGCCTCAGGTCTTTCCATTATTAGCTGCATAAGTGTCTCAGTAACTTCAGCATTACACGAGCCCACAGATATCAATCCACAAGCTAAAGCTGCCATGGCAAGAACCTCAAGGCTCGATCTTGGATCACTGAACACAGGATACAGAAGAGTTAAAACTGCCTCCCTATTGGAACCAGCATATGCCAATCCAAGCCCTGAAACAAGTTAACAACTTTAAATCAATTATTTTCATAATACACTATTAAAATAACGTAAAAATAACATTATTTTATCATTCTCTATTACATTAGCAAATTTCATCAAAGTTGTAGATACTAAGAAGATACTTTTCTTGCATTGAATTTTAATTGGCACACAGCAAATATTAGTGTTCAAGATCAAAATAGAGTGGTTTCCCCACTTGGGTGAGCTTAAATTTGATGCACCTTCCTGAAGATACTTTGCACGCAATTAAAAAAATTACCAGCAGTATAAGAAACAATAGTAACTCCATGTGTTAATAGAATTTCTGTATATGCAGTCAGTTACATTGTATGCAGAAAGTACAGTATATATGCTTTTAAACAAGATCGACCCAGATTTGAAAATTAATACATGGAAGATAGTCACAATACCAATTCATACAAAGAGAAAAGTGTGGAAAAAGGCTTAAAATTGAATTAATCGCTGAAAGACTATGTTCTGCAGAACCATCATTAACACGAGTCTTTAGGAAAACAAAATAAGTCAATAAGTACAATAAAACAGTGTGGAAATTGGTATGAAGCAGAGTTTGCGTGTTTAATCATAGACATTAGTAATCTGCTTATACCATGGATATGATGGTTAGGTATTTACAAATCATGACACTAAAATTTATGGATTAATATAAGGAACTCTAAATGGATGAGTTTCCTTTCAAATTTTACACTGAATATGTTGCAAAGCTGCTCCACATTTCTGTTTGCTGTTAGGGCTGATCACTCCTAGTACTAGTGTGCCACCTGTGTTCATAAGTGTGTTCATTCTGCAGAACTTCAGACTTGCATCACTAATTTCACTTTGCTTTACAATACTAAATCATATTTTATGCTCAGATATGATTTTCCTTGGGCTCCTTTTCGTAAAAAACATGGATTGGAGTAGTAACATGTGAAACTTAAGATCTCCCGGGCAGAAGCTTATGTTCAAATTTGGAACTTATTTGTACTCATGAATACGAAATTAAATTAGCACAGTGAAATATGACAGTTTACATGTGACATGTTACGATAGAGAAAGGAGCCTGTGATCACTGTTTACGGTGTCACAAGTTACTCCAAAATCATAACACAACACACACATGTAAATCCAACTGATGACGGAGGTTTAAACCTTCAAAATGCATTGCAAATAGAAATAAGCAGTGACTGGTAACAGTGAACTAGTTGTTTCATTTGGTATCAATAACAGTCACGATAAAGCATTTGAAGTGAAACACTTATTATTGTTATGCTAAAAAAATTGGCAGGATTGAAAAATGCTCAACACATACACTATGTGATCAAAAGTATCTGAACACCCTCAAAAACATACGTTTTTCATATTAGGTGCATTGTGCTACCACCTATTGACAGGTACTCCATATCAGCAACCTCAGCTGTCATTAGACATTGTGAGAGAGCAGAATGGGGTGCTCCGCGGAATTCACAGACTTCAAACGTGGTCAGGTGATTGGGTGCCACTTGTGTCACACATCTGTACATGAGGTTTCCACACTCCTAAGCATCCCTACATCCACTGTTTTTGATGTGATAGTGAAGTGGAAACGTGAAGGGACACGTACACCACATAAGCGCACAGGCCGACCTCATCTGTTGACTGACATGAGACTGCCGACAGTTAAAGAGGGTCATAATGTGTAATAGGCAGACATCTATCCAGACCATCACACAGGAATTCCGCATCAGGACCCACTACAAGTACTATGACAGTTAGGCGGGAGGTGAGAAAACTTGGATTTCATGGTCGAGTGGCTGATCAGAAGCCACACATCACAAAGGTAAATGCCAAACGACACCTTGCTTGGTGTAAGGAGTGTAAATGTTGCACGATTGAACATTGGAAAAACGTTATGTGGAGTGACGAATCCTGGTTCACAATACGGCAATACGATGGCAGGGTGTGGGTATAGCGAATGCCCGGTGAATGTCGTCTGCCAGCGTGTGTAGTGCCAACAGTAAAATTTGGAGGTGGTAGTGTTATGGTGTGGTTGTGTTTTTCATGGAGGGGGCTTGCACCCCTTGTTGTTTTGCATGGCACTATCACACCGCATGCCTACATTGATGTTTTAAGCATCATCTTGCTTTCCATTGTTGAAGAGCAATTCGGGGATGGTGACTGCATCTTTCAACATGATCGAGCACCAGTTCATAACAGCCTGTGGCGAAGTGGTTACACGACAATAACATCCCTGTAATGGACTGGCCTGCACAGAGTCCTGAACTGAATCCTACAGAACACCTTTGGGATGTTTTGGAACACCAACTTCATGTCAGGCCTCATCGACCGACACTGATACCTCTCCTCAGTGCAGCACTCCGTGAAGAATGGGCTGCCATTCCCCAAGAAACCTTCCAGCACCCATTTGAACATATGCCTGTGAGAGTGGAAGCTATCATCAAGACTAAAGGTGGGCCAATACCATATTGATTTCCAGCATTACCGATGGAGGGCACCACAAACTTGTAAGTCATTTTCAGCCAGGTGTCCAGATACTTTTCATTACATAGTGTATCAATGTGTGCCAACAGCTTCTTAATGGAATTGGAGCTGTCAAAATGTGGAATTATACCAACCATGCTTGGCAACTTCTGCAACTTTTTTAAAGACATCCATTTCTAAGGTGTGTATGTAAAGAGATTTATTTTTATTGGTGTGAATATTTGGAAAACTGCTAAATTCACAGATGAGCAATACTAAATGTTAATTTCCCCCATGACAAAAAAAAAAAAAAACATTCAATACTCAAAACAACCATCAAATAGTCCATAATATAGAAATTACTGATGGTAGTTGGGTTTGAATTGGGGACCCATGGCATGCCACCCAGCGATGCTAACCATGCATGCATGCATGCATGACAGCTTGTGGCATTCATGCACGACAGCTTGTGGCATTCCTAGCTCTCTCTCTCTCTCTCTCTCTCTCTCTGAAGCTCTCACTGGAACTGACTACGAAACCCTAAATCTAAATCTTGTCAATGATCCTCTGAATGGTGGCATTGGTAGATCCTTGCATTCTGGCCAGGTTGTTACATCCTTTCACTACGATTAGCATCAAAGGTATCCCCTCCTGCCGAAGCTTTGTGACTGTTGAGTCTATTTTCAGTTTCCTTGAAGCTACACAGACGATCTGCACCTCTAGACTGTAATAGCACTGTATACAGAGGACATGGACAATGTCTCTGTGTTTTTGTCTTCTTGATCGAATGACATAATCCTCAACTCCATATGTGCCATCTGATGAGAACTCTCATTCTTTCTCCTGAACATACAGGGCCTGTATGTGAACCGGTCGTCTCAGTTCACTCCTGATCATGGGGTGTTTCATGTAGCCATCCTGAGTATAACCTGGTTGGAAATGTAACAGCGCATCCACTGTTGTTCCCATGTACTGACAGTGGAGCAAACAGAATGGTGTGAAGCCTGTAACATCCTGCTTCGCTGTGTTTTATACAAATGTCACTATGGGCAGTACTGTATCCCACTGTCTTTGTTCAACAACGACATATGTCGAGACCAAAATCCCAACACCTGTGAGGCTGTTCACCTGTGGATGATAGGCAGTTATCATGTGTGTGATAATAGTCTCCACTGGAAGACTTTCAGAGATTGTCAGACGGGATGCTCCATGCTTCAGAATGATGTCTTCTCCAAGGAACTTGATAATTTCCAGGGTTTCGGCAGTTGGCATAACTTTAGTAATAGCATGGCATGTGAGGCAGTCAATTCAAACTATCATCCATCGATTCCCATTTGTGAACATTGGGAACCTCCTCAAAGAGTTTGATTCCAATCCAGTGAAATGGCACTGCTGTGGACAGGATTGTTATCATATGCCCTGGTGCTTCAGTAACTGGCATTCCTTACAGTAACTCACATATTGTCAAATGGATTGCTACAGGTCTACCCAGTGATAACTGCATCTGGTTCTGTCTAGAGTCTTCACGAATCCCAGGTGACCATATGTTTCATTGTCATGGAAATAGTTCAGGATAGCTGGCTGTAGATAAGCTAGGATAATGGGCAAACATTTCTGCCCTATCACACCTCAGTTTCTTTTATACAATGTTATGTTTATTACTTGGAATTATCATTTGGTTCGTTTCTCCTTCTTCAAGACTTCTATGCTTCTCAGCAGCGCTTGATCTTCACTCTGTTCTGCAGCCATGTCACGCACTGCAACGATGATCGAATTTCATCTATGCTGCTTTGTCCCAAAGTAGTCCCTGAAAGGGACACTGTGGTATCATACACAGGCTAGTCAGCCAGCGTAGAGAATGGTGGTCATCACAAGTGAATGGTTTGCCAAATAAATATGTCCGGAATTTGTTGACTGCTGAAAACAATAGCAAGGCACTCTTTCTCAGTTGTTAAACAGTTCACCTCAAACTTGGAGAGTACTCTGGAAGCACAAGCTATCACCTTTTCAGCACATTAGACAATTTGCAATAGAGCTGCACCTATCTCATAGCCACTAGTGATTGCCTGAAGTTATGACTCAGCATTCTCATCATAGAATGCTGGGATTGGACAAGCAAAGATTTTTCTTGCACCCACTTCCAGGAAAATTTGGTATCTCTTACAGTAGTTCTTGCAATGGATGTACCTTGGTACTGAAGTCCTTTATGAATTGCTGGTAGTATGAGCATATTCTATGAAAATTTCTCACATCGCGAATGTGCTGAGGAGTCAGAAAATCTGACTGCTCTTATTTTCTTTGGATCGTGATGGACTCCATTGGCATTCACTAAATGCCCCAATATTTTTATTTCTTGGGTGAATTAAGGTGGAGGCCTGCAGTCTGCAAAACACTTCAACAAGTGGCTTAGATGTTCTTCAAATGTCTTTGAAAAAATGACAATGCCATCTAGATAGCAAATATGTTCTTCAAATGTGTCTGATAAAATGACAATGCCATCTAGATAGCAAAGACAAACCATCCATTTAAAGGGTCAAAGCGTGTTGTCCATCACAAGTTCGTAAGGGGTTGGGGCGTCACACAGTCCAAATGGCATAACTTTCCACACAGAGGTCATCAGGAGTTCTGAAGTTTTTTTTCCAGGTCAGCCTCAGCAACCTGGCGGTCTTTTCCCTGTCAGCCTACTCAATTTCAATTCACCAGCAGCTGGTTTGCAGGTTGACTGTTGAGAAATACTTTCGCCCTTTTGAGCATTCTAGTGTGTCATCAAGGTGCAGCAATAGATAGAAATCTTTCATTGTGACTTAGTTAACTCATCAGTAGTCACTGCATAAACATCATGTACAATCTTTTTTCTTCAGAAGGACCACAGGAGAAGACCAAGGACACTGAATGTTCAATCATGTCATCTTGTAACATCATCTCCACTTCCTCCTGGAGTATATGTCATTTTACTGGTGACAGCTAGCTTATTAGTAAATGATCCTCAGTGTTGATATGATGTTTTACAATGGGCCACTTGGTCTGTCTTTTTTCCATGCTGGATTGGGAAGCATCCAAAAACTGTCACAGAATGGCTATCGCTCACCAACGGCAAGATCCTATTCGCAGTTCGACTGCAGCTTCATTGCCTGTGTTTTCTGTATTGGTAGCAGAGCACGATTCTTTGTCAATGACACTAAGCTGTAGTTCCTGGACTGGTTCGTCTGTCCCTATGCACATACCTTTAGGGGTGAGTTGTAACTACTCATGACAACTAGTGATCCTAAGTTCTGCTTGACCACCGACAATGCTTCTGACTGTCACTGGCATGTAAATTTCTTTTGTGAGCCTCAGTAGCTTTTTCCACCTGACAAAAGCTTGACAGCTTAACTAAGCACCTCGACTGTCAACTGGAATTGTCTTGGTGATAGGGGGGTGGTCTTCAATGGCAAACAACCATCCAGAGCAATCTTTTTTGTGTGTCCTTGTTGGTATAGCTTCATCAATCTGGAGCTAGGATCTTCCACAACCTATGACTGCTTGTGATGCCTGCAAGAAGTCTCATTTAGAACAACACTGTGACTACATTCTGTTAAAAATGACAAATTTGAAGGATTTTGTTCTGCCATTGATAGTTATTCTAGCAATTCATGTTCCTGTCAGCTGGATGTACTTCCCATTTGTGACCTTCAGAACAATCGCTTTCATAGCAAGGATCATAGTTTCCTTTAGCTGACAATGATAAGCATCTGACGTTACAGAAAAGGAAGCCCCGGAGTCAAATTGCGCTTAGACATGTTCGCCATCGATGACGACATCAATGAAATTTGAAAAAAGAGACAGCATTGGTCGTATATGTTTTACTATTGCAAAATCGATTTTCTGTCACTGAGTGACCATCTTCAGTGCTATATTGTATAACTTAAATTGGGATGCACTGTTGTCACTAAGCTTACGGCAATCACATAGACTGCCGTAAGCTTAGTGACAACAGTGCACCCCAATTTAAGTTATACAATATAGCACTGAAGATGGTCACTCAGTGACAGAAAATCGATTTTGCAATAGTAAAAAATATACGACCAATGCGGTCTCTTTTTTCAAGTATACCTGTTACCTGGTCGTAGTGCACAAGACAACAACATGGAGTCGCCAATCAATCAATGAAATTCATCTTAGTGACTGTCATCCACTGAGGATTTTTATTGACTAGCATGAAAAGGACTGTTGTAGTGGTTGACATCTCACAGTCTAGGAGTTGTCAAAAACACGCCCTCTTTCTTTGCAGCAGCATACAACGAGACTAGGGCATCCACAGTGGAAACATGCTAGTGTGCTGTCCTACATTCTCTAAATGTCTATTCTTCTGTGGGACAGTATACTTGGTGTAGGAGTGATTGTGCCTGCACTGGTTGGGTGCTGAGTTGTGGTTTGATGGCTGTGGCCTCAGTCCTGAGTTGATCAATTCCATTCTTCAGTGTGCGTTTGGCTGATGGTACCACGTGCTAAAGATTCCTTCACCTCTACAACATATTCTATTATTTCCTACCACATTGGGTTGACATTCACAGCTCCTATCTCTTACCTATTCAGTCTGAAAGTTCTGGCCACAATAACATACTTTATCTCTTCTCTCACTACCTAGTGTACGAGAGGGAATAGGTCATGCGGGTCTCTGCAACTGCCTTAGAGCCACATTTGGGAGTCGCCCATATTACTTTATTCCAATTCTTCTTTTCCTGCATTTCTTTAAGGTGCTGTTACCACATGATGAATTCCTCAGTTATTGTGACATCCTTAAATACAAGAGCTTGGTACATGTTTTCTTCAACTCCTTTCATCAAGTGTTGATTTCTTCAGCTTCTGTCATATTTGGATTCTCACTGTGGCATACAGCCAAAACATTCTGTATGTAGGACTGCTATTTCCTCAAGACATTTGGCCCTGATCTTCAATTGTTTTTCTGCTAAGTGGACTCGATGCTGATTGTTGCCAAACATTTTCTTCATTTCAGCCTGCAATTTATCCCTTCATTTCGACCTGCAATTTATCCACGCTATTGGGCTTTACCTTGTTGTTCTAAAACCACTGCTGGGCTGTGTCATCCAAGCAAAAGTACACACTTTCCAAACACATTTCGTAACTGTAATCCATGCTGTTGTATTTGGTGACTCAGTCAAATCCTTTCTGCCACTTTATTGGGTTCTGGCCAGTGTTTCTGGATAACAGTGATGGATGCCTAATGTGCAGCTGACTTATTGCTGTTTTTGAATCCACCTGTCGTCTGAATACAGGGATCTTAGGAACAATGTATTGCTTGTATTCCAGTTCCTATCCATGTAGGTGACGGCTTTAACTATACCTAATTGTAGTCACAGTGATGTAAACATTTTGATGTACCCAGTGTCTCCAACAAACAATGTCACGTAATAACCCCATTCACATCCAGATCCGAAAGCAGGGTCATAATGAAATACAGTACTTAGCACTGAAGGAATGTTTATTACAAGTACTAATCTGCAGCCATAAGGAAACTGATTTGGATGGAGAGTGCAGCTAGTTATACAAAACATTGACTATTCCAGAATACTAGCATTTGTATCAACATCAAATATTCCAGAATACACAATTATTACAAAAATAAGATATTCAAGAACCTTCCAGAAATGATAAATACTAAATAACTGCTGGTGGTGGGGTTTGAACTGGGGACCTACAGCACACAAAGCAGCAACACTAACCATTATACCACATGCTTATGGCAATATATAGGTAACACAGGTTAGCGCAAAAGTACGGGGAGTAGTAAATCTATTTTACACTATATATATATATGCCGGAGAGGTGTGGCACACTGACGTTCATCGAACCATGAAGCCACAAGAGACATTCAAAGTTCTTCGCTCTTGTGTCCACTAAAGAACCACACAGCTTGCAAAGGAAGGTATAAAAGAAAATTCTGGTAGAATGTAAATAATTTGGAAGTAAAGGTGGTAACACGCTTTTCCTATCCCAACAGAGGCAGGGCTACCTGCGAAACCAGCTACATCTATCAGACCTGCTGCAATTTCTACACAGCATTTTGTGCAGGCATGACCACCAACTCACTGTGAAATCTAATGAAAGGCCACTGCCACGCTGTTGCCAAGAGCAGAGTTGAGCACCAAGTGCCAGAACACATTGCTGAGCACAACATGCTCGATTTCAGTGACTGCTTCACAACCTTTGTCATTTGAAACCCCTCCCCACCCCACCCCCGCTATTAGCTGAACTACTTATACGAGAGTTATCCTTACAACACAACCTTCATTCCCATAATCCTCCTGTCCAGCAATTGCATCTTCTTCCAAATTGTCACTCCTTCAATCAACTCCCCTAAATCATCATCACCACCACCACCACCACCACCACCACCACCACCACCACCACGCACTGCACAAACTCTCCAGCTCTGGTGCCCACACATTACATCCCTAACCTGTGCACCTGATGCCTCTTCCTCCTGCATTCCTATCTCACACACCTGCTTCTGTGCCATTTTTCTCCCTTCACCCACTCTACATGACATAACCGCTCTTCCTCCCAACTGCAGTCCTGGCATTGTGTATTTAGCCACCACAATGTAACTTGTGTGTGTGTGTGTGTGTGTGTGTGTGTGTGTGTGTGTGTGTGTGCGCGCGCGCGCGCTCTAGCTCAAAAAGAGATTTGTTAGGAAGCTAGAGTAATTTTCATTCTTTTTGTGTGTGTGCGCCAACAACTCAATGCCACTAGAACATACTATACTGTACTAATTACAAGTCAACTACAGACAATTAATTAGGAGTCCACTTTGAAATTATTAAACTGGTAAGATTACTTACCTAAAATTGCTCCTATCCGCATGACATTGCTACTATGAAGCACATAATCAGAGAGAAGTGCTAGAGCTGGATCACACTCATTTCTGACTCCACAGTTAACAATACCACAAGCCAACAATGCACCAGACTGAAAACGGTTAAAACCAAATTAGTGTGAAGTAATAAACCATAAAACTAACAACTAGTGTTTGATTTATCAACAATTAAAAACAAAAATAATATTAAATGTATGAGATAGCAAACTGGGAGAAAAGCATTGTTTAGAGATGCTCAAAAAATTTACTCATTCTATGCACACTACAGTAATGTACGTCTGTATTTAAAAATTACTTTCTAACAACAAACATTGCCACAAAACCGTATACTTCCAACTGACATTATTTCCTCCAATGTTTGTAAAATCATATTTTGAATTCAATCTTCAACAAATAACTTAAGATACAATCACAGAGTATTTGCAATCACAGTTGCATGGTTGTGATCAAGCAGTGTCATGTTCCTACTTTAACAGATCACTCTATGATGACTAAAGACCTGAAGACAATCATTATAGACTCAAACTAATAATCTTGCAAATGTTTTGTACCACTGTGACTGTCAGTAAACCTTATTAATATTATTACTATACCAAAAATTGCTGATTTCATCCAGACAATAAGTACACTTTAGTTAAACTACACACAAATCTCCTCTTAACAGATTTTGCCACAAACGCCTGATTTTAACAGCATTACAGGTATCACAATTCTAAGACGAAATGAATAAAATGCACTGTAATGACATGAATGAACTGATAGGTGTGAAATGAACTTAAATGCACTTAACCCTTTTGCAGGAGAATTTTTTTTTTTGTAGCAACCCAGCAAAGATAATTTTTTTGCTATCCCATCAGAATTGTGATCAACTGACTATATTTATTTTTTGATAATTTTTTTTTATTTAGGACCAAAAACTATGATGGTACATATATCACCACGGCACCTTTGTGAAGTACTAAAACTATGTTGGTAAATGGATTTCCCACTTCACTTTTGTGAGCTGTTATGTGTAAAAAAAGCAATGAACAGGGTTTCCTGTTTTTATTTTATATTGTCTTTTACTTTATTTAAAAAATGCTTGTTACCAATATTAAAGTTTACTTATCACAATGTGAAAACAATCCTTCAAACTTTATCATGCACAAAGGTATGAGCTGATACAGGTCACAATAATGTATATTGCAGAAGCGAAGCAATGTGTTCCTACAACAGCAGTGATCCCACGACACGCAGAAACTGATGGTTGTAGCAGTTTTCATACACCTGGCGCAGTGTACCACCACAAAATATCAGGCACAGACAGAGGCGATAAGATATAGTCCCAAAAAATTTGGATACCCCTAAGTTGGTGGTAAATATGCTTCCCGAGGATCACAGATGACAGATTAATTTTGTGGTAAGTACAGTATACTTCCCAAGCCCCTTCCAGAAACTACTCTGGTGGTAGCCATACTTTCCATTAACAATTAAAACACTGTTGTTTGGTGGGATATATACTTCCCATAGTTCTGAAGGCTATATTTCACAACAGAAACTGCAATTGGGCAGCAGACTGCCATTGGATGCCAGGAGAATATAGAAGTGGCAACACATATTCCCTTAAATGTTTAAAGAAATACACTCCTGGAAATTGAAATAAGAACACCGTCAATTCATTGTCCCAGGAAGGGGAAACTTTATTGACACATTCCTGGGGTCAGATACATCACATGATCACACTGACAGAACCACACGCACATAGACACAGGCAACAGAGCATGCACAATGTCGGCACTAGTACAGTGTATATCCACCTTTCGCAGCAATGCAGGCTGCTATTCTCCCATGGAGACGATCGTAGAGATGCTGGATGTAGTCCTGTGGAACGGCTTGCCATGCCATTTCCACCTGGCGCCTCAGTTGGACCAGCGTTCGTGCTGGACGTGCAGACCGCGTGAGACGACGCTTCATCCAGTCCCAAACATGCTCAATGGGGGACAGATCCGGAGATCTTGCTGGCCAGGGTAGTTGACTTACACCTTCTAGAGCACGTTGGGTGGCACGGGATACATGCGGACGTGCATTGTCCTGTTGGAACAGCAAGTTCCCTTGCCGGTCTAGGAATGGTAGAACGATGGGTTCGATGACGGTTTGGATGTACCGTGCACTATACAGTGTCCCGTCGACGATCACCAGTGGTGTACGGCCAGTGTAGGAGATCGCTCCCCACACCATGATGCCGGGTGTTGGCCCTGTGTGCCTCGGTCGTATACAGTCCTGATTGTGGCGCTCACCTGCACGGCGCCAAACACGCATACGACCATCATTTGCACCAAGGCAGAAGCGACTCTCATCGCTGAAGACGACACGTCTCCATTCGTCCCTCCATTCACGCCTGTCGCGACACCACTGGAGGCGGGCTGCACGATGTTGGGGCTTGAGCGGAAGACGGCCTAACGGTGTGCGGGACCGTAGCCCAGCTTCATGGAGACGGTTGCGAATGGTCCTCGCCGATACCCCAGGAGCAACAGTGTCCCTAATTTGCTGGGAAGTGGCGGTGCGGTCCCCTACGGCACTGCGTTGGACCCTACGGTCTTGGCGTGCATCCGTGCGTCGCTGCGGTCCGGTCCCAGGTCGACGGGCACGTGCACCTTCCGCCAACCACTGGCGACAACATCGATGTACTGTGGAGACCTCACGCCCCATGTGTTGAGCAATTCGGCGGTACCTCCACCCGGCCTCCCGCATGCCCACTATACGCCCTCGCTCATAGTCCGTCAACTGCACATACGGTTCACGTCCACGCTGTCGCGGCATGCTACCAGTGTTAAAGACTGCGATGGAGCTCCGTATGCCACGGCAAACTGGCTGACACTGACGGCGGCGGTGCACAAATGCTGCGCAGCTAGCGCCATTCGACGGCCAACACCGCGATTCCTGGTGTGTCCGCTGTGCCGTGCGTGTGATCATTGCTTGTACAGCCCTCTCGCAGTGTCCGGAGCAAGTATGGTGGGTCTGACACACCAGTGTCAATGTGTTCTTTTTTCCATTTCCAGGAGTGCATATTTAGTGGGACATATATCCCCCCACGACCCACAGAAGGGCTAAATTAAATGATATCACTACAAACATTCGAATATGCTGAAAATGTGATGTAATAACTATGTATAGACACTGAAAATCTGTGACAAAGTGGGGCTCAAAAGCAGGAAACATGGGTTTGAGGCTCAATTTGACACAGTTTCTCAATTCTCATAACACCACTTTTTATGAAATGTGTATTTGAAGATTTTTACTTTTTCTCTCAGTTCTACCCCCAACCAATCTACACAATTACTTCCACAACATGAAGGGGGGTTCTGAAGTCATCTCATTGTCTGAAATCCCGTCTGTCAACATCTTCTAAACATTAAGACTTTTGTGATCTTTGAGGATTTCTTGGCGACACTGATGGTTTACTAGTTTTTTGGTTTGCAGCCAAGGTCATTTTCTTTACATATTATTTTGATGACTCCACTAGTGTTCATCCTCAGGTGCTTACAGTTTGAACACCAACCACACTGTGAACGGAACACACTGTGTGCCACCCTATCTATTATTGCCTCATGCTGTCAAAGAATGTAGCAAACTCATAGAAATTTAAGACAAACCAAAGGAGTGTGCCAAAATGTAGAAATGTTACAAGTAAGAAATAAGTTATAAGACAATACCATTCCAAACAGACAGCATCGATATGTTTTCTGAATTGATTTAAGCAAACTGAATGCTGGGCCCCACAGTTTAATCCCAAACCCTCTGTCCTAGGTAATTAAAGTATCTCAACTGCACTTTTTATTACACTGACCCAAAAGTTTGCTGCCTGCATCACAATGCTGGTATTTTCGTATTTCATTACATGCTCACAGGTGATGCAATGTTAGGTGACAGTTGATTTTGTTGGATGCTTGAGTTGACTGTAATGCTTGTGTTCTTTACAACTTCAAAAGTTCTTATGATTTTCCCAATACACTACATCACATTTGCACAGTATGTGGTATACAGCGAATTTTTGGAGCCCTAGATTAGCTTTCACACAAAATAGTAGATCTTTAATTTCATTTGATGGATTTAAATACATCTGAAACTGTATTTTTGAAGTATTTTCCTGATCTTCCCATAAACTGAGCCAGCGTATGGAAGACCTACCATTCTGACTTCTCCTTTACTGGTGTCATTTCCCTTTACAGGCAGTGTTGACTTGCACTGCAGGGCATACTGAATCTGTTTTTCTGAGTACCTGTTCTTTTTGTAAACTTCTCACAGAAGTGTCAATTCTTCAGAGTAGTTTTCATGGTCTAACAACAAATATGCTCTGTGGACCAGTGTTCTACACATCTCAACTCAATCCATCGATATACAAATTTCATTGTGTTTCACCACACAAATATAATAATAGGGAAAGCTACCTATTTTTGCCATTTTGCTTAAGAGAAGGTGGATACCTGGGACATAGTGTCTAGAAGGTCAACCATATCCAACTCTTCTGCACATGTCAAGAGCCATCGACACCCATCAGAAATACATTCCATGTTCAGAACACTGGTCCACAATGTGGAGAGTAGTTTTCAAAAAGAATGGGTACGCAGAACAACAGATCAAGCATATCCAATGTCTTTCTTAAAAAAACAGCTTGGTACAAAAAGCATTAATCTATTTCACTCAATAACTGAAGCACATGTACCAAGTTTAATAGTTATGGGAAAAGTTTTGCTTCTCTTTAGCTTGAAGTCACAACAGTTTTCAAATTTTGCGCTTCCTTAAAAAGAAATACGCCACGGCTCAATAGCCAGCAGATAATTATGTTGCTGTTATGAACATCACTTTTGAGAAAATACATGCAGCAGTGGAAAAAAGCTACATAGAAGGATGGGTCTACAGGAAGAACAATTTTTTTGCCTACTGTTCGAAAAGGGAGGGAGGGAGGGAGGGAGGGAGGGAGGAGGGGAGGAGGGGGAGGAGGGGGAGGAAGGGAGGAGGGAGGGAGGGAGGGAGGGAGGAGGGGGAGGAGGGGGAGGAGGGGGAGGGGGGGAGGGGGAGAGGGAGCACAAATAATGTACGAATATACTTGATGACAACTGATGGCCCAACATGTTACACCCAAAAGAGAACTGAAAAATCATATTTAAGATATGAAGCTTTGATACTTAAACTAATAATAGGTGACAAATACATACCTTGATGTAATCCTCAGAAGAATAAAGGTATTTGTCTATTGGTGTCAATCCTCCATCTACATCCCACAGAAGTACCAATCCAAGAGAGGCTGTGGCACTCAACATACCTGCAATGAAAGGTGTTGATGAAGATATAGAAAAGAAAAGCAAAAAATGAAACCACTACCAAATACAGGCATGTGGCAGTATCGTAACCACAATCCAGGTGCAGTACAGCATGAAAATAAGAGACAGGACTAAGACAAATCAGAATGGATTTATAGTCCATGAGAAGAATGACTGGTATTAACATTTCATGTGGCCAAGTGGCACCTGTTACCGGATGCAGCATATAGCATCTTAGTCACTACTACTTGTGTACCCTAGTAGCAAAACAAATACCATAACATCATGCAGTTTGTATTCACAAACCTGTTAACAGTTACTGGTTATAACACATAAACTTGAAAAATCGCAAAGAATTACTAACCATCTAGTATACAGAGACTTACTTTTTATATGTACAATAGATATGCAAACTATTTTCACAATAGTGTAGAATATTCACAGCTTTTTTTCATTGTCAAAAATTTCCTTTATTAACAATATTACGAAAAGGATAGCTGCTATTCACCATATAGCGGAGATGCTGAGTCGCAGATAGTCAAAACAAAAAGACTGTCACAAAATATGCTTTTGGCCAACAAGGCCTTTGCCATATATAAAACCACAGTCTCTGGCAGCTGAAGCCAGACTACGAGAAGTAGCAGTACATGATGGGAGAGGCAACTAGGTGGGCGTAAGGAGGTTGGGGCATGGAGGGGGAGTGGTAGGGGTAGCAGGGTAGCGGTGAGGGACAGTGAAGTGCTGTTGGGGAGCATGCAGGGACGAGGTGGAGAGAGGGTAGGGCAGCTAGACGCAGTCGGGATGTTACACAGAGGGCGGGGGAGTGGGGGCGGGGGTAGCAGGACAGGAGAGAAATAAAAAGACTGGGTGCATTGGTGGAATAGAGGGCTGTGTAGTGCTGGAATGGAAAAGGTAAGAGGATAGATGGGTGAGGACAATGACTAACGAAAGCTAAGGCCAGGAGGGTTATGAGAACATAGGATATACTGCGAGGAGAGTTCCCACCTGTGCAAATCAGAAAAGCTGGTGTTGGTGGGAAGGAGCCATGTCTTGATGGGTGGCGGGCTCAGCAACAGGGTGGTCCAATTGTTTCTTGGCCACAGTTTGGTGGTGGCCATTCATGCGGATAAACAGCTTGTTGATTGTCAGGCCCACATAGAAACACAGAATGCAGCACAGTTCTGCAGCTTAACTTGTAGATCACATAACTGGTTTCACAGGTAGCCCTGCCTTTGACGGGAGAAGTGATGTTTGTGACCGGACTGGAGTAGGTGGTGGTAGGAGGATGTATGGGACAGGTCTTGTGTCTATGTCTATTACAGGGATATGAGTCATGAGGTAAAGGGTTGGGAGCAGAGCTTGTGTTGGGACGGACGAGTACATTGTATAGGTTCAGTGGATGGCAGAATAGCACTGTGTGAGGGGTGGGAAGGATAGTGAACATGATGAGAGGTTGTCTAAACCCTGGCAGAGAATGTAATGCCTACCCACAATTACTTCTCCTTTGACGGCATTAACTACGAACAAATCTGACGTACAGCTATGGGCATCCACATGACAGCATCCTATGCCAACCTACTCATGGGCCATCTAGAGGAATCCTTCCTAAACACCCAGAATCCTAAACCCATCACCTGGTTCAGATTCACTGATGACATCATTGGGATCTGGATTGAGGGTGAGGACACCTCATCCACATTCCTCTAGAAGTTCAACAGCTTCTCCCCCATTCGCTTCACATGGTCCTATGCAAACCAATAAGCCACCTTCCTAGATGTTGACCTCCACCTCAGTGATGGCTACATTGGTACCTCTGTCCATTTCAAATCTACTAACCGTCAGCAATACCTCCACTTTGACAGCTGTCACCCACTTCATACCAAGTAATTCCTTCCATACCACCTAGCCACCTGTGGCCATCGCATCTGCGGTGACAAGTGGTCCCTCTCTAAATATACCAAGGGTCTCACTGACGCCTTTACAGACTGTAATTATCCTCCCAACTTGTACAAAAACAAATCTCCCGTGCCTTATCTTTCCAGACAACCACCACCTCCCTAAGTTTCACTGTCTGGCCACAGAGGAGCATTCCCCTCGTAAATCAGTCCACCCAGGACTGGAGCACCTGAATTACATTCTCTGCCAGGATTTTGACTATCTCTTGTCGTGTCCTGAAATGAAAAATATCCTGTCCACTATTCCGCTCACCACTCCCACAGTGGTATTCCGCCATCCACTGAACCTACACAATATACCTACACCATAAACCACCGCTCCCAACCTCTACCCACCTGGCTCATATCCCTGTAACAGACCTAGACGCAAGACCTGTCCCATACATCCTCCCACCACTACCTACTCCAGTCCAATCACAAACATCACCTCCCCCATCAAAGGCATGGCTACCTGTGAAACCAGTCCTGTGATATACAAGATAAACTGCAGCAACCACTATGCTGCATTCTATTTGGGCATGAAAACCAACAAGATATCTGTCTGCGTGAATGACCATAGACGAACTGTGGTCAAGAAAGAACTGGACCACCCTATTGCTGATCATGTTGCGCAACACGACATTCTTCATTTCAATGACTGCTTCACACCCTGTGCCATATGGATCCTTCCCACCAACACCAGCTTTTCTGAACTGCACAGGTGGGAACTCTTCCTGCAATATATCCTATGTTCCCGTAACCCTCCTGGCCTTAACCTTCGTTAGACATTGTCCTCACACATATAGCCCCTTACCTGTTCCCATTCCAGCATTACACAGCCCTCTATTCCATCAACGCACCTAGTCTTTCTACTTCTCTCCTTTCCCGCTACCCCCCCCCCCCCCTCCACACTCCCACGTCCTCCTCCCCCCCCCCCCCCCATGTGTTACCTCCCGACTGCTCCTAGCTGCCCTACCCTCTCTCCACCTCTTCCCTATACGCTCCCCAGCAGCACTTCACTGTCCCCCTCCCCACCTCAGCCACCTCCTTCCCCCACCCAGTTGCCTCTCCCATCATGTACTGCTACTGCTGCTGCTGCTTGTACTCTGGCTTCGGCTGCCAGAGCCTGTGGGCCTGTGGGCTCGTGTGTGTGTGTGTGTGTGTGTGTGTGTGTGTGTGTGTGTGTAGTCTATTTTTGACAAAGGCCTTGTTAGCCTAAAGCTTGTTTTGTGACAGTCTTCTTGTTGTGTCTATCTGCGACTTAGCAGCTCCGCTATATGGTGAGTAGCAACTATCCTTTTCATAATATTGTTGCATTCCATCCTAGAATTTCCATTGATTTCCTTTATTAACTTGTTCTACAAAGAGGGACAGAAAAAATTATGGGTATATTAACTGCTAATATCTAATAAAAAGTACTCTCAATGCAATGATCAGGTGATAGCACCCCCTCCAATATCTCCGATTGTGTTGCAGTTATGATAACTGAAAAACACCACTCCCATTACAGTCAGAAAATGATTATGAATCTTTTCCCTGCACTGTTCCAGCTGTCACTGCTTCCTCTCATATGAACAATTCATTCTTTCATGCATTGTTCGACAATATCTTCATTTTTGGCTGTCTCTCTGATGGCACGTGCGGAGCTGTTCAGTATTTCCTTCCAGGTCTCACAAGTCACTAGAATCACAGCATCCACAAGGATATTCTCAATTACAGGGATGGTCAACTTCTTGTTCTTTGTAGCAAGGCAGTGTTTTACTTGCACCCATACACCTTCATTAGCACTGATATAACAATGATATGGGAGTAACCTTACTATTTCTTGTCCATGCCTTTGGACAGTTGCATTGATGATATACAAAGCAAACTGTGAAATAGTTTTGAACAACACTGACTCCCTCAAATCTGTTCTGAGATCCACATTTTGTCTTTTCAACCACCGAATAATTTTGTCGGCCACTGTTGCCAAACTCGGTGATCAATCCTGAACAACAGAGTGAGACATAGAATTATCCATACACTATTTACATGTTATAGGTAGCCCCCCCCCCCCCCGCTCTCTCTCTCTCTCTCAGATGAAACGACATTAACTGGTTTCCAATACTTTCAATGTATCTCCAGTGTCGCTACAAGGGAAGTCGAGTTATTGGCTATGATTGAGGCCCATGTTGACTGGCTGAATTGGTCACATGACAAAGAATATAACCCGTGTGAAATCAAAAGAAATCAGAAACTCACTTGGAAATATTACAAATTACATAGAAACTGGTTTTCAGTTCGCTGACTGGAGATCAGTTTTCATCTTAATACTGAAAAAGAACCCAGTTCAGGTATTCATTATATGTGGCACAACGTATCCAGGTGGTATGGTTTCAAAACATAATGCTGTCTTAATTACTTTTATAGCCAATACAGTTGGGCAGTTCTTGTGTCAACCTGGTAGGTGTAAAACATCATCCAAAATTGTACTAAATCCCTTTCTCTTAAAATTATCTTAAGGAATTTGTTCGTAAGTCCACACAAAGTGTAAATGGTTGTAATAAATACTAGTCCTCTTAGCAACAGACATTTCTGATAGGGGGTGTACAGATGGATATGGGGATTAGAAATCAAAAATGGTTGTAGGAAGACTGAATATTGTAAAATAAAAATCCACAAAAGATAAATGCAAAATATACCTGTTAAAAAAAAAATCAGACAAATATTTGCTTGATGCCCTCCTAAGAGTGTCTCCATTCTTTCCAAACTAACTATGTAAGCATAGAGAAGATGTGGCTTAAATTCAAGGAAATATGACTGAAGACAACTGAGAATGTCAGAGTTTCATACCAAGTAAATTAATGAGACATTGAACAGATCCACATGGTACACAAAGCAAGTCAGGATACTGTTGCAGAAGCAAAAATCATGCCACAGCTGAATGCAAAAATATTGTGGTCTTGTTTTACAGAAGCTCGAAACTTTGCACACACTTCAGAGTCTTAATCTAGCAGAAAATCCCGAGAATCCGGTTGTATGTCAAGTATACCATCAGCAACACATAACCAACACCTCCACTGTGCGATAACAATGGTATTGTTACTTATGACAGTGCCCCCAGAGTAGAGTTAGTAATACATCAGCAGCAAGACACAATAAATACCTCATATGCGCAATAACAATGGTAATGCTACAGATGACAGCTCCTTTAAAGTGGAGTTACTGAACACAGTTTTCTGAAATTCTTTCACTAAAGAAGATGCAGTAAATATTCAACAATTTCAATAAATAAAAGCTGTCAACATGAGTATACCAATTAGGTTCCTTTAAGAGTATACTGATGAAATAGCTCCATTTTACCAAACATATATTATACACAATCATTTGTTTGACAAAACAACTGTACCTAGAGACAAAAGTTGCACAAGTCACACTGATACACAAGAAAGGAAGTAGGAAACAATTAGCTAAATTACACACATATCACTGACATCAATTTGCAGTAAGATTTTGGAATATATACTGTGTTTAAACTTTATGAAAATCTCCAGGATTACTGGTATTTTACAGAAGCTAGAAGTTTTGTGCAGATTTCAATGCAAAATTATGTAATATCTGGAAGAAAATGATTGATTGACACACAGTGCACAAGGATTTGGAAAATATAGTTCTTCTGAAACACAACTTGTTCTTTATTAACATAAATTAATGAGTGCTACTGATAAGGGATTCCAAGTTGACTCCATATTTCTATTCTAGGTCTCCAGAAGACTTTAGACACTATGGCTTCTAATTAAATGGTACCCCTATGGAATACCACCTCAGTTTTCCTGTCAGAAAGATCACAGATTGTAATAAGTGATGGGAAGTCATCAAGTGAAACTGATGTGATATTTTGCTCCCCAAGGAAGTTTTATAGGCACTGCTATTCCTAATCCACATAGATGAATTTGTAGAGAATCTTAGTGGCTCTCTAAGACTGTTTGCAGATGACATTGTCTACAGTCTAGTAAAGTCATTACAAGATCAGAATGAATTGCAAAATGATTTGGGTAAGATATCTGTATGGTGCGAAAAGTGGAAACTGACCCTAAACAATAACAAGTGTGAGGCCTCAATGCAAGTACTATAAGGAATTTTTGTTACACAATAAACTACACAGATCTGAGGGTTCTCAATTCAACTAAATACCTTGGTATTACAATTACAAACATCTCAAACTGGAACAGTCACAGAGAAAATGTTGGAAAGGTGAACCACTGACTGGTTTATTGTCACAACACTTATAAGATGCAACAAATGACCTAAGTGTCTGTCTATACTATGCTTGGCTGTCGTCTTCCAGAGTACTGTTGCATAGTATGGGATCATTACCAGATAGGATTGGTGGAAATCATCGAGAAAGTTATAAGAAGAGCAGCTCATTTTGCATTATCACAATATAGAGGAAAGAGTACTAAGGATATTATATGCAAATTGGTTTGGCAATGAAACAAGGGCATCTCAACAATGTAAGGAATAGATAGATTGTTACTTACCATAAAGATGACACGTGAAGTTTCAGACAGGCACAATTAAAAGACAGTTATAATATGCGTGAGGTTTGCTTGCTTTTGTGAATGAATGTGTGTGTGTGTGTGTGTGTGTGTGTGTGTTTTTCTGATGAAGGCTGTGGCCAAAACTAATGCGTAACTGTCTTTTAATTGTACACGTATATAATTTCATCATATCATCTTTACAGTAAGCAGCAATCTATCTTTTCCTTACATTGTTGATATTCCAACCCGGAGTTTCCATTGTTTGAAAAAAGGGTATCTTTTGTTCAGCAAGATATGTTCACGAAATTTCAGTCACCAACTTTCTCCTCTGAATGTGAAAATATTTTGTCCTCCCCCCATGTTATTCAAAAATGTAATAGTTAGAAAGACTGAAAGTGGTTCCATGAACCCTCTGCCAAGCAGTTAAGTGTGATGTGTAGTGTAGTCACGTGGATGCAGATTATCTACAGGGTGTCCAGAAAAGGACTCCCTGATTTCAAAATTAAATATCTCGAAAACAAAGATCGATAGAGGAATGCAGTAAATGGTATGTTTATTGTGAAAGCTGTAAGAAGTTTATACAGCAGTTTGAAATAATAGTTACAAAAGCTGCTAACAGATGGCGCTGTACGCTGTACAGCTCATATCAGCATACACAAGTGAAATAATCGTATTAAAACAATCTTTGCAAACAATCACATCACAATGTTTTCAAAATGTTCACCATTGGCACTACAAAGGTGGTGCAAACGAAGAATTCACCATCACATTTCGTAGTGTCTCAACCGAAATGGATTCACATGCCACAGAGATCACCGATTCAAGCTCGTCCAGCGTAGCGGGATGCTTCGGGTAGACCATGTCTTTCACTGTGCCCCACAAAAAAAAAGTCACAGGGAGTCAAATCCGGCGAATATGGAGGCCAATCCATGCCTGTACCAGTAAATTTGGGATATTCCAAAGCAATGACTCGATTTCTGAAGTATTCCTCAAGAAAGCGAAACATTTGTTCGGTCCGATGTGGTTGGGCTCCATCTTGCATAAACCATTCAGTACCTGGTCGATCCTCTAACGCTTGCTGTGTGGTGACAAATTGTTCCAAAATTGCAATGTAACGTGCACCAGTGACCGTTTCTCGAATGAAAAAAGGGCCAATAGTGTCTCTGCTGTATACTGCATCCCACACTGTAACTTTAGAAGAATACAGGGGTTTCGCTTCACACCAATATGGCTTTTCGGAACCCCAAAATCGCCAGTTCTGCTTATTCACGTATCCATTCAGGTGGAAGTGTGCTTCATCTGTAAACCAGATGCAGCCAACATCAAATCCTTCACTATCAATCATTGTGAGCATCTGATTAGCAAAGGCAACCCTTTGTTGCACCTCTCGTACGGGTATGGCCTGGTGCATTTGAATTTTGAATGGAAACATGTGTAGGCTCTTTCTCAGTATTTTCTGCATGCTGGAACGCTTCAAACCAGTCTCAGATGCAATTCTACGGACGGATGACATTGGATTTCGCTGAATAATTCCAGACTCTGGCTCTTTCTCAGTATTTTCTGCATGCTGGAACGCTTCAAACCAGTCTCAGATGCAATTCTACGGACGGATGACATTGGATTTCGCTGAATAATTCCAGACTCTGTGGCGATATTTTCAGGCGTAACTGCGGTTTCCTTGCGGCCAACATGCCCCACTACGTCATCAGTTAAGCTGCCTGTTCGTTGAAGTTTTGCAAAGAGCGTACGAATGGTTTTCGCATCGGGTCCTTTTGGAACATTAAATCGTGCTTGAAATCTTCGCCTTGTTGCCGTAGGACTCTCTTCTAACCTGTGGTACTCTAGCACCAGAAAAACGTGTTGTTCAATGGAGTACATTGTTTTAATCTCTTCCTTCGGTACGCTAACCTCCTTTCATGTTTCAATAGTGGAACTGATCGCTCTGCGCTTCGGATCACTATTTATACTAGGCATTACTTATGGCGATTACAGCGCCATCTGTTAGCAGCTTTTGTAACTATTATTTCAAACTGCTGTATAAACTTCTTACAGCTTTCACAATAAACATACCGTTTACTGCGTTCCTCTATCTATCTTTATTTTCGAGATATTTAATTTTGAAATCAGGGAGTCCTTTTCTGGACACCCTGTACATTCATTTTTTCAATCGCTGATAATCTCTTATCTCCATGTTACACTTATTAGTGCTACTTACTTGCTTCAAACAATTTCACTTTACCGTGCTGTCTTACTAACAGTAAATGTTAATTCCACATTTTGTTCCTAATTTTATGTTTCCCTACATTTTTTCATTTTTGTTCTTTGTCTTTCTCAGTATTTCTCCTCGTTTCATATCAAACAACACAGCTATCTCTCTGACTGTATGTGCGACCCCCCCCCCTTTCCCACAAAAACTGTGGTTTGCCAATGAGACTTTCTCTTCAAATACAGAACTGACTGCTCTTATTTAACAAAGTTTGATTTATAATAATAACAATAATAATAATAATAATAATAATAATAATAAGTCATCACATGCAGATAAAGTAGAATAATTTCACATGAAAGACTCACCATGTTCTTTGTTTTTATACAGCCACTTATTTCCATCTTCCATAAGTAACTTATCACGACCAAAGGCTGCATTAACAAATCCATTAACAAAACTTGCACCTAAATTCTGTCGGGCCGAGTCCACCTGGCCCCCTCCAAATGGTGGTCGGTTGTTTTCAAGATGAGATTTATAAACATCTTCTGGAGTTTTCGGTTCCATGATATCAAGCTGCAACAGTACAAAGGCAATTAGCATCAATTCTAAAATAAATCACTTACAGAGTACACACAATAATTAATTGCAAGAATAAGAGTCCCTGTGTTAATAAACGGGGTTGTAAAATTGTTACACGGCAGTAAAGGGGGAATTCACATAACCTGTCAGTCAAAAGAGTTAAACTTAATTACCTGTTCCTGTTAAATGCCACTACTGGTGAAAGTTAGTGTCTATTATGAAATATATCACAACATTAGACTACTGTTATATCAGGCACATCCAGCCCCACCTCTGTATTCTCTAACTCTACACTAGTGCACTACTCGCGAGGTTTGTTCAACGAATATGCAAGTTCTGCCTGACAAGCTACAGTAAAATGCAGGCAAAATTCTGCGATTCATTGACAGAACACTTAGAAGATGGAACGGATCTACTAGAGAGACTGCCTACACTATGCTTGTTGGTTCTCTTTTGGAGTACTGCAGTGCTGTGTGGGATCCTTACCTGATAAGATTAACAGAGTACACTGAGAAAGTTCAAAGAAGAGCAGCACATTTTGTATTATCAAGAAATAGGAGAGAGAGAGAGAGAGAGAGAGAGAGAGAGTGTCATGGATATGATACAGGGTTTGGGGTCAATATCGTTAAAATGAAGACACCTCTCACTGCAGCGAGACGATTTCACAAAATATCAGTCACCAACTTTCTCCTCCAAATGTGAAAATTTTTGTTGACACCGACCTACATAGGAAGAAATGATCATCATAATAAAATACAGGAAATCAGAGCTTGCACACAAAGATATAGGCCTTTGTTTTTTCCACATGCTGTTCGAGAGTGGAATAATACAGAATCATTGTGAAAGTGGTTCTATGAATCCTCTGCCAGGCACTTAAGTGTGATTTACAGAGTATTGCTGCACGTATAAATATACAAAGTGATACAATATGGATCAAACACAGAAATTAGTTGCACGGGGGTGGGGATATGAAAGCCTTACATTTAATGAGAGGATTCTGGACACACATAATGTATCTGCAATAGAGATCACATACTAGACTCACTTGGACACAATTCAACTTCGCCAATGCAAAAACGTCAGTGACACCTACAGAAGTATACGAAAATTCTTCACTCATATCACCATTTGCTAAGTACTACCTTTAGCATCTGCACAGATGGGACAATGCACTACACTACATGGTCATGTTGGATACTTCCTGGTCCAACAGTGACTTGGTGTTAGGCATGCAACAGAACCCCATGAGAGGAAAATGAACCACAGACCTCATGAGAGGAAAAAGAACCCAGTGTGCAAGTAAATCTATGGAAAGCAGAGTGTCCACACCCATGCAGAGATTGGCATGGGAATCACTCAGCCTGTAACAAGTGTGAATGGCTAGGCACTAAGCAACAACATACGTAATGAAGCGCAAGGCTCTGTGTAAGCACTGACCTGCTTGGCCTCCTGTCACCCATAGGTAAACACCTCCATTAGCAGGTCTGTCCATACTACACGTCACATGCACCTTCAATGGTACGTTTCTGCACTATCTCACTGTGCTATCCCTGTCAGCTCATCTACCTCCATTGCAATGTCCACTGGTGGGTTTATTAAACTACTTTATGAAGCATACAGGATATCCCATTTACCTCTTTCACCACAAATGTATTTTGGGAAATTAAATATACTGGTAATGTGTTTTTGCACAGACAAGTAGTTGCAAGGGGCTAATAAAACAGTGACCTGTTAACCACTGGCACAGAGACATCCCCCCCCCCCCCCCCCAAGGAACTCTTGATGATTTTTGGCACCAAGAAAGCAGTAATCAATGAGACAAATTAAGTGATAAAATTATTTCATGGTATGACAAAAACTTATGGAATAAAAATGCACTTCAAAGTTGGATTTCCTATCATTCTTTTCATGGGTTGAATAAGGTACCATCCACTCAATAACAATATGTTTCACTGAGATAGAATGGCTCATCAGAAATGCCCTCAAGTAGATATGACACATCAACATCAACACAGATCAGGCCTGTTGGAGTTTATTTACAATGAAAACAATCACTTTTTGACAAAATATTTTAATTGAATAGATAAAAAAATCTACTCACCTAGCAGCAGCAGCAGAACAAACACATAAACAAAGGTTATAATTAGGCAAGCTTTCAGAACCAGTGGCTCCTTCTTCAGGCAGAAGGGTTGTAGGGGAAGAGGACTGGAGAGGTCTAGGAAAAGGGGCAGATTTCAAGAAAGTCATGCAGAACCACAGGTCAGGGCAGACTTACCAGAGGTGATGAGAAAGCTTTCCTTGTCATGCTGTCTGGTACATCTCTCCTGACCTGCAGGTCTGGGTGTCTTTCTTGAAATCTACCCGTTTTCCTAGACCTCTCTAGTCCTTTTCCTTCACCCCTCTTCCTTCCTCTTCAACCCTTCTGCATTAAGGACGAGCCGCTGTCTCCGAAAGTTTGCCTAATTATATGCTTCTTTTATGTGTGTGTGTTCTGCTGCCACTTGGGGAGTTTATTTACAGTACTATGTGCTAGACCAGGTTCAGGTAGTTAGTTGGGCTTGGGTACCTCAGTCAGTAAAAGCACCATCAATGAAAGGCAAGGTACTGGGCTTGTGCCCCAGACCAGCACAGTTTTAATCTCCTAGTAGTTTGAAATTTTTACTTGATGATGTCATCACAATGCACAAAGGCAGCAGAACTGAATGCAGAAGTCTATTGCTGCGAGGGTGGATCAAAAAGTAATACCTAATGTGACACAAAAAATTTAATAATGGACACACAACAGCATAATCGATACATATCATAGCCTGAATTGTTCTCTACCCAACACTACAGTTCAACATAGTAACCACACATCTGTACACAAGTGCATCGTTGTTGATCCCAGACATCAAAACCTGTATGAAAAAATTCAAGATTTGCTTGCCACGATTTTAAAAACCCAGGTTTTGCTGTTGTCTGAGTACTTTAACAAGTCTTTCTCCTTAAATCACTTCATCAACACATCCTCAACTGGCATCTGTGACAGATGCTGTCAGATTGTTGGTCAGCTGCTGCATGGCTTATTTGCAATGTCTGTTTCTCCATTACCAAACATCCTCACTCAATATTGCACACTTATGATACCCATTAGAGCATCCCCATATGTGTTCTTCACAGATGAGGTTAAAAAAAGCTTTAATATCATGGGCTAAGAAACAAAACTACGTGTTTTTCCAAACTGGTTTTGATGATTGGGTTCAACAATGGCACAAATGTATACAAACACATGGTGACTATGTGGAATGGTAGCACTGAGTATGGAACAGTTCAGGCTATGAGCTGTACAAACTTTTCTGAAACATGATCATTATTAATTTTTTTTTATGACAGACAAGGCATTAATTTTTTATTCACTGTCATATGTGCTGTCCAGCTCTTGTCATCTATATCAATAATACCAAGTCTTCTCCAAGCTAGAAGTATTTGCCCCAGGAAAAAATATTATCAGTGCACCAGAAGAAATAGTGGTTGTTCCAACTACTGCAATAAATCTCATTGCTAATTCTCATCAAATGTAAATATGAGGGCATGCTGAAAAGCAATGCCTCTGAATTCTTTCTTAAAGTTTTTTAAATTAAACAAACTTTTTTTAAAAAGTTGAATAACAAGTACGTTGTTTTTGTCCTATTGACATTTCCTACATAATGAACCTCTCAGTGATAGTATCAAATATTGGTACTGATATGTAGATGATGTACTGTGTCTGTGGACTGATACCAAAAGACAACTGAACACATTCCAAGAAAAACACACAGTTCACCATGGAGATAGGTGAAAAATCCCTTAAATATCACTACAAACACACACAGTTTCAAAATTTACAGAAAATCTACCACAGCAGACACGGTAATGCCCTCATGTTCACAACACTCAATATCACTCCCTGGTGCTTCGCCTTATATGAACCACAATCAGACACCATAAAATGTATTGCATCAACCAATGGCTACAGCTGTGAATTAATTGACAACAGCCTTACAAAAAGATGTAGAAGAAGAAGAAGAAGAAAGAAAAGACAAAAATGTTTGCCCTTTGTGTATGCTTCCACTGCAGCACCAGTCATATCTAAAACCAACTGGTGTGCTTTCCATATTTAGCCAAAACCCTCATATCCTGCAATTACAAAAGTTCATTTTGTGTGAGATGCACTGCAGCTCATACACCATTCAACAGAAAGGACAAAACAGATTTGTTAAGTAACAGTTGTGTTTATAAAATCACTTGCAATGACTGCGACAAACTGTGTATATTTGTCAGACAGACAGGCAGGGCCATAATAATTTGGCTGATTGAACACAAAAACGACTGGAGATTACTTACGTCAGACTCCACCTTTACCAAACATGTATTGAAGGAAGGACACAGATACCCAGTCCACATGGAAGTACTACATATAGCCAACACGGGAATAAAACTAAGCCTGTTAGAAGCACTTGAGATTAACAAACATGTAGCTCAAAATCCCCAGCTGGTTCTAAATGATAATTTACAGCTGAGCACATCCCCACTCTTAAGCTTCAAATGATGTAATCAACCAACCACTTACTCACATTGCCACAGTGACACATACTGCTACACAAAATTAAAATACAATAATTTCCTATTCCTTACCTTGCTTACCCCACAAATTTCAACACCATAACTTGTAATACTGTAATATTGTGTATTTTAACCAAGCACCAGGTTCAATATTGCCCATTGCATAAAATGTAATTAACAAACTAAAACATGATTGTTGCACAACATAAATGAAGAGTGCTCTGTTTAACAAATGGAAATGGAAATGAGCGTATGGCATCATTGGTCAGGAGGCCCCATCCGGGGAAGTCCAGCCGCCATGTGCAAGTCTTATTTCAGTCGATGCCACATTGGGCAGAGATGAGGACGAGAGGATGATGAGGACAACACAACACCCAGTCCCCGAGTGGAGAAAATCTCCAACTTGGCCGGGAACCAAACCCGGTCCCACCTGCATGGGAGGTGAGCACATTGCCACCTAGCTAAGCAGACAGACTCTGTTTAACAGTTTCTCATCCAATGTCAAGACTTCACAAAATTTAGTGTTATAACCATTCAACCTGTAATATTGTGTAGTTTAATTATTTATTGTGCTTAATAAAGTCCATTGTGTAAAGTGTAATTTCAACATTAAGAAACAAATTTGATGTACAACACTCCATGGAAGTGGATTGTCTCTTGGTTTATGATGGTCGCTTACCTAAGAACTAGTGTCCCATTCAGATGCTAGTCACTTGTTTCCTGAAGCTGGCCCAATAAGCCCAAAACAAGTTTGAAATAAACAAAAATCATTAGACCAAAAAAACAGTGTACTTGTTATTCAACCTTAAATACGGAATTCTTCTACGAAGAATTAACAGAAGACTCCATACATTAAAAAAATCTTTAACATTCTACATCATTATTCTACATGTTTACATATTTATTTCTCAACATAGTCACCCTGGTAATGAACACCTTTCTCTTAACGAGAGAGAAGTTAGTTGAGACCATCAGAACAGAATGTTTGACTTTGCTGATGGAGCCACAACCTCACCTCTGCTAGCACTGCTTCATCACTATCAAAGTGATGTCCTCAAAGGTGTTCTTCAAGTTTGGAAACATGAAAATTGGATGGGGTCAAGTCAGAACTGTATGGAGGATGATGAATGACAGTGAACACAAGATGTCAGATTTTGTTCCAGATGTTACAGCACTTGTTTGGTGTGGTGCACTACGTGTGGACAAACTCTTTGAATTCGAAACTGGATTACAGCATGCACTGACATAGTTACGCTACACAACACCATGTTACATGATCTGCAATTCAGAGCCCTTTAGTGGCAGAGGGCTGAAAATATGTAGACATGCAGTCAATCCACATGGTGATATAGATGTATCACTGCGAGCTGCACTGTCACAACATCTTTGTGATTTTATTACATAAAATGCCGGATTCCATGATTTCCCCAAGCTGAAACCACTATCTCTATTAATTAAATTCTTCACCAACTGAATTTCAATTGCTTCCTTCGCTACTGAGTGCCAGGAAGATGAAGTCGAGGCTAAAACTTTGACGTTATCATACACCATAGAGTGCCCATTAAAAGAAGAAGTTGAATTTATGCGGCTGCACGCCTGAAATTTTATGGATCAGTCTTTGTGCCGTGAAAATATGAAGATGCATATATGAAGAAGTTATTGCATCCATTTGACACCAAAGCTGAAATACTTATCTCATTGGTCAGTAAACTGTCATGAAAATACATCTGTTATCATTAGACAAGATCCTTGTGACTAAGTGTCAATGCAAATCATTACAGGACCATCTCATGACAAAACTTGAGGGTTAACAAATAGATCCTGAAGATGAAATCCCATAACTACCAAGTAAACCTGTTTAACTTCATTAGAATCCTTTTCATTGCTATGCAAGTTGTAGACTAAGCACTAGAAATCCAATTTGACAGGATTTACTAAAATCAAATTTTGGCATGACTTTCACAACAGATTTGTGTATGACAAACTTCAAACTGATTCTCCAAAAGAATATAGATTATAGCAAGTAATAGATATGTGACTTAGTTTATACACCACAGACATTTACACACATCAAAAAAAGTTTTGCATCATCTCTGTTCCGAGAATTCCGGACCATATAGAGAAAACTGGAATAGAGATCAACATAAACATCATTTCCGCCCTTTTTATTGCTCATGAAAACCACACACAGCATGTTTTACCACCACACAGCAAGACCTTCAGAGGTGGTGGTCCAGATTGCTGTACACACCAGTATCTCTAATACCCAGAGCACGCCTATTGCATTGATGCATGCCTGTATTTGTTGTGGCATACTATCCACAAGTTCATCAAGGCACTGTTGGTCCAGATTGTCCCATTCCTCAATGGCGATTCAGCGTAGATCCCTCAGAGTGGTTGGTGGATCACGTTGTCCATAACAGCCCTTTTCAATCTATCCCAGGCATGTTCAATAGGGTTCTTGTCTGGAGAACATGCTGGCCACTCTAATTGAGCAATGTCATTATCCTGAAGGAAGTCATTCACAAGATGTACATGATGGGGGTGCAAATTGATGTCAATGAAGACAAATGCCTCACCAATATGCTGCCGATATGGTTGCACTATCGGCTGGAGGATGGCATTCACATATTGTACAGCCATTTACGCCTTCCAAGACCACCAGCAGCATACGTCGGCACCACATAATGCCACCCCAAAACAGCAGGGAACCTCCACCTTGCTGTAATCACTGGACAGCGTGTCTAAGGCATTCTGCATGACCAGATTGCCTCCAAACAAGTCTCTGACGATTGACTGGTTGGAGGCATATGCGACACTCAATGGTGAAGAGAACTTGATGCCAATCCTGAGCGGTCCATTCGGCATGTTGTTTGGCCCATCTGTACCACGCTGCATGGTGTCGTGATTGCAAACTTGGACCTCGCCGTGAATGTCGGGAGTGAAGTTGCCCATCATGTAGTCTACCACACACAGTTTGAGTCGTAACACGACATCCTGTGGCTGCACGAAAAGCATTATTCAACATGGTGGCGTTGCTGTCAGGGTTCCTCCGAGCTACAATCTGTAGGTAGTGGTCATCCACTGCAATAGTAGTCCTTGAGCGGCCTGAGCGAGGCATGTCGCCGATAGTTCCTTTTTCTCTGTATCTCCTCCATGTCCAAACATCACCACTTTGGTTCACTCCGAGACTCCTGGACACTTCCCTCGTAGAGAGCCCATCCTGGTGCAAAGTAACAATGTGGACACAGTCAAACCGTGGTACCGACCATCCAGGCATGGTTGAACAACAGACAACATGGGCCGTGTACCACCTCCTTGGTGGAATGACTGGAACTGATCGGCTGTCGGACCCCCTCTGTCTAACAGGCACTGCTCATGCATGGTTTGGGCGGGTTTAGTGACATCTCTGAACACTCAAAGGGACTATGTCTGTGATACAATATCCACAGTCAATGTCTATCTTCAGGAGTTCTAGGAACCGGGTTGGTGCGAAACTTTTTTTATGTGTGTACAATGAGAGTTCACTGCCTCAATGTAATTTTATATGGGAATATCTGCAAACATTATTAGTATGTATGGCAACTTCACTATCTTCATTATCCACTTTGTGTGCTAAAAATTAGTATTAAACAACGGAAAGTTCAGGGTGGCATAACAACAATACGGAAAGGACAGACTCCCTGCTAATCACATAAGGAGGCATTGAGTTACAGAAAGACACAATGAAAACAATTTGTCTTTCTCTCACTGGGCCTGTCTGTGACTATGTGGTGAACAGCAATCTATCCTTTTCAAAAATTAACCAGGCACCTGCTCCAGAGGCAGTGTTCACTGAACAGTCACTGAGGAGACACTGCTGCTACTCCTTTGGTTCATCTGGATGGTCAGTTTCTCAACAGTTGCACATCTGGTCACCTGTACACATGTCCGCAGCTGTCGTTCATCCCTGTCATCTACAGCATGTGGTGCACCACAGCTGCCTCAGTGCTGGGTTCAGATAGTGCCACTTTGCCATGCACATATACTTTAACCTTAGCAGCACAGGAACAGTTAACAAATAAACTCAGTTGTTTCAGAAATGCTTCCACCCTTGGTCCAAAAGCCAATGATCGTGCCCTTTTGAATATCAGATAAATCGCCCTGTTTCCAAATTAAGATAACAACTCCACCGTTTTCCTCATCCCCTAACGTGCTTTATATACCTTCCACTGCTAGTACTGCTATCTGTCATCTGTGAGTGTTTACTGCATGTTGATGTCAAACATAGGCAGAGGTCACATTAATGTGACAGGACCATAATGGAAAAGAAATCTCCACAATCTAAAACTGATTGTGAGATATGCCATTCTCAAAGTAAAATACTTACCTATTGGGGTATGTCACCTAGGAATTACTAAAAGTGGGTGGGCTTCATTTAACCTGCTTATAGTCGACCCCAGTGTGCAGATGCGTTTCCATCATGTGTGCCTCTCCTGGCCTGTTCAGTTGCTATGTAACATATTTAAGTGGGCATAGTTGTTTGTAAAAGTTTGTTTGACTTTGTAATTTAGCTTCTTAGCATTTTACTATCCTTCCTTTCCTTTCTTTTTAAACAGATCATCTGATGAAGGCTGGCTAAGAAGTCAAAATCAGTTAATGCTACCATTTGAGTGACCCGAACTGTAAATTACAATAAAAGAATCTCATACCTTTTTTTTTTTTTTTTTTTTTTTTGACACACATATGAATGCACAAAGCAAAAACTGAAATAAAATTCTCACACATACTGATTGTGCTTGGGATAGTAATACTTCAATAAGGAAAAGAAATTAAGAAATAAGAGAAGAAATTTTTGAATCTACATGTTAGCAACGCTTAAATAATATTAGAAAGTTATTCTATCAAATGAAATTATTCCACAAAACATACCACTTAACTGACATTTTTAAAATGTATCTGGCAATTTAATAAATGTTTTACCTCTCTCGCTAAGCTCAAGAAATGATTGTTTAAGTGTGAATTGGACATTATTTCCACTAAGTCATCATACTCTGGCATATTTTCATTCAACTCTAAATACACCTGCTGCCTTCCCAGCATAAACGCCAACTGTTTCTGGACGGACCTATAGAAACAACAACAAAATATGCAATGTTTTATTCACAAACACTTCACATCATATATAGTATCTCAATGAACACTCAAAAATAAATTCAAAACATAATATATAGTAACAATAAATAAGGTCACAAGGAATTAAAGCTGTGCAAAAATAAATAATGCACCAGATACTCAATTGGCATAAAGAAAATGCCACAAATTTAGAAAAAAAAAATGAAGTACAATAAAAAAGTCTGAGAGGTACTTCACTTAACAAATTTTGCATGAAATATAAATACGATTTTAACACTACAGTGCTTTACTAGGCATGGTAACGTTGGAGGTGATACATGCCTACCTTTCTCCAACCTTCAAACTGACTTACCAAGCTAGTTGTAGGGGAACATGGAGTCTAACATGGACTCCCAGCTACAGCACAACTTGCCAATGGCATTTTTCACATTAATATATCATTGCTAGAGGTGTGAAAAGATAAGTAACAGATAAAAGTAGGGCTAATTGAAGACTGAATCCGGTAACTTAGAATTTATAGTCTGAGCTGCACTGAAATATAAATACATAACAATCATGAAATTTATTAAAATTGTGTTCTTGTCAGTTTATGGGGAAAATTAGTTCCCATGGCGAATTCGATTAATAAGAAATCTTTCTCACATAAAACACCACCAAACACATCTAGGGAATTTCTGTCACTAAAATAAAAATTACCACCATTTTCAGACTTATGGAGAGAAAAAACTGATGCCTAGAATGCAGGGAAAAAAGAAAGAAGAGAAAAACAAGAAGTGTGGACCCATGACACGAGAGATATATTCCTAAGCCCTTGCATGTACAAACAGCAGTTGGTTATTTCATCACATCTGTGTGGACCTTGCAGTTTACCTTTGATCAACATCTGAATACAGGAATTCACAATAAACAAATAATACTGAACTGCGTTACTTACCAATTGTTCACATGAAGAAAGATGAAGGGCCAGCAGTATTGTCAAGAACACCGTTTTCCAAAATAAAAGTATCTCTGGTTTGCTTTGTGAAAGACCAGTGACTGACACTGAAGTAGTAGTGTATGACTTCTCTAGGTCACATATTATGTCTTTTCAGATAGCTTTGAAGCAGGACTTGTGGGGGCAGCTAAGTGACAGATGGATGCTGAAGAGTGTAGATGGGAAAATGACAGGGTGTAATTAAAGTGATTGCTGACAACACACTACACACAGATTTCAAAATTTAAATATTACACAGGAAAACCTATTTAGTGTACATGATGTGCTGGTGGAACCAAATGATATGAAAACTGGGCTGGAGATTTCATTAGGAAACTATGAACATTTCTCTGCCTAAGTCTATGAAAACAAAAAATATTAACTCCCTGGATGAAAAATTCAGATTACAGTTGAAATGAATGATGATTTTAACACATAAATGTAAGCATGACATTACAGAATATGAGGCACCTTGTGGTACAACTTCTACTGCAACTTACTTGGATAAGCCCTTGTAAAATTGGATAGAATCCATGTCAAAAGACCATATTTGAAGACAAGACGAAAACTTTTTCACCTGGCATATAGATGGTGTAGCCGATCAATGAATTTTTTTATACGGCTAAATGTTGTTTAACAATGCAAATCGAACATCAATTTGATTTTTTGAATAGTCCTGTTTCTAAAGCTGTCTACAGCAGTCATGTACTGGACGTTTCAATCCAATGAATTAACTAGAACACCACTATGACACTCAAAATCATTGTCTCCAATGATTTATCAACAACAAAAATGAATCCAAAATTAGAGCAAGTTTACAAGGAGTCTACCCTTTACTTTCCAACAATAAAGAAATGGGCAACTGAGTTTAAATGTAGCCATATTTCTCTTGCAGATTATCCACAAAAAGGAGTCTCAAAATCGCAACCACAGGTGAAACCATGAAAGTGCAAACCATGATATTGTGTTAATATGACTGAACACAGAGGAGAAGCAAACATGATTTGTCCAGGCTGTTGGTTCTGCACAAAAAAGGTGGCTTTTATTTCATATTACAGAACTATTATGACTATATTTGATGTGGTGCATAAAAAATGGTTCAATTGGCTCTGAGCACTATGGGACTTAACATCTATAATCATCAGTCCCCTAGAACTACTTAAACCTAACTAATCTAAGGACATCACACAACACCCAGTCATCACGAGGCAGAGAAAATCCCTGACCCCGCCGGGAACCGAACCCGGGAACCCGGGCGCGGGAAGGGAGAACGCTACCGCACGACCACGAGCTGCGGACTGGTGCATAAAAATTCACCTTCTTGCTTACCGTGCAAAGGGTAAAACAGTGATAAATATTTCACGGGTCAGATGATGTGTGGTTTGTGGGGCGCTCAACTGTAGGATCATCGGCACCCATACAAAGTCTCAATTTTTTACACAGCCCAATTTTTGAACACAGTCCAGTCTAATCATTGTCACAAATAATGATGAATTGATGAGGACAACACAAACACACAGTCCCCAGGCAGAGAAAATCCGCAAGCCGGCCGGGAATCAAACCTGGGACCCGGTGATCCAGAGGCAGCAACGCTAGCCACTAGACCACGAGCTGCGAACTTCACAGGTCATGATCAACTGTAGTGAAAAATATGAGAAAAACTGCCCAGATTATTGCAAAAGTGGTGAGGAGGAGGGTTCTTTTAACTGGGAAATCCATCTGCCCTTACAGGTTAAAGTATGAATCACTAGAACATACACCCCAAATCACCAAGTATGATGTCCTTGCACTTTTACTAATGTGCACATCTAAAGGAATTTATAGCTGGAAACAATATGAGTCCAAAGAGGAGGTAGATCTCTTGGCATTACAATTCTGGCATGGAATCTACTCACTGGAAAAATGTTGGACAATATATAGAGGTTTAAAAGGAAACAATCTCAAAATGTAAGAGCATTTGGGAGAAAATGTTATTTCAATGCCAGGCCAAGAAATTTCACGTTGCACTTGCATAATGGAGTGATGTCTCGATTACACACATGGATACCTAAAATAACACTTTCATAAATAATGAAATAAATGCAGCTTCTTATGTTATCGTATCTGCCTTACAATTAGAAAAGACCTGGTTAAAAACCTGTTTAGGAGTAAAGGAGTCCCACTCTGAATAGCAGAGGCACTGAGTCATCGACAGGCACATACAAATAAGAATGAAAACTTGCTATCTTCTGGAAACTACAGACTGTTAATGAAGGTTCTAGGATATGGAATAGGCTCCTAGATATGTGACTGGCTCAAAGACTACTTAAGTAACAGGACTCAGTATGTTGTCCTTGACGGCGAGTGTTCATCAGAGACAGGGGTAACATTAGGGGTGTCTCAGGTAAGTGTGATAGGACCATTGCTATTTTATATAAACATAAATGATCTGGCGGAAAGGGTCGGCAGCAATCTGTGACAGATTGCTGACGATGCTGTGGTGTACAGGAAGGTATTGAAGATCAATGACTGACCTAGACAAACTTGGTGTGACCAATGGCAGCTGGCACTAAATCCCGAAAAATGTAAGTTAAAGCAGATGAGTAGGGAAAACAAACCTGTTCAGACACAGCATTAGCAGCATCCTGCTTGACACAGTCATCTCGTTTAAATATCTGGGGATAATGTTGCGAAGACATATGAAAAGGAACGAGCACCTCACTCTGTGCCCCAACATTTTGCCAGCATATTTAAATCTGTGTGTGTGTGTGTGTGTGTGTGTGTGTGTGTGTGTGTGTGTGTGTGTGTGTGTGTGTGTGGGCTGGGGGAGGTGCGGGCACGCATGAATGACTCAACGCCTTTGCTTATCAGTGAGTGGTGCCCTTTACTCATAAGTTATTGACAATCTGCCTGACCTATGATTAAAAAATTGAAAATTGTCTCTGTGCAGCAAGTGGTTTTTAAAAATGAAGACTTTCCTGCAGCCCTTCACAAAAGTATCAGCAACAGCATTTGTTCTGTAGAAAATGAGGAACATGCAAAAAGTTTGAGTATGCAGCCACAGTTCTTGACTTAATACTAGGGAATCTCCCCAGTGACTGTAGCTCTCCTGACAGTTATCCTATACAGTAACACAAACAGAAAACAAAAAGTTGAACTATAGATCGAACAAAATAACTTTGTGCTTGATAAATTTTATTAGATGGAGGGAGTGAAGGGAGGGAGGAGGGGAATATTACTGGCTTGCAGCTATCCACACTTGCCAAAGCTCTGCGGGTACATCCCCAAGAGACAGCATAGCAAGTATGTGACACTTGACACAGAGCTATGATTGGCTGGCAGTTGATCCTTACCGCTTGACTTGATGAAATGCCAATCACAAAGTTATTTTAATAAAACCATAAGCCATTTAGGAAATGGTACACTAGATCAAAGTCTTATCTGTCTCGATAAATTTGAAATGAGCTGCAGTAATCTAGTGGATGGCTGGTTGTCTCATCGGAAGTACAACCATCTGTATAAATTCTAAATGTGTACATTACATTCCATAACTTATTACTTACAGATCAGGACAAGACGTGAATATTTTTTCTATTAAATTATGGTCATTTAGTTGCATCGCAACTCGCAAGGCTTGTGGGTATTGATTGAAACGGCGAAAAAGTTTAAGAGTTGCTTGTAACAATGTAGTATTCTCTGGATCAGCTACATATGGCACACAGCTGAAAGAGAAGAAATAAGATTACCACAATAAAACAGTGCACTGACAACAAAACACTATGTAAATTAAGTAACATTGCAAAACTGATAGCTTAAGCTCAACATGTTAGTCACTCAGCTCATGATACAGTAAAATAACTGACCCATTTCTGAGGCCCAATACTCTAAGAGTGGTGGGGTTATGGTGGTAGTGAAGATTGCATTCGTAAGTGAATGCCATGCCATTTTCTGTTGCCACAACAATTGAGATTTTTTTAAAAACAATGAATCTTTTACAGTGACATAAAGAGCTTTTATGTGTACTTTTTAAACTTCATTAAACCTGTACTTTCCACACCACAACAAGTCTGGCCTCAGTTAAACAGTCTTCATGTCATTTAAGAACATCAACAAATAAAATTTCAGATACTGGGCACACAACCCTCATCAGCTGCAGAAATGACTCTTGCATAATCTTTGGCTGAATACATGGTGCAAAGCAACAGTTTTCACTACCTGGGGGTCTGCATTTCTTCAAAGAAGATAATGTTACAGTGATTGTGAACTTTGATAGTTATTGGGGAATATGATGGCACCTCATTGTAATGCAAAGCAAAATAACTTTTGGTTTCATGCCCACACACTGATGTGCTATGCGGACATCTACCTCAAGTAGATGTTCCCTGGCCATTACATCTCATTGTAAAGTAACTTTGGTCATTGATGTCATCAATGTGCAATTTTTTTCTGCACAATGTTCAACTCAAACATGTACCATCACAGTCATCAGCCTACTGATTAGTTAAAAAACATAACTTCCCTAGAAAACATTTTCATTGCACACAAATTGACTGACTGGGGGTGATGGACAACTTTCATGAATTACTTCAGCAATATAAGGACTGTAAATGTACCCCACTTCTTTGATATAACTTTTAAATGTGAATAAAACAAAATGGCATAAGAAGTACTCTTAGGACATAAAAACAAACTGTTCATTGTTTGCTCTATTTAGTTTTCGTTAGCCACAAAAATGTGTCAGTTACATATGTTTTGAGTGGGGTCAATTACTTTTCCTGTACTTATTTCAACACTGTAGTTTATTACAAATTGATTGCTATTTAGAGATGAAAATTTCAACATAATTTTTAGAGAAGTAATAAAAATACTTAGCAGCTGAAACCAAGTCATAATACTAAAAAAAGTGTGCCTTTTTTCTTAATCCAAAAGATTTATATGCATTTCAGTAGCCAGAATCCTCCCGGCATCTACCTCTTTTCTTTTTAACTATCAAAAATATCATATTTACTTTCTCTACAGAAAACTTAACTGCAAGAAATAACATACTACAACTCTGGAGGTGAATCACTGCCAGTGCAGCATTTTTGTCGGCATACCACAAGTACAGAGTTACCTACACTTTGTGTGTGTATGTGTGTTTATGATAAAACTGCAGTATTATCATGAAAATGTCTACAAATTATAGAAATTATTAACTGTTTAAATGTTATTGTGCAACCACTCGAAGTAATTTTGGTGCACTTCACTTCATGATGGAACCTATTCTGTCAGTGACTATTAATTATCTCACTGACACACTATTGCAACAGATATGTTCTACAGCAGTCAGTGTTCCCCTTTAAAATGTAGACTGCCTAAAACACCAAAAAAATTGTTGCACAAAAACTAATTTTCATATTTAAAAGCAGTTATTTACTAAACCCAAACATGCTATCTCAATTAGTTTGAATAGTGTAACACCCCATCTGAGATGAAAAGAATTTACAACAAATGAAGAGCAGGACAAGAAACCACAAGAACACTGTTGATTTCCTTCAGAACATATCCTACAAGCAGACAAAGTCAACTCGTAGGTCCAAAAAGTTTTTTGTCTTAAATAAATAAACTTTAAAGTAATAGACAGTTATTTTAAAAAATAGCATTTTGGTTCACATTCCATTATACTACCACAAAATTCTTGCACAGTAAGAACATTCTTTAGGATACAAAAAATTCTTTATTGAGATGAGTTGGAAAGTTATGAACAACTATTTCTTTTTCAAACAAGAATAAATAGTCAAAACTTTCCCTTACTTTCTTTTCATTTCGTATTTACATCTGAAACTTTCAGCTAGCAATAAAAAAAAAAAAATTACACAGCAGACTTCTACCAAACTGATACACTCTGGAAATGCAAGGCAATGTTCACATGAAATGGTTTTCACACAGACAAGTAAGATATCCATTTCCATTCAGCTCACAAACCTTTTGATGACATCCCAGTTCATTTCTATGTTGAAATAGCTTCCTTTTAGAAAGCAGCACAACTAAATAATGCATGTTCATCTGATTTATACCAAGAAATTATATGTCACCAAAATGAATTCTTTATTAGGCATCTCTTTATGGATCTCAAATCAATTATAGCTATAAATACTTGCTACCAGTAAATTAACAAAATATTTAGCTTATTTTCATTGATAGTTTCCAGCCATTTCACACTCATCTTCAGATTTGTGTAAACCTCTGCAACTGGAGTGGCTCAGAACTAGAAAATAGACTAATATACCATTAAGTGACTAACTGCAGCTGTAGTTCCTTACATTCTAAGCTTCAAATTCTTACAAAAATCTACTCTCACATGTGTCTACATAAGGTTGGATACCGAAAAGAAACACAATTTAATTTATACTTATGAATGGCATGAAACACAACATCAAGTTATCAACTAATAGCCAAATCCGTGTACGCACATTTATCCATACAAGTGAAATACTGTATTTTTACATACTGTTAAACTGACTCTCTAGTAGAACAACTTTACTATATTCCACCAAGAATTAGTAAGTCATGCAATGTATCAAGCTCCATTTGTTAAAATTTTATAATCTTACCCTCTACACAAAACCTTGATGTGTTAACTACAGTAAACACATAATGTCTGTATTCTTCATTTGTTAAAATTTTATAATCTTACCCTCTACACAAAACCTTGATGTGTTAACTACAGTAAACACATAATGTCTGTATTCTTATCAGTTAGCAAACCATATGATAAAGGCACTGATGCTCTCTACTGAATGTCCCACAATCCGAATTAAATCACTTTGATAAAGTCTTCTATGATACTCCTGAGATGGGATATTATTTGATAACAAAGAAATAAAACACTACAGAGTAATGAAAATCTCTTTTCTTGTTAAAAAGCCTTGCAAACAGTACCAACAATAAGTTGCTTACGTTATTTTAAGACCATGTGAAAAATAAAACTTCAATGCGCCATAAATATATTACTCATGAACATATGGCTAATGTTAGCATAATTACAACTCAGGTATCTACAAAACACAATTTGTGTTTCAAGGAATTGTTCTTACACTCTCTACATTCAACTGTATGCTCCCTGCACAGGTAACATGATGAAATATTGCTCTTAACCAAAACAGCACCCAGAAAATGGCCCAATCAGCAGGGAATAATACCAATCTATGTAAGAAACACAACATATATTGAGCAGTTGGGACACAAACCAACAGCTGTTCAGAAATATGCACCTGTAGACAACATAGCAACCATACAATTTCTGCTTAGTCACATCATATGATAAAATTCATTCATCATAGACAAAGATCCCTCTGCCAACAAAACTTGACTGTATACTTCTATTCTCTACACAACTATGTACACTGGGAGAGAAGACCAGTAATTTTTTCATAAAGAAGTGCCTAGAAAAGTGAAACATACATCAGAACTAGAAAAAAGTGAATTCAACCAATGCCAAACATATTTTACAATCTTCTTCCCTTCAGAAATCTTGAAAACTTTTTCATATGAAACATGAAACAAAGGATAAATTCTGGATCAGAAAGAAGGGTGAGCACAGTTGTGGGAAAGATCGGTGGAAAGGCCAGACAGGGTACAAAGAAAAGGCTTCAGCAAACATCTCTACATGCTCGAGATCATTAGAAGCTCAGTTCAAGTTGGAATGAAAATGGATGCGGAAAGAATTCTGTCATAATCTTGTTTGTTCAAGGAACCATCCTGAAATTCAACTGAAGTGGTTTATAGTAACAAATGAAAATTTATATATAAGTGGTTATATGGAGATTTAATCTTCTACTCCAGAATACAAGAATAAGCAGCTTCACTTGATGAAGGAGGATTAAACAATGTGAGAAAAATTAAAACCTTATGCCAGGAACACCTTTCACACACATTGCTCCGATTGCGCCATCTGAGCATGCTTCATGAACTGACAAAATGGCAATTTTCCCCTAGTTATTCTCCAAATCTTCAAAAGCTTTTGAAACTACACAGAAGCTCTCCCATGATGCTGCAGGTCTTGCATCCATGGGAGAAAGATCATAACAGCTATTTTGAATTAGCCACAACTTCAGAATTATAAGAGAATGTCTGCAGAATTTGCTAAGTATGAGGAATAACTAATGGAAAATCAGAGCTCCGAGTCAGTCAATGAGACATGCTGTAAATTGGCAGCATACTTCCCACAAAAGGTATGAGAGCCTCCTTTCAGTCCAGATGATACATAAACATTTAAGTTTTAACAAATATTCAGTGCAGCATATACTTCCCTAAAGGGAAAACATTTATCATCTTAGAGAAAGCTAGATTCAGTATGTAATATATGATACAGTACCTGCTAAGATACAGACAAACACGAGGATATGCACTTTCATCGACATATTGTTCCAACATATCAAGCTGTTCAATCTCCATCAGAAGATCACATGCCTCTGCTTCAGCATTGTGAGCCATATGATACCGAACTATTTGATGAGCTAATCCAATTAACTTCTGCTTCAATCCTGTATCTTCACTATTCACATCCGACCATTCCTTTGCAATCTCACCCGCTAAATGCCTGTAAACAGTAATTACTTCTTTTCAGTGGAACATCAATAAATTTAAAACTAGCAATAGCAATAAAAGCTTGACATTACATTTCTCCTACTGTATCACTGTCTCAGAAACCAGTAAATTAGAAAACTACATATTATCTGATCACAGAAAAGAAAAATGAAAAACTACATGTAGCAGTGTGAGGATGCAATACTGGTGACAAACTCAATTTAATACACTCTAAGACAAAAAAGACGACACACCACGAAGGTATTACCTGAATGGGGCAGAAATTGATAGATGTGATGTAAATATACAGACAAACAAATGAGTACAGTTTCAGAGAAACTGGATAATTTATCCAAGAGAAAGCAAGTCAGTAATGCATTGGTCTCTCTCTGGCCCTTATGCAAGCAGTTATTCAGCTTGGCATTGATTGACAGAGTTGCTGGACATCCTCCTGAAGGATATCATACCAAATTCTGTTCAACTGACACATTAGACTGTCAAAATCCCAAAATGGTTGGAGGGGACTATCCACAATGCCCCAAACATTCTCAATTGAGGAGAGATCCAATGACCTTGTGGCCAAGGTAGGATTTTGCAAGCACGAAGACAAGCAGCAGAAACTCTCATCATGTGCAGGAAGGCATTACCTTGCTGAAATGTAAGCCCAGGATGGCTTGCCATGAAGGGCAATGAAACGAGGCATACACTACTGCTGTACTGTTCTACTGTAAGGGTGCCACAGATGCCAACCAAAGAGGTCCTGCTACGAAAAGAGATGGCGCTTCAGATCATCACTCCTGATTATTGGGTTGTATGGCGGGCGAGAGTCAGTTTGGTATCTCATGGCTGTCCGGTGCATCTCCAGATGTTTCGGCTGGTCGATGGGGCTCAATTTGAAGCAAGACTCATCAGTGAACACCATTACACTCCAGTCAATAATATTTTAGACCAAAGACGTCTCTGGAGATAATTTGGACAGCAGTAGGATAGCAACCTGACTGTTGCCTGCCATATGGCCCAACAATCAGGAGTGATGGTCTGGGGTGTCAATTCTTTTCATAGCAGGACTTTGGCTGTCATCCTTGGCACCCTTACAGCACAACAGTATGTCAGCGATATTCTACACATCAATTTGTTGCCCTTCATCCCAAGCATTCCGCCCATGGTAGCTGAGTGGTCAGCATGACAGAATGTCATACCTAACGTGGTATCTGCTTGAAAGACTTGCACCAGGAGAACGGTCTACCCGACGGGAGGCCCTAGCCAAATGGCATTTCCATTTCCATGCCAAGCCATCCTGGGCTTTCATTTCAGCAAGATAACCCCTACCTGCACATGGCGAGAGGTTCTATTGCTTGCCTTCATGCTTGCTAAATTCTAGCTTGGCCAACAGGGTCGTCGGATCTCTCCCCAGTTGTGAACATTTGGAGCATTATTGGCAGGGTTCTCCAACCACCTCAGGATTCTGATGATCTAACGCGCCATTTGGACAAAATTTGATTGGTTGGTTGTGGTTGGTTGGTTTAAAAGCTGGGGGAGGGAAGGGGGGGGACCTAACTGCGAGGTCATCGGTCCCTTGTTCCCGGTAAAATAATTACACAAGGGAAAGAAGAAAAGAATGCAGATGTACAGCACAATAACAGGAGAAAGGAAGAACCAGAAGAATGACAGAACAACAACCTACACTACTATGGACAAAACAGGAAAATAAAACCATAGAGAGAAGCAAGAAACAGGTAGAAGGGGTAAAAACAAGAGAGCAGATGGCCATGGCTGGCCAACCATGAGAATAAAAAGGAAAAGCCAGCCACTCTGCGGCACATTAAAACATCCACCTTAAAAGCATTAGAGTGGAGACCACAAAGGGACAAAGGACATGTGCTAAAACTTATATAGAAAGATAAAACCCACCGTCACATATAAAACATAAAACTAAATTAGCTGATGAGGCGCTGTCAGCTAAAATTAATGGCAACGAGTCCGATAACTGAAGAGTCTATCGCAGGGCAGCCAAAGGACAGCCCACCAAGATATGGGCCACTGTCAGCCAGGTGCCGCACCAACACTGAGGTGGGTCACCACAGCACAGGAGGTAGCCGTGTGTCACCCAAGCATGGCCAATGTAGAGCCAGCAGAGAACCACAGAGCCCCTGCGAGAGGCCAGCATGGAGGACTGCCACACATCCGTAGTCTCCTTAATGGTACGCAGTTTGTTGTGTGTGCTGAGATTATGCCATTTCGTCTGACAAAGCTGAAAAACCTTGCACCATAGTACTGAACACATGTCAGTTGCAGAGAAGCCAATTTCCATAAGCAGTTTCCGTGTAGCCTGTTTGGCCGAAATGTCGGCAAGTTCGTTGCCTGGGATTCCGACATGACCTGGGGTCCAGACAAACACCACTGAACGACCGGACTGTTCCAGGGCATAGATGGATTCCTGGATGGTCGCTACCAAAAGATGACCAGGGTAGTACTGGGCGATAGCTTGTATGCTGCATAAGGAGTCATTATACAGAATAAATGACTCCCCAGGGCATGAACGGATGTGCTCAAGACCACAAGATATAGCCACCAGCTCGGCAGTGAAAACACTGCAGCCATCGGGCTAGGAATGCTGTTCAATATGTCCTCCATGGACATACGCGAAGCCAACGTGACCATCAGCCATCAAGCCATCGGTGTAAACCACTTCGTGGCTTCGGTACATGTCAAGAATCAAGAGGAAGTAGAAGCGGAGAGCTGCAGGGTTAACTGAGTCCTTAGGGCCATGTGAAACGTGCAGGCAAAGCCGTGGCCTAGGTGTACACCAAGGAGGTGTACGTGAATGGACCTCGAGTATAGATGGTAAAAGCAAGGACTCCAGTTCGGAAAGAAGGGATCAGACACGAACTGCAATTGGAAGCCCTGACCTGGGCTGCCGATGCGGGAGATGAGCCGCTGTGGTTGGGAAAAGGGGATGATGATTCGGATGCAGAGGAGAACTATGAACGTGTGAAACGTAACTGGCCAGCAGTTGTGCACGCCTAACCTGCACTGGAGGGATTTCAGCCTCCACAAGGACACTGGTCACCGGACTCATCCTAAAAGCTCCTGTCCCTAGGCAAACGACACAGTGGTGCACTGAGTCGAGTAAACGTAACGCTAAGGGTGCCGCCGAACCATAACCCAGACTCCCATAGTCAAGGCGGGACTGAACAAGGGCTCTGTAGAGCTGCAGCAGCGTAGAGCGATCTGCATCCCGGTTGGTGTTGCTCAGGCAGCGGAGAGCATTGAGTTGCTGCCAGCACTTCCGCTTAAGCTGACGAAGCCAAGTGAATAAAGCATTGAAAACCAGTCCTAAGAATCGATATGTCTCCACTAGAGTGAGTGGATTCTCATTAAGGTAAAGTTCTGGTTCTGTATGAATGGTACAATGCCGACAGAAGTGCATAACACACGACTTTGCAGCTGAAAACTGGAAACCGTGTGCTAGAGCCCATGACTGCGCCTTGCGGATGGCTCCCTGTAGGCGACGCTCAGCAACACAAGTACTGGTGGAACAGTACGAAATGCAGAAGTCGTCTGCATACAGAGAAGGTGAGACGGACGGCCCTACAGTTGCTGCTAGACCATTAATGGCCACTAAAAATAGAGAGACACGATACAGAGCCCTTCGGGACCCCATTCTCCTGTATATGAGGGGAACTATGGGAGGCACCAACTTGGACACGGAAAGTACGAAACGACAGGAAATTTTGGATAAAAAACAGGAGTGGGCCTCAGATACCCCACTCATATAATGTGGCAAGGATATGATCACCACCAGGTCATGTCATATGCTTTTCATAAATAAAAAGAAACGGCAACCAGGTGTTGGTGTCTGGAAAAGGCTGTTTGGATGGCAGACTCGAGGGACACAAGATTATCAGTGGTAGAGCAACCCCGGCAGAAGCTGCCCTGACATGGAGCCAGTAGGCCACACGATGCAAGGACCCAACCCAACTGCCAACACAACATACGTTCCAGCAGCTTACAAAGAACGTTGGTGAGGCTGATGAGCCGATAGCTATCCACATCAAGCGGGTTTTTACCAGGTTTGAGCACCGGAATGATGGGTGTTCTCCCGCCATTGCGATGGAAAGACACCATCGCACCAGATCCGGTTTTAGATGACGAGGAGATGTCACTTGTAGTCAGACGAGAGATGTTTAATCATCTGACTGAGGATCCGATCTGGCCCAGGAGCTGTGTCGGGGCAATGTGCAAGGGCACTGAGGAGCTCCCACTCCATAAATGGAGCGTTATAGGGTTCACTGAGGTGTGTAGTGAGCAAGAGGACTTTCCCTTCCAACCACTGTTTGAGAGTGGGAAAGGCTGGGGGCTAGTTCTCCGACGCGGAGGCACAAGCATAGTGCTCAGCAAAGTGCTCGGTAATTGCGTTTGCGTTGGAAGATAACATGCTAGTGGTGCTAACGCCGGGAGCACCTGTTGGGGTCTGGTACCCGAAAACACATTTGATCTTTAACTATATATGAAGGTAGTGTCTGTTCCCGAAAGAACAGATACCATTGATGACCGTGCAGCTTATCTAGAATGAAATGATAATTAAATTGACACACTAGTTGAAAACAGGCTTTGATATACATCATTGGGCAAATGTTGAAAATGTGTGGCCCGACCGGGACTCGAACCCGGGATCTCCTACTTACATGGCAGACGCTCTATCTATCTGAACCACCGAGGGCACAGAGGGCATTACACCTGCAGGTACTTATCCCTTGCATGCTCCCCGGGTTCAAGTCCCAGTCAGGGTACACATATTTTAACATGTCCCCAATGATGTATATAAACGCCTGATTGCAGTTAGGGTGTTGATTTAATTATCATCACATTTGATCTTCATCTAGACTTGGGAAGGTGACGTATGGTAACCAATGGTTGAGACATATCTCTCCCAACACTCCTGCTTCCGTTGCTTGATAAGTTGGTGAACACGGGCACGGAGCCGTTTAAAGGCTATGAGGTGCACCAGGGAAGGGTGTCGCTTATGCTGCTGTACAGCTCACCGCCGCTCCTTAATTACTTCAGCGACTTGCGGCGACCACCAAGGGACTGCACAGAATTTGGCACGATATCCCTCAGGAGGACATCCAACAACTCAACCAATCAATGCCAAGCTGAATAACTGCTTGCCTAAGGGCCAGAGATGGATCAAAGTATTATTAACTTACTCAATTTGTGAATCTCTCTCCATTTTTTTTCTGAAATTGTAATCATTTGTTTGTTTATTCACATATATCACATCTACCAATTTCTGTCGCATTTGGATAATTCCTTCATGGTGCATCTTTTTGTTTCTTTTTGTCTTAGAATGTATGTGTTAAACAATTAAACATTATGTGAATTTACAGAACATTATTACATCCTGCTGAGCACATATACGAGGTGCGACAATAAAGTAATGAGACTGATTTTCTTTGCAAGATGTGGCAACTCTGCCGGCTTGTGTAGGCACAATAACTTTGACCTTGGTCTATAAGCTGCTTCTAGTCCAAACGGCACACTGATGCAACTGCTCAATCGTGAGTTGTGCTGTAATAAGTTAACACGTGTTTGTGTCTCTGGTCACGAAAGTGGAACCGCATAATATTGCGCAACGGTACGCCATTTCTTTTTGCGTTAAATTGGGTGAAAACACAACGACAACTTACAGTAAGCTTCAGAAGGCTTTTGGAGAGGAAGTTATGTCAAGAGCTCAAGTTTTTCGTTGGCATAAAATGTTCAGTGAAGGCAGAACGAATGTCGAAGATGAAGACCGCAGTGGATGACCATCAACCTCACGGACAGATGTCAACTTGGTCAGGATGCATGAACTCGTACGATCTGATTGAAGATTATCCGTGAAAATGATTGCAGAAGAACTGAACATCAATCGAGAAATGGTTTGTCTAATAATAACTGAAGATCTTGGTATGAGAACAATTTGTGCAAAAATGGTCCCCAAAAATCTCACACCACAACAGCGAGAAACACGGAAAAATGTGGCAGCCGATCTGTTACAGAAAATGGAAATCAATCCAGAATAGTTGAGCCGTGTTATCACTGGTGATGAAAGTTGGTTTTTTCAGTACGATCCAGAGACAAAATGCCAAAGTTTGCAATGGTGCTCAAAGGGATCACCCAGACCAAAAAAAGCTTGCATGTCACAGTCAAAAGTGAAATGCATGCTTGTGTGCTTCTTTGATTACAAGGGAATTGTTCATAAAGAGTGGTTGCCTCCTGGACAAACAGTTAACCAATATTATTACAAAGAAATATTAGAAAGACTTTGTAAAAGAGTTCTTCATGTCCATGCCAACATTGCTGATAATTGGATTCTGCAGCACGATAATGCGCTATCCCATATTGCTCTGTCAGTACAGCAATTTTTAACCTCAAAACAAATTTCAGTACTACCACAGCCACCTTATTCACCAGATACCAACTCTGTGCGACTTTGTTCTATTTCCAAGAGTCAAAACAGCAGTCAAGGGACACAATTTTCAAGCAACACTAGATGTCCAAAAAGTGGTGACGAGCGTCTTGGAGGATATTACAGAAGATGAGTTCCAGAAATGTTACCATCAATGGCAGAAATGCTGGAAAAAGTGTGTGCAATCAGAAGAGTAGATGTTAAGCAGTTTTTATATATAATTAGAACGTAACACGAGAATCAGTTTTATTTACTGAGATACTGATGACAAGCTAGAGTCAAAATCCTTGCAAGAGATCGACTTTTTTGTATTACAATCCCCCATTCCATTAGCAATTTAGTTGATTACTGCTCTCCTATATTTTATACAATAAATTTGTGGTAAATAAATTTTGTCACTTCATTAGTCAATGACTTGCCATTAGATTGTGCGCTGTTACTGTTTGTAACTCTGAGGCATGGTTCCCACTGAGGCAATACAATACATGATACGATATGCAATGTGACTCATCACAATACAATACAAAAGCAACCCCCTATTGTGAAGTGTGTAGAGAAGTAGTTTAAGCAACTTAATTGGTTCACACTGGGATGACAGTGATACAACGGAGACATGTATATCTATCGTATCACCAAGAGCAACAGGGAGTGCTGGTTGCTCCACAAAACTGTATTATAAAACACAAAGTTTGAGTCATCTTTATGTAAATGAAGCAAAGCCACACCCATCTCTTTACTTAATTTTTCTGGAAAGCTTTTACTTTCTGTGTGAAAACTAAAAATCAGAGGTTTTAGACTCACATGCATTCTCTGCTACACAGGGTTTCTCATTTGATTCTAAGGAAACTACTTAAACTACTTCGTAAAAAAAAAATTCATGTTATAGTCCAACATGACAACATGGTAATGAACTGCTTTTCTTTTCGCTGTTGCCCATAGTTATTGCAATACTTCACAAATACTGTAAGTAAACTATAGGGAATATTTTGAAAAGCTTGCTGTGGTGTATGTTGTCACTGAACAGTTTACGTTTGGTGGGTTTTAGGTCATGCACTGCTGTGTACAAAATATATCAAATATATCAAAATTGTTTTTAACAGTGGAAGGAGAGTGATAGCTCTTTCCATCCTCAAGCAAATAAGTGAGATATACTGGAAGTTGTCCACGACTAAGATGGCAGCTATACACTATGCGCTACACGCAAGGCTACTTCCTCCTGCTACGCTGTCGATACAAACCAAAGCTGGAAATGAAAAGACACAGGGAGTCATCACCTGATGATACTGACTGGATGTTTTTTCAGTCTACGCTCCCTGATTCCAGGAAACTTTGTGATCAGAATAAAATAAATCTGAATGCTAAATTCCTGTTACTTCTGAATGAGCAGCTAGACAAAGCTGAGGACCCACTGGGATTTTCTTAACACCATGAGGTTCTTCCATTTCTTCAAACACACTGCTTACCTCTAAGCAGCATTCACCACCCACTGGTATACCATTGATGGTGACTGATCCCATTTCAAGTCCAGGATTTCTTCTGAATGTTCTCCAGGCTGGATCATATGCTACTTTGTGAAATTGAAAATACCCTCCCAGCAAAATTAATTTGTAACCATTATATATGTATAACACTGAATCAAGTATCGTTCTATGTGGTCTTACAGAAAACAAAACTTTTAATGGCAGCTTTTTTAACACCATTCACACACTTTCACCAACTTACCTTATTGTAACGAGCAGGTTCTCAGCAGGAGAAATAGCAAGTCAAAAATTTGTGTGCTGCACTGTCGGAGAAGCTAATACTGGTTGCTCCAAAAAGTGCCTGGATGCATTCTGTGGAATTTCTGTTCATGTTGAGTGACCTCACAGCCAAACTATGTTTAGTATTTATAATTTATAGCACTGTATGAGTGTACCCAGTACTTTCTTTTATTTTTTTAGTGTTTTGAGACTTAAATAATGATAAATCACAGTAATGTTCTCTTCAGAAGAGCTCATGATCGCAAGTGAAACCGAAATGTGATTTGTGTTGTCTTGTCTGTTGTATCATGAGTTGCATTGTGTATCATATCACTTATTGTATCTTCCCAGTGGGAACATGAGCATTGCACCGATAAGCATCATGCAACCTTTACTGCAACATGTCACATAACATATCATATAGCCTCAACGCAAACCATGCCTAAGAAATTTCCTTTACTTGTGGAACAAACTTAAAGCTTGCTACTCAGTACACTTATAGTGATTATCATCAATAAATTCGGACTTCACCTATTATGAATTTCCATACAACATCCTTCCTGTCCTTTAAAAGCTTTGCAAATAATACTTCCATCATAAATAAATCATATAATACATTTCACTGGGTTAACTCCAATATTTTTTGCTGTTGTATGTGTTCCAAACAGTAGTGTAAGTATCAAACATTTGTAAATGGTATGACTGCACAGATCCCAATAGCTACACAAGACACATCAATCTTCACTGCAGGAAGGAAGATAAAGGATTCTTCCCAGCATTTACAATCATTTAGAAAACTTTGGAAAACCTAAGTCTGGAAAACATCACAGGAATTTGACTCCAGCTCATCTGGAATGCAGATTCAGTAAAGCAAACACTGCACAAGCTCCCTAAATTTTTTTCTGCACGACTCTATTCCATTATACAAAGATTGAAACTTTGTTCCTCATAATTTTTACACTTTAGCAATTGGGAACCACTGTCAAGCTCCTTAATACTATCAAAATGCAATTACCTTACATATTCATGACCCCAATCACCAATTTCACAAACAGATCCAAGTAGCCTATACTTAAGACATTCAGTCTTATCTCCAGTAACTGTCATCGCTAGCACTGATATCACATCAGCGCAAAATTCTTTTGTCTTCTGGTCTTTAATTTTATCATATACAGTCTTCATTGCTTCAAAATGTTGCCTCATAAATTTCAGAGGTTTTGGAACACTGGTCATTGATGTGGTTGATGCTTGAATCTGGCTCCTCAAGCTCTCTAGAGCAGGCAAGTACTGAGTTTCATCATTGTCCTGCAACAGATGCACAGTAAAATTAACAAAAAACAGCAGATGATGATTACTCAGAATACCTGCAAAGTAAGTTACCACTGTACAAACTGAATAAGTGCCAGTTGCAACTAGAGATAATTTAAACATTGTGTTTAATTTGTGCAAAACAATAACGAGCATTACATAAATTAATTTGAATTTCCCACTGGTATTCGGTAAAGCATGGTAAGAATAATAGGCAGTCATATACATAAAAGGAAACAGCAGACAGTGTTTGGGATTTTAAGGTTCCTTCTGCAGTGCCAAACAAGGACTAACAGTCTGTAAAAGAAAGAGTTTGCAAAACAGCTCAATGGAAAAACTAGCTATAGCAAACCTGCAGCAAGAAAGAGATCATATACAACATGACAAGAAAAATGATAAGAACAGTTACTAGGATAATTAAAGAGCACAACAGAAGCCTCAGGCTATACTATTGTTATGTCTGTCTCCGCAACCACAGTCAGTTTGCTGGCAAGGAATGCGGGAGAGAGGGGTGGCAGGTATTCGGGCCAGGCATGTGATGCATGGGTGCTGAAGCTAGTAGGATAGATGACACAAAGATGTGAACTGGAAGGGAATTATAAGATAGAGGAAGGGGAAACTATTGGGTGGAGGGTGTGGGTACAGTGGGTTAACGGAGATTGAGGCCAAGAAGGTTATGGAAGGGAAGGATGTTTTGCAAGGATAATTTCCATCTGGGTAGTTCAGGAAATCTGGTGGTGGAGGGAAAGATCCAAATGGCACAGGTTGTAAAGTAGCCATTAAAACTGAGTGTGTTGTGCTCAGCTGCATGTTGCGCCACTGGGTGGTTAACTCTGCTTTTGGCCATAGTTTGGCAGTGGCCATTCATTCTGTTGAACAGCTGGTTGGTTGTCATACTGACATTTAAAACAGCACAGGGATTGCAGCAGATCTTGTATATGACATGATAGCTTTCTCAGATGCCTTTGCCTCTGATGGGGTAGGATAAGTGTGTGACTGGACTGGAGGAGGAAGTGCCAGGAAGGTGGATTGCGGTCTTGCACCTGGGTCTTCCACGGTGAGTGAAAGTGGCTCTGGCATGGACTGGGATGTTGTGTAGGTCAGATGGGCAATGGAATACTATTTCAGGAAGAGTGGGAAGGATTTTGGCTATGATTGTGACCAAAAATAAAGTTGACGTAGCAGATTTCAATGGCTGCTTCACATCGCGGGCTGTCTGGATCCTTTCCTCAACAGCTAGCTTTTCTGAACTATGCAGATGGGAGTTATCTCCTTTGACACCTTAATCCTCCTGGCCCCAGTCTCTCTTAACCGACTGTGCCCACATCCTCCACCCAACAGTTTCCCCTTCCTTTGTCTAATCACCCTCTCCCAATCCATGTCGTGACATCATCATCTTCATCTACCACGTGCCACTCCCTACTGGCTCCCGCACTTGTGCATTATATGCCCAGACCATACACCTACCACCCATTACTCCCATATTCCTAGCCAGCAAACCGGCTGCCTCCCACTAAGCCACCAGTCACCCACCACCACCCTCTCCTCCTTCCTCCCTCTTCACTCCCCCGCTACCTACACCACCCAACACAGCACCCACACTACCTGAAGTCTTAGTACTCTGTGTGTGTGTGTGTGTGTGTGTGTGTGTGTGTGTGTGTGTGTGTGTGTGTGTGTGTGTGTGCGCGCACGGTCTTATTTATTCCTAAGTTATTTATATTCTACCAGAACTTATATACATATATAGACACACACACACACACACACACACACACACACACACACACACACACACACACACAGGGTGTTACAAAATGGTACGGCCAAACTTTCAGGAAACATTCCTCACACACAAAGAAAGAAAATATGTTATGTGGACATGTGTCCGGAAACACTTACTTTCCATTTTAGAGCTCATTTTATTACTTCTCTTCAAATCACATTAATCATGGAATGGAAACACACAGCAACAGAACATACCAGCGTGACTTCAAACACTTTGTTACAGGAAATGTTCAAAATGTCCTCCGTTAGCGAGGATACATGCATCCACCCACCGTTGCATGGAATCCCTGATGCGCTGATGCAGCCCTGGAGAATGGCGTATTATATCACAGCCGTCCACAATACGAGCACGAAGAGTCTCTACATTTGGTACCGGGGTTGTGTAGACAAGAGCTTTCATAAATGAAAGTCAATAGGGTTGAGGTCAGGAGAGCGTGGAGGCCATGGAATTGGTCCGCCTCTACCAATCCATTGGTCACCAAATCTGTTGTTGAGAAGCGTACGAACACTTCGACTGAAATGTGCAGGAGCTCCATCATGCATGAACCACATGTTGTGTCGTACTTGTAAAGGCACATGTTCTAGCAGCACAGGTAGAGTATCCCATATGAAATCACAATAATGTGCTCCATTGAGCGTAGGTGGACGAAACCAAAATGAGCTCTAACATGGAAATTAACCGTTTCCGGACACATGTCCACATAACATCTTTTCATTATTTGTGTTTGAGGAATGTTTCCTGAAAGTTTGGCCGTACCTTTTTGTAACACCCTGTATATATAATCAGTTACATCACTTTAATTATTTGTAAAAACTTTTGTTACTCATCAAATGACCACCTTGTCACCTTTACCCTTTGTTTGGAGCACAACACAACTGTGCATCTCACCACTTCTGTATATTACAGTACAGGAAGTTAATATGCAGTACAACAGTAAGCATATTCCAAAATTAATGTGTCAGAAATTGGCAAGGAAAAGGAACACTTTATCACTTTCAAGGAGATTACATTATCTGAGTTTGTTTTAGCAAGGAAAATCAGAATGTAGGCACATTCAATGTAAATGACATATTACTCACAAGGTACCAAACAGTGGGTATTTGATATCACCAATGAGGAGACTTGTTTCACAGAACTGTATGGTAAGGCCACAAAAAAGACATCAAAAGTAAGTATTATTTCTGCATTAAGAGTCCAAAACAAGCTCCAGAAACTTAGCTGTCACAACCCCCAGGCAACATCAAAATCTCCGGTCACCACAAAAATTAGTTAGCATGACAAACATTGTGCCTAGATCATGTGCCATTGTCTAATCATTGTAATACACTTAGATGCGACATCTTGTACTAGTTTCCAATAACAAGTAAGGTTTATGTATGTAAGACAAAGAAAGTAGCTTATGCACCAAACTGCATATTTCCTACCATTAAACTTGCAGACAAGTTTGCTGAAGTCATAGACTACACTTTCAGGGGATTCAGCTAGTACTTTCTTTACTTTAAACTTACAAACAACAGTCAATTACACTTTGCAATACTGATTGTTACCTACCAAAAATGATAGTGCCCAACCATACCATTATTTTCAGCTATACAGTTTGAAGTGTGTCAACACCACCCCTGGCCTGATAAATGATCCAAATTGAACATTACACAGCATTTTTGGTTGTCTTTGTAGTGCAAAATCTAGGGCATATTTCTTTCCCACATTATAATCAATGGATGTTTCACTCTGACAAATGTTAAAAAAAGGTCCCACGAGTCAATTGATATGGTTCTTCTGTTGCAATTATGTGATGGTTTACACGTGGTTACAGCACATCAAGGTGACCCAGTAATGTGTTAACCATGCCCTCCCTGACTGTATATCTCATAATTGGAAATTGCCACACTGTTTTACAACTGAACCTGGTTAAAGTGCACTTATGGTGATGCGGCTCTTGTGTTGCATACTGATGATGGCAATTTGATGACGTTGGTCTTAGCAAAATGTGTGATAGTACATGGTAGCGAATGAGAATCACTTAATCTAATTCCTTTCAGCACAAGATATGACTTGATTATATTGTTTTCAATACAGAGAGCACCAGAATACTTGTTAGTCATCTGGTTATTGTGAATTTTTAGGTTGCTACTTCTTATCATCATCATCATCATCATCATCATCCTCAGGATTTCCTTCAAGCGAGCCAGGTAGGAACTTTGTGAATGAATGCTTACTAATTTTTGTATTTCTTTGGAGACTGGAAAAAATTACATATGCCGACACATTCATCTGTAGTCAAGCCTGAGGCCTAGGTTAGGTTGGAATGTGACAATGTGTTTGTGAGCTGACAATGTCAACAAAATGAATAGTAGAAAACTAAATGAGCTGACAGACTAGCCTGTAGTGTAGCATAGGGCATATGTTATGATGGAATGTGACTGTTTGGTTGAGAATTAGCAAAGGCAATGAATGTGAATGGAAGAAAACTAGATGTGTGGACAGTGCAACCTGTAGTGTAACCCGTGGCCTAGGTTACGTTCGAACTTATTAATTTTCATGTGAGTTGGCAAAGCCAATGAATTTCAATACGAAAAAATAATTGCTGTAATCGAGATATACATTAGTCACTGCAATTACCTACTTGTATGTCTTATTTATAATTTTGCTGAAAATTCCAATGATGTGGTTACTTTTTAACCTAATAGAACAAAATATGAGCTACATTTATTTACAAACAATAGGAAATTATGAAAAAGATTCTCATTGACTATCTACATTTGACTTGTGATTCGTAGCAATACCTTTCCGTGATTTATCATTACCAATAGCAGTACACTTTAAAAGCACATTTACCAGTGAAACCTCCGTTCATTCATAAGAGAGGAAAAAAGTGGTTTTTGTGGAGATTGAAAGGCACATGAAAGAGCATTTTACTTATTAATATATGATAAAGCATAGTTACTTTGACATAGAAATATAAAATTTACTTACCAACAGTTTTTCTACCAGCAAGTTAAGTTCTTCCTGCAATTGCTTGTCTTCTTCGGACTACAAACAAACAGAGAAAATTCTAAGTATGCAGAATGCTCTGCAAAAACACCAATACATATTATGCAAATAAGTAACTCTGTAGCACTACTCTAAAAAACATCTTCCAAGTTGGCCTATTAAATGAAAAATAAATTTCTCTAATAAAAATGTGATTGAAATGTAACAGTATTAACTAAAGCGTAGATCTGTCAATTACCACAAATGATATAATTGCAAAAAGGCTTAATGGACACTGCAAGTAAACTCATGGTAGGCCTATACTTCACTATAATGCTAAAAGTACAGGAACAAACACAGTGAAAAGTGTGTTTACACATACTCGAGTCAGCATTTACTCTACACAAATAGATAATAGCTTAACACAAAATTATATCAGTCACCGAAATTGAGGATATACCGTAAGTTTTTTTTGCATATGGTACTTAAAGACGTTAAAGGTACGAGAAAAGAAAATACAAGAGGTTAGAATATGTTGAGAAGACAATGTCTGCCTGGAAGCAAATTATGACAGAGTAAATAACAAACAGCAAACCAGATGGAAGAAGATAATAATGAAAAAATAAATGCAAATGAAACCGCAAAACTGTCAGCTTTTTACATACACCTTTATCTATAAGAAGAACATTGCAATAATACTGTAGGGGTCAACAGAAGCGTCCGATCCCACGCGTCGCCTTTGACCCGTGACGTAAGGGTGTTGTCATGTGTGACGTCATGACGGCGCGGAGTTTGGTTTGTGAGTGTGGCGTGTTTGTAGATGTCGTCGTGTTGTGGTTTGTTGTGCTCTCTGGTGGTATGTTCAAAGTTTTCGTTTGTGTGGTGTAATGGGCTCAGTTTGCTTTTGCTCATTATCCAGAATTGTTCGAGTGTCGGCTGTGTTTGTAGTGGAATGCGTTTCAGTGAGTTAACGATTTTGTGTGAAGGTTAATTTAGTGTTGTTTGCTGAACATCGTGTGGTAATTTTAGTAAAATTAATCGGTTGTTGTTTTTGTTCAGGAATGGATATGACGGATAAAATTAACAGTGCGCAGGTCAAGGGAAGTGTTCGATCCCAATGTGCGGCTTTGTATGTTGATATTGGTATCGGAGATGTTTTAAAACTATATAGGCCAAGGGAAGTGTATGGTCCTAATTTATGGGATCGGGAGCTGCTGTTGAGCTATATAGGTCAAGGGAAGTGTCCGATTCCAGATGATATTGTGTTTAGTGGTTTTGTATGGGGGTGGGTGTCTAAATTTGTTTATATTTAGTTTGTCCCCACCCAAAAACCCCCTATTTCCCGTGCTTGTCCCGTTAGTGTCATTAGGCTTTTTGTGGAACGTGTGTGTGTATGTGTTTGTTTTTCGATGTATTTTCGTCCTCATAATGTGTACGTAACGACTTTATATGCGTCATATTGGAATCGTGGTTTATGGTCGTTTCCGCCATACTTGTGACGTCATGGATCAAAGCAGACGGGTGGGATCGGATGCTTCCGTATTTCCTACTGTACTGAAAAAACTGCCTTCAAACTAATATTTCAAAATGATAATAATTGTCTCTAACAATTAAGATTCTTTGGGACATCAGTATGGAAAGATGTATACTACGTTATTAAGTACTTTCTATTGGTCACGAATAATGCTAAACACTGAACATCGCATAACAATAAACTAGATAAGTGTATAACAAATTAAAAAATGCTGAATGTAAAACAAGACAACTTCTACAAAGAAATTTTAGGCAAATCACATGGACTTTGGGTTAAGATGGTGTATGAATGAGATATGGGCCAGAGAGAGCCAGTTGTTCTCATTCTAGTTGTTTTGTTTGGCATATTAGATCTTCATCCCATAATTTTAATGACTAGTAGTATGACAAGATATATTACCCCTTGATACAGTGACCTTCAAACACAAAGCATACCAAGAGTGCAGGAAGCAAGCATTGCAAAGGTAGCACAGAAAGGAAGTAAGTAAGGAAGATTGGGTTTAACATTCCATTGACACTGAGGTCATTGGAGATGGAGCACAAGCTCAGACTGTGTCAAGAATGGAGAAGGAAATCAGCTGTGCCTTTTAAAAGGAACCATCCCGACATTTGCCTGGTGCGGTTTTGGGAAATCATGGAAAACCTAAATCTGGATGGCCGCACACAGGTTTGAACAGTCGTCCTCCCAAATGCACGCCCAGGCAGTAAAGAAACAGTTGTCTGTGTTCTATGTAAAGTCACATAAATATTTTATTTGAAACATTAAATAATATCAGCAGCTGATTAGTGCAAAAGAGAAATAGTGGCTTTTGTCAAAGCCACTTTCGTATCAACCCAAGTACAACAGGCCTAGTTGAAACTGTTTATTAGTTAGTATATATTGCAGAAGTAGCGACCAGCAATTTCTTCTACCAATCAATGAATAATATGGGCTAAAGTGCACTTATGATATTGGCAGTTCTTGCATTGTGTGTGGATACTGGCTATTTGTTGACACTTGTCAGAGCTAATCAGATGCCTTCTACCAATCTGGTTACTATGAAATTTAAGCTTTCTTAGTGATTTTAGTAGTCCTTTGGTGACTGTAAAGACCAAGATGTGCCAAGAGACAGACCTGTGGTGAAGCCTGGAGCCTCAGTTACATTGGAATGTGATAATTTGTTTGTGAGTTGGTGAAGCTAATGAATATGAAAGCAAAAACCCTGGTTGTGGTGACAGACTGACCTGTTTCACAGCTCGAGGCATAGGTTATGTTGGACTGTGACAGTCTGGTTGGGAGTTGGCGAGGTCAGTGAATGTGAAAGTCAAAAAGCATGATTGTAGTGACAGACTGATTTGTAGTTTAGCCCGAGGTCTAGGTTAGGTTGGAATGTGATAATTTGCTTGTGATATGGTGAAGCCAATGGATCTCAACACAAAAATATAGTTACCACAGTAGACTGACAAGTAGCGTAGCCTGAGATATACATTAATCATTACAATAACCTACATGTGTGTTCTTTCCGATTTTGCCAAAAACTCTGATGATTTGGTTACATTCTAACCTTACGGAACAAAATACCAGCCAAATTTATTTACAAACCATAGGCAATTGTGAATGAGAAGCTCAGTGGCTATCATTCATCTCACTCGTGATTTGACACATTGACTTCCCACAACTCACTGTGCGAACCATTACCAACAGCAAAACACAATGGAAATGCCACACTTTTACCATAATTTGACATTTTCCATCTGAAAGCACATCTTCATGTGGAGCTTTATGTATGGATTAACAGAACAGCTGAGTGAGTGACGCAATGAGGGCAATGGAGTATAAACAGTGTCTCAAGAATTAGTTACAATACTGTTGTAACGTAAGTGTAGTGTATTACACCTTTAATTTGGTATGTCATTAAAGCATAGTAAAGCTGTCCTCAAATGCAAGTGTGTTTTCAATCATGCTTTGCTTTATTCGGAACGATCCAACTACGTGTATCATGCCCTTGCTTCCTTTGGGATCTAAACAGGTCCACCTTGCTAATTATTGGGGAAACCACAGGTTAACAAGCAGTTTCTCACATTAAAGAACCATTGTCAGAGGTAAAACAAGCAACAGAAGATCCAGTAAGAAGCCAAGTAGCCGACCAACTGAGGACTGAACCCTCGATCACCGAGCAATTCACTCTTCATACATGTCGCTAAGAAATGACTGTTACCCATTGTAAGTTCAACTGTACGTACCATTCTAAGACAAGTAATTAGCAAACACGCAAATGGTGCAATGTTTCTGAATGACCATTTACCACAAACACAGCTACGGAAAGGTACCAACAAGATAATATCATAAAAGCCTGGCTTTGTAGTTAAGTGGCACACTACAAACCCAAAGGTTCAGGCTTCCATTTTCAGTTTGTCTTACAAATTTTATCTGTCACTTAATATTTTCTTCGACTCTAATAAACACTTGTGTATGCAGAAAATACAGAGAGTTCATGTCAGACTGTTGGTCCATCTTTAACTGACTGGTAGGTAAGATGTCAGGAAGACAATGACATACAACAGGACCAAGCCTAGTAAAAGCACTGTGGCGAGCTCAAACCAACTTCAAGGTTGAGGGCAGCTTTGCATTACAGAAATAATGATTTACAAGATGCTTTAACAAAACGGTTTAAATGCACAAAATGTAAGGCACAAACACGAGCCATACAATTAAGCACAGTCATTTTCACAGATTGTGATGAGGAGTCGATATGAACTCCAGAAGGCTTATTAATGGCGGGGGATTATTTCTTGTAAAGAACTGGAGCTATTCGGCATTGCAGCAGTGTACAAACTACCTTGACATTCATATGATGAAATTACAATAACTCACGAAAACACAATTCTGACTTGCCAGGAAGGTATTTTCATCCCACTGCTCCCGAATATGCATCCAATAAAACACACACATTATTGATGTAGTGGCATTTATAACATATCAATTATATCATTGCTTAAAAAAAAAAGAAGCAACAGAAGTAACGACTGCTCTGCAGCCGTCACTGCGTTCCATCACCTGATTAACCTACTTTTTAACGTGGAATAATCCTACTTAGGCTATTGAATATTAGTGAAACCATTGCCCTAATGGTGTCATCTGCAGCTGAACACTGTTATAAGTATTGGAATTTCTCTAATTCTCTGTACTAGCTGGCGCAGAATACAACGAATAGTGATATTACTTATCACAAATATTGGGATCCATCAGTATTTAACACAGGAAAGAATAGGGATGAAATGCATTAGTATTACGTTCAATAATCGAAAAAGTGCCACATGCTCATTACTGATGTAATATATCACTTAAATACTCTCGATAAATGGTACAGCACATGCTATACACAACCGAAAAATATAAAACTGTCGCTCACCAGTTCGGCTGTTTCTTCTTCTGGTTTCTTTTCTTGCTCCTCCTTCGTACCTTCCGTCATTGTTACGTCGTCAGGCATTATGCTACAGTTTATTTACTAACTCACAACAAAAGATAAACAATATCACGACATATTACGCCAGTCATTACCCGCAGAGTGTATAGTAGTATACCATACCAACGTTGGCTTCAAAGATATTCAGATTGCCATAAAGATATTCATCCAATGTTATACGGCAAACTGACGCTTTTGTGGTTGTCCACAGGCTCAACATGTTTTGAGAATAAAATCATGGTCAATGTAGGCTGTATTGTTTTTATTATCTGTGTGATTGGCCAATTTCAACCGTGGGTCATTTTCAAGCACGTATTTTCGTGCTTCATATTTCAATTAATCGCAAGATAATGAATAGAATACGGCCTACTTGGACCCTGTCGTTACTCTCAAAACAAAGGGTAGTTTGCTGTGGAACAGAAACAAAATTTCCTTTGGAAGATGGAAACTTTTACGTAATTTGTAATCAAGTATTCTAACCCTGCAATAGGCACTCCCTGAATAGTTACGAGGTCGGGCGCGTGGGGGACTCCTGTTCACCTTTAAGTTTTATTAATTACTGATGGAAACGATTATCAAATGTTCTTTAATTGTTTGTTCTATCTTTGTATATGTAGGGGGGATGGAAATAAATAAAAAACATTTTAATAATTTATTTCGGAGACAGTTAACACGTATGCTATGCAAATGAGCCAAACAGATCCGCCTTTTACATTTATGACAACTTTTTCTAGCTGACCTGTCTTTCTGCCGTCCACACTTCTAGCAATGTCCTTATGGAACCTTCTCTTGTGGTGTAACTGTTGAATTTATGCCCAGTGGAATACGTGCATGCCGCCACAATTTAATGGGAATTTGAGAGATAGCAGATCTGTGCTGAATATGAGCTTTGATCACTTTGCGGACCAACCTCTACAGAAATTCCGATCTTCTCACTGATTTAGGTGTTCTCGGATTTGCTCAGCATGTGCACAGTGTACTCAGAGCAGAGACATTAAGTAAATTGTAGAAAACAACCATAGACCACCTGTGAGTGTTTCGTCACTCATCATTTTTTTTAATTACAGGTAATTGAACAACAATATCAAGTCCCAACTTTGTCGTATTGTAAAAAAATTACAATTTATTGTTTCAGTTAATCGTCTGTATCTTTATCAATGGTATCATTATGGTATAATGTAGATACCGAGAGAAATCTTGATTAACTTTAGGGAAGAATGAAATTAGGCTACAATTCTCTTGGAAGCCAAACAACGAAGAATATTGAGTTCTTTGCTTATTTTGTAGAAACCGCTTGGGGACCTACTTCTTGTTTTTTCTGAGTGTTCCAATGAATGTCAGTACCCTGCCTTCTAGTCGCTTCTTAGTCACTGGTAATCTGCTGAACCAGTAGTCACCAGTAATGTTACAGTGAGAGCCGCTGAGAGATTCCACCAATCTTATTAGTACATTTGTAAGAGGATACTTCGCTTGAAAGGACCCTCTGGCCAAGTGGCAACATAAGTTTCTAAATTAAAAGTATAGACAGTTACAGCATCTACCAAAGCAAGTGCCATACTGCCATATTTAGCCGGCCTTTTAGGAAGGTACTATTTGAATTGTCATTGTCCTCGAAAAGAAAGTAACTGTTCGTCGACAGTCAAATATTCACTTGGAACAAGGAGTTTTGAAAAAATTAAGAACAACAGTCTCAGAAATTTCTCTGATTGGGACTAATTTGTCAACTTCTTTTCAAAGAAGGAGAAGGAAATGAGACGACGCCGACTCCGAATTTTTATCCTGATTTCGCTTCTTAAAGGAAGCCATATTTCGTCCTTTCTATCCTGTTGGTGAGAAACTCGAGCGTATAGCAGGCAGGTGCCACTGTTTCCCTGTTTTCTTAAATAATTCTGTTTATTTGTAGTAGTAAGAGTTTGAGTTCAATACTTCATGGATTCCGTCGTGTTATTTATGTACATCAGGCACATTAAAATGATGATCTGTGTAAAAATAGTCTTGTTTATCTGGCATGTGTTACAATTGCTGCTGTAGTGGAAATGACTATTTCGTTTTATTTAGTATAAGTGCTACAATAGACTTATCCAGATCGAAAAATCGTGCCAGTTATGTGTACTATTTGTTTAACAGCTTTTTCTGTTTTATACAAAACATCGACTTTTCATGTTTTAAAATGTTTTGATAAAACGGTAGTGCCCGAATTTCACTCAGCCACATTTCATCAGTAGCAGAAAATACTGTTCCACACACTGTTTTCTATTGGGAATGCCCCTTTTTGTAAACACTATACCAGTGTCAGAAGAAATTTCCGCATCTTAGTGAAAATATTAGGATAACAGGTCTATTAATGCTACACAGCAACAAAATTGTCTCCCACCCACCAATATTCACTGAAGGCTGTGAATTATTTCTGTGTACTCAGGCTAACTTTAACACAGGAAAATTAAGTGGAAAGTCAGCAATAGAGCATAGCTGTTGTGCTTCTCAGTTATTATTATTATCCACAAAGCCCACTCATATATGCCATAAAATAATAACTACATATGAATATAAAGCAGGACAGGAATCTAATTACTGAACCTGCATAGTTGTAGCATATGGAAGGCATGCCTAGAATGCTATGTTTTTCACTTTCCTTGAAACTCAAGTAACTTTCAGTTTCCTCCTTTGCATCAAATTGCAGCTAGTTGAAGGTAACTTAAATTGAAATATCTTAATTTGTGGTTGTGTGAAGTATCAGTTTCCTGAAGTTTATGGCTAATTATGATTTTTTAATGTAACATGAAGTTTGATAGTACACTAATGTCCTGAATTCACTCAGGCATATCTATAGCAGAAAATGTTGTTCACTCTTATCACCCATTGGGACAACAACTTTCTGTTTATTAGTGAATGCTTCAGGGCAACAAAATTTTCCACCACTTAGTGTCATTCCTATAAACATGAAAATTATTTGTCCTTACTCAAGCTGAGTTTAACACAGTAAAATTATAGGAAAGTCAGTTTCTTCTAAGGAAGTTATAGCTGATACCTCTTGTATTTCACAGTTATTAGTTTTATCCTCGTTACCACATCCATATTTATCATAAAGTAATTGTAACCTTTGTGTTATGAGGACATAGGTACCATACCTGTCATTCAGTTAACAGCAATCTTTAGATTGTGAATCTACATAATCACAGCAGTGGAAGGAGTGGCTACCAAGTTATGTTTCTGAATTTCTCTTGGACTGTCTCATGTCATTCTTTTCTTTCTTTCAGAAATGACTATGTTCCATCAATGAACCAGCTACTATCGAAACTCAAATGGTTTGTCCCCAGTGTTTTCCTTCTGCCCACTGGAGACTTCATTGGTAATTGCAAGGGGACAGCCAGGAGGATTATGAAAAGGATATGTATGACACTGGACAACATGCACAAGAGACAGTTTTTTCTTAAAATTATTTCTGTTCTCTGATGTAATTAAATGAAAATAAAATTAACAAATGTATATAGGTTAACATTTATTTATTCTGCATGGAAAGTTTCCAATGCACACCGCAAATAGTGGAGCAGAGCCACTTCAATACCACTCATTTTTGACCCGTCACTTTCAATTTCAAGTTCAGCCCCACACACCTCCCCTCCCTCTCTCCTCTTCCAACTTCAGTAGGCCAATTGTGTGCCAAAATTAGATGTGAAAAAATCAAAGGGGAGTTGTCCTGTTGGCTGTCAGAGTTTTCCCTCTCCCACTTCTCTAACCTCCTACTGGCCCCCTCTCCCCCTCCCCCATTTCTCTAGACCAGTTGGTTGACTTCAAAATGTCGTGAAAGATGCAGTCACTACTTACCCAGGTACATCACTTGTGTTCTGTACCCCATAGTGGAAGGGTCATGAAGCAGAGATTTTCCAGAAAAAAAAGGGAATGGGAGCATTGTCCAAGTAGTTATTACCCAGTTACTCTGCTATAATGTATGATCCAGTTACTGTGAGGATACATAAACTAATTATACTAATCTTATCTTTAACAATTACCATAGGCATTGTTAAAATTACATTATGAAGGTGAATAGACAAAAATGGTAGTTTCCCTCCAAAATAACGTGTGACATTTGTTCCACTAACCTACCAAGCTATTTACACTGGTCCCATGTTTAACAGTCACCACAGACAATGCTAAAATTACACTGCGGAGATGTATAAAAAAGTACTGTTACCCTACAAAATAGTTGCTGTTAGACTAGTCCAGCTGACCTACCAAGTTCCACAATTACACTGATTTGGATATTAAAAGTCAGGCCAATTGACATATCTACACATGGCTTGTGACCATGCATAACATATCAATGAACAATCACACTATGTATATATATAAGTATCATGCTTAAAAAACACATATACACATATGTACTCTGTAGATCACTTTGGCATTTACACTTGGGGAAGGAAGTATCCAATTGACCTAACAATGTGGTCAGATTTATGATTTATAAGCATAATCATACTGGCAGTTACACTGATTCTGTGCATTGTAACAATGGGCACTATTGCTAACCCTGGCATTTACACTGTGTGGAAGGAACTGTCCTATTGACCTAAAAATGTGGTAAGATTTATGATTTTGTTAACAAAAACTCATTGCTGTCAAATCATCAGCATGGCTTCAGGCAATCTAGATCCACAACCACAGCACTCTATGAATATTTGCACTCCATTCTAAAAGCTGTAGATGAAAAGGAAATGGCTACTGAAATATTCTTGGACCTATCCAAAGCATTTGGCATTTTATATCATGGTATCCTACTATGTAAGTTGGAAAGAAAGGGAATTAGAGCTGTTCCAAAGAAATGAATTAGGTCATATCTTACTAGCTGCCAACAAAAAGTTGTTCTCAAACAACACACAATAGCTGAAAACATTTCAAGAAGAATAACATACATGTCAGAAAAAACTACCACCAAATATGATGTGCCACAAGGATAGACATTAGGTCCTATCCTCTTTCTCTTGTATGTTGATGACCTGAATGACAATGTCCATGCCAAACAGGAAACTTTATTTGCAGATGATACCAGTATTTTGATTACAGGGACAGACCAAAAAGACCTTCAGTTAACTACAGATGAATCACTGCTGGAGCTAACACACTGGTTTGAAAAAAAATAAACTTATAATTAACACTGGGAAAACGGTGGCCATGAACTTCCATATATTCCACTATAAACAACAAAATGAACACACATTGAAAATAAACAACAAAATTGTAAAATTAGTTGATGATGTTAAGTTCCTAGGAATGCATCTGCAGAGTGATCTCATGTGGAATGCACACATTAAAGCTCTTACAACCAAGCTACGGATACTAATCACAAACTGTAATAAAGAAATAGTAATACAGGCATATCACACACATTTCCAGTCAGCAATCCGATATGGAATAATATTTTGGGAGAATGCACCCTGTAGTCAACCTGTTTTCAAAACCCAGAAGCGAGCTATCAGAATCATCTGCAACATAAAGAGGCAAGGTTCATGTCGCTCTCTCTTTCCTACTCTAAAGATACTGAACCTTCCATGCCTATATACACTCCTGGAAATGGAAAAAAGAACACATTGACACCGGTGTGTCAGACCCACCATACTTGTTCCGGACACTGCGAGAGGGCTGTACAAGCAATGATCACACGCACGGCACAGCGGACACACCAGGAACCGCGGTGTTGGCCGTCGAATGGCGCTAGCTGCGCAGCATTTGTGCACCCCCGCCGTCAGTGTCAGCCAGTTTGCCGTGGCATACGGAGCTCCATCGCAGTCTTTAACACTGGTAGCATGCCGCGACAGCGTGGATGTGAACCGTATGTGCAGTTGACGGACTTTGAGCGAGGGCGTATAGTGGGCATGCGGGAGGCCGAGTGGATGTACCGCCGAATTGCTCAACACGTGGGGCGTGAGGTCTCCACAGTACATCGATGTTGTCGCCAGTGGTCGGCAGAAGGTGCACGTGCCCGTCGACCTGGGACCGGACCGCAGCGACGCACGGATGCACGCCAAGACCGTAGGATCCTACGCAGTGCCGTAGGGGACCGCACCGCCACTTCCCAGCAAATTAGGGACACTGTTGCTCCTGGGGTATCGGCGAGGACCATTCGCAACCGTCTCCATGAAGCTGGGCTACGGTCCCGCACACCGTTAGGCCGTCTTCTGCTCACGCCCCAACATCGTGCAGCCCGCCTCCAGTGGTGTCGCGACAGGCGTGAATGGAGGGACGAATGGAGACGTGTCGTCTTCAGCGATGAGAGTCGCTTCTGCCTTGGTGCCAATGATGGTCGTATGCGTGTTTGGCGCCGTGCAGGTGAGCGCCACAATCAGGACTGCATACGACCGAGGCACACAGGGCCAACACCCGGCATCATGGTGTGGGGAGCGATCTCCTACACTGGCCGTACACCACTGGTGATTGTCGAGGGGACACTGAATAGTGCACGGTACATCCAAACCGTCATCGAACCCATCGTTCTACCATTCCTAGACCGGCAAGGGAACTTGCTGTTCCAACAGGACAATGCACGTCCGCATGTATCCCGTGCCACCCAACGTGCTCTAGAAGGTGTAAGTCAACTACCCTGGCCAGCAAGATCTCCGGATCTGTCCCCCATTGAGCATGTTTGGGACTGGATGAAGCGTCGTCTCACGCGGTCTGCACGTCCAGCACGAACGCTGGTCCAACTGAGGCGCCAGGTGGAAATGGCATGGCAAGCCGTTCCACAGGACTACATCCAGCATCTCTACGATCGTCTCCATGGGAGAATAGCAGCCTGCATTGCTGCGAAAGGTAGATATACACTGTACTAGTGCCGACATTGTGCATGCTCTGTTGCCTGTGTCTATGTGCCTGTGGTTCTGTCAGTGTGATCATGTGATGTATCTGACCCCAGGAATGTGTCAATAAAGTTTCCCCTTCCTGGGACAATGAATTCACGGTGTTCTTATTTCAATTTCCAGGAGTGTATATTTGAAACAATAGTTTTTGTAAGAGAATATTTAAGAACCTCCAATGCCTATCAGCTGAACAGCTCTGTACACAATTACACAACAAGAAATGGCAATAACATTCATGTCTCATATGCCAGAACATCAGCGTACCAGAAGTGTGTAATATGTACAAGATGTCACAGGACCGAATCTAAACTAAATAAATAAATGAGCATAACTATACTGGTATGTACACTGATTCTGTGCATTATAACAATGGGCACTGTCCCTCATCCTGGCATTTACACTGAGGGGAAGGAAGAGTAAAAAGTCTTTATTACACTGTTGAGCAAGCCCTTTATTACATAATACATATTTACACTATGGATCACTGTGGAATGGAAATATGTCTTCATTTATCTCCTGAATCAGCGTCTTTGTGCAGTTCAACACATGACATGTGAGATACTGGGTTAACTCACTATAGACACAGAACATGTGAGGTAGGGGCAGCATACTTCAATGACTGGCCATTAGCTATTATGCAATGTCTGGACAAAATAATGCAGCTGGAATCCTTTATACACCAATGTAGATCAAATCATGTGCTCCATTGTGGTGGAGGTGTAACATTATGTGTATGTAGGGGAGATATCCAGCAGCCTAGAGTCGATAGCAGGTGAGGTGAAGTTTCTTGTACAGCCAAGAGTGTGATGCAGCCAGCCCAGCTAAGGGACCAGTACCAATGAGCCAGGTACAAAGATGGGAATCAACATGGCTGGAAATGAGGTAGAAGCCCAGAAGAGGGGAGATGGACAGTGGTCACTCGCTTAGCAGTATGCAGAATTCTCCCGCAATTGCGGACTTTGAGACAATTTGAAAGATAGCTAAGTTATGGCGCTTAGAAGTTCAATGGTAATTCACAGTCAAATATTACAGCAAATCTGAATATATCTGTGATCTCAGATAAATGAGGCACAGCCAGTGACACAACAATATTTTGAATATCTTTAAAACCATAATTTTAGTATTTTACAGTGTCTAAACAGTTTTTGCAATGAATCTCTGAACCAACAACTTCTAAACACTTTATGTGATTTCGCCAAATGATATCTCAGATGATAGCACTGCACTATAGCCATCATCCCTGAAAGGTATGTATCTGTTTCTACTTTATTTCTTGGCTTATTACGCTTTTTACATCTTATGATTATGCAAATGTCTGTCAGAACATCACATTCTCCATAATAACACAGCAAATGGAAACAGCATGAATACCTCATACCTTGTCATAATTGTACTTTTTTTAATGAATATTTTACTATTTTTCACAGATATTTATTTAATTATTGAATACAACATTGCCCATACAAAATTATGGTAATTTGAGAAGTGGACAAGCATGTATATTATCTGACACCATTATTGTAAAGAAAACCAAAAGACATTTCTTGCAAGCAAACATAAATAATTGTTTAAACAATATTTAAAGACAATTTATCGTCATTTACTGTGAGTGTACTTGTGCAAGAATACTAGCTCATTTATTTATGAACAAATCTTTATTTGTAATTATTTTGAATAGTCTGAGTGTGCCTGAATGTTTATAACATTTCTTTATTTAAGTGCTGTTGTAATATGTTAGTTTAGTTTGGGAAGTGGTCAAATTCAATCAGATCAAGTCTGTAGAACATAAGATCGGAGTATTTTTGGTGGGGACGGCCTTTGGCCAATGGTGAAGCACACAGTGGTAGAACACTGCTGAAGGCAAGTGGAGACAGACACTTTCGGAGCAGTACACTCAAGGGTGCGATTCTAGGCACTTATAATATACAAGTGCCACTTATAATATACATCTTGAAGAAGGTGGGCAGTTTTATGTTTGTTCTGGAAGAAGGCAGACCGACCTGTGATACAGTGCGTGTGTGGGTGATAGATCCTAGGTGGCGGACAGTTGCTTTGAGACTTTAGCTTTGAGGGTACTTTACGTCAAGTTCTTGTAGAAGGCTGACCTGCCTGTGGTAATGTGTGGTATTTGATCATGTAGGTTATAGATTCTGGACGCTGAATGGTCGCTACAAGACTTTAACTTTCAAGACACCATTACATTAGATCTATAAGAAGGAGAATACTTTTATGTTGATTATGGAAGAAAGTAGACCTGTCTGTGGTAACACACATGATTCAGTTCTATAGGTGATTTTGGTGAATGCTCTTAATGATAGTTTAACTTTTTCCAATTGCATTATGGAGTTGAGAGTAAACAGAGTATAAGTTTCTGCCTATTATCTTGCATGTGTTAATTTGTAAATCATCATGTTGAACTCTGAACTATAGGAAGCTGGCGAATATTTCATTTATTATGACCACGAAGAGGACTTAGTTTTTGTGTGTCTTGGTTGACTGTTTAGCTTGGGGCTTTTGCTACCACTCTCGTAATGCTCTCAACACTACTTGACTGCATTTGATAAGGCTATTTTCTGTTCATATTGTTAACTGATATTATAGGACCACTTTCTGTATAGCTGAGATATATTTTCATGAATATACCTTATTCAATATAATTCTCTGTCGTCTAAATCAATTACAAACGATAGAATAGAACCATTTTGTAACAATTCTGCATTTACCTTTTATTTAATATGTCTTTTTATTTTATTAATTCGCTATTCTCGTCAAGGCATAGACTATTCAATTGCAGTATCAAAACTACAGATTATCATTTGCAGCGAGTTAGCTGCTAAGCATTAAAGCATACATGTTTGGCTCGACCCTACGACGTTTTATAAACAAAACCGTGCATAGTCCAGTTATCTAAGGTGTGAGCAACATCAGGTAAAGATGCGACTGGTTTGCTCATATGGAATGTAGAGAGCTACTACTCAACACCAGAAAACCTTTAGCAAATGTCAAGAGGGATGGAAGTTTTGGAAGAAATGCACAATCCATGGGATGAACATGCTGTGTGGTTGCTCAAGTGTTTACGTTTCTTGCAAAGGATAAAGATCTTGTGGATGGTATTTGTTAGACCAAAGACACAATAATTACAGAAAAAGAATAATTAATATTAATCTTCTACTGCCTCTTCAGAAAGTTGGCAGAGTTTTTACCCCAAAAGCAGAATCAGTAGATCATGTTGCTGTGTGGGCATCCTTCTATGTAGATGTATTGCTGCTAATGTTAAATGTGCATATTCCCTTTCCTGGTGTGCTGTGTTTTGAAAACCTGTTTCAGCTACAGTAAGAGTGTGTTTGACATAATAAATTCGGTATCAGCTAATAGTTAAGAAATGTCTCACTGCATTAGTATTTTCATTTGTAGTAAGTAAAATTTATGTAGATGAATAAATTGGGGACTCCACAGTTCACAATACCAATTTTCTGTGTTCCTCTAGTTGCCGGGTGTGACTGAGAATGTCATTCATACTTTCATACTGTATGTTAATATACATTTTGGAATTTGTTAACTGCAAGTAATAAGTCAGCACTGTTAAATAACAATGTAAGACTTTTTTCTGCGTCATCATAACATTACATTGCAATTATTTCTCAAATAACTCTTTTAAACGATGCTGTGGATTTTCTAGAAGAAACCAAATAAAGTAATTTTTTCTCACTGTGTGTTCCTAAGAAAATCCCAACAAAAATGCACAGCATATATAGCTTAGTCAGTGTGTCCTATGTAATATATTTCTTACATAGTACATTACAGTAATAACAAAAGCATACAAGATTCAACGAAGAGTGGCCAGTTTCGTCATTGGATCGTTGTGGGCGTGCTGAACGAACTTATGTTGGTGTGGGCTACAAGAGAGATGGTGTACATAACAAAGAGGTTTTTACTCATGGAGAAATCCAGTAGAGTACGTTCCTGGGTACACCTGGATGCTCGATTTTTGATTGTAGCGACAAAGATGAAGAGGTCCAGTGCTATAGAATTATGCTATTGGCAATAAGCCATGGACATGAAAGTCTGAGGAATTAGATCTAATACAGGGAAGGAAATATCTTTTGTGTCCACATCAGAGGTGTAAATAGGCCACAGAGGATGTAAGAGCCTCATGTTGGGGGTGCTGTCGCATAATATGTATGGCGTCAGCAATGTGTTATGTCTTATACTAGACGCCATTAATTGATGTGCAGTGCAGACTTTCACAGGCAGTGGCAATTAGTAGTTGGGGGGTCTCCTTCTCACGACATATATGATAGATTTGGATTTCGGTGACCTAGCACTTTTCAGGATGTCTCTCAAGTGAAAAGTTAAAGGGCCCTTAGTCAGTTATGATGACAGTGAATAATCTTCTTCTTCTTCTTCTTCTTGTAAACTCATGAAAGTGGAAACATGTAGCAAGGTGAGGCGACTTGCGGAACAGAATCCTATCCAACACAGATTCCATACAACACCTGGCATGCACACTGCCTGTAGGTTCAGGAAGGAACCAGCCAGCTGTGATGTGCAGAGGCACAGATGGCTGTCATGAGTGCACTCCATCACAATTATAGTCAGCTCTTGTAACCACATGTACAGATCATTGGTGTGTTCTTGCGGCAAGGAAAGCAATAGTCCAGTACATTTCTGTACATTCAGCAGTCAGTATAACAGATATTTCTGTGTGGAGGGTGGCACGAGTTATGCTGGCTATAGTGGACCGAAGGAAGCTGGGTGTGGTGGAAGGCAGCAGGAGAAAGCAGTCTCGCTCACTGGCTGACAGGAGGCATGGCAGCTGGGGTGGCAGTCTCACTATAACAATACGAGACTGGAATAGAAGGGAGAACCGATAGAGGTACTCAGGGTACCCTCCGCCACACACCGTCAGGTGGCTTGCGGAGTATGGATGTAGATGTAGGTGTAGATCTGCTGACAGATGCCTGCATCCGTTTTCTCGTACGTGTTATATGCTATAATACTTTTTGGATGCAGTGCTGTAACCATCGGAATAAGAGAAATTATAGTCAGCTCTTGTAACCACATGTACAGATCATTGGAGAGTTCTTGTGCTAAGGAAAGCAATAGTCCAGTACATTTCTGTACATTCAGCAGTCAGTATAACAGATATTTCTGTGTGGAGAGTGGCACGAGATATGCTGGCTATAGTGGACCGAAGGAAGCTGGGTGTGGTGGAAGGCAGCAGGAGACAGCAGTCTCGCTCACTGGCTGCCAGGGGGGCATGGCAGCTGGGGTGACAGTCTTACTATAACTCAAGTTGCAGACATGTGCAGAGTCCGCTCTGCATACTGGCCAGTGCCTAGTGGATACACACAGGGCACCCTGTAGACACTGTGCATTCACTGATCAGCATAATAAACAAATGTTCAAATGGGTGTGAAATCTTATGGGACTTAACTGCTAAGGTCATCAGTCCCTAAGCTTACACACGACTTAACCTAAATTATCCTAAGGACAAACACACACACCCATGCCGAAGGGAGTACTCGAACCTCCGCCGGGACTAGCCGCACAGTCCATGACTGCATCGCCTTAGACCGCTTGCATAATAAACACCTTTTACCCATCTTACCCCACAGTGAATGGCAGCATAAGTGTGTATAATACAAGAAAGGACGTATTAAACAATGCAACAGAGAGTGTAATAAAGACTTTTTACACTTCCTTCCCCACAGTGTAAATCCCAGAGTGAGCTAAGTGCCGTTGTTTTATAACATGGATGCAGTGTAACTGTCAGTATAATGGCGCTTATAAATCATAACTGTAACCACATTGGTAGGTGAATTGAACACTACTTTCCCCACAGTGTAAATGCCAGAGTGATCTAGAATGTACATATGTGTCTATGTGTTTTTTTTTTACATGATACTGAATGTACATAATGTGATTATTCCATGATTTGTGGAGTCGCAAGTCATGTGCAGGTAGATCAATTAGCCTAGCTTTTCTAACATCAGCAGTCTAATTTTGGAACTAGGTATGTCAGTCAGGCTAGTCTGACACCAGCTATTTTGAAGGGGAATAGTCGTTTTTATTTATTCACCTTCATACAGTAATTTTAGCGATGTCTGTGGTAATAGACTATTTTCCCATGTTAAAAATGTGGCTTAGATTGTTATTATTCTGAGTGGTTATAACATTCAAGTAGCATTTACGGTCAATATTCTCACAAAAGATGTGTTATTTTTATGTAATTAAATCTTAAAAAATCATTAAATATCAAGATTTGGTCATGTGGTTAGAAACGCTCTGTTATTGGCTGAAGTGCTGGTGACATCACAGGCTAGGACTAAGACGAAGCTGTGTTGTTAGAGTGTTAGCCAAAGTTACAAAGTTTTTATGTACGTTTTCTGCAAACATCTTAGATACTTAGTGATAGAAGACGCAATTACAAGTTTTAAATAACATTAGAAAGGAATTTTGTGGGTGCTGGTAGTGGAAACCTTCCGAAAGTTAATGTTTTTATGATCCATCCATTTATAGTGGCGATATGTGCAATGACGAACATTATCTTCCCTGCTCTGTGTAACATCATTAAACCCACTCAAAACTAAGGAATTGCAGAACATTAGCAAATGGATCCGTGTCTTATAACTGTATTGACGACTATTAGTCATGAACTATGACCCATAATACAACAAAGTTATTCGTGGCATACCTAAGTGGTAATTATCTCTATATAAGGCATTCAGTAGGGAGACAGCTCTATCAAGGCGTTCTGTGGTGCAATGAATAGCGCATGCAATTGGAGCTGAAGAGGACGCAGGTTGGAATTTTGAAACAGTCGTATATTTTTAAAAGTTTTACATGAAATACGAAAGTAGTGTTAGCAAGAACTCATTGTAGGAGTTGTTTAAGTAATAGGATGTATTTAATATAGATTTAAATTAATCTTAGTCTGAACAAGGAACAACTCACTTTGCATACAAGCAATTCAGTTGTTTAGAAAGCATTACTAGTAGTACCCCTGTAGTACAATGAGGTGTTGGATAATGAGGTTTTGTATGTGGAGCAGGTAACACAAACGTAAGGACTATGATGTTTGTGAGTGTAAACAAACATCAGTGACTGAAGCAGACTTACTTCATCTTTATATAAGATGGTGAAACTTCAAAAGTTTAAACAATAAGAATCCCAGCTGGACAGTATGAAGATAAAAAATATTGTTTCTAGTTAAGTAAAAAATGTGTGGTTACATTAACTAGAAAATATCTTTTTGAACGTGACGTTTGTGAACAGCGATTGCAAATGTAAGCACTTGTATACAGCGAGGAAAGCAAAATAATACTCTTTCTCTGATCGGTGTGGTGAAGTTTTGTGATGGTAACTGGTTTTCTTATTACATAGTTTAACCTATAACTTAGAATATTCTATCTCTATCAGGCTGGATTCGAATCAGCGATCTTTCAATATTCTGGTATATAATTCAACGATCTACTACACTACTAACTAAACTACTGAACAGTGTACATAAAGTAGGGTGAAATTATAATTTTCACTAAGAGTTTAATTTCGTTGAACGAAGTCATCCTTCCTTAAACATGGGAGAGCATATCTCGGAGGTAAATTAATGTTAACTTCAGTGTACTAGACTTTTTAATTAAGTTAGGAAACTTGTGTATCGACATGGTGGCGTTTTGCTGGTACAATGCAGCGACATTTTACGCATCTTCACATTCTTTGGAACACTCAAAAACAATTTATCAGAAGTTTTTACTCATGTATTTGTCCAGTGTAGTTCTACACATCATTTATAACCCATTTTCCGAAATGTAAGATCCAAAACAAAACATCGCTGTGAATGAGCTTTACGACGTTAGGAGCAACGGGTTAGCCAGTGACATCATAGGCAACACATCATTAAAATGGAGCGTTTTAGAGGGATTTAAAATTATTAGAATTTCATTTCCGTTGTTATGAAATAATACTGAAATTCAAGATGAAAAAAGCATGTTATGAGCAGAATATGACATAATTAACCATTTAAACAATCAAATACCCTATTGTTAAACAGATGAACAGTGTAATTAGTGCACCCATACAGTAATAGGGTCACAAACTATAGCTGATTAATTGGGTAATAACTACTAGGATAATGCTCCAACTCGCTTTTATTTGGCAGATCTGTGCTTCATGACTCTGTCACTATGGTGTACAGAACACAAGTGGTGACATGCCTGGGTAAGTAGTGACTGCAGCTTTCCTGCCAGTTTAAGTCAACCAATTGGCCTAAAGAATGGGGGGGAGGGGGATTGGGGACCAACAGGAAATTAGAGAAGTAGAGGAGGGAAACTCTGACAACCAACAGCACAATCCCTCTTTGATTTTTCCTACTCTGTTTTGTCACACAATTGGCCTACTAAAGTTGGGAGAAGGCAGGGGAAGAAGGAAGGGGTATGAGGAAGGGCAACATGGTGACCTTGACCTTGAAATTGAATGTGACAGATGATAAATCAATGGGGTTGAACCTGTAAGGTTCTCATTTGTTTTCTGCTATTGTAAATAATTCACCTTTACTGTACTGGGACAAAGGTGAATGAGCATACTGTAGAAGTAGTAAATAAGATCCTTGACTCTGTGTTTAGTTTTATCTGTGGTTGGCTTGCTAAGCATTGATTTGTGTGTAGCTGAGACATTCGTATTTGAGGCATAGTAGTGTGCAGTTGAGTTTTTCAGAGAATGAGAATTGTTGTTGTGAATCTGGGAGAAGCTATGTGGAATACTTTATTTTGGAGATGAAATTTATTTAACACTTTCTTGTTATTTGTGTTACTAGAGAAGTTTTTGGAGAAATTTAAAGGTATCTTTCTAGTTTCTTTGTAATGAGAGAATTCTGTAATTGTTAGAGTCTCCTTATGTTGTGCAGTCCTTTTCCCAATAATCAGTGTTTGATTTCACAAAACCGATTTTCCTCAAAGCAGCATTCTGAGCAAGAGGTAAGTCACTTTCATTTCAAGGCAGATCCTACCTTGCATTTTTGAGCAAAGTGTGTGATCGCAATAGGGTATTTGACTGTTTTCTGGAAACTGTCTTAAATTATTAATCATATCTTTTTATGTTCCTAACATGCTTTTTTCCCTTGTATCTCAGCATTCCTTTATAAAAACGGAAATAAAATTAAAGTAATTTCAAAGCTCGCTAAAATGCCCCATTTGATTGATGTGACGTCACTGGATAGCTCGCTGCTCCTACTGGCAAATATCTAATTCACAGTGATATTTTGTTTTGGATCTTACGTTTTGGGGAAATGGGTTACAAGTGGTGTGTACTACCATACAGCCCAAATACATCTATAAAAACTCTTGAAAAGTTTTTTTCAGTCCCAGAGAATGAGAAGACAAGAACATATTGTTACACTATACCACAAAATATCTACCACGTCGATGCACAAGTTTACCAACTGCATGAAAAGTGTGTTTCACAGTGAAGATAATATTGATTTTCCTCTGAGATATGCTTTCCCAATGTTACAGGGAAGAATAGCGTCATTTAGCGATATTAAAATCGTAGTGAAAAATTGTCGTTTACCCAGCTTCACATAAATTGTTCAGTAGCTCAGTTGTGCTTGAAAGGTAGCACATTGTGTTAAAGCAGAGGGTTAGTGCCCTCTGTAAACTAAGTGAATGGATCAATGATAAACTTGGATGGGTGTCATGGCACGTCCATCACAATCAAATACAAAAATCAATAACGAACAAAATGAGATTAAAAAAGTTGTTAGAGTGATAGATAGTTGAATTTCTCAAGATAATGTCTGTAGATCACTGGTTCGAATCCAACCTGAAACAAGGCTTTAAGTTACTTGTGTGTGAAAAGAATTTACTTTGTTAGTGTTAAAAATTTTGCAAGAGCTATTCTTATTACGACTTGTACAACTTGTTACAATGGCTTATTGTGCACAAAATGTAACAGTGTTGGGTCCTGTCAGCACTTGTGGTGAATCTGAGAATGCAATTCCTGCAAATTTGGTGCTACAGTTAAAGAAGCGTGTGGGTGATAATAATACACGAGGATAAGATATATACGAGAGACGCGTTCTGCTTGGAAAGAAAATACTGTGTCATGGGTAGAAAACACCAAGAATCAGATAGAAATGATTACTTCACATAGAGAAAATGTAGGTAACATTCGGGACAAAACTGATGAATTTACTATCAAAACGACACATTTGTCAAACAATACAGAGAGAAAGTTTGACGACACATCACAGATTCTCTTTTCGAAAATAGTAGATGCAAAGTTTCGTATCAATGTAATGATAATCAGACGAGAATAAACCGACAACAGAATCATGAAGTAAATACTGACACAAAAACAGCAAACATGAGTTTAAATGGTGAAACAAAATCACACGTTGAAAGAAGTAGAACGTATATCTAAAGAATTCAATGTGACATACTATACCATTATAGCTCATGGAGAACAACAAATCGAATATCTTGCTATCCCAATCTGTTAAGAACACGAACAGACAGCTATCATTTCGAGCAACAATAGGAGAGACTCATATAACATTTTTCTAGTATGTTCTTGATGTATAAAGAAAAGTGAAACTTTGAAACAGTATACAGATGATCATATAAGAATAATGGAACAACAGATTAGGCCTAAATGAAAGTGCCATGATTTTGGTTATTGTTATTTACATTTTGGCACTTTCTGTATTTTTATGTATTCAGGACATTTAGGTGACTTCTCGTGAGAACTGAGTTTCTCTTGCAGTCGGAACAGTGCACAGCCTTGGCGGCATACAAAAGAAGTTTTATGGATACAGAAAGCTTACAGTTACCAGTGCAACGATTTTCATGCAGTCAGCTTTGGGAGTTCATTTTCTTCTACAAAAAGGCATTTACACATAAGACAATGAACAAGCTGTGCGCTATTATACTGGGCATTTAAGCAAAAGAATTGCGAAAGGAAGTAACAATCTGAATTCTATACACTTTCATAAGTTTAAAAATAGGTAGGGGGTTCATTATACTTTTTTGGATACATTGATTGGCGAACGATGCTTCCCCGAACTGGGTGTTACCTGTTTTTCAATTTCTTGGTACGCTCGTCTTCCTCTACTATCCTTTTAGGCAATAAATACAAGGAATTTTCTTCTCCTATCCTAATAAAAATAATTTTAATGGCTCATGAGCTATGATTAAGCACGTATCATATTGGCGGCAAAGCAGAGTCTGATACTGACAAAACTGAAAATAATAATAATAATAATAAGATTTTACTGTCGTTAAGCTTACAGAAGCAATAGACAATGTCAAATTACAAAATATAATCAAAATATATGCAGAAGTTATAAGTACAATATCACAATAGTTTTATAAATTGTCAATAGACAGGAGATAAAAAATATAAAGTGAGGTAGTGCAACAAAATCAATCAGAATGTACCAGTGCAAAATACAGGAAAAAGTCAGAATACAGAATACCAAGACAGGAAAACATGTTATATACAAAGAAATATTACATCAGATTATAATAACTGCCCTTTGCAACTGTGCAGAGAAAAACAGATTAATGTTTATTACTAGCTACTAACAAATAGGTAACTAGAACTGCTAATGAAATAATTAATATAGTATATCAGGAGCAGCCAAAGTTTATAATATTATTTGTTTTTGACTGCAATCAAGAAATTCATCAAGGGAATAAAAAGGATGCTCGACCAGCCACTCATACAGTTTTGACTAGTTCTTTTCAATAGGACAATCGAATTTACAAAGAGAAAATTTATTGCAACATTTGCAACCTATTACATGATAGCTTTTTAAAGACTTAGTTAAACGTTGGAAAGGTACATCAATGTGTTTCCTGTTTCTCATATTATATGAATGTATATTTTCTCTTAATTGCTGGTTTGGTAAATTGTTCATGGTATGTAGAACAACAGTCATAACTTTAAGTTTCACAAACAATGGCTTGAAGCAATCTAGCCTACCGGAATCAGTGATAATTCTTACAACTTTTTTTGCAGTAGAAGAATATCATGTACATGGCTACAGTTTCCCCATAACAGTAAACCATAAGAAATAATGCTCTGAAACAAGGCAAAATATGCTGATCTAAAATACTGATCTGATACACAACCTTTTAACCTTCTCAACAAATAGATTACTCTAAAAAGCCTAGCAGATATATAGTTAATATGGTAATTCCAATTAAGTTTACTATCTAAATATATACCAAGAAATTTAACATTATTTGAAACATTCAGAAATAAGGTATCTCTGAAGCTGAAAAACATGAACTGTGTTTTATTTTCAGTTAATAAAAAACCGTTTGCTCTGAAACATTTTGATGCTTCTCTGATGGTATTTTCTGTCATATTTTTTAACAATTCAATGTTGGGTCATTGTTAATAAAGGTTGTATTGTCAGCATATAAGATTGAATGGGAACTTACATTAGGTGGTAAATCATTAATCATAATCAGAAAAAGCAGTGGACCAAGCACCGAGCCCTGAGGCACACCACACAGGACATCGGCTACATTGGATCTATCTTCATGAACACAAACAATCTGTTTACGGTGCTCCAAAAAAGACCTAAGAATACCCAAGCCACTGTTTTGAAAACCTAAAATCTATAATTTATGCAGAAGTAACTTGTGGTTCAAACAATCAAATGCTTTACTCAGATCACAAAAGGTGACCAAAGCAACTTCCTTATCTTCGAATACCTGGAGAATCTTTTTAAAGAGCGAATCAATTGCATGAGTGGTCGATTTATTTTTCCTAAAACCAAATTGCTCATTGGAAATAATAGAATCATTATCTAGAAAGTTACACATTTGGTTACACATAACAGTTTCTAATACTTTAGAACAGGAGTGAGGGATATGGGGCGGTAACTAGATAGACATTTTCCATCTCCATTCTTATACACAGGAACAACTCTACATAACTTCAGTACTTTGGGGAAAATTCCCTGTGTCAGACACTTATTTATAACATAAGTTAGAGGGCCACCAATGCAATCAATAACATTTTTCAATATCTTACAGGATATGGAGTATATATCGGCACTGCTCAAAGACTTAAACTTATTTACAATATTTAAAACCTCCTGCTGCGTCACTTCACAGGGAACACAAAATTATGTCTGTCATGCCTAAACCCCAATTTACGATTTTCCATCATTTGAGCAGGTTTAATGATATTTTTCTGAATATCCCAAACTGACTGTATACAGAAACTGTTAAAATCGTTTGCTGAGACAGCTACCTCTTTTGGTTTGTTATTTTTAGCGACTGAGTTTATTATATTCCAAGCTTTTTTACATTTATTTTTTTATGCCTCGATACTTATAGTGTTACATTGTTTTTTTGCTTCAATAATAGCTGCCCTATATTTTTTCTTACCTTCTGTAAAGAAAAATTTGGATTGCTGAGTATTAATCTTTTTATTTAGATCGAAAAACAACACAACTTTATTCTTTACATTGGCTAATTTGGGAGTAAACCACACTTTATTTCTCTTTTTGATTTTAGATTCTTGGCTGTCAGTTTAATTTTACATTTTCTTTGTGGAATAGTCATTTCAAACAAGGTATTGAATATTGAAAAAAATTTCTCAAAAACAAAATCAGCTGACAAATGTTATATTTCAGCAAACATATCAAACCAATTGAAGGAACTAAGCTGGGATCTAAAGTTAAACAATTTTGTGTCATCTACAGGTCTTGTTACAACTAATTTGGACTTATGAGATGTATTGTGAGTTACAAATAATTTTCAAAAGTGAGAAATACACCATCATGATCAGAAAAGGGAAAGTTCAGTACACCACATGAAAAGTTGATCTTAAGTAGTTAGTTAGGATGTTATCAAGACAGGTCAAGCGTCTGGTTGGTTTGGTATTGTGGTAGACAAAGTTAAATTGCCAAAGTAAATTTTTAAATTCTCGTACACTGGGTTTATCTTTTGTGACATCAAAGTCAGCATTTAGGTCGCTCCCCCCCCCCCCCCCAATTAGTATCTCATAGTTTTTCCACTTGTTACCATTGAAAAACTCTAATAATTCCTCCAGTGTTTCAACAAACAAAGAGGGATCACCATCTGGGGATCTGTACAAAGACAAAACTACTAACTTTATGTCATTTATACATATTCCTGATACCTCAAAATAAAATTCCTTATACAGAGAACTTACATCTAGCTTGCTACTATAACCCAGCAAAGAGTTTTTAACGTAAACTGCAGTACCACCGTGTATACACTTATCCCTGCAGAAGTTACTAATCAGTTTAAAGTCATCAAACTGAATAAAGAAAATTTCATCATATTTACACCAATGCTCATTAACACAAATCACATCAAACTGATTTTCTACGGCAAATTCATTCAATATTAGGGATTTACTGCTCAGCCCTTACATATTGAGGCAGCAAATTCTGAGAGTGTGGTAATTTTGTGAGGAATTAGAATCAGCACTGATATTACTATTCACTGCTAAATCAATGTGCTTGGTTAGAGTGTACAGGGTGGTTAACATGGTATTCTAAGGCTATTGCATTACGGTACTTAGCTTGATTCAGGCAAAGATTTTCTTCTATGTCTACAAGAACATCTGAGACAAATCTTTTACCTAACCTATTTAGGTAAAAACCATAAGATGTATGAAACCTCCTACCAATGTTGCCGAGGTCAAGGAAAGTGACATTCTTAAAATGTTTACACATCTTAAACATTTCCTGGTTAGCCTTCTTCACCTCTTGATTGTTGGCTGAGCATACAGGTAGATCATACTGTGTCTTTCAGTGAGGAGATAAGATTTTGCCTTTCATTTCTCGCCACATCTTTTGTTCCCGCCAGTAGTACAGTAACGTCGAGGTTTGACTTGATACTTCCCATGGCACTTTGGGTGGCTTCCTTGAAGAATGCCCCTGGTCTCACAAAACTAGCAACATTGAAGTTGCTTTTCTCCCTTCGATTGCACGAATTTTGTGACAGTTACAAAATTTGATGCAGCTAAAAAAATGTTAAAATGAAACATTATTCGGATTTTATGAATATTTGATCCTGTTAGGAATCTAAAGAAAAACTAGCAGCATTTTATTGAAGTTCGACCGAGGCATATAAGTAACAATACTCAATGAGAATGTACTATAGAACTGCGACTTGCAATTTTGCAGTAAACAATGCGTTACATCACAAAGAAATTTACCGCTCCTACAACACTAAACTTTGTTCATTTAAAAAAATATCTGGGACATCTTACTGATCATCCTATGTACAACAAAAAAAGGAACTATAAATAAATATTTTCAAATAGGAAATTTTTGAAAGTGAAACGTACTGACGAACGAAGTATAGCATTTCGAACACCATCGTTTTTGCATATTGGAGTAGCAGACTTGAGTTATAAAATGAGAGATTTACTACCAGTTCTGATGAGGTAGACAGAGTATTGAGATCATAGTTGTGTCATCCAAATGAAAAGTCGATTTTGAAAATAGTTGTGATATTGAAGAATTACAAATGTATGAAGGATTTTCTACTAGTACAAGGAATAGTTACAGGTTGTTTGTGTGATACCTCACAATAGTTATATTTCTTAATATGTAAATTGTACATTACTCATGATGACATCGATTGCATGTAAATGCTTAAAGATGGATAAATAAATAAATAAATAAATTGTTAAAGGTAATATTGTGTTCTCTGAAAGAAATAGTCAGTATCAGAAGCAATATGTATTTTTGTAGAGATATCCTTTTCATGATCAGTTGTGAAGTACTAAAGGTTTGTTTGCTCAGTAGTGTTATTTATGAAGTGTAGCTGTGGAGTGTTTCTCATATAAGGACTGATCAATGAAACAGAGGAGGGAGTATTTACTAGTGATTATTTAAGAGATGTGAGGATATTATGAGATATGAGATCGTTATGATGATGGTACAGTACAGATAGATAAATTGATGGTATTAGAGATGATGTTTATGGCAATAATGATAATATGATAGGAAGATGCAGTGGTTAGCAATTGTGATGTATTATGAGGAATGAGTAGGTGAGAGTTAGGGTATATGTTAGGGACCCTGTTTTTATAGAAATTGATTTTTCTTTGGATCTATATATTTCATTAGCTTCCATGTAGTAAAAGGAAGGTGATGAACAGTTGTATGGTCAGTAGCCCAACAGATATCGAAATGGTAAGTAACACAAATATGGTAAAAGGCAACACAATTATTTTTATATGAAGATTTTTTGGGTCATCAGGTACAACTGGGATGGAATTCTTTTCTGGCATATTTATATTCTATGTTGTGGGATCATTCTTTTCATTTGCTGCATATGGCATGTGAGAGTAACACGTGTGTACATTTTTCTTTTATAACTAACTACCAACCTTTTTGTATTTAGGTCAGAGAATCACAGATGTGATGATATACACATATATTGAAATTAACTTGGCTACTATGCATATATTCCAGGTTTATGGTACACAACTGCATATAGGAAGCACCATTGAATGATAAGTTTTCATGATGACACTATGGGGAGATAAAAAAAGAATGAGAAGACCATTAAGCAAAATATGGATGTACTTTGTGGTAAAAAGAATATTTTAATGAATTAATCTGTAATGTTTTCTTTCTTTTCACATTTTAGCACTTATTAATCAATTTTTTGCAATGGCTTAGGTTAGTGAAATACTTATGATATTGTTATATAATATGACCATCGCTTAATACAGCATTCTGTCTTCAGGCCACAAGTGGTCTACCGGGAATGAATTTGGTTACATTGCTTTTCAGATGAATTATTTTTGTGAATAGGCTTAGGAGAGCTCATATAGGATAACCAGAGAGGCAGTTAGAGGCTATAAATAACGTAAATGTCATGACATAACAGAATTATGGAAAATGGGTATAGGAAAAGAGTAAGCTGAAAATGTAACAGATGCATCTAGAAATGAGAAAGAAATGTGACTAATATGCATGTTGAATAATGATTATTTTATGTGGGTATGATGGTGTGATAATGAAATGTAGGCAGATTGACATGATATTTTTAGCAGATAAATTGACATGAAAGGTATAATTATGTGCATATGACATTTTTGGCAGGTAAATTGAAATAAATGGTATTAACAGGAAAGTGTGAGGTTTCAGAGAATATAAAGTATGCATACAATACAGAAGTTGGAAAACTGATCAGTGCACTAGAGTAGTATATGATACTAGGATACACACAGATTGACTGACAGACTTTGACTTTGAAGTGCACTTAATTCCTTTTCATTTTCCTTTGCATGAACTATGATACATTTGTTTGTTTGTCCTTTATTTCTGGTCTGTATATCTTCTTCCTCTTATGTTGTGCATATATTTTTATATATGTATTTTTTATTACTGTTCCTCTGATTTACAAGTTAGTTATTAGTTCTGAATAACTAAACATTTTATGTAATGTAAGATCTATTAATGTGCACAAACTAGATTCTCTTGTACATTTTGATGGCCATTGTCATCATTAGAAGATAGTAATGTTTTGTGAGTTGCATCTCTTTTTAACTTCTGTGTCTATCTGGCACAGAATATTGTATAATTCTTTCTGTATTTAAATGTTTTATGATCGGACTGATTATTGTAAACTACAAATACTCGTATTTTGTACATAAGCTTTATCTTACATTTTCATGCAATGCTCTTATATTGTGTCAGATATTTGCTAGGAATAACGCAATTTCTTAAAGAGATAATACTGTATGTGCAGTTCACATAGCCTATTTGTAATATAAATCACAAATTCAATGAAGTTACCAGGGATTTAAACAGGTTTTGCACACATTTAAAGGAAATAGTAGTACTGAGTTTATCTTCAAGACTTTACTCCTGTACAACTCACTGAAGATTGCATGAACTTACAATACAGTTGCCTCTATAATATTTATTTTTGCTCCTTAGTGTAATCTGTCGAGGTGTAGGCCATTTAATGCCATGAAGGGAAATGGGCAATGAAACACATTTATTAATATTTTATACCTGTTAATCAAATGGTAAAGACAATAATTTGAAGATAATTCCAAAGCCATTTGAATTTTTGCTTTGATTACAGTGTATATGTGTGTGTGTGTGTGTGTGTGTGTGTGTGTGTGATTTTTATGCCCCATAATTATGGTTCACAGTCAGTCTGTTGATTTCTTTTTGGCTTACTTGCAAAGGTGAAAATACAATTGAGGGCTGAGGATGCCAATGTTGTGATAAAAATAAATGAAGGAAGTGTTGTGTACCAGACCTGTGCAAAAAAGTATTTAAGATAACTGCTTAATTTTCACTCAGTGTAGCACACACACACAAACACACACACACACACACACACACACACACACACACACACACACACACACACACACACAGACTATCTTCATATACATAATCCAGTTTTTCTTTTTCACTAGCAAAACATCCTATCCAACCATGAGTGCAATATTTGATGAACATTTTGATTTCGAATAAACACAAATGTTTTTTCATGTTTTGTAGTACTCCCTATGTTAAGTATATTTCATTTTAAAACAAATTACGCAGGTATGAGCTATCATAAATGTATAAAGAGGAAAAAAGTCTAAATTTCACCTTTTTTTAGATTCACCACTGTCAAAAAAAGGCCAGTTTTTGAGCTGGGGGTTTCTTGCCATTTATGTGAACAAATACCAAGAAATGACTGCTTCAGATGGCCAAAGACTTTGCTCAACAACCCTACATGCCTCGCACACATAATACTAGATTTAAAACATTTATTCAAAATGCAGTCAAAAAAGCACAGAATGGTGCCAGTATGTCAAAGTATTCATACAGCATCAACTATTTCTCCTTCCATGTATTTCTCTTTGTACTTGTAGCAAGTACAGTAAGTAACCATTGCTGTTATAAATAAAAAAATTGTGAAAATGCAACAAATGGGTGTAAAATTAGATGTTTCAAACTCAGACGCAAATACAAACAACCACTGACGTCGCGAGATCATGTGACACTCATCGTTTAACATTGGCAACATGTGCTCACTCCAGAGATGTATCTACTCTATGGTTGACTTGCTAGTCAGTGAGTTGTTCGGTGCTGAGACATTCCTATTTGATATATACTTATGTGGATATGGTGTCTGTTCTTTCGGACATGTCCGAAAGAACAGACACCATTGATGACTTGCAGCAGTCTAGAACGAAATTACAATCATATTAATACATTCAGGTGCTGACGGGTGTTGATACATATCAATGGGGACAGGTGAAAATGTGTGCCCCAACCAGGACTCGAACCCAGGAACTCCTGCTTGCATGGCAGACGCCCTATCCATCTGAGCCACTGAGGGCACAGAGGATAGTGCAACTGCAGGGACTATCTCGCGCACGCCTCCCGAGAGACCCACATTTTCACTTTGAATGTCCACACACTACATTCACAGTGTCTTTTATAGTGTGTGCATTGCACTGTATGCCACACAAAACAATAGACTGTTCCTGACAAATAAATTTAGAGTACATTCTTTATGTTCAGCTGCTGCATCTGCTGATTTGTATTTGCTTTCGAGAACATCAGTACTCCATACACTACAACAGCATGCTGAGCAAGAGGTAAGTCACTTCCATTTCAGGGCAGATCCTAGCTTGCATTCTTGAGCAAACTGTGTAGTCAGAATTGTCAGGTGTCAAGCTAGCAAACAGGTTAATTTTCTATGAACAATGTTGATAATTTCAAACAGTTATTTTCTTCTGAGTAGAGCAGTAATTTATTTTTGTGAACGTTCTTAGCCTACTTTGCCCTTCATATCAACGTGGTTCATAATGTGCTTCGATACTGAGTTTTAATTTTATAGTTTTCATTGAACACACAATTAGTTTCTTTTGACATTTAATTAGATTCATTTTATTTACTTCAAATTTTGCATTTAATGAAGTTTAAAGTTTTATTTCATGACACTGTTCACATGCACAATACAAGGTCAACCAAAAGTTAGTTTTGCTTAGCAATTGAATACATTATCTAAAGTACATGTTACATGAAGAGGAAGTTTTTGAAATCAATGTATTCAGTTCTCATACAAGCAGACAAATTTTTTATAGGAAGCTTACAAACTAGCTCTGCTCCTCTACTACTTTATGCAGCAGTCATTGCATCAGCTCATGTAAGGTAGCACTGAGAGAGCTCACTGTCTGCTACTACATCCCCTAAGATGCCAAGATGTGCTACTCCTCCTTATAGTTTACCCAATAGTGCATAGTTACTTTTACTGTGGTATAATTTGATCCATGGATGAGCAACATTGTTGTCTGTCAGCTGTTAGTGAAATGTGAGAAGTAAGGAAACTTTCATAGCACAGAGAAAAAGCGCCTGTGAAATATATAAAGGCATCTGGTCTTCACATGTTAGTCAGTGAGGTAATAACTACTTACTTAAAAATTATGTTACCTGTGTAACAAATCTGCAACTTATGGCCATCATCATTATCATCATTCGTGTGGTATGCATAGGCAGTACATTTATTATATGTAATAAATGTCATTGCATAAAGCAAAAGTAAAATGACTAAATATTAATAACTAGGTTTCTGATCCATTTCATTATCGTGGCATTGGCATTCATAAAATCATTCCACGTGCCCTTATAGCAACCAAGGATGCAATAATCTCTTATATGTTCTATAAATTGTTTCAGTTTACCACAGCCACGACTCAGAGTATCCACAGCACCCCGTTTTTAGAGTGAGCCAGAGTACCAACCACATACAGTGTAGATTCTCTTTAATTTGACCCACAGTTTCCTGTCAAGTTGACAACCACATTATTACAGTTGTATTTCTTGCACCATTCCAATTCTTGGTAATTCCCTATATGTTGACAGTTCTTGTTTCAGAGCTCTCTTACTTTTGTGGTACTTATGGCTAGCTGTTCAGGAAACAGTAGTGATGGACGTTTTGAATGAAGCCTATTTCTTCATAAGACAGGTATGTTGTGAGGAATGGGTAGTACGTTATTCTCTTGTATATTGTGCTAATCTCTAAACCGGGTCTCAGTTGTGTGAATCTGTGGTGGGTAGATATTGCTGAGCAGAGGAAGCCAGTAGACAGTAGTTAGTCTGCTTTACCAGTAACCTTGAGCGTCATGTTGTTGAGCTGGGTATCGATAAGGCTGATACGATAACTATTACACCACACTGAAGCACAGTACTCTGTGACCGAAAAAACCAGTGCAAGAGCTGGTATACGCAAAGCCTCCATTAAATCCCGCCACAGTGTGCCACACAGCCACTAAATGATATGATGACTGAATGATATGACGACTAATTCACATAGATTCATCCAAAAAACAGGTAACCACTCCACCATAACTGGCTAGGTTGTAATAAACACACATTTTGTCTCTTCTAATATTACTCTGTAACGAGTCCTTTATGCCAAAGTATGAAGAGTTATACCAAGATGCTAGCAATCCAGGTTATGATTTATTATTTCGAATATTAACTAAGAGGCCGTTTGCTAACAGCCCCAAACACTCGCCAGAAATCAGAACGTTACGCTGTACAGGCACTGGACGTTTCCACAGGATCCCTACATCATTTCTGATGAATGCTAGTGTGGTTTCCTCAACACGGTCACTAAAGATTTATACTCTCGTCCGTGTGAACTAGCTATGTCACTCATGATCTTGATGTCGATAGTACATTAAACTCCAATTCTCCTTCCGACAAGCAGCGTAGTCGGGATTTAGCTACACTTGGAGGAGGAGACGCTTTAGTGCTCTTGTCAGCATTGCATTTTTAGCGGGTTTTAAGCAATATCTCACATTAGTTCTAATGAGCGACTCGGTTTCTGTCTTACACAGGGTGTCCCAGGAGGAATAGTCAATATTCTGGGATATGAGAGGAATGATTGTAACAGAGGCTTTTTGAAGACATACAACGTGCACAGCGCATCCACAAAAAGTGTACCAGCCAGTCCACATTAAAAAAATTAATTTGATAATTGCAACCACAGATTCGAGCTGCCTACGCATTTCCGAACTCACTGGTAATAATCTGAGACCGATCGGATTATTTATGAACAGTTCATCAAACTAAATCAATCATTTTATGTCAGAATAATTTTCGCATTCTTCATTATGTACAAAATGTCCAAAACAGCGAATTTCCTTTACAAGTCTTTGCACTTACCTTTGAATGATCGCTGAAGCCACGCGGTGGTGTAGGATTACCAGTCCTCTGTGTGAAGCTGCACCTACTGTTCTTTCCGTTCCCCCGTCACACTGGCTGCAGGAACCTACTAAGCCCATTTAGGATCAGGCAGACGTAGCTATATTTTTGCCGCTTTTGAGCTGTTAGTACCATAAGATTCACGGAATTAAGACCTACGTTACGATCAAACAAGCGAACTCTATCTTATGCAGTTTCCGTTTTAGTTGACAACGTATCTACATTTTACGAAAAATAGTAAAGACCAGACAGACGGAAGATATGATACGTCCAGAATGAGATTTTCACTCTGCAGCAGAGCGTGCGCTGATATGAAACTTCCTGGCAGATTAAAACTGTGTGCCGGTCGGAGACTCGAACTCTCTACCAACTGAGCTACCCAATCACGACTCACGCCCCGTCCTCATAGCTCTACTTTCTTTCAGGAGTGCTAGTTCTGCATGGTTCGCAGGAGAGCTTCTGTAAAGTTTGGAAGGTAGGAGACGAGATACTGGCAGAAGTAAAGCTGTGAGGAGGGGGTGTGAGTCGTGCTTGGGTAGCTCAGTTGCTAGAGCACTTGTCTCCGAAAGGCAAAGGCCCCGAGTTCGAGTCTCGGTCCGGCACACAGTTTTAATCTGCCAGGAAGTTTGATCTGATACGTTTTTAGACCACAGGACCCAGTGTTAATTTGTTTCTCTGATTCTAACAGAACTGTTAAGATCAATATCGTTTCAGTAGTGAATGGGTTTACAAGCAAGTAGGAGCACTATGGAGTCCAGAGGAAGAAGGATGGTGAAAATGTGCCTGGAGAAGGAATAGAATTTAATGGAACCTTGTAATTATTAGAACCTGTTTCTTTGTGTAAGTACTATAATAATAAGAATTATTATTATTGCTATTACTGCTGTTGTCATTATTGTTATTATTATTATTATTATAGCTGTCACTGCTGTTGTCATTATTGTTATAAGTATTAGTGTTTATATTCATAGCTGTGGAAGAACGTGATGTGGAGATGCTCAGGACGTTCATTGGTTCAGATACAGATGATGATGGTTCCTATGAACTGGACAACACTACAGATTCTGGTGGGTATCCAAACAATTAGTAGACGCTGTAGCAGTTCCAGTTAATTTTCTTTTCCCTTCCTCTGAATACCTGTCATGTTATTGTTACAGACAGCAGTGCTGAACATGGACCGTCACTTGTAAAGAATGTCACATAAACTGGTGAGGACGCAACTAGTGCGCAAGTAAATCATCGCTATCATGATGGGGAAATTGCAGATGACAATGCTGGTACTGTGAGAATAGTAACAAAACAAGAAACAAAAGAGGGTAGCGGTTAAAGAGGAATGGAAAAGAAATAAAAGAAAAACCAATCGACAGCATGCTAGGACATATATTTCTTTGAAGAATTCCGAAGGTCCTTCAAAAAATGTGAAGCCGAAATTAATGTAGCTGGCTAAATTTGACTTACAAGCTGTGCTTTACTGCCCCATAGTGAATGCAAAGGCGGTATTCTATAAAGGAAAGCTCTCTGTGTACAATCTCACAGTTCTTAATGTAGGAGAAAACAAACCTGACTGCTTCATGTGGGACGAGAAAACAGCAAAAAAGGGGCTCCATAAAGTGGCTTCATGTCTGTGGGATTTTTTGAATAATCATGCACAAGGAAAACCGCCGGCCGTAGTGGCCGAGCGGTTCTAGGCGCTACAGTCTGGAACCGCACGACCGCCACGGTCGCAGGTTCGAATCCTGCCTCGGTTATGGATGTGTGTGATGTCCTTAGGTTAGTTAGGTTTAGGTGGTTCTAAGTTCTAGGCGACTGATGACCTCAGAAGTTAAGTCCCATAGTGCTCAGAGTCATTTCAACCATTTTTTTTAACCGATAACCTTGTTTTCTGATACAAGTGGGCCCCAGAACAGGAATGCCAACATGAGCACTATGTGTTTGCATGCAGTGAACACACTGGACATTCCAACTATCGACCAATGCTTTTTTGAGCCTGGACATTCACCAATCGAAGTAGACTTAGTGCATGCGAGCATCGAAAGAAAAAGTAAACATGTGGATGTTTTTGGTCTCATTGGCTGGTAAACTATTGTAACAATGACCTCCAACAAGCACAGAGTGACAGAAATGGATAACACTCAAATTTTAGATTTCAACCAGCTGCGGAAGAAAAGAATTCGAAATAGGAAAACTACTGAGAATGGAGAAACTATGCAGTATAGGAAAGATCAGCCTGACATGATGTTTTTCAAGTATTCCGACGATGGGCTGGGTCGGAGATTTTCTCCGCTCAGGGAGTGGGTGTTGTGGGTGTTGTGTTGTCCTAATCATCCCCATCAACGCGCAAGTCGCCGAAATGGCGTCAAATCGAAAGACTTGCACCCAGTGAACGGTCTACCCCATGGGAGGCCCTAGTCACACGACGACGACATCGTGACTTTCAAGTTTTGCATACCAAGAAAAGACCTGGCCTACGAAATTCTTCGAATTCAGGACCTGAAGACAACACTCTGTGTCCAGCATATGACAATCCTCTCTGAATAAGTAAAGTAAAGAAAAAAGACTTTATAGATTTATGTAATAAAGGTATTATACATCCTAGGTATCACACATTATGTCAAGGAGTCAATGCTGCTAACGATTTAGAAAATGCGGAAAACGTGGAAGAATCACAGAAATAGACTTCATTTTTATTTTCTGTTTTTTTTTCTCCTTTGTTATTGTTGCTAGTTCATCGCCTTAGCTATCTCATGTAAACCACCAATTTTGGCTCGTTTATTTTCGAAACAGTATTCCACAAACAGAAAAACAGGGGTGAGAGAGCACTGTGTTTCGTTAAATTGATTTTTCCTATGTTTGTTATGTGAAGATTAAAAAACAAAATATTATTTCTGTTACCTGTAAATAATTTCTTGTAAATTCAGTGTTACTGCAGACAAAAAATTCAAAGTGAAAATAATAATGGCTTTTATGTATTCTCCATCATAGACTGATAATAAACTTCCTGAGTAACAGTTCTCTTGCTTATAGTGCACATTGAATAGCACTGACGCACATCCCCATAGCTTGTTCCTTGTAATCTGTATTTATAAAGACATTATTAAGACAACTCCAGTAATCTTTAATATGATAATATTGCTTAAAACTGCATATTATTTATTTGATGTTGAAATGTTATACAGCAGTAGCCATTAAGTTAAGAATCGGACAAATGCAACGTCGTGTATAATTTCATAAAACATTTCATTGAGGTCTACCTAGGGACTGGAATGTGCAACATCTAGTAGAAAACAACAGCCAATGAAGTATACTTTTTGTTTACGATAGAAAGGTTTGTGAAAAACTATTGGAAAGTACACAGTTTTTTCGACAAAACATTTAAATCAAATTATCTGAAAACACTGTTTTTGGAGTTACGTTTCTTTGATCCTAAATGAGGTCTGTGGACGCACATGATGGTTCAGTGCACACGTTTACAAATAGGATCGGGATCTTTTGGTTGATGATCTCAGAGGCTTTCACATTTCGGACGGTAGTATTGTGGAAGTTGCCGCTATTTTGTGGTACAAGTGTTGTCTATTATCACCTTGTGAGCAGCCTTGTGTTAGGAGTGTCCATGTAGATTAGATTAGATTAGATTAATACTAGTTCCATGGATCATGAATACGATATTTCGTAATGATGTGGAACGAGTCGAATTTTACCAATACATGACATTATTAGGTTAATTTAACAACATACTTAAGTTAATATAACAACTTTATTTTTTGTGTTTTTTGTTTTCTTTATTTTTTATTTTTTTTATTTTTTAAATATTTTCGTTTTTTTTCTTTTTTTTCTTAATTTATATCTAAAAATTCCTCTATGGAGTAGAAGGAGTTGTCATTCAGAAATTCTTTTAATTTCTTCTTAAATACTTGTTGGTTATCTGTCAGACTTTTGATACTATTTTGTAAGTGACCGAAGACTTTAGTGCCAGTATAATTCACCCCTTTCTGTGCCAAAGTTAGGTTTAATCTTGAATAGTGAAGATCGTCCTTTCTCCTAGTATTGTAGTTATGCACACTGCTATTACTTTTGAATTGGGTTTGGTTGTTAATAACAAATTTCATAAGAGAGTATATATACTGAGAAGCTACTGTGAATATCCCTAGATCCTTAAATAAATGTCTGCAGGATGATCTTGGGTGGACTCCAGCTATTATTCTGATTACACGCTTTTGTGCAATAAATACTTTATTCCTCAGTGATGAATTACCCCAAAATATGATGCCATATGAAAGCAATGAGTGAAAATAGGCGTAGTAAGCTAATTTACTAAGATGTTTATCACCAAAATTTGCAATGACCCTTATTGCATAAGTAGCTGAACTCAAACGTTTCAGCAGATCATCAATGTGTTTCTTCCAATTTAATCTCTCATCAATGGACATACCTAAAAATTTGGAATATTCTACCTTAGCTATATGCTTCTGATTAAGGTCTATATTTATTAATGGTGTCATACCATTCACTGTACGGAACTGTATGTACTGTGTCTTATCAAAATTCAGTGAGAGTCCGTTTACAAGGAACCACTTAGTAATTTTCTGAAAGACAGTATTGACAATTTCATCAGTTAATTCTTGTTTCTCAGGTGTGATTACTATACTTGTATCATCAGCGAAGAGAACTAACTTTGCCTCTTCATGAATATAGAATGGCAAGTCATTAATATATAATAAGAACAACAAAGGACCCAAGACTGACCCTTGTGGAACCCCATTCTTGATAGTTCCCCAGTTTGAGGAATGTGCTGATCTTTGCATGTTACGAGAACTACTTATTTCAACTTTCTGCACTCTTCCAGTTAGGTATGAATTAAACCATTTGTGCACTGTCCCACTCATGCCACAATACTTGAGCTTGTCTAGCAGAATTTCATGATTTACACAATCAAAAGCCTTTGAGAGATCACAAAAAATCCCAATGGGTGGTGTTCGGTTATTCAGATTATTCAAAATTTGACTGGTGAAAGCATATATGGCATTTTCTGTTGAAAAACCTTTCTGGAAACCAAACTGACATTTTGTTAGTACTTCATTTTTACAGATATGTGAAGCTACTCTTGAATACATTACTTTCTCAAAAATTTTGGATAAAGCTGTTAGAAGGGAGATTGGACGGTAATTGTTGACATCAGATCTATCCCCCTTTTTATGCAAAGGTATAACAATAGCATATTTCAGTCTATCAGGGAAAATGCCCTGTTCCAGAGAGCTATTACACAGGTGGCTGAGAATCTTACTTATCTGTTGAGAACAAGCTTTTAGTATTTTGCTGGAAATGCCATCAATTCCATGTGAGTTTTTGCTTTTAAGCAAGTTTATTATTTTCCTAATTTCAGAGGGAGAAGTGGGTGAGATTTCAATTGTATCAAATTGCATAGGTATGGCCTCTTCCATTAACAGCCTAGCATATTCTAATGAACACCTGGATCCTACTATATCCACAACATTTAGAAAATGATTATTAAAAATATTTTCAACTTCTGACTTTTTGTTCATAAAGTTTTCATTCAATTTGATGGTAATACTGTCTTCCTCTGCTCTTGGTTGACCTGTTTCTCTTTTAATAATATTCCAAATTGTTTTTATTTTATTATCAGAGTTGCTGATTTCAGACATGATACACATACTCCTGGATTTTTTAATAACTTTTCTTAATATAACACAGTAGTTTTTATAATTTTTGATAGTTTCTGGGTCACTACTCTTTCTTGCTGTCAGATACATTTCCCTTTTCCGGTTACAAGATATTTTTATACCCTTAGTAAGCCATGGTTTGTTACAAGGTTTCTTACGAGTACATCTAACTATTTTCTTGGGGAAGCAGTTTTCAAATGCATTTACAAAAATGTCATGAAATAAATTATATTTTAAATTGGCATCAGGTTCACGGTACACCTCATCCCAGTCTAACTGCTGTAGGCTTTCCCTGAAATTTGCAATTGTTAAATCGTTGACTGAACGTACTACTTTGGAGGACTGTTTAGTATTGCTGAATGGAGCTATGTCATATATTGTAACTAGCTGTGCACCATGATCAGAAAGACCATTCTCAACAGGCTGAGCATTTATCTGGTTAAACTTATCTTGGTCTATAAAGAAGTTATCTATCAGTGAGCTGCTATCCTTTACCACCCGAGTAGGAAAATCAATAACGGGTGTCAAATTGAAAGAACTGAGTAATACTTCAAGGTCATTTTTCCTATTACCCTCTTTCAGAGAATCTACATTGAAGTCCCCACAAATAATAATTTGCTTCCCCCTGTCTGACAGATAGCACAACAAGGAGTCCAAATTTTTCAGAAATAGATGAAAATTTCCTGATGGGGACCTATATACAGTTACAATTATAAATGTGCCTTTATTTAGTTTAAGCTCACAGGCACATGCTTCTATATGTTTCTCTACACAAAACTTTTTCGTTTCTATACTTTTTGCACAATGATAATTTTTGACATATATGGCAACTCCTCCTTTCTCCATATTTTCTCTCATTACATGTGCAGAGAGCTTATAACCACTTACATTTACTTTATCCATATCAGTAACAATGTGATGCTCAGACAGGCATAGTATATCTATTTCATTCTCAGCTTCTAAATCTTCTAAACAAACCAGAAGCTCATCTACTTTATTCTTTAAACTCCCAATATTTTGATGAAATATACTTACATTATTTTTAATTATACTTTTATGAGAACCTTTCCTTATTCTAACATTTGCAGTACTCTCCTGTCTGAGTTTCTCATTGTGCTTAGGCCTAGTTCCTATACCAGTGGTCACATGGTGTTCAGAGAGACAGATTATGTCAATCGGGTTGGGTGACTTTAATTCATCAATGCAATTACCTAGGACTGAGATACAACATGGTGGAGATAAAATTTCTGGTGATTGGTGAAAATTTATAATTGATAGCTGTGATTGGTGATCCAATGTGCTAGAATTGTGCTGTTTAATTTCTTTCCTAAACTGAAGATTTGTTTCAATCCTGACCTCTCGTAGAACTTGACATCTTTCTGTCTTACCTATCCTAAAAAAGGTGCTGCTCCAACACCTGTAACCACTGGTATTTTACCATTCATGGCAGTGCCTCCCCCCCTTAAATTTCCTGCTATAACCCCAGCCAGTTTCCCCTTCCCTTTCCTGTTGAGATGTAGGCCGTGCCTGGTATAGTCCCACCTACTGAGATAATCAACAGGAACCACACCAATATGAGCCCCCGCACCCGACCCAAGCAGCCGTTCCAACTCCAAATTAACTCTCCCAACAGAAGAGTTCAAATGAGGCCAGTCATGGCGTCTCAGGACAGATACAAATTCAACATTGGTGTGTCTCGATGGCGACGCAATCTTTACCAGGTCACACTCTATACTGTACCCAGGATCTCTGTCGATGCTGTTCCCTGGCCCTCCCACAATAACCACGGTGTCTTCCCTGGTAAATCCTTTACAGAGTGAACCTAAATCCTCTGTCACCTGATCCAGACTAGCACTTGGTTTGAAAAAATTTGTGACCTGGTATTCTGGTCCTAATTCCTCCTGCAGAAGTTGGCCTACACCTCTGGCATGAGAAGTGCCTAACAACAAAACTTTCTTCCTTTTTGATGACTTTCCTACATTCTTTTTCAATTTCCTATTGAAAGTTTGTTGTGTCCTGTCTACACCTACCTCTGCTTGAGGCTCATCAGTTTCTAACTGAAGCAACAGGTCAAACTTATTTTTGACATTCACCACAAAACTGTCAGACTTAGTTCTAGGCCTGTTCCTTCTGCTACCTGTTGCCACTTCCCACCTCTCTTTGCGCTTCTCCCTCCTTAACCTGTCCAGATCTTCCCTAGCCTGATCTAGCTCAGCCTGAAGGGCAGCAATTTTCCCCTCCTGTTCCACTATCTTCCTATCTCTGCTGCAAATCCTACATAACCACTGATGAGCCTGATCCACTTTCCCAACACCCACGCCACTGCAGTCCCCCCAGTGAAAAAAACTACTGCATCCATCACACCAAACCCCAGAACTAACAATTCTACGGCAAGTCAGGCACTTCTCACTCATGGCAAAAATAATACTTTAGCTAGAATAAATCAATTAAATTACCGAAAATCAAAAAAGACGTTACAAGAATTAAGCCTATTCACAAATGTATATAAGCAAGTTTATGATTTAAAATTCCGCTGTTTTTCTGAGATCTGTATTAAAACAACGAAGGTATACGCTATTTATTATATATTTCACTCGATGGAATGAAAAAAGGGCAATTAAACAAGATACTTTAACTTTGATTCTCCAAAAACGTTACGAGAATTAGGCCTATAAACAAATGTATATAGGCAAGTTTCTGATATAAAATTACGCTGTTTTTCTGAAATCTGTATTAAAACAATGACGTTATACGCTATTGACGGTAGTTTACTTATTTGTTACTGAGAAACTAGTTAAATTACCTTGAAACAAGAAACAAACACGTTTACAAAATTTAAGCCTAAGCGCGACTTCGCGAAGTTACGATCTTTTCGTGTTTTCTGAAAAAATACGCAAAGAAAAGTCAAACCTTTAACGGCAAGACTAAACGATACACTAATGCACATATTTAATTTGTTGTCAGCGATAAACTAAATTATATTCCTGTCTAAATCACTTAACTTTCTGGAAATGGTTTCTGGCGTCACTTACTCGGCGGCCATCTTGGAACATCAACATGGTTCACGTTCGGAAAATTGCAGCTGTCACACTGGTTGCCACCGCGAAATTACACCGTTTGTACCGCGAGCACCCTGAATCGCGACCTCATAAAATGTAATGAGGCAAGCTTTTCTGTTCGGCTCCTGCACCTGTTTTCGTAATTCGGACCTGATGACTAGCCTCTTATAATTCTGTTGTTCAACCATTCCTCACTCTCACCAGGGACTGGAGGTATTATCATTCACCATAAGGTGTTTTTATGTACTATTTTTTTTTGACCTACATCAAGATGGCTTCGTACCAAATCTCTCAGATTAGAGAGTGCGTGTTAGAAAACATGTAACTGGGCTACCTCCCATTCGTGTGCCTTACTGCAAAATACACGTCTAATTTATGACATTTACAACCTATGATGTTTTGAAACACTCATTATCCAACTGTGATTAAATGAAGTTTTCAATTAGACTATGAAATACCTGCCGAGGGTAGTCTGAGGACAGTAGATCAGCAGATAAGTGTAATTCCTGTTTGATACGATATGGTGGTAAGCAGCAGAACATCATACCACTACAGACACACTAGTCAACCCACAGACCTGAGAGTTACAGACAGTGGAGGCTGCTGTGTAAGCACAAGACTACATGAACACCCTAACTTTTGACACCTTGCAGACTTATTGGTTATTATTCTTTGAATGCTGTTATATGTAATATAGATGCGGTAATCTGAAATACACGGCACTAAATCTACAGCGCTGTGCTACATTGCTCTTCTAGACTAGGTGAAACTTGTGATGGTTCACAGTGTGCACTGCCAGCCCTTACCACTCATCTACAAGTTTACATCAATGCCACCAGGTGGTAGCACACTGCAGAAGAACTTATCGACATTTGCTTGGCATAAGTCCTGCTGGGCTGTAGCACATTCCACAGATATGCCAATTCACTCACTGTATAGTAAAATTAGATCAAACATCAGTATATGTTATAGTTACACTGATATAAAAACCTATTTTGAATGAGATATAGTACATTAAGTTTTGGATTTTATCTTACAGCAATCCATTTGAGGCGCTGAGAACCATAAAGCACATCATCGTCGATTGTGAGACTGTAACATTTATTCATGTTTCTGACATCAGTTGATCTTATGGTGGGTCAGGTTTATCTGTACTGTAGGCCCACATTGTTCGTATATCTGAACATTCACAAACATCTGTCTCACTGGTTTCTCTGATATCAGCTTTCCTGTGCGGTGTGAGCATGAACTCTGTTCAACCTGTATTAAGAGCTGACAGAAAAGGAAATTACCAGCAAAAGTTAGCCGCAAAGGAAGTAGGGTCTCCTAGACCAGATCCGTTGTCTGAGAAAGTGTCGAAATGAAATAAGCGTGACTACAAGCGAACATTTAACAAAGAAGATGTAATACGCTTAAGTTGTTGTGCGAGTGCAACGTGAGACTGCCTGATTTTGAGCCCGGAAGTTAATTCGATAACTAATGCATGAATTAGGGATCTTGTACATTTTTCCAAAGAATAAAAAGGCACGAAAATTCTCACTTATACAAAAATGCGAAACGGAGAGTAGCGAAAGCTTAAACATTATTTCGTGCTTGACATAAAAGGTACTTAATTATATACATTACAACAAAATTCTGCGAAAGCAATTCTTCCTTTTTCAGACAATTTATGCATATTATTATTATTATTATTATTATTGACAGTTTTTGAAGCTGCATAAATATGTTGATAAGCATAACTATTATACAGCAGAGGTTATTAATTTCGCACTATCATATTCATCTGTATACCTACGAGTCTCCACTGGTTACAGATGATGGCGACCATGGCAGGTTTCGACTACGTTTCATGATCGTCAAATTTTCTTCGCAGTCTCAGCGAGTGTTTATATTGTTTCCCATCAATTAGATACTGTAGGCGACGACCGAATTTTTTCATTCGATTTTAAATCATTGAGAGAGTATTTTTCTATGGTTGCTTACTGCAAATTTCCCAGCCATAAGAGATCTATGCGGAACAGAGCAGGTGGCTCTGCAGATGAGAAATGAGAACCGTGAGACATCCTGCTAAGCGTGGCATCGCTACCCACCATCCTCGCAGAATCAGGCGCTTTTGTTCAAATGGTTCAAGTGGCTCTGAGCACTATGGGACTCAACTGCTGTGGTCATAAGTCCCCTAGAACTTAGAACTACTTAAACCTAACTAACCTAAGGACATCACACACATCCATGCTCGAGGCAGGATTCGAACCTGCGACCGTAGCGGTCGTGCGGTTCCAGACTGTAGCGCCTTTAACCACTCGGCCACTCCGGCCGGCGGCGCTTTTGTTGGTGCGAATGCCGCTACCTGCATGAGGGGGTCGGCCCGTTGTATAGGCAGGCCATCCTCATGCCCTGGAACTTGACGGTCTGTTCCCAGTGAAAACCACGGATAGGGCCAGCTCGCTGTCCCTTCGTGGGACGAATGTCGACGCCGACACCACCGTCGTCGCGGACGCGAAGGTGCTGTCGCACGATTCTCGACGCAGGCGCTTATTCGGTCACATCTACTAAAGGCAAGTATCGCTACGGAGCCAGCTGTTGCAACTGACGCGGTGCAGACTATGTTGAGTCAGTTGCTGGTCACAATATCCAAGTTAGGAGAAAAGCTTGATCAGCAGTCGCACACTTTAGAGGAAGTAAAGAAAATCGTTTTCAAACGCCCTTCAGGCACAGAGCCAAGAATTTTCTAGTCAACTTGATTCTCAGGATGTAGAACTGAAGAGGCAGGGAGACGTTCTGGGTCAAGTACTCACTGAGAATAAGAAGAGCAAGGAAAATCTTGAATCTAAGCTGGACTCAGTGGAGAAAAAATTCCAGGGAATAGACCTGTAAGCGGCTGCTATTGTCACTCAAATAGACACGCAACAAGTTACTCTAAAGTCACTGAACGAACGAGTAGGCGAGACTAGCAATGTTATTTTAGGTTACTTTGAGTTATTTAGTGCCATTGAGACAAGTTCCAAGAGAATGATGGGAAATGGGAAGAAATTCAGACGGGGATGGTTGCAAAGATTTAGAATTAATATTAGGTAATAAGATTAGTGATAAGACCTGCAGAGCTACGGCTGCCTGACAGGTGTCAGAGCTTGGTGCGGTAGCGCCTAAGTTTGGTAGAAACAGTCTACTCTGCCTGTACTGTTGCTGCTGGCGGCGCCATCAAACAAACAGACGTGCATCAAAGGTGACGGCTCCGCATGCGACTCCTTTGCCTGTTACCGATGCTTGTTCAGAGCCACTCCGGCTTGTGACAGCATCTGCCTTGGCCAACCGGTATTACACTATCATATTTCTTTTTCAATGTTGATATGTCAAATTATCTATGTCAAAGAAATTTAACAATGTAACAGGGAACTTTCTCAAAGCTCTCCTTTCGACAAAAAAATATGATCAAATCTAGGGCCTCTCTGTAGATTTGATCATAAAAGCCGTTCGTCTTCTGTTCCCTGCAATGCGTAATTTAACTGCTTGGACCGCTGGTATCGCTACAGCTATTTGGCATCTGTAGTGTGTTTGTAAAGGTGGCTCCAAAGTTTAGTTGGTATGGTTCAAATGGCTCTGAGCACTATGGGACTTAACATCTATGGTCATCAGTCCCCTAGAACTTAGAACTACTTAAACCTAACGAACCTAAGGACATCACACACATCCATGCCCGAGGCAGGATTCGAACCTGCGACCGTAGCGGTCACGCGGTTCCAGACTGAAGCGCCTAGCCGGCCGGCCTTAGTTGGTATGTTCCTTCGACTCTTATAATAACCTCGCATCGACTAGGGGGGGGGGGGGGGGCGAGCAAGGGGCACAATGCACGCTATTAATCGTGTGCTGATGGGCATGTGGGATATGCTGTAGGCGACTTCAAATCTTAGCTTTTCAGCGAGTCGGAATAGAGGACGGCACACTCTAAAATTAAAAAAAAAAAAGATCTCTCCATTCTACTTTGTCTATTTATGAACTCTGGAACTTAAAAAAGTGCTTTATTTGTTTCGTACTTTCTATTAATTTTGTAGTTGTTATGCACACACAATGCAATTGCGGGGCAAGTAACTGCAGCTCTTAGTAACATGTTATTGTCCGCCATCTTGAATTTTGTCGAAAAACATGATGATAGTGCAATACCTCTTTTTCCCGCTAGATAAAAGTTCTTTGTCAAAGAAATTTGACGATTATTTGATCGTATTTCGTGTCAAAGAAAAATGATAATGTAATTCCGACCTAACAGAGATTATGCCCCTCCGGAGTAAACAGATCAAGTCAAGCAAGCTCGTGTGCTATGTCAAAGATAATCTTTTCCAGAGCGAGAAAATTCTCAAAATATTATCAGAGAAGAGTTAGCTAGCTCAATTACTGCCAGCCACAGTATCCTCCTGTTCCATTCACTCCCCCTACTTGGGAGCATTTCAGTGGGTTGAGCAATAGAATCTATCCGGTACACTTTTTACAGAATTTCCGAGACTGCTAATGACACCGTCAGTATCCGCCACTGGCAACTGTTGAATGCATTCGGGCAACATCTCGTTTCCGGGGCGAGCCTTTGCTGGCGGATTGCCGGACGCTGCTGCACAGAATTTGTCCAGTTGAGCAGAGAATTACTGGCACAATACCGGAATTGGGCGCGACTACAGAGAGTTATACGCTCTCTAATACTCTAATAAAGGGTGCCGAGTATAGTCCGAGTGGTGGAAGTCTGCTAGGATTTTTTTGTGTTGAGTGTCCGCAATGCGACACTTGGAGCCGCCAACATTAAGCGAAGAGATGATGCCGCTAATTGGTCACCGTATGCCAGAATGGGCAAGGAGGCAGCTGCTGAACCCATGTTTGCTAGACATTTTTGCTTCTAATGATTGTGTAAACATCGTCAGCAAAGAGCAGATTTGATAGTTACACGATCATTCGAAGCAAAAATGTCCAGCAAACATGGGTCTAGATGCATACCTAAAGAGCTATGAGCACTCCATCTTCGATACAGCAAAACAAATCTCTTCTGCTGCCTCTTTGCTTTCCATATTTTAGGAGGAGATAGTATGGATCAAAACAAGAAAAAGTTGTGCAGTAAATCTGGGCTCTGAAGTGCATACCTTAAGAGCTATGCGCAATTGTTCAGTAGAGGAGATGTGTTTCACAGTAGCGGAGATGCAGAAGTGCTCATAGATCTTAAGCTATGCATTTTAGAGCCTATGTTTACTGGAACACTTTTTACTCGTATTGGTCCATACTCTCAAAGTATGGAAAGCAAAGGACTTGTAGTAGAAGAGATCTGTTTCACAGTGTTGGAGATATAGAAGTGTTCATAGCTCTTAAAGTATGTATTTTACAGTCCATGTTTACTGGAGATTTTGCTTCGAATGATCGTTCCTGTCATATCCCTGAATACTGACCATTCATCCTGAGACATCTGGTATATTGGGTGAACCAGAACCACAACGACAAACTTTCAAAAGTTATTCAGGGACACCTTCTGAGTATTCTGTATAAGGGACCCGTGGTCTACGGCATTAGGTTACATACTTATTGCATTTCGTTTGGTTTCTTGCTCAATTAGATTTGTATCTATATTGCACAGAAAATAGTTAGAGATAGTGCAGATGTCGACGGTATCACTGTGGGTAGGTTTACTGATGAAGAATTGGACGATACGCACCTCGTATATAGGTTCACTGAATGCAATAGAAGAGCAGCACAACGGCGCTATGCTGAGCTGTTCCCCCACCAGCAATAACCACATCACAGTATTTTTGCATCTGTCTGAGGATTGTTGAATTACTCCGTATTGAGTATTGTAGGTTTTGCTTGTCGGGTAAGGTTACAGGTTTGTACACAGCCGCCTTGTGGGGGTACGAGTGCGAACTGGCGCTATCTTGGAATGCTGACGTACTGTGGTGTCGATATACGCCGACCGCCAAGCGCCGCCACACACGCCGTAGTCGCGTCGCGTCGCTGGCCCCCTGCACGGGCAGAATTGTTTCCAATGTGGACGTCAGACACAGTTATGACGGATCGGCGTAGTGAGCACGTTACTATAAATGTCCTTACAGAAATAAAGTGTTGATAGTTAACAACTCGTAACTCGCGTCTTTCTGTATCTCATGGACCCAATGCCTGCAATAATCCTGACAAATACCAAGGGAGGCCCTCGACGGAGGACACAAGCTTCAGAACCACCTTATAGAAGTGGTGTCAGCATGGGGATCAGTTATGGAAGTCCAACAGTTTCCAACAAGTTGAAAAAGAGAGAGGGAGATATATACGTGGATACGATAAACCCCTTCCCACGAAAATTTCTCTCCTTCGTACCTCCTCTGTGTTACCACAGATGACGTGTCACTGATCTCCTTTCTACTAAGATTGCAGTACACGCGATGTGCCTATTTGTTTCCACCGCCCTGTGTGGAATGCATAAGTTCTGATAAATGTTTACCAACCTGCAGTCTTCTATAGTTGTTCTCCTCTGCGCAGGAAACAGCACGCAGGTCGTGAATCCGTTATCTCCAGGCTTTAATAAACTCTTAACGAGGAACTGATATTGTGTCAGTAATTAAAATTTCAATCAGTTAATTTATACAGGATGCCATTCGCTTTTTATTAGCGGAATATGAGAAACTGCACAATCATTCCACATTATGAATCACAAACAATGTCCAGCCTTCACACTTCCATAAAATAATAAGCAAAACAGTGAACTGCTTATTTGTGTGGTTTCCATCAAACTGTTCTCAATTACACACCCAAATAACGAGAGACTGATAATAAAGCCCTTAACTGATACCGACTAAGGCAGACATGTCTGTCTTCCGAGGCTGCTGAACCATCTCTGATCTTACAGCCGAACCCCTTCGCCCACCATCCAATTTAGTTGCGATCCGAAGATCTCCGGTGTCCGATGTGCTTCGTCTGTCTTTTCGTTTAGCAGCTGTTTACTATTCTGCTGGTAGTTAACACTTTTGAAATAATGGAATCATAGCCTACTATTGTGAGATGCTTTTACATGAAATGCAAGTAAATACACTGTTTAGTTTTTCTAATATTAAGAACAGAAGATTATCATTTTGGCGCGCAACTTCCGAATGCACAAGCCAATCACGGAGGAGGACCACAATTTAGGCGGTCTCTCTCACGATACCCATACCGAAAAAACCACCTGTCAACCACATTACATCACCTTTCCACTTCTGCCTTCTCACCTGCTCTATGAAGAGCGTCAAGTAGCTGAATATGATGGCTGCAAAGCCAGAAATATTACAGTTCCTAAGGAGGTGCAGCGATGTGTGAACTTCCGAGAGTTTCCGAGTTCGTGCCATATCTCCATGGCGAATCAGAAGCAGGAGCAGCTGTTGCAGCTGCGTGGACGTCATCCGACAACACGGGGTCATCTAACGCTGGAATTCAGATTAGTCTACTGGAATTTGCTACAATACGGAAGGCACGGATAGATTTGTAAAACTTTTGCTGTGAATGATTTTGTTGGCGTACATAGATCAATATGGCAGATCTCCAAACTGTTCTAAACGATTTGCGAAAAGAGATTCAGTGGTTAAAAACAGATAGAAGTAAGCGCAGCCTTCCACATGACTTTTCAAATGACTGCTCTTGCAGTAAAGTCCCAATAAACAACCTCTCATTATAGCCATCAGTACTAGTACCAGTGCTTATCGGTAAAGCCGTAAACTTGAAGAAGCTGTCTTGTTGGATTCCGAGACTGATTCAGATAAATTAGGAATTGCTAAATAAAGAATTCGAGGAGCCGCACGAGATTTCATCAGCGCAGAACTCACTTGCTTGAAGTCAGAAGATTACAATGAATTCAAAGCCACAGTTGTTCAGAGATAGAAACGCAAAAATACTATCAGATTCTACAGAGAGCAACTCCATAATCTGCGGATGCGTCGGGACGAATCTATTGTACAGTTTGCTGACAGGATCCGAAACAATAACGCTCAAACATACGGGATGGTCGAAGACGAGACTTAGAATCACATTCAGCTGTTCGAAGCCGGTCAGAGAGCTCTAGGCACGTTCATCCACGGGTTGTATGGCGAGGAAGTAAGCAAAGTAGTCAGACTGGCGCGATGTGAGACGTTTCAGGAAGCAGCAGAAGCAGCTGTTGGCTTCGGGGAAGCATTAAGACGGCCATATGATATGCAAATGGAAGCGCGTCGCATATTCAACACAAATGCAGAATGTTACAGATATAACAAGCCTGGCCATAAACGTAAAGACTGTAAGGAGAAACGAATTTGCTTCTATTGCGGGGTACAGGTCCACCTATCGAGAGATTGCCACAATAAAAGAAAGGGCAATGGGAGTAACAGACATCTTGACAGATCGTTAAATAGTACGGGGACGTACGTGACACCACACCGTCCGCTCCGCGCTCGAGACAGATTCCTTTTAGCTCCACCGAAAATCAGGTCGACAATGACTTTGTGAGAGGTGCTGTACATCGCGGACGACAGATCGACTTATTGCCAAAGAAGCACACCTCACTAATGTGGTGTTACAATTACAAAACGGATAGGTTAAAACTCTTAAACGGCGGGAAGTCACGTGACTACGGAGGAGTTGACGTAGAATTATGTTTAGACGAAGAAAAATATACAGCTAGGGTGCAAGTAGTTTCAAACACTGAAACGTGCTACGACAGTTTATTTGGATTTGGTTTCTTGTCCGCTAAAGGGCCAGCGGTATTTGTTGCAGATAGAAGGAACAGACTAGGCTGTAGGAACTATGACCTAGGAAATCATTCTTCAGATCGCACTCAAAGGAGCGGTAACACTGACGTTGTGGGATCGATCAACGCGACCGACGCATCAGTTCAGACTATCCGAGTCGATGTACGGATTGTCCAGACTCAGCAACTTCCCGAGGGAGCAGGAAGTCGAGCACACCGATGCAGAGAAGGAACTCTGTTACTGACCGAGCAGTCATATAAATGTGAGTTACTGGACAAAATGCATTGTTATGTTGCTAGAAGTTTGGGCGTAGCTACGGTGGTGAGACAGAATGTAGTTAAGAGTCCCAATAACAATAACGAACATGAGCAGCGAAGATGTTGTATTGGCACGAGAAACGTAAGTTGCTGAAATATTGAGTGTGAGTAAAAGTGATGTCACACAGATTCTAAATGAAGTTTCAAATGTCGCAATTACGAAGACAGATTTTTGTAGTGGTACCGTTAAATTGCAGTCAGGAGTCGAAATTAATAGTGAACTAAAGAATAAGATATGGTGGAAGATAGAAAATTTGACAGTTGAAGAGCAGAAGATTTTAGCGCCTGTTTTGTTAGAGTATGCGGATCTTTTCCGAGAACGTCGAAATTTACCCGTCACTCATCTGGTTTAGCACCGTATACATATTGGAAATGCGACAACGGTCACTCAGAAACTTCACAGAATACTACTCCATCAAAGAGAGCTGGTAGAAGAAATGGTTAAAGAAAAACTGGAGGCAGGAATTCTAGAACCAAGAGATCCTTCAGATGCACCGCTATTTTCACCGTAAAAAGAAATCTGTTTCCAGAGAATCACAGCTCCGTTTTGGGGTCGACTGCCGAGCTTTGAATGCAGTAACCACACCAGACATTTACACCTGACCAAACCTGATAGCAACCCGGGATTGCTTGGGCAGATCTCGAATTTTTTCGGTTTATGATCTAACAAGTGGATATCATGAGTTGACAGTTCATCCAGATGATCGAGCAAAGACTACGTTTGTTACAAACATAGGACTGTATAAAATCTTGCGTATGCCACTTGGACTTCGCAATCCGCCAGCCACCTTTCAGCGCCTGACGGATTCAGTGGAGCCCCTCCACGCCCACACTGGCGTGATGACCAACACAAAAGGTCTGCTGCCATCTCTGCATATTGGTTAGTTTACACTACGTGAAGCCTTCGCAGGATGAGGGTACTGCTTGTTTTGTTTATGTCCAGTTAAGATTAACCTTTAATACACTCTCATCTGTTGATAGATTGGCTCGAAAGTTGAACGAAGAGTACCAGTTTGAAGGGCAGAGGAAAACAAGTGCCAAGGCAAGAGCCAAGGGGAAAAAAACTCTGAAATAGTCGTGTAGAGTAGTAAGAGCAGTAGCGGATTGTTTGCTATCTGCGACAGATCATGCAAGGGTTAGGTAAGTTAGTGGTGGGTAACATGCAGACGGATACCTTTGACGTGTCGAGGCGTTGTTACTCAGTGGCTGCAGCGGGCTGCCGGCGTTGACTTCTCGACCAGCATCAGCATACCTGTAACAGTTGGGTTCATCATCGGTTAGTTTCCGATTGGTCATATACCGGATTCACAGTGCAGGGTAGTGTTGGCGGTTTGTTTGTGGGGTAGTGTGCGAACTTGCTGGTTTCCCTGCTGTTGCCTGTTGGTCGGCTGTGATAACAGTGTTGCTGATGTGCAGGGGCTTGCCGATGTTGTCGCCTGTGAGTGCGTGTTATCTCGCGTTAGGTGGTTATGCCCTAGCTAACAGTATCTTTGGTCGCTTATGCTTCCACCTATTTTGTGATCATAGTTCCCCAGATTAAGGATGAAACAATTGATCGAGTTCCTGTATAGCCGTGTGGCGAGTTTTTTGAATACATGCTTGAGGGTTTCAAGGTGGTATTCATTGTGAAGGTCCATGGTGCGAGTGTAGCATGGAGCGTTGCTAATGATGCGTAGCACTCTGTTCTGTTTGATCTGCACGCGGTGCAGGCGTGTAGGAGCTGCATATCCCCAGACGGGAGCTGCGTACATCATCAGACGTCTTATCAGTGTCATGTATATGGACCTCGATACCCTTCTATTTAGTGTGCTTCCCCTGTTGAGCATTGGGTAGAGTTGTTTGAGCCTCGTGCGCACACTGTTGGCAGCGTATTCTGTGTCCCTCGCTCCCCTCCCCATGTAAGTTTCCGGTCCAGCCAGACACCAATCTTTCTTTCTCTCGGAAACGTATTGGGTGTGCATGTGGAGTTAGCCGTCTACAGTGTTGATGTTTGCGCAGCAGTTTCGGTCTGCGTGTGAATAGAACTGCTTCGTAGTTGTCGATATTTACTTTAATACGCCATCGTTCCAACAAGGTTCGACAGTTCTAGGTGTTGCCGGCATGGTAGCTCAGCGTGTTCGGTCAGAGGGTTAGCTGCCACCTGTAATATAAAAAAAAAAATGAGTGAATGGATCAACAAAGAACTTCAACGGACGTCAGGGGACGTCCGCTACGAACAAATGCAACGAACTATGACAAAAGAAGGTGCTGTCTGTAATCCTGAATTTATGTTCGTTTTCCAATCTTGCGCAAGGATGGTTGTGTCATCGACGTAGATGGCCTGCGTCGTGTTTTGTTTTGCTGGGAGATCATTAATGTAGAGGTTCAACAAGATGGACCCCAGTACGGTTCCGTGGGGTACTCCAGCTTCGATACCGTGTTATGTCGATTGTTTGCCCTCCAAGTCAGTACTGAAACACCTGTTCGTGAGATATGAGAGTAAGAACGTACCAGCCCGTCGGAGAAACCAGCATCGCTTAGTCTGCGTATGAGGCCGTTTTTCCAGAGACGGTCAAACGCTTTTTCGATGTCCAGGAACATTGCCCCTGTGGCTTTGTTCATGTTGTAGCCGAGTGTTGTATGTTCAGCTACCTGGAGGAGATGTTGTGTTGTTCAGTGGTGATTCCTCAAGCCGAATTGCTCCGGCCTTAGGGTGTCATTGGCGGTCCAGTACCTAGTAATGCGTTTTAGTATTACCTTCTCGACAGTCTTGCTGGGCGAGCGCAGAGGGAGCGGTCTTTCCCTGCTTCCTGAACATCAGGAACTTGGTCGGGGAAGTGTTGGTGTTGTAAGATGGCATTCTTTATGTGTGTAAGGTATTCTCCGGCTCTATCCATAAACTCCTGGAGGACACGGTTTTGAATACCATCGGGACCAGGGGCTTTCCTAGCATGGAATGCTTGACAGCCCAAGCGATTTAGTTTGTGCTGGTACGTCGGATTTTGTTGCCTGTGAGCTGGGGTACAAGTTGTGTAACCTCCTGGTCCGTTTCGAGTTTGAATACTGGGTCTGAAGGAGCCAGGTTTGGCATGAAGGACCCTGCAAGTGTTGTGGCCATAAGCTCTGCCTTCTCGTTCACGAAGTATGCAGGGCCGTCTGAGTGTTGTAGAGTAGGAATGTAATGTTTCTATCTGGTGAAGTGCCTAGATAGCTTCCACATGCCAGAACGTGTGGCATCTTACCCTAAGAGTTTCTACCCCGAACGCTCGTTTTTGATTGTTTGTGGTTCCTCCTGTTTTAGTCCCTGGAGTCTGTTAATGTGCAGTTTATAGAACGGACGCCTGGTGTGCTGCCGGTATCTCCTGAGGCAGTTCCTCATTGAGATAAGGCCCAGGATTTCCTGGGGCAAGGCTGTCGAGTGTTGTTGTGGTGTTGTATGTGGAATGGCGTTAGACATTGCGTCTTGGACAGCAGTAGAAAGAACATCCACTGCCCCATCAATTTGTGGCGTGTTGTGCGAGCTGGAGCTACGAGGGTTGTTTTTTAAGTAAGGGTCGTTTTTATTTTTAAAAAAAGATACAAATACTTTTGTAAAAAAAACTTTTATTTTCTGATTCTACACACTTTTACCTATTTTTCTATATAGTTGCCTTGTTTATTTAAGCACTTGTCATACCATACAACTAAGCTTTTAATTCCCTCTTCAAAGAATTCGGCGGCCTGCTCCGACAGCCAAGAGTTCACTGCTGCTTTCACTTCATCGTTCTCATTGAAGTGCTGCCCGCCAAGATGGTGTTTCAGGTACCGGAAAAGGTGAAAATCGCTAGGAGCAAGGTTGGGGCTGTATGGTGCATGGCCCAAAACTTCCCAGCCAAAAGAATCAATCAAATCCCGAGTCTTTTGAGAGGTGTGAGGCCTAGCGTTATCGTGCAGGAGCAAAACTCCTTTTGTCAGCATGCCGCGCCTTTTGTTTTGAATAGCTCTGCGGAGTTTCTTTAGAGTTGCACAGTAGGCATCTGAGTTGATTGTCATTCCTCGTGGCATAAAGTCCACTAGCAAAACACCGCGCCGCTCCCAGAATACAGTTGCCATAATCTTGCGCTTTGACAGCGTCTGTTTGGCTTTGACCTTGATGGGTGAGGTTGTGTGTCGCCATTCCATCGATTGTCGCTTGCTTTCGGGAGTGATATGGGATACCCATGTTTCATCTCCAGTGACAATTTGACTCAACATGTCGTCCCCTTCTTCCTCGTAATGAATCAAAAAGTCCAATGAAGTGGAAAATCTCTTCCCTTTGTGGTCCTCTGTGAGGAGTCTGGGTACCCATCGAGAACACAGTTTCTTAAAGTTTAGGTTTTCAGACACAATTTTGTACAAAACCGATCTTGAAACTTGTGGAAATTCCAAAGAAAGAGTGGAAATTGTGAATCTTCTGTCCTCACGAATCTTTGTTTCGACTGCAGCCACCAAATCATCAGTGATCACAGAGGGCTGGCCTGAGCGTTCTTCGTCATGGACGTTTTGACAGCCATTTTTAAACTCTCTAACCCACTGATTCACTTTACCTCCACTCATTGCATTCAAGCCATAAACTTCTGTTAACTGACGATGAATTTCTGCAGCTGATAGGCTTCTCCCGGTCAAAAAACGCATCACTGACCGTATCTCACACGCGGCGGGCGATTCAATAATCGTAAACATTATAAAGCAGCACAGCGATGCGTGCACGTCAGCTACAGAGCTGCAACTTGCATCAGTGTGAACGGGAAGGATGCCGGCAAGTGGCGCGGTGGCTTGTTGCGGCGTCCGCGCGAACTACGGGACTATACGCGCGAACGGCCCTTACTTAAAAAACATCCCTCGTATCTTGGAATGCTGATGAACTGTGGTGTCGGTATACGCCGACTGCAGAGCACCGCCATATACGCTATAGTCGCTTCGCGACGCGGCCCCCTACACGGGCAGAACTGTTTCCAACGTGCGTAGTTTCAATGCGGAATTTATGTCTTTTTTCGGCTCGCATTGAAGTCTTGACATATCAGTATTTATTCGTGGTAGGGCGTCAGACACAGTTATGACGGGTCAACGTAGTGAGCACGTTATTTTAAATGCTCTTATAGAAATAAAGTGGTGATGGTTAATAACTCGTAGCTCATGTGTTTTTGTATGTCGTGAACCCAATGCCTGCAATAATCCTGACAAACTATACATTCAGGAGTAAACCTACTGCTCTTTTTTGATTGACAGGTCCTTCACCTTTTGTTATGCTCAGAGGATTAAGACCCTTTGGCGATAATCCATCTTTTAGCTTGACAGGTCCTTAACCTATTGTTTGCTTAAGTGGTTTTCCATGTCACCCCTACCCCTCCCAACCTCTTGGAAACCCAGCACCACTTCTGGAAGATTCTGCATCCTGACAAGACTCTCTCAAACAAGTACTGTAAAAGCACAGGCGTCCGGCACTATGTGATTATCAACAGCCCTCCCGTGGACGAAAGGGTTCGAAAGAAGTCACCGACACGAGTTGGTGTACTGTAATCAACGCCGCAGTCGATAGTGCAACAAGGAACATATGAGGATATGCTTAGGAGAGCCGATGAGAGATCGTTCTGGGTATCCATTTTGTTACAGCCGTATTGCCCATCCAGTTTGTACACTACAGCAGATCCAGCAGAACCCTCGCATTCCTATATTGTGCAGCTGTTTATGAAATGAATCTATCACTCCTTATGTTCGGATATACTCGTCAATGCGTTGAAATTACTATTTATCACGTTAAATGTATCCTGCACTCACGACTCTACATATGTAAATTTTTTGCATGAATAGTAGTCTGAGTACTTCCCACGAACGTCTGGTGATGTATGGGAATATAAGCCACAGTACCTTTACGTTCAAGCAGCACAACATATCTGACTACCACTTATAGATATACACTCCTGGAAATTGAAATAAGAACACCGTGAATTCATTGTCCCAGGGAGGGGAAACTTTATTGACACATTCCTGGGGTCAGATACATCACATGATCACACTGACAGAACCACAGGCACATAGACACAGGCAACAGAGCATGCACAATGTCGGCACTAGTACAGTGTATATCCACCTTTCGCAGCAATGCAGGCTGCTATTATCCCATGGAGACGATCGTAGAGATGCTGGATGTAGTCCTGTGGAACGGCTTGCCATGCCATTTCCACCTGGCGCCTCAGTTGGACCAGCGTTCGTGCTGGACGTGCAGACCGCGTGAGACGACGCTTCATCCAGTCCCAAACATGCTCAATGGGGGACAGATCCGGAGATCTTGCTGGCCAGGGTAGTTGACTTACACCTTCTAGAGCACGTTGGGTGGCACGGGATACATGCGGACGTGCATTGTCCTGTTGGAAGAGCAAGTTCCCTTGCCGGTCTAGGAATGGTAGAACGATGGGTTCGATGACGGTTTGGATGTACCGTGCACTATTCAGTGTCCCCTCGACGATCACCAGTGGTGTACGGCCAGTGTAGGAGATCGCTCCCCACACCATGATGCCGGGTGTTGGCCCTGTGTGCCTCGGTCGTATGCAGTCCTGATTGTGGCGCTCACCTGCACGGCGCCAAACACGCATACGACCATCATTGGCACCAAGGCAGAAGCGACTCTCATCGCTGAAGACGACACGTCTCCATTCGTCCCTCCATTCACGCCTGTCGCGACACCACTGGAGGCGGGCTGCACGATGTTGGGGCGTGAGCGGAAGACGGCCTAACGGTGTGCGGGACCGTAGCCCAGCTTCATGGAGACGGTTGCGAATGGTCTTCGCCGATACCCCAGGAGCAACAGTGTCACTAATTTGCTGGGAAGTGGCGGTGCGGTCCCCTACGGCACTGCGTAGGATCCTACGGTCTTGGCGTGCATCCGTGCGTCGCTGCGGTCCGGTCCCAGGTCGACGGGCACGTGCACCTTCCGCCGACCACTGGCGACAACATCGATGTACTGTGGAGACCTCACGCCCCACGTGTTGAGCAATTCGGCGGTACGTCCACCCGGCCTCCCGCATGCCCACTATACGCCCTCGCTCAAAGTCCGTCAGCTGCACATACGGTTCACGTCCACGCTGTCGCGGCATGCTACCAGTGTTAAAGACTGCGATGGAGCTCCGTATGCCACGGCAAACTGGCTGACACTGACGGCGGCGGTGCACAAATGCTGCGCAGCTAGCGCCATTCGACGGCCAACACCGCGGTTCCTGGTGTGTCCGCTGTGCCGTGCGTGTGATCATTGCTTGTACAGCCCTCTCGCAGTGTCCGGAGCAAGTATGGTGGGTCTGACACACCGGTGTCAATGTGTTCTTTTTTCCATTTCCAGGAGTGTATAAAAAGAAAATGTATTATACATCGACACTCACACCAGCTGGGTGTCGTTTTCACACTGCCCAGTAGCAAAACAGCCGCTCGCTCTCACATATTTGTCTATGAATAAATGATGTAATTACAGTTTAAAAAAGACCTAGCGTCTTTTCGTTTGTTTTATCGATTTCACCACTTCCACGAAACCTTTTCGTATTTTTGATATTTGTAAATCCAGCAACACACAGTGACGTCTTATATGTTCAGACAGCCAAGTCATTGTTGAAATGAATGCGGTTGAAATGAAGAAGTGTGTGGAATGTGCTCTCGGATATTTGTATGAAATTGATTACAGCATTGACACGTGAACAGTTTTGATTACTTCATGTTCCCTACACAACTTGTTCCATTATAATGTTATATACATCACATAGATTTTATTTGCTACCTGACGTGTTTAAAAAGGGATGAACTCATTTCAAAGTATGAGCCCTTCTTTAACCAGTATGACTCGAATGCGCGATGCCACATAGATCGACCACCATCACTTAAGATGTATTGTATTTGCTGTATAGTTGAAAAGATCAATAATGATAATAATAATAATGTTTGTTTCGTAGCCAAGTAAGATGCTATTACTTATTTAGTTATCTACTTCTTTACTTCATGGTTTCTATGATGATGAGCGAAGATAGTTCATATTTAAAGATATGGCATGCACTGACGATGCCGGAATAATAGACATACCCAGCAAGGATTATATCACCGAGGTCTTTTCAGGATGTGAAATGTGCTAAAACACGCAAGAGTGTGAAGTGGTTAACACATTTCCACCGTGGAATTCACTGGGATGATGCTCGTATATTCTATAAAGATACGGTGACGTCGCTTCGATTATACGACCACACGGGAATGGCGGAGAAGATCTCATGGACGCGTTGAATCTTCAGGTTTACTGCTATTCAAGACCTGGAATTCTAGAGGTGTCCTGCTCTCCATCGACTCAAGAAGTTGTGCGAAAATAGTGTTGCTGTGTCTGCTTATGAAAACGTAAAATTACTTTGAGAAATAAATAAATTTTTACCTTATAAAATTCGTATTATTTCTCTTCACCCTGTTCTCACTTTGACAGTATACAGTATCATCCAGGTACTATGTCTATGGTTCTCCTAGAAATGATTTTAGACATGCTTGCCATATGTTATTGGAAGCAGACGCGGTCTCGTGCATCCTGCTCCCATAACCCAATTTGTGCTGCACGACAGGCGTAATTCCAGGCAACCATTCTACATATTTTGTTATTCTCTGTCTTAACTTCACTTCCATAACAGCACGCATCTTCATAAAAACTAATGTCATATATATATATATATATATATATATATATATATATATATACAGTGCAATGGGGATAGGTTTTTTGTAAATAACAGCAAAGACGTATGGTAACGAATTTTTTTCGTTTAATCAGTTCACACAAATAGAGTTAAGTTCTTGAGATTACAATTCAGTTCTTGAGGTACAATATAGTTCTTGAGGTAAATTTGACTCTGCTATTCCAATGAAGAGATACTTTTAACTTACATACTACTACAGTAACAACGGTTGAGCACTGATATATAAATCTACGCTAAAAACTAATGCGGAGATACTTTTTTTACTACTACAACTAAATTCCACAGTCCCAGTAGCATAGCTTTTACAATAATTCTTATGAACTGTGCACACTTAGTAACTAATTTCCAAAGTCTAAATAGCGAAGTTTTTTTACAATAATACTAATTCTTGTGGACTGTGAGCTATATAGATATAAATACACTTAAAAACTAATATTAGTTCGATGGATATCGGCAGGTGAAAAATTATAAAATATTCTATTTACAAGACGCAAATGGTCTAACTAATTTATTTACAAGACACACATGCTGTGTAGCTATATACACTACTGGCCATTAAAATTGCTACACCAAGAAGAAATGCAGATGATAAACGGGTATTCATTGGGAAAATATATTATACTAGACCTGACATGAGATTTCATTTCCACGCAACTTGGGTGCATAGATACTGAGAAATTAGTACCCAGAACAACCACCTCCGTCCGTAATAGCGGCCTTTATACGCCTGGGCATTGAGTCAAATAGAGCTTGGATGGCGTGTACAGGTGCAGCTGCCCATGCAGCTTCAACGCGATACCACAGTTCATCAAGAGTTGTGACGCGTATTGTGACGAACCAGTTGCTCGGCCACCATTGACCAGCCGTTTTCAATTGGTGAGAGATCTGGAGAATGTGCTGGCCAGGGCAGCAGTCGAACATTTTTTGTATCCAGAAAGGCACGTACAGGACCTGCAACATGCGGTCGTGCATTATCCTGCTGAAATGTAGGCTTTCGCAGGGATCGAATGAAGGGTAGAGCCACGGGTCGTAACACATCTGAAATGTAGCGTCAGCTGTTCAAAGTGCCGTCAATGTGAACAAGAGGTGACCGAGACGTGTAACCAATGGCACCCCATACCATCACGCCGGGTGATACGCCAGTATGGCGATGACGAATACACGCTTCCAATGTGCGTTCACCACGATGTCGCCAAACACGGATGCGACCATCATGCTGCTGTAAACAGAACCTGGATTTATCCGAAAAAATGACGTTTTGCCATTCGTGCACCCAGGTTCGTCGTTGAGTACACCATCGCAGGCGCTCCTGTCTGTGACGCAGCGTCAAGGGTAACCGCAGCCATGGTCTCCGAGCTGATAGTCCATGCTGCTGCAAACGTCGTCGAACTGTTCGTTCAGATTGTTGTTGTCTTGCAAACGTCCCCATCTTTTGAATCAGGGACCGAGACGTGGCTGCACGATCCGTTACAGCCATGCGGATAAGATGCCTGTCATCTCGACTGCTAGTGATACAAGGCTGTTGGGATCCAGCACGACGTTCCGTATTACCCTCCTGAACCCACAGATCCCATATTCTGCTAACAGTCCTTGGATCTCGATCAACGCGAGCAGCAATGTCGCGATACGATAAACCGCAATCGCGATAGGCTACAATCCGACCTTTATCGAACTCGGAAACGTGATGGTACGCATTTCTCCTCCTTACACGAGACATCACAACAACGTTGCACCAGGCAACGCTGGTCAACTGCTGTTTGTGTATGAGAAATCGCTTGGAAAGTTTCCTCATGTCAGCACGTTGTAGGTGTCGCCACCGGCGCCAACCTTGTGTGAGTGCTCTGAAAAGCTAATCATTTGCATGTCACAGCATCTTCTTCCTGTCGGCTGAATTTCGCGTCTGTAGCACGTCATCTTCGTGGTGTAGCAATTTTAATGACCCGTAGTGTATTTACAGGGTACACATACGTATGAATAAATAAATATACTAATTCTTTTTCTGTTTATGGTTTTTTTTATAAATATAAATACATTTTTTTGTTTATGATTTTTTTAAAACTTTTTTACTTTTTCACACACACACACACACACACACACACACACACACACACATGTTTAACTTTTTCTTTCACACATGGCGTGTGTGTATATCCACGTGTACATAGTACATATAAATAAATATTTGCACGACACACACACACACACACACACACACACACACACACACACCACGATAAAAGGGTCATACTACTATTCTCCAGACACACACACTCTCTCTCTCTTTCTCTTTCTCCCTCTCACTCAAGCAGAGTGCCTTCTCTCGCAACAAGTGAGTAGTGGGAGTACTGGAGAATTTCAACCCCGTCGTCACAAGTGAACCTTTTATCGTCATGAGGCGACAGGCCGCATTTGGACTGCAGCACAGTGTACACTTCGTGTCCTCTCGATCGAATACTAGTTTGCCGTACCATATGCGGAGGCTGTGGTGCAGCACTGCGAACACCACTGTAGAGACACCGCAAATAGTCTTCGATAGAGAGGGCTCTCGATGCCATATGACGCACGGCCTTAGCCCTCCTCTGCGTGGCACATTCCAATGTGTGATATGCATACATTTTGATCGTAGACCTGCAAACTCCACAATCGGCAATCCATTCGCCACGTCATTCATAAGGCCGATAACGTTCTTGGTCTGTGGAACAATTCTATCAGGATTATCGGCCGTGTATGAGGACGTGTCGAATTCATTACCGTGGTATCCTCATTACGTCATATAGAGCACAGTTCTTCACCCAATAGATAAAGCTATCTGTATCCATATAACGTAATTTAGGATCTGCGAAATGTGTTTTCGCAAACTCATGATGAAAGCGGTACATGTGGAGTTTGGATAGGTCTAGTATGCAAATCCGCACAGTAATTAGATTTCATAAACTCTACAGCAGTCTTCGCCATCTCCACAGCAACAAAGTTCTTATTGGATATGGTGATCCACTTAAAATTTAGTCTGGCAATTCATTTTCTTACGCCATAACGCCCAGCCCATTCAGTTATAATAAAAATTTCACGTCGCTCGCTCCCTCAAATACTCCATTGTTTTACCGAAAATTGCATTATTCATTATTTTATAAAAATCTTTCTCAAAGTCATACGTCGTGGAAGCTCTCTGTCTTGTATTCAAATCAATATGCTCCTTCAACCACAGGGGCTGCTGGGAGGAATAGCCCCAGTGATTCTAACCAGTTCCATATCCAAGCTGAGACACTGCTGGAGATTACGAGAATGAATAATGTATCTCCGCATATTTCCTAGTTTTGTCATCAGTTTTTGCGTGGAACCTCCTCGCGGAACTAGTTGCTGTGGACACAACGGAAAATCGGCGTTCGCATCATGCAAACTAATAGGGTATGTGAGCTCTGCCTCCACCACATACCCTACATCAGAATCAGTCCCCATACCGCTCATGATTTTTCCACCTAATCCCTTGCATTCGCCTTCGGGTAGCCATCGAAACTCACCAATCGGTAGCGATTGTTGCATGCGTGCCTGTATAAGTTATTTACATTCATGTATATTATGTAACTCGAATCAAGGAATGCACTGAATCCGTCATCCATCTGTGGGTTATTTGCCTTCGCATACCTATGGACACATTGGCAAAGTCCCCCACGGATCCCTCACTCAAAGAAAAGAAGCATTTTAGCATCGGTAAATAATTCGATGTTTCTCTTCGTTTTCTTGTGCATTGCGTCCCAAGACAACTCTGGTGTTGTGTAATAAAAGGCGGGATCCAGAGAATATCTGATCGTGCATAGACTCTGGAATTTCTCGAAAACGTCCGCAATCAAGTGTACCTCTGCGTCCGTGTAAAGCTGTGCGTACTCTCCTAAAGTGGGGATGTTGAATTGCCGTCAGACATTCACAGCATATTCCTATTCTGCATCCGTTAGTTCTGGGCGATACACTCTGGAACCGCGCGACCGCTACGGTTGCAGTTACGAATGCTGCCTCGAGTAGCCTAATGGACAATCTTGAATGGACTGAAGGATTCACGAAGAAATTCGGACTGTACGAGGTGGACTTCAAAAGCCCGAACCGGACGAGAACTGCAAAGTATTCAGCCGCCTTCATGGCAAAAATCTTCCTTAGCAAGAAGATACCTGAGGAATACGGCTCCTTGAGTTTACTGGGCTAATGTTCCCTGTATCATTACCCTCGTTTAACGATTGGCATTTGATATTACTCATAACTCATGTTGCGTAAACTAAGACTTCCATAAAATATTTCAGTAGTTGTCTACGATCATGTACCATCGAAAACAGAGTAAGTGCATAATCTGTTTTGAGGTTTTGATTTTCAGAGCAATGGGTGATTGCCTACAAGACTTTGTTTGCTACAGTCATAAGCGTTAGCAATATAAATAACTTTATAAAATTGGCAAAATGATAACCACATGGCCGTGCTGAATAAACATAAGTGTAAGTGTTCGTTGTAATTTAGTTTGCTAAGTGCGCGCGCGCGCACATGTGTGTGTATATAAAAGAGAGTGAGAGAGAGGGGGAGGGGGGGGGGGGGAGGAGAGAAAGAGTAAATTCCGCAGTTGAAACTGTTGCGAGTCCGCCTTCTGTGACCCATCTCCTTTCTAAACAGATGAAACAGTATAGATGTGTATGATGTCCTTAGGTTAGTTAGGTTTAAGTAGTTCTAACTTCTAGGGTACTGATGACCTCAGAAGTTAAGTCCCATCGTGCTCAGAGCCATTTGAACCATTTTGCATCCGTTATGGTATCACCTGCAAGGTTGCTGGAGAATGCAGTTATGTTGGATAGCCTGATTTCGTTGAGTTTTCCCATACTATCCGCATATTCATATGGGAAAACCCCCTTCCTAGTCATATGGTGAAACTTTTCCTCATCGGGAAATGCAACTCGAGTAATATGCACAGGTGTGTATCATTAAGTCGCCGTTACTCACACATGTAACAAAAAAAATATTTGTATGTCGTGCTAACAGACTGTTTTTTTTTTTTTTTTTTTTTTTTTTAATAATAAACTCAGTTTTGCCAGCTGCAACAACAGACCTGTCTCGCGGTGATTTTCTTCCTGCTCCAAAGCGTTGAAAAGGTACAGTGCTTAGCAACAGAAACTTAAAAATATGCTTAGACTAGAACAGTTTTGCGGTTTCTCCACCCATCTGCTTGGCTCCTGAAAATTGACTATGAATGGACGTACTCTAGCATATATTGCACTCTCAGTGGTTTCTTAGTCTGGGGAGATCTGCATGATCTGCGTGGTGATGGGTAGATCTATGGTAGCTATGCATGGAATGCACTAACGCAAACAATGACTTGGCTGTCTGAACATATATAAGACGTCACTGCGTGTTGCTGGATTTACAAGTATCAAAAATACGAAAAGGTTTCGTGAAATTGGTGAAATCGATAAAACAAACGAAAAGACGCTAGGTCATTTTTAAATTGTAATTACATCATTTATTCATCGACAAATATGTACAAATACGTGATACCGGGTGACTGTTTTGCTACTTGGCGGTGTGAAAACAGCACCCAGCTGGTGTGGGTGTGGATGTGGTATATATATATATATACAATGTTGACTGGAATACTCTCTTTAAAATTCTGAAGGTGGCAGGGGTAAAATACAGGGAGCGAAAAGCTATTTACAATTTGTACAGAAACCAGATGGCAGTTATAAGAGTCGAGGGACATCAAAGGGAAGCAGTGGTTGGGAAAGGAGTGAGACAGGGTAGTAACCTCTCCCCGATGTTATTAATTCTTCATATTGAGCAAGCAGTGAAGGAAACAAAAGAAAAATTCGGAGTAGGTATCAAAATCCATGAAGAAGAAATAAAAACATTGAGGTTCGACGATGACATTGTAATTCTCTCAGAGACAACAAAGGACTTGGAAGAGCAGTTGAACGCAATGGATAGTGTCTTGAAAGGAGGATATAAGATGAACATCAACAAAAGCAAAACGAGGATAATGGAATGTAGTGGAATTAAGTCGGGTGATGCTGAGGGAATTAGATTAGGAAATGAGACACTTAAAGTAGTAAAGGAGTTTTGCTATTTGGGGAGCAAAATAACTGATGATGGTCGAAGTAGAGAGGATATAAAATGTCGACTGGCAATGGCAAGGAAAGCGTTTCTGAAGAAGAGAAATTTGTTAACATCGAGTATAGATTTAAGCGTCAGGAAGTCGTTTCTGAAAGTATTTGTATGGAGTGTAGCCATGTATGGAAGTGAAACATGGATGATAAATGGTTTGGACAAAATGAGAATAGAATATTTCGAAATGTGGTGCTATAGAAGAATGCTGAAGATTAGATGGGTAGATTACATAACTAATGAGGAGGTATTGAATAGAATTGGGGAGAAGAGGAGTTTGTGGCACAACTTGACCAGAAGAAGGGATCGGTTGGTAGGATATGTTCTGAGGCATCAAGGGATCACCAATTTAGTATTGGAGGGCAGCGTGGAGGGTAAAAATCGTAGAGGGAGACCAAGAGATGAGTACACTAAGCAGATTCAGAAGGATGTAGGTTGCAGTAGGTACTGGGAGATGAAGAAGCTAGCACAGGATAGAGTGGCATGGAGAGCTGCATCAAACCAGTCTCAGGACTGAAGAGCACAACAAATGGTAGCCAGATATGTTATGATGCTTGAACGTAAAGGTACTGCGGCTTATATTCCGATACATCACCAGACGTTTGTGGGAAGTACTCAGACTACTGTTCATGTAAAAAATTGACGTATTTCCAGTAGTGAGTGGAGGATAGATTTAGTAGTAGGGAGATGGGGTGCTGGCGCAAATTTTCAATCAAATGGATATCAAATTGATATGCAATTTAATTAAATTGATCAATCAATTAACCCTCCCGCCCGCCCTCGTTCACGCCCACCCCCACCCCAGATGACGTCATGTTTTTTTTTTTTTCTCAGTCTGCACGTGGGTCTCGGCCCCCATCCCCACCTATCCTATTTGAGGCCCAGGGCTGTGCTGATGTCCCACCCCACCGCAAACCAGTGAATTGGTGGGAAACTAAGTATGGTACTTCCCTTTCTGGAACTCGAACATCAGTCCTCATGGAAAGAAAGCCCAAGTGCACCCCCCTAACACAATTATACTACGAGAGGGGCTTGAAATAGGCAGTAGCCAATAGGAACGTAGTATCCGAGCACATCGGGGATATAAGGTGGGCCCAGCAGATCTGCAGCCTCAGTTGTAGTCAGTCAATCACCATGAAGCGCCAGTGGAGGTCGTCCAGCGCGGCCCCTGCCGCAGTAGCAACAAAAAAAAAAAAAATGGTTAAAATGGCTCTGAGCACTATGGGACTTAACTTCTGAGGTCATCAGTCCCCTAGAACTTAGAACTACTTAAACCTAACTAACGTAAGGACATCACACACATCCATGCCCGAGGCAGGATTCGAACCTGTGACCGTAGCGGTCGTGCGGTTCCAGGCTGTAGCGCCTAGAACCGCTCGGCCATTCCGGCCGACAAGATGTAGTTTACGAGAAGATACCAATTAAGCCCTGTGCACCACTACTGTTCACTTAAGTGTATAATTTAACCGCTAATGGTTCGAAGCGCTCACATTTTGGTATAGAAGCAACCACAGACAGAGAGTGGCGTGTTGCGACAGAGATCGAGAACACAGCTAAGAGCGTTAAGTGCAGTTTACGGAGGTGAAATGGGATGAACTGTGTTGTGCAAAAGCCCACATCAAGCAGCCGTTGACCGCCGAGTGTAATTCGAGCTGTCCTCCTCCGGACGTTTACTGTGCTGCTCTAAACTCTATCCATTACAACACTGAACAATGACCCTGCACTCCTTGTGAAATTGGGTGACACATCCATTTACTGTATCTACAGCGCTCCACCATTACAAACTTGTTCGGTCTACAGATGGTGCTATCCATTGTGTTGGAAAGACTGAACAGATGGCTGCCTTGTGCAGAGTATCTAAGTATGAACAGTGTGCATGTAGATGACTTTGAACAGTGGGTGAATATGGTGCCAGCGAAAACTAATGCTGCCAATAAGTTTGAGATAAATACATGCTGAGTTCTGTACTTATAAGAAGGCTTTATTTTCTATGTTGTGTACTGGCATTAAGATAAAGAAAGAAGCTGTTGAAGTAATGAATCCTGTGTATAATTACTGAATAAAAAATGTATATAGCAATGTATGTGCTTTTATTTCTTACCTGTCATTATATTGCAAGTACTAAAACTATTGCCACCAGTATTTTCACTGCAAACATGCAACAGCAGAAAATTATGTCATTTAAGTAAATTCTCCACAAAAGCCGGTGGCACACCAGTCCTGACATAGCTGGTATCATGGAAGGCCATCCTGTTCATTATATTCTATAAAAACCCATTGGACACCAGTACCTGATGTAGCAGGTATCATGGCAAGATGGGTGAAGCATCAAGACTTTGGTGGAAGCGACTGGAGCTGTGGCAGTGTGCAAGAAGATCGGAAGAAGAAGACTGGCGTACTCCTTCCCGACAACATATGTGCAATAATTGTAGGGCGCCAAGACAAATGTTCTCATTTCGCTGTTGAAACATCTGTATGGAGGCCACTATGAGCATGTATTTTCAAAAACACCGTTTCAGCCCAAGTACCAACTACACTATTGGCCATTAAAATTGCTACACCACGAAGATGACGTGCTACAGACGCGAAATTTAACCGACAGGAAGAAGATGCTGTGATATGCAAATGATTAGCTTTTCAGAGCACTTACACAAGGTTGGCGCCGGTGGCGACACATACAGCGTGCTGACATGAGGAAACTTTCCAAGCGATTTCTCATACACAAACAGCAGTTGACCGGCGTTGCCTGGTGCAACGTTGTTGTGATGTCTCGTGTAAGGAGGAGAAATGCGTACCATCACGTTTCCGACTTCGATAAAGGTCGGATTGTAGCCTATCGCGATTGCGGTTTATCGTATCGCGACATTGCTGCTCGCGTTGGTCGAGATCCAAGGACTGTTAGCAGAATATGGGATCTGTGGGTTCAGGAGGGTAATACGGAACGTCGTGCTGGATCCCAACAGCCTTGTATCACTAGCAGTCGAGATGACAGGCATCTTATCCGCATGGCTGTAACGGATCGTGCAGCCACGTCTCGGTCCCTGAGTCAACAGATGGGGACGTTTGCAAGACAACAACAATCTGAACGAACAGTTCGACGACGTTTGCAGCAGCATGGACTATCAGCTCGGAGACCATGGCTGCGGTTACCCTTGACGCTGCGTCACAGACAGGAGCGCCTGCGATGGTGTACTCAACGACGAACCTGGGTGCACGAATGGCAAAACGTCATTTTTTCGGATAAATCCAGGTTCTGTTTACAGCATCATGATGGTCGCATTCGTGTTTGGCGACATAGCGGTGAAGGCACATTGGAAGCGTGTATTCGTCATCGCCATACTGGCGTATCACCCGGCGTGATGGTATGGGGTGCCATTGGTTACACGTCTCGATCACCTCTTGTTCGCATTGACGGCACTTTGAACATTGGACGCTACATTTCAGATGTGTTACGACCCGTGGCTCTACCCTTCATCCGATCCCTGCGAAACCCTACATTTCAGCAGGATAATGGACGACCGCAAGTTGCAGGTCCTGTACGGGCGTTTCTGGATACAGAGAATGTTCGACTGCTGCCCTGGCCAGCACGTTCTCCAGATCTCTCACCAACTGAAAACGTCTGGTCAATGGTGGCCGAGCAACTGGTTCGTCACAATACGCCAGTCACTACTCTTGATGAACTGTGGTATCGTGTTGGAGCTGCATGGGCAGCTGTACCTGTACACGCCATCCAAGCTCTATTTGACTCAATGCCCAGGTGTATGAAGGCCGTTATTACGGCCAGAGGTGGTCGTTCTGGGTACTGATTTGTCAGGATCTATGCACCCAAATTGCGTGAAAATGAAATCTCATGTCAGTTCTAGTATAATAGATTTGTCCAATGAATACCCGTTTATCATCTGCATTTCTTCTTGGTGTAGCAATTTTAATGTCCAGTAGTCTGTTACAGGAGATACTGCAGTGTGTAGATGGTGTGACATACACAATATTCAGCGAGAGCAGTGATATCCTTCCACCGGAAAAAGTAAAGCCAAAGACAGTGTTCATATTTGACGATGTTACTGCTGTGGAAAACCAAGATCCAATTCGGCGATATTTCTGTTTCGGTCATTGTATGGCTGTTGATGTATTTTATCTGTGTCAGACATATCCCGGAATCCCAGAGATAATGCAAAAGTAATTGTATCATTCAAACAGGACAATCTGAATTTAAAATAGGCTCACGTAGCAACTGGACATGTCGTTCAATGATTTTGTAAAGACATGGTGCAGATTGCAGGAATCAATCGCAGTAGGGGTTTCTGGTTATTCATAAAACAAGGAAACTGAATGATGGCAGGTATAGACGGAACTTCCAGGAGTTCCTACGTATATATCCATGCAAAGAAGTGAGTACATCAGTATATGCATCACCACGGATAAATTCGCACGCATGCCGGGAGCTCAGATTGATAGGATGGATGTGCATAAACAAAACATTCGTTTGTACATGGACGCGAAAATTCAAACTCTCGAAAGTGAAGTTGTAGGCGTACGCAAGAAACTAGAGACGAATTGTCTGTGGGATCCTGCTTTGTCTGTGGGATCGTACTTTTTTAATTTTTTTTTACGTCGTTACGTTCCCATCTCTGAGGGAGGTTAGCGGCCTGTTTGAAGGCATGCAGTGCCCTATTCAGCCATATGGTTGAGGTAAATCGTGTATATTCTTTATTTGAATAATTTTTGTATCTCGTGCGATATCTGGGATTGGGGTGGTGCTATCTTGGATTCTGGGCCTTGTGGGAGAGGGGGATTTTAGTTTTCCCAATTAGGAGCAGAGGAGGGTGTTGGGGACAGTTCTGGCATTCGCCTTATAGCTGAGGGGAAATCTCCAAAAATCATGGTTGGAACTGCTGGTGTTGCCACCGATTGGTTGCTGCTTCTAGCACACTTTTCCTGCACGCGCTTCGATGGTGTTCGTCTTCGCTGATTCAGCTGCCTCGTGTCGTCTGTTTCCCTCGCACTGCCCTATTGTTAGCGCCGGTGGTGGTAGTCAAGAGTGGCGGCCGTCGTTCTGCTTCTTCTCTTTGAACCTGTTCTTCTCGATCCCTTTGCTTCCACATCTCCAGCCAGCTGCACTTATAGATATTCCGATCTTCTGGGTTTGGGCAAACTTCTCCCACTTTGTCATGGTACACTATGCATCTATTCTCTGTGATGACCTCCTTGGTCATCACTTCCTTGCTGACCAGAGTTGGCTTGTCTTCTCCCTACGTCTGTGAGGCGCGATTTGTCCGCAACTTCCTCACTGATCTCGTCTGCATGGCTTGGTCACTTGTACTATCTTTTGCCTGAGATGCTTCCGTAGCACATGGTTGTGATTCCGTTTGCACCGCTATTCGCGGCCTGCGTTCATATGCCTTCCGCAGTATGAGACAAGCAGCTTCCATCTCCGCATGCAGGCCATCTTGAAACGCGTTTCCGCGTGCGTGCGTGCGTTTCTTCTTCGCTGCTGTCCTTTCGTGCGCTGCCTTCTGCCACTGCGGCATCTTTGTCGTCTCGGCGGTCAGCCAGCCCGCCCCTTCACCACTCTCACTGGCGGTAGGGGTGGCCGGCCGCTCAAGGGGACGGCTAATTGCCATCTCGTTGTTCTTATGCTCTGGAGGCGAGCGCGCGGTTTTCTTGCGTCTCCTGCTCCGTCGTCTCTTGTACTAGGCATGTACTCCAGGTGCAGAGTTCTGCGCCTTGTCGGCGGTGTCGGCGCTGCCTGCGAAGGCCTTGCAGCCGCACCAGTTGGCCACGTGCGGCCCGCCACAGCGGAAGCACGTCGGCGTTTCTTCTCGTGGTCTTGTGCATGTGTGGCTGTCATGATTTCCAGCGCACTTGACAGAGGTCAACTGGTTCTGGCAGTGTTTTGCCTCATGCCCATCTTTTTGACACTTAAAGCATGAGGACTGGTGTCCGGTTCCGCAGACAGAGGCTCCATTGTCACTTTGAAGCCCAAGGCGCTGTTAATCCCGTAGACTTGGTTCGCTAAGGGGTCCCTTACATCGCTGGTATGTTCAGAGCCAGGATGAATAGTGGTGGCCTCCTCTTGTTAGTTCGGTTGTATAGCTTTGCCACTACGTTGCCGAAACCGTCGTCACGTAGTGCTCTTTGTACCGTATCTTCGGAGCACAGCCAGAGGAGCCCTCTAAGGAGGGCCTTGACTGTTCCTTCTTCTATTTCGACTGGGGCTTCTCTTGTGCTTTGCATGGCTCCAGGATAGGTATGAACACCTTTAAGTCATACATGCAGCTCGACTGCACTTCCAGCAAAGGGTCATTATCCAGACACTTCACCTTCAGCGGGCCTCTCGAGGCATTCTTCATTTTGTCGTGTCTGTCCCACCAATCGTCCCACCATTGGATATAGATCGGCGGGGATGGCAGCTTGTTGTCTTGGACAGATGGTTCTTCTTCGCGAGTTGTATCTTCTACTTCGTTCCTCCGCAGAGATTCCTTCGCTCGACTGGCTACTAATCGTTACTATCGTCCTATTCTTGTTCGATTTCTTGCCCATGGTGCAGTGCACACGCTACACAACAATTTTGCTCTTGCCATTAAAACAGCAACATGACCATTTGCAGTGTGCGCGCGCTTTTCACCCGGCAATTCGACTGCTCGGACTCTAGGTGGCAGTTAACAGTAGCGGGCACTCAGCTACAGAAACCTGCTCGCCACGGTTGCTCAGGCGGAACTGCTGGCCGAGGCGGGCAGGATTGGCGCTTATATCCTTTTCTTCTAGAGGGCGCTCCTGTCGTGGTGATGTCCTAGTCAGCATGCTATTGGCTGACGTCGTCTCACAGCCCTCTCTGCTCTTGCGTTCTTTACCTTCGTGCTGGCGCTTGTCGATAGCCAGAATATTGTCATACCCTTCTGAGGCTGAACAGTACACTGAATGATAGGTTAATGCAATCGAGAAGAAAGTAAACGGCTTAACTGAAGGGGAAATAGCTGTTATTGAGAAAAGGACATTGTATGAACGGGTTAACGCATTTGGAAAGAAAATAGAAGACTTAACTGAAGGGAAAATAGCTGTTACCGCGAAGGCGGAGCAGTATAAGAAGAAGAAGAGCAGGTAAGTAAAACCTCATGCTGCACACAAGTTCAATTAATACAGGGTGTTACAAAAAGGTACGGCCAAACTTTCAGGAAACATTCCTCACACACAAAGGAAGAAAATATGTTATGTGGACATATGTCCACAAACGCTTACTTTCCATGTTAGAGCTCATTTTATTACTTCTCTTCAAATCACATTAATCATGAAATGGAAACACACAGCAACAGAACGTACCAGCGTGACTTCAAACACTTTGTTACAGGAAATGTTCAAAATGTCCTCCGTTAGCGAGGATACATGCATCCACCCTCCGTCGCATGGAACCCCTAATGCGCTGATGCAGCCCTGGAGAATGGCATATTGTGTCACAGCCGTCCACAATACGATCACGAAGAGTCGTTACATTTGGTACCGGGATTGCGTAGACAAGAGCTTTCAAATGCCCCCATAAATAAAAGTCAAGAAGGTTGAGGTCAGGAGAGCGTGGAGGCCATGGAATTGGTCCGTCTCTACCAATCCATCGGTCACCGAATCTGTTGATGAGAAGCGTGCGAACACTTTGACTGAAATGTTCAGGAGCTTCACCGTGCATGAACAACATGTTGTGTCGTACTTGTAAAGGCACATGTTCTAGCAGCACAGGTAGAGTTGTTGTTGTTGTGGTCTTCAGTCCTGAGACTGATTTGATGCAGCTCTCCATGCTACTCTATCCTGTGCAAGCTTCTTCATCTCCCAGTACCTACTGCAACCTACATCCTTCTGAATCTGCTTAGTGTACTGATCTCTTGGTCTCCCTCTACGATTTTTACCCTCCACGCTGCCCTCCAATGCTAAATTTGTGATCCCTTGATGCCTCAAAACATGTCCTACCAACCGATCCCTTCTTCTAGTCAAGTTGTGCCACAAACTTCTCTTCTCCCCAATCCTATTCAATACCTCCTCATTAGTTACGTGATCTACCCACCTTATCTTCAGCATTCTTCTGTAGCACCACATTTCGAAAGCTTCTATTTTCTTCTTGTCCAAACTGGTTATCGTCCATGTTTCACTTCCATACATGGCTACACTCCATACAAATACTTTCAGAAACGACTTCCTAACACTTAAATCTATACTCGATGTTAACAAATTTCTCTTCTTCAGAAACGATTTCCTTGCCATTGCCAGTCTACATTTTATATCCTCTCTACTTCGACCATCATCAGTTATTTTACTCCCTAAATAGCAAAACTCCTTTACTACTTTAAGTGTCTCATTTCCTAATCTAATCCCCTCAGCATCACTCGATTTAATTTGACTACATTCCATTATCCTCGTTTTGCTTTTGTTGATGTTCATCTTATATCCTCCTTTCAAGACACTGTCCATTCCGTTCAACTGCTCTTCCAAGTCCTTTGCTGTCTCTGACAGAATTACAATGTCATCGGCGAACCTCAAAGTTTTTACTTCTTCTCCATGAATTTTAATACCTACTCCGAATTTTTCTTTTGTTTCCTTTACTGCTTGCTCAGTATACACATTGAATAATATCGGGGAGAGGCTACAACCCTGTCTCACTCCTTTCCCAACCACTGCTTCCCTTTCATGCCCCTCGACTCTTATAACTGCCATCTGGTTTCTGTACAAATTGTAAATAGCCTTTTGCTCCCTGTATTTTACCCCTGCCACCTTCAGAATTTGAAAGAGAGTATTCCAGTTAACGTTGTCAAAAGCTTTCTCTAAGTCTACAAATGCTAGAAACGTAGGTTTGCCTTTTCTTAATCTTTCTTCTAAGATAAGTCGTAAGGTTAGTATTGCCTCACGTGTTCCAACATTTCTACGGAATCCAAACTGATCTTCCCCGAGGTCCGCTTCTACCAGTTTTTCCATTCGTCTGTAAAGAATTCGCGTTAGTACTTTGCAGCTGTGACTTATTAAACTGATAGTTCGGTAATTTTCACATCTGTCAACACCTGCTTTCTTTGGGATTGGAATTATTATATTCTTCTTGAAGTCTGTGGGTATTTCGCCTGTCTCATACATCTTGCTCGCCAGATGGTAGAGTTTTGTCATGACTGGCTCTCCCAAGGCCATCAGTAGTTCTAATGGAATGTTGTCTATTCCCGGGGCCTTGTTTCGACTCAGGTCTTTCAGCGCTCTGTCAAACTCTTCACGCAGTATGTTATCTCCCATTTCTTCTTCATCTACATCCTCTTCCATTTCCATAATATTGTCCTCAAGTACATCGCCCTTGTATAAACCCTCTATATACTCCTTCCACCTTTCTGCCTTCCCTTCTTTGCTTAGAACTGGTTTGCCATCTGAGCTCTTGATATTCATACAAGTGGTTCTCTTCTCTCCAAAGGTCTCTTTAATTTTCCTGTAGGCAGTATCTATCTTACCCCTAGTGAGATAAGCCTCTACATCCTTACATTTGTCCTCTAGCCATCCCTGCTTAGCCATTTTGCACTTCCTGTCGATCTCATTTTTGAGACGTTTGTATTCCTTTTTGCCTGCTTCATTTACTGCATTTTTATATTTTCTCCTTTCGTCAATTAAATCCAATATTTCTTCTGTTACCCAAGGATTTCTACTAGCCCTCGTCATTTTACCTATTTGATCCTCTGCTGCCTTCACTACTTCATCCCTCAAAGCTACCCATCCTTCTTCTACTGTATTTCTTTCCCCCATTCCTGTCAATTGTTCCCTTATGCTCTCCCTAAAACTCTCTACAACCTCTGGTTCTTTCAGTTTATCCAGGTCCCATCTCCTCAAATTCCTACCTTTTTGCAGTTTCTTCAGTTTCAATCTGCAGTTCATAACCAATAGATTGTGGTCAGAATCCACATCTGCCCCTGGAAATGTCTTACAATTTAAAACCTGGTTCCTAAATCTCTGTCTTACCATTATGTAATCTATCTGATACCTTTTAGTATCTCCAGGATTCTTCCAGGTATACAACCTTCTTTCATAATTCTTGAACCAAGTGTTAGCTATGATTAAGTTATGCTCTGTGCAAAATTCTACAAGGCGGCTTCCTCTTTCATTTCTTCCCCCCAATCCATATTCACCTACTATGTTTCCTTCTCTCCCTTTTCCTACTGACGAATTCCAGTCACCCATGACTATTAAATTTTCGTCTCCCTTCACTACCTGAATAATTTCTTTTATCTCGTCATACATTTCATCAATTTCATCATCATCTGCAGAGCTAGTTGGCATATAAACTTGTACTACTGTAGTAGGCATGGGCTTTGTGTCTATCTTGGCCTCAATAATGCGTTCACTATGCTGTTTGTAGTAGCTAACCCGCACTCCTATTTTTCTATTCATTATTAAACCTACTCCTGCATTACCCCTATTTGATTTTGTATTTATAACCCTGTAATCACCTGACCAAAAGTCTTGTTCCTCCTGCCACCGAGCGTCACTAATTCCCACTATATCTAACTTTAACCTATCCATTTCCCTTTTTAAATTTTCTAACCTACCTGCCTGATTAAGGGATCTGACATTCCACGCTCCGATCCGTAGAACGCCAATTTTCTTTCTCCTGATAACGACGTCCTCTTCAGTAGTCCCCGCCCGGAGATCCGAATAGGGGACTATTTTACCTCCGGAATATTTTACCCAAGAGGACGCCATCATCATTTAATCATACAGTAAAGCTGCATGTCCTCGGGAAAAATTACGGCTGTAGTTTCCCCTTGCTTTCAGCCGTTCGCAGTACCAGCACAGCAAGGCCGTTTTGGTTAATGTTACAAAGCCAGATCAGTCAATTATCCAGACTGTTGCCCCTGCAGCTACTGAAAAGGCTGCTGCCTCTCTTCAGGAACCACACGTTTGTCTGGCCTCTCAACAGATACCCCTCCGTTGTGGTTGCACCTACGGTACGGCCATCTGTATCGCTGAGGCACGCAAGCCTCCCCACCAACGGCAAGGTCCATGGTTCATGGGGGGCACAGGTAGAGTATCCCGTATGAAATCATGATAACGTGCTCCATTGGGCGTAGGTGGAAGAACATGCGGCCCAATCAAGACAACACCAACAATGTCTGCCCAAATGTTCACGGAATATCTGTGTTGATGACGTGATTGCACAATTGCGTGCGGATTCTCGTCAGCCCACACATGTTGTTTGTGAAAATTTACAATTTGATCACGTTGGAATGAAGCCTCATCCGTAAAGAGAACATTTGCGCTGAAATGAGGATTGACACATTGTTGGATGAACCATTCGCAGAAGTGTACCCGTGGAGGCCAATCAGCTGCTGATAGTGCCTGCACACGCTGTACATGGTACGGAAACAACTGGTTCTCCCGTAGCACTCTCCATACAGTGACGTGGCCAATGTTACCTTGTACAGCGGCAACTTCTCTGACGCTGACATTAGGGTTATCGTCAACTGCACGAAGAATTGCCTCGTCCATTGCAGGTGTCCTCGTCGTTCTAGGTCTTCCCCAGTCGCCAGTCATAGGCTGAAATGTTCCGTGCTCCCTAAGACGCCGATCAATTGCTTCGAACGTCTTCCTGTCGGGACACCTTCGTTCTGGAAATCTGTCTCGATACAAACGTACCGCGCCACAGCTATTGCCCCGTGCTAATCCATACATCAAATGGGCATCTGCCAACTCCGCATTTGTAAACATTGCACTGACTGTAAAACCACGTTCGTGATGAACACTAACCTGTTGATGCTACGTACTGATGTGCTTGATGCTAGTACTGTAGACCAATGAGTCGCATGTCAACACAAGCACCGAAGTCAACATTACCTTCCTTCAATTGGGCCAACTGGCGGTGAATCGAGGAAGTACAGTACATACTGACGAAACTAAAATGAGCTCTAACATGGAAATTAAGCATTTCCGGACACATGTGCACATAACATCTTTTCTTTATTTGTGTGTGAGGAATGTTTCCTGAAAGTTTGGCCGTACCTTTTTGTAACACCCTGTATACACTGAGACGTCAGCTAGGTATAAAGTCATCAAGGCATGGAAGACCATTCACTAGAAGTTACGGTTGCTGAGGTTAGGACATTTGGAGCGGGAGCAGACACTGAGACAAACCTTTAAACCAGTTACTGAATCTCTCGATGAACTCTCAACGAATTCCACAATGACGACAATGACGCTATTGCCGATTTCATTAACTGTCACAGAGACGCTAGGATAGACGAAACATTTGGTGGCAGTAGCGAAAAACCATACATGTGTGGGATGCAGCCTATAACTTTAAATGAAAAACCAATACAGATCGGTGATAAGCAATTTCAAAGAACACCCGGTCTATTGAACCTTATTGTCCTAAGACCCACAAAAACTGTAAATTATTTGCCTAAAGGTCTGGAAATGTATCGTGAAATATTGCTTTTGATTGATCCGCTTAAGAATCAAAAAGTCGAAGCAATATAAAATACAAATCCATTATAAAACCTATATTGATGAAAGAAATAGCAGTGGTGATGGTATTGACACTCAGCATAAAAGAGTGAGCAATCAACTCCCACAGAACATATATTATGACAACCGCAATGAGCTAATAGACCAGCTACGACTACTCATAGCATCAGCTGCCACTGGTAGTACAGCTCATTCGAATGAAGTTGTTTCAATAGTTTCTGAACTTATACAGAGAGGCATTGTCGAATAAGAATGATGACTGTAGTTCCAGAACTGCACAAACCAGCATGCAGAACATACCTTCAAATATATGTTATAATTGTAGGTTTGGACGATATCTGGCAGGTGGATCTTGTCGACATGAGGGGATATTCACGTGTGAATAACGGATTCAAATATATTTGAATGGTCATTGATACTAATTCTAAATTTGCCTGGGCGTTGCCCTTGAAAGCGAAAACAGGGAAGGATATCGAGCATGTGTTTGATGGATTGCTGCAGACAGGGATGAATCGAAGCCCAGACAACCTTCAAATGGATCACAGGTGTGAGTTCTACAACAGATATTTGAAGACTGTGATGGAGTGATGTAGAATACATCACTACTCGATGTCCACCCACCTGAAGGCGAGTATTGTGGGACGTCTGAACAGGACAGTGTAAGTATTAGGGCAAACAATGTATGGCCCCACTCTGCATTGTTGCCAAATGTACTCAAGATGGCGGATCCAAGATGGTGGCGATAGATATGGCAACATCGCAATGACATCAAGGCGGGAAGTTCAAAGTTCGATGGGAAAATAGGTCAATTGGGCTACCTCCACTAACCTAATCCCTCTCCTCCCCCCTCCCCAACCCTCCCCCCTCCTCACCCCTCCCCCACAAAATGATGGAAAGTTCAAATTCCAGCAGGATGATGCAACACACCACAGCTACCACCACTAATCTAAGAAAATGGCGGGAAAAGGGTCACTTTGGCAGGAAAAGGACTCAGCCTGTGCTGGGCTGTTGGAGAGAGGAAGGAGTGTACTTCATTTATTTTGGAACAACTTATTTAGGGACAGATTTGACACAGTATATTCATTACATTGATACAAAACACTCGCTGTGATGTGCTTGGGGTCAAAATACACAGCCACAGACCTGCAAACTACTGGTAAGTCACCGAAATAATGCCGCACACTGATGTGCAGACACGCAAACAACTCGTAAATTACCGAAATAATGCAGTACACAGCATACAGAGCTGCAAATTACTCGTAGATCACCGAAGTAATGCAGCACAATGATGTGCAGACACGAAAACAACTCGTAAATTATAAAAATAAAGCATTTAAAAGGCTCTGTAAACACGCTCACTAAATGTAAATCACCAAAATAATGCATGTGTAACGCTCTGGCAACACGCTCACAACGCTCAAACAGCAGAAAATAATGTAGTTCACAAACAGTCAGTGCACGTAAAAAATGCTTTCGAACTACCGTCAACCGCAACGTATCAGACGCACCAATGCGCGTATCTGACAAGTGGCAACGCTGCCGCGAGCTTCTGCCAGACAGATGAGCGGAGGGGCGTGAGCCCTTGCTCTGAGGCCACTATCGCCTACAGGCAGCATTTGAAAGTCATGTCTATTTTCGGGTACGCATGTAGAGTTCTTCGAGTGTTATACTGACGTCACATGTCTATGTAAATTAGAGCCAAGTCACCCTCTGGGCTGCGCGCGTATTTACTGTAATACCTCTCTACCTGTGGATACTGACGTCACGATCGCGCTATAGAAATCTGTTCCAATGCTTGCCAGAATAGCACAGGGTGCATTGTTCCTAATGGTCCCAACAGGACATGTGAGGCGCCTCCGGCCGTCCACGTGTTTACTTTGACTGACGCCTACCTGCAAGTCAGAGATATCGAAAAGTATTTATGAAAATGTTTGATCCAAATTATATTGAAGAATGAATATACAGACTAAAAGCAAATAGAGAAATGGAAAATTATACCAACATGTGTATTGTGGGTATATTAAAAGAATGGAACCAGCCAGATTATCTAGACAGGTTGTGGTATTCTACGAAATTCGCGGTAAAGTAAAAATTGCAACATAAAACAGTAAAAAAAGCGCCTGAAGGAAGAAGGACTAACACAACTTGATATATAAGCCTGGAAAATATTTAGACAGAAAATTCACGATTGGACAGTCTGCCATGCATAGGGCTGCCACATCTAGCTGTGACCTCGTCGGGATAGTCTGAGATGGAGCAGCTGAAATGAAGTAAAAAGTTATTTACAACAATTGTTTTTTATTTAGAGCACAATTATATTGATCTTGTTACAGCAGAAGTAGTTGTACACCATATTTTTCGGAAGATTTCACCTTTTTCAGCAAATCTTTTTTCCCTTTTACGTATTTATAAAACTCCATTCAAGTCAGCTTGTAACTAAACCGGCACTGTGAGATTGATTCTACAGTCTCTGGCATCAGTTGATTTCTTCATCAGTCCACTGGGTCGACATCGGCGGAAATATTCTTTCCACAGTGTCGTTGCATGCGAGAATAGGAAACAAATACTTGTATAATTTTAGAAGCTGGCATTTGCCTTCAGGATTTTCAGTTACCTTAAGAAAGTAAATCTAGCTTCCTTCCACAGAATGTTTGGACTTCCATTATTCTGAGTCACGCTTAGTTTCTATGAATCTCTTCAGATACATATATTCCTGAAAACAACTGTCACCTGGAATCTCCACATCATTTCACTTAGGTATATACAGTACTTGTGTTTTCAATCATCACCCAATCTGTCTTTTCAGACAGCATCATCCAGTCAAATACTTGATATTTATTAAAAGAAATATCCCATTTCTCTAAGTAATCAAATGCTATGGTACAGAAAGCCATTTCCTCTTCCTCAGATTTCGAAATCAAATAATTATTTCTCGGTTATGGCTCTCATTCTTTAATTCCTTCAAATTCATCTTGGTTTCATGCCAATAAAATTGGCAGTCTTCCTTTCATTCAGACATCTTTGAGCATCGATTAATATGTTTCTTATTTCAACTAACGGGACTTTATTCTTCTCCACGCTTTCTCCATTTTCTTCATAGAGAGCCAAGTTAGACTGGAAAAACATGAAGAAGATCGGGACAACTTGTTCTGATGTGCGGAAAAGAGGCCATTCTGAGGAAATGAAAGCAACATTGGCACAAATGAAAGCTGAAACAAAGTGCTGAAAACGCCCCAAGTTCTACATTGCATGGACCAGTGGGGCCAACATCTGAATAACAAAAACAACAACAACAATAATAATAATAATAATAATAATTTGTTCACATCAGTGTTTAGTTCATTGTTTTAACATAATCTTCTACAAACTGCCGTTCAGAGACAAATATTATATGAAATGTATTTGGTAAAGTGTAGCAGATTTAGGAACTATAATAGCAACAAAGTTTCACAACTCGACAGCCTCACAATGAACAGAATATAAAACTCAAGTGGGCACTCACTTCTATCGGTACCCACTCATGGCTACGACTCTGAACACAATTTGTAGACTGTGGCCTACTATCATGAAAGTCAGTCTTTCAGTAACTTTTTTTCTTTTATTGATGGCGGGTCTTTCACTTTCTGTTTTGTCTTAATCATTTTTATATTGTTTGCCACTTCTACTTGTGGTCAGGCGAGCCATGTAGGATATTTATTGTTGGTGACACTTATGTAAGCATGTGAATGAACGCCTTTACCAAGATGTACCCTGGTTCAACATAGCATAGCCACGCCATTTGAGAAAATCGAAATTTTGATGCTACTTTATTCGCAGAGATTTAAATGAGAAACTCGAAATAGTTGTATCCAAAAAAAAAAAAAAATAAATAAAAATAAACACTTGTAGCAAAATGTTGGGGGAAGTTATGACCTTTAGACAACTCCCCCCCCCCTTCCCCCACATCTTTCGGATGAGCTCCTGTTCTGTACTTGTGTATATCAACAAACGACTTTTAGGTGACCTTTGGTAATAATGTAAAGTAAATACGCTCTGTCGACAAAACCGTGTCGCAATTTTGTAATTATACGCAGAAGACCAGAACGGAATAAAACGTCCAACTAAAACTCCTGTGCCAATTAGTAATGAGTAAAACATGGTTTAATAATACTGCTGCTATTTGCAGCCATTCTTCCTCAGTTGATACTTGAGTTGTGTTTATCATATGAACAAATGCTAACCGTCTTGAGCAATTAAATATTTGATATTACAAGGAATGTATTCTTCATATGTTCGAAAAGTACATGCAATTACATACCACTGCACTATTATTTACATGGTTTAAGATGCTACATTGTCTTACACACACAATTATAAACAGTATTATTAGCTTCAAGCCAAAATTGCTAATGACTACATTTGTCCTGAAAGAAAATGGGCATCGCGCGCCCATAGAGTGTGTGCTATTTGGATGAACTACCTCTGGTTGCTGGACAGAGACAGCGCATGAGCAAGCGCTTCGAGCGTTCTCCTGCCGTCTAACGAATACAGTTGGCAACAAGCAATACGTTTTTAACCCACCAAGTGGCAACTGAGATAGGCTACTCGAGTATAAAGTTGGTAGAAAAACAGACATGGAAAAACAAAAAGAAGGCACATCCTGTAATTTTTGTCGCTGAAATCAATTACAGAATTAATAGATTCTTCAGAAATAATAATTACGTATTTATGTTGTACATTTTACCACAAATGACGCATGTCTTCTCACTTCTGTTCTTTACTAAGGGCTGTTATAAATACACGTGGAATATTAATCACAAGCTTTAACCTCACCATTTATGGTCATCTTATCCACCTCACTCCTACCCTGAAATACCTTGGCCTCATCCTCGACCACCATCTCACATGGACTCCCCATCTCCTTACGATTCAACATAAAGCCCACAATAGACTCCACCTCCTAAAACTCCTGTCTGGCCAGAATTGGGGACTACATCCTTCCGCCATCCTTCACAGCTCCAAATCCTTCACCCACCCCGTTCTTTGTTATGCCATCGTCGTCTGGATTTCCACTCTGCCCAGATTCTATAAAGCCCTCCAAATCCTTGACCACCATGCACTCCACCTCACCTTCCGTATCCACCTTCCGTCCCCCACACAGATCCTCTACGACCTCATCCCCATCCCAAATCTTCTCCTTTTCCTCGAAACCTTCCACATTATAGACCTGACCCCACCACACCCTGGTGTCTCCTATCCTCTCTACCCCCAGGCTGTTGCTGCGCCATTACTGTGGTGTGTCACCATCTCTCCATCTCCACACCCTCCACCTCCCTTCCCAACGCAAATTTTAGCACCTACCCCTCATGGATGATGAGCTTCACCCTGATATCTACTCCTCCTACCAACTCTAACTCAATCTTCCCTTTACCCCTCGTCAAGGCTCCCTCTCATCTCATCTTCCTTTTCCTTGAGCGTTTTTTTCCTCCCTTCTCCGCCCCATCCAATTCCAGTGTATCCCTTCTGCGTCTCTCCACTCCCTCCTGACTTGCCTTCCCTCTATAACTCTCACTTGGCCCATCTTCTAGCCCTTGTATGCCCCCAACCCCCTTTCTTTTCATCCCACCCCCTCCAGCCCTCCATCCCCCGCTGGCCCTTTCTCTCCCCTCTTTTCCCTCCTCTCAGGCCTCCCTTCCATCGGCAGGTCCCTCTCAGACGTTTTTATTCTTCGTCATATGTGCTCCATCTTGTGCAGTGGTTTTAAAGTGTCTTCGTTCTGGAGTGTTTTAATACTGTGGCCAACTTTTGACTTGTGTGTGTGACTTCAGTGTATTTTACGTGCTCCACAAATAGCCAATATATTTTCTATCTTTAAGTGGACTTTTTTTAACTGTGCCATATGAATGTCTCCAGGTAAGTGTCTCCCCTTATTATGTTCTTATGTCCCCCTTTTCATCGCTATTTATATGTTTCATTTTCATCTTTTTATTAAATGTATCACTTGGCTGGAGAGCGGTGGATTGTGCCACTGCCAGCCCTCTCCTGTGCATATGGGGCAGGGGAGTGAAACCACAATAAATGAAAAAAAATTAATCATAGTGATGAAGGACATCTAATTAAATCTGCACGTTATGGAAAGAGTGGCGATTAGTGCTGGTGCAATTGAGGCACGAGCGGAAAGTGTTATAAAGTTGGGAAAGATTTATCAGATAAGTTAAGTGAGGCCTCATATTGTTGGCAGCATGGTTATTAGAGTTGTAACATCACTCTTAAAAACATCCCTCTTAAAAACAATGAAGCAGTACATCGATGACTTTCCAGTGTTTCTATATAGTTTAGAAATATTAGAAAAAATGATCTTATTTTTAATTAGTATAAGAAAAGAACATAATATATAAGAATAAAACATCTCTGACCAGAGATATTTTAAAGCATAAAGGAAACCGAAATAGTCACCTATTTTTCTCACAAACCTACCCAACTTCCCATACGTTAACTTACATTAGGCGCAATGATACCCACTGATGCGATGATCAACTATCTTCATATGAATTGTATTACGAAACTAAATAAAATGGGTCTTGTAAAGAAAACAAGTGCTGGCCTTGCATAGATACAACGACGATGGGAACATACAATTTTGCAAGTTTTGGGAAAAGTAACTGCATGTTCTTCCAAATTAACATTGAGGTCTTTTTTTTGTTGAACCGCAGTACACTAATGCTTCCAACTGATGCTAACTTATTTTTCATATTTATATGTGCCAACTGCTTGTAGTATTTCCAGATGTCAAATACTAAATCTTCTTTATCAAACTCATCGGATTTATCTTTCTTGATCGAAGGTACATTAAATTCACATGCATATTTCTTTACATAACCTTTAATTTAGCAACAACATCTTTGAAGAGCATGAGTTTGAATGTTGGGTCAAGAGTTGTTGAAATTGTCAGAATGGCGAAATGTTCTAAGTAGCCGAACTTTCTTACTGGTTGTTTCTTTATTTCGTGTTTTAACTGAACAAACATTTCATTTCTAGGTTTCACATTTTCGACTGTGTCTCGAACACAGCTAACACAGCTGACTAAAGGGATCACTCTGCTTGCTGTATCGTAAGCGCCCCCTGAAATTTCATCGATAATTTTTCAAATGGTCGAGCAATTGCGTCATTTCTTTGACACACGCCAACACGCTGCTAGAAACTAGTGGGGGAGTCTCAGGTATAGTTGAAAGTACCACTCCCACAATGGACTCTCCAGGAAATCACTATAACATATACGGAGTGAATCAGGTAAGACATAACACCCATTTTCTTTCCTGAAGAGGTCTTGGTATCGAAACGAAGATTTCGGCAAATCAAAGTACGCTAAGGGACAAGAATTTTGGTATGTGATAAAGTGTCCTACTCATGTATCAGTGGAGATACTGAAGCAAGTATTTATTTAAAATAAATGATATACTTGCTAATGGCATCCGAAAGTGCTTGGAAAGACAAATACAGTGATAGAAGGAAAGTTAATGTCGAGGTTGAAACTCTTCGCAAAAGAATCTGAGAAACGCGCTAAAATTGGAAAGATGTGATGACAGTCAGCTAGTGCAGTGTAAACACAGCCAGGTAATGCTCTCATGCTAGGCTCTACTGTTTTATGATGCAAGACAGGCTTACGGTATTAAGATAAAACCTTATTTCCTATACGACATAAAAACACAATCAGCTATGATTTTTGAACATGGAACTATTCCATATGCTAGTTTGTCGCGCATCAGATGGTGCTCAGGAAAACTATTTCAAATGTCTGTGTGTTGCCAGGTTTTTCGTGGAAACAACTATAGTTTCTTCAGCCGGTTTTCCGTATAAACCCTCCCCATTGCTCCTTACTTACCAAAGCTGGAACAGAAACGGCGGTCATTCATACATCATAATGACAAACAGCCCCATTCAGGGGAAAAAGAAAACTAGGAAACTACTACTTCTACTTCCTCAGATTTGAAAAAATAATAATAATAATAACCCCGTGGAGGCCCGGGAAAAGAATAGGCCTTCGGTATGTTCTGCCAGTCGTAAAAGGCGACGAAAAGAACAAACCATTAATAGGGCTAACCCCCCATTTAGTGTGATTAGTTGGTTCAGGACAGAACTAATGAAGCCTCGAACAAGCGCTGTCATGGTCGGGGACGACACTTGAACCCTATGCCCGTCCACAATGGTAGCGACACTGTTAGCCACACGGAAAATGATTTAAATCCAAATAGAGGTGTTTTGCAGGATATGCTTCCAGCAACCACTCTAGAAGGAAAACAAAGACAGAGGATGAGATGGTCAGATGAAGTTAACTGACACCTCATGTTCTGTTATTACCAAGCAACAAACTTAGGAACAAACACAACTGGATACAGATCACAAGTATACACAACATTTATTACCAGATTCCCAGAATTAAAATTTTTAACAGAACAACGACTAGCTGATCAGATCCGTGTAACAATAAAAAATAACAGGATACTCCAGTCAGAATTAGAAAACATCAAACAACAAGTACAACAAATACTAGAACAAAATAATGTGCAATCAGAAGAAGAAGAAAATACAGTAATGGACTCAAACATCTCAGAGCAAACAAACAAAGAACAACACGCATCAATTAAACAATCAGAGGAAAACGAAATCTTAAGACAGCCACCAGAACAAGCACAAATAGAACATGAAGTGACACAAATGTTGGATATCGAAGAAAAATTTCGGCTGACATATATAGAATACAAAGACACAAATACAGACATTAGACCATTCTTCCATAGACCACCAAATAACCCACAAGTCGAAACAACAGTAACAACTATCAACACAATCATACAAAACAAAATAAATGAAAATACAACTATGGAAGAGTTACAACTACTGATTTATACAGGGGCACTCACTACACTAAATATACACACTAGGCAGAGATCAGAACCAACCAAGACACAGAAGAAACCCACAAAACCAGCATGGCAACACAGGCTACAGATCAGAACAGAAAAACTGAGAAAAGACATCGGACAGTTAACACAATTTATAAGAAATGAAATATCAGACAAAAAACGAAAAAGGTTAGGTACAATATCACAACAAGAAGTGATAGAGCAGTTAGATGAAAAGAAGCAGAAATTGCAAGAATTGGCCAAACGACTTAGAAGATACAAAAAAAGTGAAAATAGAAGGAAACAAAACCAAACATTCAACACAAACCAAAAGAAATTTTACCAGACAATAGATAACACACACATTAAAATAGACTATCCACCAAACATAACAGACATGGAACTCTTCTGGAGCAACATATGGTCAGACCCGGTACAGCATAACAGGCATGCATGGTGGATACAAGCAGAAACAGACACATACAAGATGATACCACAAATGCCTGAAGTGATAATTTTGCAACATGAAGTCACCCAAGCAATTAATTCTACTCACAACTGGAAAGCCCCTGGAAAAGATAAAATAGCAAATTTCTGGCCAAAGAAGTTCACCTCAACACATTCACATCTAACTAAATTATTTAACAGCTACATTGCAGACCCATACACATTTCCTGATACACTTACACATGGAATAACTTATCTGAAACCTAAAGATCAAGCAGACACGGCAAAACCAGCAAAATATCCCCCCATAACATGCCTACCAATAATATACAATATATTAACTTCAGTCATTACACAGAAATTAATGACACATACAACACAGAACAAAATTAAAAATGAAGAACAAAATGGCTGTTGCAAAGGAGCAAGAGGATGTAAAGAGCAACTGATAATACATGCAGAGGTGACATATCAAGCAAAAACTAAACAAAGGTCGCTACACTATGCATACATTGTTTACCAAGAAGCTTTTGATAGTGTACCCCACTCATGGTTACTACAAATATTGGAAATACACAAAGCAGATCCTAAATTGATACAGTTCCTAAACATAGTAATGAAAAATTGGAAAACCACACTCGAAACCAAAAAATTCAAATAATATTACATCATAGCCAATACAGATTAAGTGTGGAATATACCAAGGAGACTCATTAAGTCCTTTCTGGTTCTGCCTTGCTCTGAACCCATTATCCAACATGCTAAATAATACAAATTATGGATACAATATTACTGGAACATACCAACAAAAAATCACACATTTGCTATACATGGATGATCTAAAACTGCTGGCAGCAACAAATCAACAACTCAAACAATTGCTAAAGATAACAGAAGTATTCAGCAATGATATAAATATGGCTTTTGGAACAGACAAATGTAAGAAAAATAGGATAGTCAAGGGAAAACACAATAAACAAGAAGATTACGTATTAGATAACCACAGTGACTGCATAGAAGCGATGGAAAAAACAGATGCCTATAAATATCTAGGATACAGACAAAAAATAGGAATAGATAATACAAATATTAAAGAAGAACTAAAAGAAAAATATAGACAACGACTAACAAAAATACTGAAAACAGAATTGACAGCAAGAAACAGGACAAAAGCTATAAATACTTATCCTATACTAATATTGACCTACTCATTTGGAGTAGTGAAATGGAGTAACACAGACCTAGAAGCACTCAATACACTTACACGATCACAATGCCACAAATATAGAATACATCACATACATTCAGCAACAGAAAGATTCACATTAAACAGAAAGGAAGGAGGAATTGGATTTATCGACATAAAAAACCTACATTATGGACAGGTAGACAATTTAAGAAAATTCTTTATAGAACAAGCAGAAACTAGCAAAATACACAAAGCAATCACTCATATAAATACATCAGCTACACCACTACAATTTCATAACCACCTCTACAACCCTTTAGATCACATAATATCAACAGATACAAAGAGAGTAAATTGGAAAAAGAAAATACTACATGGCAAGCACCTGTATCATCTAACACAGCCACACATAGATCAAGATGCATCCAACACATGGCTCAGAAAAGGGAATATATACAGTGAGATGGAAGGATTCATGATTGCAATACAGGATCAAAAAATAAACACCAGATATTACAGCAAGCATATTATTAAAGATCCTAATACCACAACAGATAGAAACAGTAGATCACATCACAAGCGGATGTACAATACTAGCAAATACAGAATACCCCAGAAGACATGACAATGTAGCAAAAGTAATACATCAACAACTTGCCATACAACATAAACTAATAAAACAACACGTTCCCACATACAAGTATGCACCACAAAATGTACTGGAGAATGATGAATACAAATTATACTGGAACAGAACCATTATAACAGATAAAACAACACCACATAACAAACCTGACATGATACTCACCAATAAAAAGAAGAAATTAACACAACTAATCGAAATATCCATACCCAATACAACAAATATACAGAAGAAAACAGGAGAAAAAATTGAAAAGTACATCCATCTGGCTGAGGAAGTCAAGGACATGTGGCATCAGGATAAAGTTGACATTATACCGATTATACTATCAACTACACGAGTCATACCACACAATATCCACCAGTACATCAACGCAATACAGCTACATCCAAACTTATATGTACAACTACAGAAATCTGTAATTATTGATACTTGTTCAATTGCCCAAAAGTTCCTAAATGCAATTTACGTACACCGTACAGTTAAAAGGAAGTCACGCTTGATCAAGGTCTGCATCACCTTCCATTTTTAACCAGACATAACGTCTGAGACAGGAAAGAGAAATAATAATAATTTATGACCTGTCTACGCCTGGAGAAGACTGAATGCTTCTTAAGATAAACCACCTGCTGTCACACAGATGTGTCTATAAATACTACTCGAAATTGTAAATAGATAGATACCCTTTGCATAAAGTTTATCCAGAATGAGTGTCGACATGTCACCCAATAAACAAATACGATCCAAACCGTCAGGGTCTGAAGTTAAGTTTTCATGAAGCTTTGTGGCATCCCCTGGAATGAAATGTATTGTCGATTTTATATCCTGCAATTTTGTCGGTGATACTGGTTTATCATTTGACTGTAAATGTACCAAGAATGCCCTTACGTCTGAGGAAGACTTTGGGCAGCCTGCAGCACGTCTCTGAATATTTACTTCAACGAAATTTTGATTGAATTTCTTGTTCATGAGGACTGAATAAGGTTTCTCCTTGGCTATTCTTATTTGATGAAGCTCTAGCCAGTTAATTGTGTTATTGTGTATGTCATGCCTTCTGTTGGCCATGTTTTTCTTTCTAACGTTAAAGTACTCCAAAATTTTTCCTTTGCCCTCCCATGGACTGGGAGAGGGCTCTTCCATTTTTGCATGACAGTGGTGTAATTTTCTGGCGTACATACAGCCTTTGTTACATTTTTAGTGCACTTTCTATGTAATCAAGGTCGATTTCATTGGATAAGAATGAATGACTGGAAATAAGAAATTTTAGGGTAATCGTTTCAATGGTGGTATTTTCCTGTAGAGCATTCTTTAACATCAGAATCATTTTCATGTTTATGTTCTGCCCTCTACAAGAATTAGATCACAAAATTAATGACTTAACTCGTTCACTAACGTTGCTAAGAATGTGTCTTCTCAGGTAGGATTCTACTTCTTGAACTCTATGGCCACCAACTCTTTCAATCCACACATAACAGTGAGCTTCGTTATTTTTTCCTGTGTTGATTGAACAATCATACAAGAAGAGTTACCGTTTATAAAAAATTATATTACTTGGAATTCGGGGTAAGAGTAAAGTTTTCCCCTAGTCAAATGTGATGGGTTCCGTTTCTTCATCTACTATTGATGTTCTCATATCTTGTTTCAGTTACTTTTGTATTTTCTCTGCTTCACTTACATATATCCTATAATCCGCCTTGAGCTGCTCCCTGCTAACTTCATTATATGTGGAGTGAATTTCTGCATTAAGCCTGTCACAGACATGGCATGTGTCTTCTTCATTCTGTTCCTTCTGGGAGTGAAATTGCTGATAAAGATAGCTTTGTATTTAGAGAAAGCAATGTTGTTATCGTATTCTTTTGTACGCAAGTCATCCATCTTACTCACAGTTAAGTCTGGTGTAAGGAATTTTGCATCTGTGTTGTTCCTATTCTAATGGTTTACATATTTTGGGAATTCCTCTATATGTTTCATTATATCCTGAGTCTGCCTATCTGTTATTCTGTTGTCCCCACCATTATTTTTCCTTTTGTCAAAAAATGATAGTCCTGAGTGGGCTTCAACATGCAGTATTCACTCTTTTCGTTGACATTCGTGTTTGACAGAAGAAGTCCCTGTAAACTTCGGTTTAATTGATTCTGTATTCTTATACTTACTACTGACACTACCTCTGTGTCGGCTGACTGCAAGTTGTTGAACCATATTGCACAACAGTGATACTAGGATGTTATAACCATCGGCGTTCCACAATTTATTAAAACAGGCTTTGTTCTATCAATGCTTATTTCCGCATTGCATGTTTTTTCTGCAGTTATTATATATAATCATGGAACAGCTTTGGTTCTACAGCTTGCTTCGACACATTAATATAGCTTGTGTTAATATTTCTTCTCTTTCTTCTTTCTTGTCTTGATAATCCTCTGAACTTTCTCTTCCTCCCTTTCTTGGTTCTCCCTTTCTCTCATGGCCATTAATAACCCTATTTTCACTCTCACTGTCTGTACTGTGCTCAATATTTGAAAGAGCACCTTTATCACACTGAGACAAGCCTAACTTGTTTATGTCACCATTCTTGGAATCAGCAATTATTGTAACTGAAGCTGAATTCCCATTCTCAGATAAAGGCAACTGAAGTGAACTGTGTAAGGATATAAATCACATTTTTAGTTAAATCATTAATCATTTGAAGTTAAATAACATTACATGCGAATGGAATAAAGTTTTAACAAGTATATTACTCACATTGTTTGATGTGGATTTATTAACAATATTTGAATTTGAACTGGTCATTGCAGGAAAGTCATGAGTCAACTTCTTTACAAAAAGACATTGTGCATTGGAAATGGGTGATGAAGGGTAGCTAGAGTATTACATGCAATAAGGGTAATAGTCAACCATCAAATGACGTCACTATCAGAACTCAAAATTTCACTCCATTTAGAAAGGTCATGCATGAGTCACTGACTTCCAATGACTATATGGAAATGGGATTAATTGAAAGCAAAAGACACTGGTCGCCTGTTGCTGCTTTCACGAATATGTTTTCTTGTTAAGTTCTTCAAACTACAGCAATCTAGTTAACGGTTCACTGCAGAAGGTTCTAACAATTTTACAATAAAATTACGCTAATGAAGTTCCTGTATGCAGTCAAGAGGAAAATATTGTCTGCAGCCTTAAGTTTGACTACATGAAAAATTATCCATTACCAAATATTCCTGTACAGTACATCTTTTATTAGAAAACGCTGTAGGTCAATGTTTTAACACACATAATATTTATTTATTTATTTAATCGTAAGGTGATTTTATACAATATGCAGTTGATATAAGGCAAATGATTTTATACAATATACATATGATATAAGACAAGATTAAACCTTAAAGTCTGTGTTTTTCAACCAGTTAATTAAGCTGGGTGTGAGAGTGAACAAAGAATGTCAATGATGAGCAAGAAGATTAATTTGTTTTACTGTGTTTTGTTTCGCTATTGTTGTAAGAAGCGTAGTTACAGCTCAAAATTACAGAGGGGGGTTGCACAGTGGTCGGCACACTGGGCTTGCGTAAGAGAGGACTTTGGTTAAAACCTGCGTTTGGCCATTCTGACTTAGGTTTTCTGTTATTTCCCTAAATCACTTAAGGCAAGTGCTGAGATAGTTCCTTTGAAAGGGCACGACTGCTTTCCTTCTCAATTCTTCCCTAATCCGGGTCTGTGCTCCATATCTAATGACCTCGTTGTCGATGGGATGTCAAGCACTAACCTCCTCCTCCAGTTCAGAAGATGAATAAAATAGTAGTAGTTTCATTTGAATTTGCAATTCAAAATATTTACTTATTTTGTGATAAAGTAAACATGTTTTTCCAAGTATAGCTTTCATTCATTATAACCAATACTTGTTCATTGCAGATAGGTCATGAGTCATCAATTTTTAATTTACTTTTATGCTAAAGTATAAATTACAAAATAAAATTACACAGTGCTACACAGTCCTTGAAGACTCAATAACCACTGACTTAGAAATAACAATAAATACATAGATGGTTAATACCATACGAATTTTTTGCCTTTTCTCGTAAAATTTTAATTTTGTGACTCATGACCTTTTTGGAACGACCGATGCATTTGTATGTACAATTTCATGTTCATAACCTGGTTCAGAACTGCATTCTGTGACTTAAAATTATTTATTTAAAACATTTAAGACAATTTAGAGATTAATGTTATTAATTAAAATGTTATACACTCCTGGAAATGGAAAAAAGAACACATTGACACCGGTGTGTCAGACCCACCATACTTGCTCCGGACACTGCGAGAGGGCTGTACAAGCAATGATCACACGCACGGCACAGCGGACACACCAGGAACTGCGGTGTTGGCCGTCGAATGGCGCTAGCTGCGCAGCATTTGTGCACCGCCGCCGTCAGTGTCAGCCAGTTTGCCGTGGCATACGGAGCTCCATCGCAGTCTTTAACACTGGTAGCATGCCACGACAGCGTGGACGTGAACCGTATGTGCAGTTGACGGACTTTGAGCGAGGGCGTATAGTGGGCAAGCAGGAGGCCGGGTGGACGTACCGCCGAATTGCTCAACACGTGGGGCGTGAGGTCTCCACAGTACATCGATGTTGTCGCCAGTGGTCGGCGGAAGGTGCACGTGCCCGTCGACCTGGGACCGGACCGCAGCGACGCACGGATGCACGCCAAGACCGTAGGATCCTACGCAGTGCCGTAGGGGACCGCACCGCCACTTCCCAGCAAATTAGGGACACTGTTGCTCCTGGGGTATCGGCGAGGACCATTCGCAACCGTCTCCATGAAGCTGGGCTACGGTCCCGCACACCGTTAGGCCGTCTTCCGCTCATGCACCAACATCGTGCAGCCCGCCTCCAGTGGTGTCGCGACAGGCGTGAATGGAGGGACGAATGGAGACGTGTCGTCTTCAGCGATGAGAGTCGCTTCTGCCTTGGTGCCAATGATGGTCGTATGCGTGTTTGGCGCCGTGCAGGTGAGCGCCACAATCAGGACTGCATACGACCGAGGCACACAGGGCCAACACCCGGCATCATGGTGTGGGGAGCGATCTCCTACACTGGCCGTACACCACTGGTGATCGTCGAGGGGACACTGAATAGTGCACGGTACATCCAAACCGTCATCGAACCCATCGTCTTACCATTCCTAGACCGGCAAGGGAACTTGCTGTTCCAACAGGACAATGCACGTCCGCATGTATCCCGTGCCACCCAACGTGCTCTAGAAGGTGTAAGTCAACTACCCTGGCCAGCAAGATCTCCGGATCTGTCCCCCATTGAGCATGTTTGGGACTGGATGAAGCGTCGTCTCACGCGGTCTGCACGTCCAACACGAACGCTGGTCCAACTGAGGCGCCAGGTGGAAATGGCATGGCAAGCCGTTCCACAGGACTACATCCAGCATCTCTACGATCGTCTCCATGGGAGAATAGCAGCCTGCATTGCTCCGAAAGGTGGATATACACTGTACTAGTGCCGACATTGTGCATGCTCTGTTGCCTGTGTCTATGTGCCTGTGGTTCTGTCAGTGTGATCATGTGATGTATCTGACCCCAGGAATGTGTCAATAAAGTTTCCCCTTCCTGGGACAATGAATTCACGGTGTTCTTATTTCAATTTCCAGGAGTGTATAATATAATATAGCGGCTGATAGCCGTTATACGTTTAATTTAGAACATGGCCATACTAACCTGAAAACGACTGCTTTCAGTATATTCTGTGGTACACATAGACACGAAGACATTCCTCTGAATAACATCTCTGTAAGAACAGTTTGTCTTTTTAAACAGTAACATGCAAGAAAATACTCTCCTCACAATTACCAATCAATTACTTATGTTTCCACTCCAGTACATAAAAAAGCAAAATATCTGACATTCTTGCATGGATTTCTTTCTATATTGCAAGTCACTGCCACATGGATACAGCAACTGGTACTTAGTTGAGACCTCTCTAGGGAGAAGCATGTTATGGAGTGGAATTGGTTCTATTTTGCATGACATAATACACAAAATTCCATCTCGGTTTGAAACAGAGAACCAGGAATATGAAGCATGGTAGTTAGGACCCAGTTGCATAACTACACTGATTTGCAGTTGTCGTTCGAGAGATAGGTGAACAGTTGAAAGGCCAAAGGCTAAAGACTTTAATAAATTAACCTTCTTAACACGCAGCTTCCCTAGACGTTTGATGCTTCGCCACGTTTTCTCCCTGTTTAGGTACATGCCCTTTAGCCTTTCTATTACGCTGCCGTGAAGAGAAGATGATTCCACAATTTTGCCGACGTGAGCCACTGTCAACACTGCTGCGGCCGGGAGAACATTCCGTCGTACCGGCTTCACCCTGCTGCGAGAGAGGATACATCACACTAAAAAGCAGTAAGATACAAACGTCCGCGAACTAATGGTCGTCCACCTGCGGATGAAGGAGATGCTCTCAGGTTTGGATTGTGACTGGACTGATACAGCCACAGTAGCACAACAGATATAATCGCAGAGAAAAACCACAGAAAGGCAGAAAGGTAAATTCAGTCGGCTTTCACAGGAACAGCCTGGGGCAGAAGGTAAAGGAACAGAATGTGGCCGGCCGTGGTGGCCGTGCGGTTCTAGGCGCTTCAGTCCGGAACCGCGGGACTGCTACTGTCGCAGGCTCGAATCCTGCCTCGTGTATGGATGTGTGTGATGTCCTTAGGTTAGTTAGGTTTAAGTAGTTCTAAGTTCTAGGGGACTGATGACCTAAGATGTTAAGTCCCATAGTGCTCAGAGCCATTTGAACCATTTTTGAACAGAATGTGCCGTTGTAAACATGACGACGAGAAAAATCGACGCAGGAGCCATGTCAACTTTCAAGAAGGGACTTAACTTCGCACCATCTCCAAGAAGTATCCCTTTCGTTGACATCATACGTGGTGTGAAGCAAACGTTTCGTAAGTTGCCCCGTGAAACTGCAGAAGAAATGCGTCACGAAACGACCCGCATTCTTTCAAAATCCAAGCCACCAACCTCGAACTTGACAAGAGGTGAGCGTAATGGTCTTCGCGAGCTTCGCAACGATCCTCTCATCGTAGTTTTACCAGTGGACAAGGGCAATGCAGCCGTCATCATGGAACGATCTGACTATGACGCAAAGATCGGGTTGATGCTGGAGGAGGAGACATGTCAAAAACATTCAACGGTTCCAACATTCCAACATCTAGAATAATGAGGAAGACGTCCGAACTTCTAAAGTGTTCTTCAGAGGGTGAGAATGTCGTTAAAAAGTTCATCCCTCAGGCACCTCGTCCACCTACTTTGTATGGCCTTCCCAAGGTTCATAAGGAGGACACTCCTCTCGCCCCATTGTTAGCACCATTGGATCACCAACGTACAGACTAGCTAAACATCTGACCAGCCTCCTTACTCTGCACGTTGTCCATTGTGAGCACCACATCAAGAATACGACCATTAGTCGAATTAAATGTTTGCGTCACGGAAAAGGGGATAAGATGGTTAGCTTTGATGTGGCGTCATTGTTCACGGTGGATTTATTTAAGCACATTCTAACATCATCGTATTTTTTGTTTGCTGGAGATTATTTTAACCAGACGGACGGCGTTGCAATGGGAAGCCCGTTAGCTCCAGTTATAGCCAACCCCTTCATGGAGTACTTCGAGAACATCACCCTGGACACTGCTCCTGCAAAGCCTAATTGCTTTCATCGCTACGTCGACGACGCATTCGTTGTCTGGCCTCATGGGCGTGAAAAGCTGGGGGAATTTTTCAACCACAACAGGATCCATGATACATCAGATTCACGATGGAACTAGAGCAGTTGGTGCCTTGCCTTTTCTAAGCGTCATCGTCCGCCGGAAAGAAATTGGGTGCCTCAGCCATAATGTTTATTGGAAACCCACCCACACTGACTGATATCTGTATGCTACCAGCTATCACCACCCTTTGGAGAAAAGTTCTGTTCTGACGACACTGGTGCATCGAGCGGAAGCCGTTCCACATGCTGAAAGCCTTCCGAAGGAACTGAGCCACGTACGGAAACTCTTCAAAGAAAATGGTTACAACAACCACCAGATTTCACAAGCCATCTTGCCGAAGAAGCATAAGCAGAAGACCTCCGAGGAGGTAACGAAGATGCTTGCGTTCTTACCGTTCTGTGGCCCAATAACAGGAAAGACTAGCTGGCTTCTAAGAAGCATAAAATCGATACGCTTTTTAGGGCACCGGCTATAATTCGACAGCTAATGAGGCCTGTGAAAGATGATGTTGGACTCAGAACGACAGGAGTATATAAAATACCGTGTGGGTGTGGACAGTTTTATATCGGACAGACTGTACGTACTATTGAACAGCGCCGTGTGGTACACGGGAGATGGTTTCGATTACGGTATCCTGAGAAATCAGCGCTGGCGGAACATGCGTTAGAAAACGGACACCGCGTTGCATTTGCCGAGACATCTGTTATTAAGCGGACTACTAGTTTTTAGGAGAGTGTTATAAAAGAAGCGATGGAGTTAAAAATGTTTGATAACGGCCGTATTAAAGATGGCGGCCTGCAGCTAAGCACAGCTTGAAACCCAGCCATCTGAAAGTTGAATCGGGCGCGGCAAGCACGTAATGAAAACATTGCCATACATGGCGCTGGAGCGACCACCAGTGACATCGCTGAAGACAGCACTGCTGTATAAGGACGGCAGCAGCAACCATTCGACAGTCACCACTTGACAATGGCCAAGGAGAAGTGGGCCGAATGCTCGTGGATTTTAAACCACTGGACGCGGCTGGAAGTCCGAGAAAATTTTATTGTTGTGCAGTTGTTTGCAGTCCCAAATACACACTGTTTTTCTGTAATTTTCTTTGTAGTGTTTTTCTTAACCAATCCCTGAGTTGAGATGTTACTGCAATGAGGAGTTGATCCAGTCCTTTTCCACTCTTAGTACCGGTTATTCTCTGGTCCTTGGAATGTTTTTCTCCAAAAAACTGTGCATCGATAGTTCCACCGAATGCTGTGACTTGCCACTCCTCTTCGCGAGTACATACATACATACATAAATAATAAATAAATTATTGATATGCTTTGTATCTTTACTCCAAGTACCCTGCGCTTTCCTTAGTTCCTGGGGAGGGAAAGGGGCATGGTGGCCAGGCCTCAGGTGGCGATCCAAGGCCCCTATGCCTCATCCCTCCCTTTGGGCGCCAGAATGATTTCTTTAGAAAAAAACGAAAAAAACAATAAGATGGCACAGTGGTCACCGGATCTGCTTAGTAAGGAGAAGACCAGGGTTTGAATCACGGTTCAGCACAAATTTTCAATTTCCCAATTGATTTAAATCAATGCTACTCCCAGGCAATGTTTGTAACAGCCTAGAGTCTTATTTTAAATTGCTATTGGCGGTAACAAGAAGTGATACAGAATGGGACGAACGCATAAAGATTAATAGTAGCTAAGGTGAATGGAAGACTTCGATTTGTTGCAATTGTTCTGCGAACGTGCAGTGCATTTGGAAAGCAAACTGCATATAAGACGCTAGTGCGACCAATTCCAAGGCACTGCTTCAACGTTGCCAGTAGGGATTAAGTAGACTCAGAGTGGCTCCAGTGGGATCTTTACAGAGAGGTACAGTGCGTACGAAACGGTAACAGTAACTCAGGACCGTAAATGGTAATCGTTGGCAGAAAGTTAACGTTATTTTGAGCGAAACTATGTTTGGCAAATTCAGAGAACTTGTGTTGAGGAAGACTGCGCGATTATTACGCTGCCTTCTCGTATATCTCGTCCATCTCCATATCTTAGTAGTCAGCGTGTCTACATGCTATGTGGAGGACCCAGCTTCGATTCCCGGTACCCGACAGGGATTTCTCCATGGTGGAAGGAATGGAACGGGGACCACTCAACCTTATGACGCCAACTGAGGAGCGACTTGATCAAGATGTAACGGCTACAAAGCCAAGAAAGCCGACAACGACCTGGACAGTAGTAATCTATAGCTCACTCATTCGTTTCACTACTTCTTTCACTAGAAAATAAAAACTTACCTAGAACCGACTGAATCTAGCTGCTACAATCCACTTTTTCAGGTCCAACACACTTAATTCTAATTAAACTACACAGAAAAATTAATAAAAATGAATATTATTCGTAAACCCCTCACCAATTTTCAATATAATTACTTTTTTCATAAAAAAGGTGACTGTAAGAAACTAAAATTCAATATTACTTTATAAAAGATGAAAGTACAAAAATAAATGAAATGAATTATGGTGATAGTAATAAATTTTTCTCGTTCTTTCCTCTTGAGCAAAGATACAATTTTTATGTTCTGATGTTTGTATATGTTTTTTGAGGTAGGACTTATTTACAGTTTTACCACATTCACATGTAACTTAAATTTTCTGATATCTAGATACACACTCATAACGAATCCAACAAAATCCATGTTTTTGATACTTATCTTTACAAAATTCATTAATATTCTTTTTCTCTAGACAGTCACCACACTCCTTTAGCTGTTTGGTATTGTCCATTTAAAGATTATAAAATTTAATAGGAAAAAATAAAAATTCATTCTCAAAAACTGCAAAACAACGATTGTCTCTATATTTCTGAAAACACTTCAAAATGAAATGCAAACAAACTGTAAAGATTTCTTTAACTTTTTCTAATTTTTTATTCACTTGTAGTTAAAAATGTTCAGTAAGTATTCTGTGCTGTGCAGTATAAGTTAAATTTTTCTTGCCATTCATATATTAAAGTATCTGTAGGAATTTTTTCATTAAAAGTTGCATAAGGCTTCATAATTGTTTTCTGTGAACATAGAATATTCTGTCTACAAGTCATGTTAATCACACAGATAGGATAGTTCGTTATGAAATTATGTGAAGTTATGTCAGTGTCTGATTAGAATAGTGTAACTCGTTTAAAATCGAGAAATGCATCATATGCTTTGAAACAGTTTTTTGATAGATTAATATTCTACATTTCCTATGGGAAAATTTCGTTTCTTCCGTTTTTCAAGTACATGTTCTGTAGATTAACGTGGGCAAATAGTGAAGTAATTGATTATTTATACGGTTTGTCTGAAATGTAACAAATACAAAATATGGTATATCAAGTTACACAGAGTTACGGTAATACATGATGTCTAGTTCGAAATTTTTTTTACCACTCAATCATGCAACTTCTACAGTTTCTTTTTCGTAAAAAGATATCAGAACTTTTGGATTTTTCAGGATATTTTCTCATTGTTGTAACTCATGAGATGATTCATATTTAACAACTAGGACACGAATTTCCATCGATGCTATTACAATTTTTCCTTCCTTAGGTAGTATCTTTAATTTCAACTCCAGGATCATTACTATCAGGCCACCTAAGAATTGCATCTCTGGAACTAGAAGACTTACTAGAACTTATTGTTAAATCTCCTAACCATATAATTTCTCTATAATCTTTAAAAAATCCACTGAGCGCTGGTAATGGATAAAGTACTTAATTTGTCTTACTCCTTATTTTTCCATTATTAAGAATATGTTCAAATGGTTCAAATGGGTCTGAGCACTATGGGACTTAACTGCTGAGGTCATCAGTCGCCTAGAACTTAGAACTACTTAAACCTAACTAACCTAAGGACATCATACACATTCATGCTAGAGGTAGGATTCAAACTTGCTACTGTAGCAGTCGCGTGGTTCCAAACTGTAGTGCCTAGAACTGCTCAGCCACTCGGGCTGCCAAGAATCGTTCTTCCAAGTTTATTTTGTCAGTAACAGATGATCTCAAATACAGAATAGCTGTTGAAATAACAGGATGTTTGATTCTAGATAAAATAATATTTCCTTTCCTTATCGTCACAAAATCAAACAGTTTTGCCACATAATTATCGTTTAATTTTTATTAGCTTTTCTGTCATATGTTGGATAATCTTAATCTGATCCATCTGGATTAGCTATAAAAATTCAAAAGTTCATGCATGATTCAAATCAAGCCATCCAGCACCAATATTTATTTCAATTTCTGTATCCTTGTTGGGTGTATTTAATTTATTTTTTCTTTTCTCATTCACAGGGAATGAGTAAAACTGATAACTCTCGATTTTGCTCAGGAATTATTATGGATGATTTTTATTGAGCATTTTTAAAACAACTATTACATAACACCATTAAAGTCAATCAGATTGTCTTTTTCGTTAGTTATAGTAATTTCTAAATCTTGAATAGAATCAAAAATTGGAATATTAATGTGGTTCATAAATTATTGGGTCAACAAATTTAGCACTAGGTTTAAATGAATCAATAATTTTAGTTTCTTGATAGAAATGATTGGTATGTTTAACAAAGATCCTATAAGGAAGATTAAAATTTATGTTTGAATGGGATAATTTTAGGAACATCTTTAGCAACAGTCTTTTTATTAGTTTCAATAATTTGATTATTAAATCCTAGCACACTTGCAATATTATCTTCTTTTATACCCATGTACAACTTAACATCACTGTCATTAGAAACTCTAAAATTTCATCAGCTCTAATTTCAGTATTTGCATTGTCCTTATGAATAAACTTTTCTAATTTTTAAAATCTATTCTGAGCTGCCAGAATGTCAACTGTTTATCCATCATAATATAATTTATTATTTTTTGATGTAATATTTGGAGTTAAAATGTTGAATAAAAACCAACTAGTGATACATTTTTATAAGTTTCTTTTATTGGAACGGTTAATCTTTTTTTCAAGGACAGATGAATTATCACTCAGTTGAAATAGGTATTCCATTTATATAAATAAAAATTTATTTAAATAAATGGCAGATTGGAAACCAAAATTAAGAGTTCCAGAAAATAAATCAAAAAATAAACATGGTAAACTTTTACCAAATTCCATTTGATGTGCAATCATAGGACCAAGTGTCTGTGAAAAACTACATTATTGATATACAATTATATTCTAGCTGCAGCATAGTTGAACTGGAATAACGTTAATCATTTATATATTTATTCAAAAACATTAGATCAACCAAAATACCAAGAATTAATAAAAAGATGTGAAAAAATTGCAGATAGACACAGTGAAAAAATTACTACTCCTTTGTAAATAATGAAGCACTTATTTCATTAGATCAATTGCTAGATAATTCAGTAGTATTTGATGACTTCATTGTTGGAAATCGGAATACTGTTAGAGAATATTTTACTAGAGGAAGACATAAAGGAATATATTGTTTTTATTTACCTCAAACTTATACAAAAATACCAAAACAATTAGATCTAATGTTAATAAATTAAATATTTTCAGACAGAATGAAACAAATTTAAATCATATTTATCATGAGTTCACCGGTGGTGATTTAAAGTTTGTTGATTTTAGAGCAGTGTGTAGTAAATGTTGGAATGATCAATTTGGAGTTTTTGTGATAAACATGACTAGAAAATCGAATGAAGATAAGTTGATGAATAACATACAGAATTTCATAACAACATAAAGGTTAAACATAAATGTTAAACATAAACATAAATGTTTAAAATGTTTAATTAATGTTTATTCATCTGTAATAAGTGTTTCTAAAATATGATTCACAAGTTGTCAAAAAAAGCTAAATGAAATAGAAAGAAAGCTGAAGAATTGCAAGAACAACTCAAGCTTTGAAAGAAACAACAATGAAGAGAATATAAGAAATATTAAAAAGAAAATCAGCCAGTTATTGATGCTACTGAACAAGTACAACAAGGAATCAAAGGATTAGGCCATAATGTTTTGAAAGCTATTGAAGAGAACAGAGAAGTTGAAAAACTAATTGTTCCTTATCAGCAACTTCCTCATCTAGAGGAGTTTGGAGATATACCAACAATTAGAAAACAACACAATTGATCCAATGATACTCCTGATATATATGATTTTACATTAAGTGAATCAGACATTCAAGCTGCATTGAAAAATATGAAGAAGTCAAGAACGGTGCCATTAAAGAAATAAAGGAGATACAGTCAAATATAAAAATAAAAGGGATTCTTTCTAAAGACATTCACTAGGATGATGTTACAAAAATATATTAATCATAGTGAATTTCCAACTTTTTGATTTAAACCTGTTGATAGATTGAAAAATGTCGGGGTTCTGGCAGTTTATTTAGATGGCGATAAATTAAAAATTTTTGGAAAAGAATGTGAAGGCACACATGGTCTAATGAATATTTTAACTAAAAAATAAATTATTATGGATGCTATGGGTGTAAAATTAGATTCTGTTGATCTATAAAATTATGCACATATATTGTATCGTACAGGAGCATTAGATTGTGAGAGTAACAAAAATAAAATAAAATCAAGTAGAGGTAAAAAATAGAATAAACTGATAAAAGAAATTGTTAAACCCTATTTTCCAAAAGCATATTAAGTATCAGCAGAATCAGAGTCTTCAGATTATTCAGATGCAAAAACAGGTGATTGTTTCATTAAAAATATACATAAAAACCATATGAATATGTTTGGATGAACGATGAAAGAGTTTTAATTGACAGACTATCAGTAATTCATGGAAGAGGATTAGCTGGAAATAAAAATTGTCATAATTAAAATGTTGGAATAACACAGATGTTAACAAACAAATTTAGTGACTTTATTATTAATAATCCCAAAGGAATTTAATTACATTTTACAATAATTTACCACATACATTTTGGAAATGTAAAAAACATGGTAAAGGATTACTAATCGCATTGATTAATAAATTACCATTTGAGAGGCATCTTCCAGGCTATTGTGGCCCAGGAACTAAATTAGAAGAAAGGTTAACTAGAGGAGATCAAGGAATTAATCCATTAGATGAAGCATGTAAAGAACATAATACCTTCTGTAGAGATAATAAGGAATATGAAAAAAGATGTTAAGCTGTTAAAGAACTTAAATTAGTTGCGAAAAAAGAAATGTTTGTAAGTAAAGCTTCATTAGCCGAAATAATAGCTACAAATGCAGTTACAGGAATAATGTATGAAAAACGAAAATTAGGAATGGGCACTGGTGTTAACAAAAATGGTTGGGTATTGTAAAAATATTAATCTTTATAAATGTTTTGTCTATATAAATGAATAACTTTTCAATTGATTATACTTTGCTACCTAGTGGCAAAAGTAAACAAATATCAATTAAAATTAAATTAAGTAATGAACAATTACATAGTAGTGAACCATTTTAACTGATGCACAAAAAAGAATGAGAGATAAAAAACTGTTAGAAATTTGCTTGTTACATTAGGTATTGTTTCTGCGAAAAATATATTGTATATATAACAAAAAAAGAAAGAAAGTGAAAGTGTACCATAGCATGAAGGTAGAGTTGTTCCACTGCTATTTGCTGCATTACCATAACTAACAACTATTGGTTGATTTGCTGGTGGTTCTGCAGCAATCACAAATGCAGTAATAAACAAGAAAAAAGCCAAAGCAATTTTGTAAGAGCGGAAAAGACATAATAAAGCAATGTACGAATAAAGGCGCTGGATCTAGAAGAAAATTAAAAAAAAATAAATATAATAATTCATGATATATATTTACATAGAAGAGTCAGTTAAACAATTAAAAATTCAATATTTTCGTGGCGATTTTATGATTGATGAATTACCTAATGAGCCAAAAAACTTATAATGTGGAATAGTTAATTGAAATACATCTGATCATCATGGAACTCTCTGGGTTTCTTATTATAAGACCAAAAATTTAAATTGATTCATTTGGTGGAAACATTCCAAAATAATTGGTTAAATATCTCAGTTCAAGTGAGTTGCACTATAATGGGCAACGAATTCAGAATTTTGATGAAGTAATATAAGGACATTTGTGTCTATTTGTTTCAAAACTATTATCCATGAATTATTAGTTTAATGATATTTTCAGTTTGATAAATGGACATTTTTGGAAATAAGGTGCAGCCTAAAGGTCACTTCTTTAATGGACCAATAAATTTAGAGAACATAAAAGAAGAATTAGAAGCAAAAATTGACCCATAGGTAGAAAATTGAATGAAACAATTCCATAAAGATTTATGTGCCATTTTTAAAACACCTAAAGGATTTATTGATTGTAAAGGCAGAAGAACTGCAAATATAAATGATCCAGTAAATGGTTATGATGCTGTTATTAAGCAACACTTAGAAAAGTATGTGTTACAAAACGTGAATATACAAGTATTTTAACGCAGTTGGATAATCATGCCAGTAAAAGAGATTTAAATTCATACTTAAATGATTTAAATAACCTTAAAGATAAACAAATTTTAAAGTTTACTTTTATGACTGTAGGGAAAAAGTACACAATTTAGGGCATTTGTTTATTTTTTAAAAAATTGTAGTTATTTTTCGAAATGTCAAGGAGGAATTATCTTTTAACAATTTTGATATTACAGTAAGTGTTTATGATAATATTTGCGAAATAACTACTACTAATTATTCGATAATAGTAAATAAATCGCGTTTTCTAACTGAAAGATTAAAAGTTTCTGTTAAAACTTTTTCAGTTGATGTGAAGTTTATTACATTTGCTCAAATAATTTAAATCTTCTTAAATTTTATTCTACATAAGTGGGAAACCATATATACTTTTTTAAGTGTAAAAAAAACTGGAACAATTAATTCTCACAGAGTAACAACTAAAAATGCAAGACAAAGATTGAAGGCCTTTGTACACTATGGAACACTAAAAGGAATAAATAAGTTAATACTTTTTGTAGCTAATGGAGTCTGCAAATCGCACCCCTTTAATATTTGTGAAGAAATTATTAATGAATTACATACTGCTAACAAAAAATTTTAGAAGAAGAAATATGAATTTGGAATAGAAGATTGATGGCAAGCTGATTTATTTGAAATGGACTCAGGTAATCTGAAAGGAATTTCAAAAATAGATAAAGCATACAATTATTTATTAACTGTTATATAAATATATTTTTTTTATAATTCAATTGTGATATTCCACTTAAAGATGAAATAAGAAAAAATATAGTTGATTATTTTGAAAAAAAATTTAGAGGAGGCCATAATCCAAAAAATTTACAAACAGATAAAGGTAAAGAATTTTACAATAAAGATTTTCAAGTATTTATGAAGAATAAAACATTAATTATTATTCAACTTTTACAGAATTGAAAAGTATCTATTGTTGAACGACATAATGGAACACTGAAAGAAAAAAATTCAAAGAAACTTGCTCTTCGAGGAAATTATAATTAGGTTGATTTTGTTAAAAGTCTAGTTGTTGAATACAATACTACCAAACATTCAACTATAAAAATGAAACCAGCAGAAGTTAAAGAAAGAATTATAAACCAAATGTTGTTTTAGATAAAGATAAAAATAAATTAAAAAAAAAGAGATGAAGTAAAAATTAGCAAACATAAGGTACTTTTGAAAAAGGATATACAACCAATTGGTCAACAGAAATTTTGGAAATCGAAAAAGTTATTGATTCTGGCAGCAGTCAAAGCTGTCTTCAGACTGTGGCTACTCCAGTAACATATAAATTGAAAGCTTTAAAAGGCAAAGAAACAAATGGAAATTTTCATGAGTATGAATCACAGAAAACAAAATATCCTGATGTATATTTTGTAAAAAAAGTTCTATGAAAGAAAGATGACCAAGTTTACATTAAATGGTTAGGATTTGATAATTTGCAAAACAATTGGGTAAATAAAGATGCCGTATTTGGACTGCCTTACCTGTAGCAAACTAATACTATTTTATAATTTTTTATATATAAATGAAAGCCTTTATTGAAGCTTTAAATGAATGTGATATTGATTGTAATATTCATTCTGCTAACCGTTTTTTAAAGAAATAGAGTATATTTTGATAATCAAGTAAAAGTTAACTAAAACGATGCAATGACAGAATTATTTGAAGATTTGAAATTTGAGTCGATGGTTTTAAATGATGTATTTAGTGAGTTTTGCTTATATAAGATTTATAAAGATAGTTAAAAATTTGTTTGTAATTTAATTATGAAAAAACTAATTGAAATTTACTTTTATTGAAAAATATTTATTTTGCATGATCAAAGATCCTTGTTCTTTGTATTTTCATCATGTTCATCAACTACCTAAATTTAAAAAATCTTATAAAAATTTATGTATATATAAATGTACCAAACAGCATGAATGAGAAAATCAGGTCTTTCATTTTTTCTGTCTGTATGTTATTCTTATGACGATGCAGATGTAGTCACTAAATTAAATAATGAATTAACTGACAAAAATGTGATTTATTTACACACTCTGAATGGAGAGAAAAGTTGTTTGCTTATGAATACTTTAAAAATGCAAATTATTGTGTAAAAAAATGGTTCAAATGGCTCTGAGCACTATGGGACTTAACATCTGAGGTCATCAGTGCCCTAGAACGTAGAACTACTTAAACGTAACTAACCTAAGGACATCACACACATCCATGCCCGAGGCAGGATCCGAACCTGCGACTGTAGCAGTCAAGCAGTTCCAGACTGCAGCCCCTAGAACCGTTCGGCCACTCCGTCTGGCTTTACTGTGTAAAGTTTACTCTTAAAATCTCTGCTATCTCTTTTATATTTTTATCTTTCTGTTAATTTTATACCTTTTTGATTCTAACACTTTTTAACGACATTATTTTTAATTGGATATTCTTCAAAGACTTTAGAAACAACTGAAGCCATTTTTTGTTTAGGCAAGTTATGTAGCACAGTACTTTTTATTTTAAATATTTTGTTCCCATCTGCAACTGTACAATAATTCTTTGTTGAATAATAATTGAATCGAATTCTATGGGTTTTTTGCTTTGAATATCTGAATGAATTGTTTCTCTATTCGAATTAATTAGATCAATTTTTTAGTATCTTTTCAAAATAACATAGTGTAATAAATTTGATACATTTGTGTCTCTTTATTATCGTTATATACATGTAGAAATTTTTCAACTACGTTTCCAACTATTTTCTAATTTAACGTACTTGTGTTTATATAAATAATTATTTGTCATCAGCTAAGTGACCATTTTTATAAGTCGAAAAGCACCCATTCAAATGTAATTTCGATGAAACTGCACCAATTTTAAAATAATTTTTCTAGAATTATGTTTAGTTGTTGCTATGTAAATTATTTCCTATTTTTCCATTTCGACGATTTATTTATTACCTCTTTTAAATGTAAACATTCTTTGTTTTTTTTTCCTACTTGCTGTTGTTTTTCTTGTTCATCAATTTTTAATTTAGTTGAAAAATAGATAGCAAGTTGTTTTGTTTGAATATTTTCATATTCTTTCGTGTAGTTAGGATAATTTACGTATATATCCTCAATTGTTATATAATAATCATTTATGAAATCAACAACTTTAGTTCTTAAACTCATCACAAGTTTTCTAAAATTTCTGACTGATATCAAAATTTACATTTTTGAACTAAATTATTTGGTGTTAATCGTTTGATTGCATTTTGAAGATATTCATATTCCAAAGCTTGAAGATCATCATATTATTTACTAGAGTGGATTGTAGGTTATAATTTGTCAAAGATTTTATTAAATCTCATTTGGTGTTTTTAAAATTTTCTGGCGTGCTGCTCCACACACCTGGTTAAAATTTTCCTGATGCAATTTCTGCAATTCCATAATGAATGAAACATAAAACATCTTTACTAATCAAAGCATTTTTTGTTCCAATGAAGGAATACAAAATTTAACTCATAATCTTCCTCATATATTCAACATGTCACTAGAATAGCTGGCATTTATTAAAAATAATTTTTATTAGATTTTTCTATAAAAATTATGGTTTCTCTTATTCTCATTTCAGTGATTGTAATATAAGACTGCTGACTCTTTATGTAAATGGTTTGGTGTCTTTTTGCAGGTTGTCAACTATCTGACACACTGAAAATATATATTATTAAAGATAACTAAACTTTTAGATACCTAAAAGTCTTCAGCTGAGTTGTTCACCCTGTCTGGATTTCCTTTCAGGGTGCAGTTTCCCACACCCTGAAACACCACAATGGTTAAAGTTTAAAATTTTTGGGCAGTATATTCAGACCTACTCGAATTTCATGTAGAAAATATAAACTCAATTTCATGTTCCTAGATTTGTTATACCGTTAATCAATTGTTCTTGTGTGTAATCATATGAAATATTAAAATCATTGTACCAACAAATAATTCTTAATTCTGTTCCATTCATACGTATTGTCGCTGAAGAAGCTGTATAGCACCATGGTGTAGTGGTTATGATACTAAACTGTTGCATGGAGGGTCGTGGATTCAACACTCTCCTGCACTGTACAGTTTCTATTTCTCTATTCGGTTTGAGTACATTCTAGAAGTATCCAGAAATGTCAGGAAACATTGTACTGGAATGTTCTGTAGCTGTATATATACTGTATGTGTTCTGGCAGGAGGCTGTTTGCTCCACACTCTTGTATGTGCAAGTGTTGAATACACATTCTGTAAGTGAAGTTAGTGTTCGTCATTCATTAAATTACACCTTCTTCTACGTGACATTCTGGTGGAGGCGCTGGGTATTGCAACTTGTGATAGCGCACATTATCGACGACACAGTGGCTCCCATCAGGGTACGACAGCGCCGCCCGCCGCTTACGTAGCGAGAAACCCGAGATCACAATCTACCGGAAACAGAAGAAGAAGAGGACGTTACGATGACAGCAACTGTGTGCCACCACATGAGATATCCTTCTTGGTTCTCTGTGGCGATGGCCAAGATCCAAACAAGAGGCTGAAGTTATATGAGCGTTTAGCCAAAAATAACAAATGGGATGACCTTGTGCGTTTGGCTAACGTATTTTTCTACATGGAGGGCACTGCCAAGCAATGGTATGAGAACAACGAGAAGAAGTTCACAAACTGGGAAGTATTCCAGGTGGAGTTGCGCAAGTATTTCGGCGACACACAACGACAGAAGTGCAAGGCTGAAGATAAATTAAAGTGCAGGGCACAGCGTCCTCTAGAAACTACAGCATCCTACATTCAAGATGTCTTGGTGTTGTGTAAAATAGTGGATCCTAGAATGAAGGAGGAAGATGAAGTTGCACATCTCATGAAGGAAGTTGCTGAGGACATGTATGAAGTCTGAGGCGTAGCACCTTCACATCACTCCTGTCACTGGTTAGGACGATATCGTTATAGGCATGAGTCATCGACAGATGTCACCAGCTGACATGGACCTGATTTACAGAGCTGCACGTAGTTGTACTAGTAGGGAGCAGAGGTCAGCAGGTGACGGACAGTGCTAGCAGTCGTGGTCAAAACAATGTTGTAAAGTTATGTTTGATTAATATTTAATGTATTTGCATAATTATAATTGTTTTACATGTGTAGTAGTTAGCAGTATGAGTGTTGTATGAGTGAAGAAGAGAAGTAAATGAAAATTGTTTTGTTTATTCATGAAGTACCAGTTAAACTCTACAGGGGATTTACTATAATTAAATGTGCAGTCAGTTTATGGTACTAATAAATCGTGAGTAGAACAAAAATTAATAGGTAATTTCAGAAGGAGTAATTTTATATTTGATGCTTTTCTAAATTTATTTATTTAGCAATTGCCATAGAAAGAAATGTTTTACTATGATTGGTCATTGAAGTAAAGCGCGGGATAATACTGCAACCTGATTTGCTGTTTGTGATATCAGCCAATCAGAAAAATGCAGGCTCGCGCCAATCTATGCTGGGAACAAAGCCTTTGGTGCGATCTAGGGGGGTCGGGGCTGAGGGTTCGAACTAGTAACTTTTCATTGAAAGCAGCTCCAACGAAAGTACTGTGAAATGGCGGAAAAATGCTAATTACGAGTTTGCGAAGTAGTACAAAGTGTATTTAAGTGAACGGTATATTGGAAGTCGTGTGGAATTTCGGACGGAATATCAAAATTATTGCTTTTGACTGTTAGTTAAAACCGCATGGCGCGTTGTGCGATTTAAGACTGGGACAGGTATTTAGTGTAGAGCGGAGTGCACAAAATTTGAGCGAGCATTTTCATAAATAAACGATCCGGTGAACTCTATTAACTTTGGTAACGGGTGTAAATACCATAAATTGACTACTTGTGTGATTGTGGCGTGCATGTAAACTTTACATTGTGTTGGCACTTAGTACGGACTTGGCAGTATTAACTGTAATCTTTATCGTAAAAATACACCTGAAAATTTACATTGCCAAGTTAAAACTTTTATTTCAGTAGCTAGCCACATCCTGTTTACCGGACAATTCTATGTATGTTGCGACTTGCAATTGACAGTAGTGGTCTAATATTTTCTACTGCAGCTTTTAGCTAGACAAATGAACATTGCTGGACACTGGCAGGGTGGTAAAAAGTAGCGTGCCGCGCCGCACATGGTGCATCGCCCGGGAAACTAAAAAGCTGTAGGAACCGAATTCGTGATCGAGAGGAACGGTCAATAAGCAACTTTGCAGCAGTGACTGTAGGTGCGAGTGAGAAGACGAACATACGTTTTGAGATGCAATGAGGAGATAACCTGTGGAACGGAGATTTTATAGCGAACTGGATGCTACGGGACTGAAGGCGCAGCGTAGAATTGGTCCGCTGAGCAACATATGGCACAATAAGCGGACTCCAAGCCGCAGCAGCTTCCATCGCAGTGGCAGCGCGTGGGGGCCCTGAATCTGGTACACCGCGGGGAGAAAGGCAGATTGCTGTTATCAACACGCTGTGACGACGTCGGACGAAGAAATATAAGCTAAGTTTATATAGTGTATTACTTGCATGTGTAAACAGACTTGCTAGTATGGATGGGAATGATAATTCTGTGGTTGTGAGAGAGGGCGATGTAAGTCAGTTTGATGTGAGTGCTAATCAGGCAAGTACTCCTGAACAAAAGCAAGTAGGGGATACCGTTAATATGGGGATATTAAGTAATGACGTGCCTCAGATATCTCCAGTTGTAAAGATGGAAGTGGAACATAATGTTCCGACCAATTCTTGTATGGGTGACAGTTTAAATCTTGATTGATTTCAGTATTAACAGTTTGTTTCGATGTCAGTAGTGTTAATGTGAGTCAGGAGGCTGACAGAACAGATACCAAATTTGGTATTGTGGCTTTACAATTAGCTGAACAAAAATTGTACGACAGGAAAATAAACCAGTAAATTTAAAAAATATGTTTGTAGCTTTAATGATGAATATGAATCAAAAATTCAGTAATATTAATCAGAATTTCACTGAGGTAAAACAAAATTTTGGGAAGTTAGATCAGAAAGTTGAACAACAGTCTGGCAGTATTATCAAGCTAGCTAATGATCTGAAACAGTTTAAGACTGAAATTAATGAGAACATAGAACAACAGGCTGTTGAACTTAAGAAGATGTGGAGGACAGATTTGCAGGTGTTTGATACTCATGTAAATAAGGGAATTTCTGATGCAGAAAGTAGGTGTAAAAAGTCTTCAGAAAATGTAAAAAGTGAATTAACAGAGCTGGTTAGTAAGGTTGCCATTGGAAGCAAACAGAATACAGACCAGATAAGAAAAGAAGTAGGTCAAGTCAAGTCAAATCTGACATCAGTAGAATCTATGTGTCAAACTGCACTTGTAAATTTAAATAAAAAAATTGATTCTGTGAATGAAAATTGTTTGGGCAGCGTTAAAGTTGTGTCTGAAGGAGTGAATGCGGTTGTGAGTGGTGTACAACAAATTACTAACAAAACTGAACAAATAACCCTTAAATTAAATAAGCATGACAGTAGACTAAACAAAGTGGAACGTAATATTACATCGGGTGCTAACGGTGTGAATTGTAGTATGGTGACGGAAACTGCTGAATTGTCTTATATTACAAACAGACAGTTTCTTCGTTTTGATCCAGCTGGAAATGTTCATCCGAAAGAGGTCTGGAACGATTTTGAAAATGTTTTGCCTAGTTTGTGGAGTGACTGACTGAAGATTGGCTTCGTAACATCGAAGTTTTTGGGTGAGGCTAGGATATGAGGAACGACTGAAACGGAGCTATATGAGAAGTTAGAGCAGTTTAAAGAAGCGTTTTTCAAAGAATATTGGGGCAAGCAAAAGCAAATAGAATTGCAAAACAGTTTCTGGGCTGCGGAAAAGTTCAATCTCAGGAAACAGAAATAAAATAGTTGTTGCTCCTAGGGACAATGCTGGTAAGTTTATTAGATATTTGGAAAGGATGGAGAAGCTTATGCAGACAAATCGTAGTTTTAGGCCTCAGAATACAGTTGAGAGAGGTCAGAATGTTAATGTAAACAGAATGGGTGTGTCACATAATAGCCGAGGAAGGAGAGGAAGGGGTTGGCGCTATGCTCCAGTTCCAAGGACAATTGATAATGATCAGGGGCACGCTTACAGATCTCGATCGCCAATTCATAATGACAATGATTTTCAGGAGAGAGATCAGGTGGGGGCTGCGAGGCAGAAATGAAGCAGAATCACAGGGCATGGAAAACTAGATCCTGTCTGTAAAGGGGCTGGCATTTGCAGAACGGGTAGCAGTAATTTGAATCCGTTGGCCATACCTTTTGTATACAATAAGGTTAATGTTATATCCTAGGCAGTAATGCCAACCGAGCCCGCTGCCAAAAGGTAGGCAGCATCAAAGTCCGGACGCCGTCCGCATAAGCAGCGCCAGCGAGACAGCAAATCGCCGCAAGTCTGCGCGCGCCACCGCTGGCTTCTGGCTTCTTAAGCGCTGGAGTCGTGAGCGCTAGGACAGTTCTGTATTCGCCGCTCAGTTGTATACTCGCCACCGAATTGTGTACTTGCTAGTCAGTTGTGTGTTCATCGCAGCAGAGTTGTTGTTTGTCGTCAGCCGACGCTGACCTAGCCGCTCCGACTCGAACTAGACAGATCTCTGTAGACACGGAGTTCACTATTGTGTTTCTGTATCTTCATCAATAAAGATAAGTACCGACTTTTATTTAATCAGAGTGTTTGGGTTTTCATCTTTCTGTTCACTGTTCCAGCGGACCGGTCGGCCCGCTATTAAAAGTGTGGCGGTGACTTCGTAAGCCATTTCTACAGCCAAGTGTTTGTCGCTACGAACACCGCCACAAAACTGGCGACGAAGACTTCCGAACTCGTGTGCAGGGCTGGTTACACTTGTTTCTGGTTATACTAATTATAGCGATAAACTTTTGGGGGCTGGTTTAATCTGTGTTCACTATGTCTGCCGAATTACAACAGTTGATCTTGTTACAGAGTCAGCAAATACAAAGTCTGGTGGAAGCGATCGCCAAACAAGCGGCTAATCCTCCAACACAAAAGGAACAAGCACAGGCAGCACCACATTTCCGTGCTTTTGATGAATCAAGAGAAGAATGGCGAGAATATTTCGCGCAGTTGCAGGCGCACATGACAGTCTACAAAATCACAGGTACTGAGCGGCAGCTTTATTTAATTTCCACTGCAGGCGTGGAAATCTATCGACTACTTTGTAAGTTATTCCCGGAATCTCAGCCAGAAGCTTTAGACTATGACGTTGTTGTTAACAAGCTTGCTGAGTATTTCGAGTCGCGAGTTCATGTGGCAGCAGCCAGATTCAAGTTCTTTAGATTAAAGAAACTGCCACATCAATCTAATAAACAGTGGTTAACAGATTTACGGGGCCTCACCCGTCAGTGCCGATTTAATTGTGTGTGTGGAGCTTCCTACAGTGATGTCATGTTACGAGACGCTATTACTCAAAACATTGCAGATTCTCGTATTCGTGCTGCTATCTTAAAGTTGCCTGACCCGTCATTAGAGACTGTGATGAACATCATTGAAGCCCAAGATACTTTTGACTATGCTGAGTGTGAGTTAGATCAGCCATGTATTTCTCAAATTGCCTGTGCTAAGCAGGTTCTGTCACGCCCGCGGCCCCACCGGCAGAGTCAGACTGTAAACACTAGCCGGCCGCGTCATGTTAAACACATTCGTCAGCCGCGTGTGCAAAATGATAGAGTTAAGTCTTGCCCTAAGTGTGTTCTTGCTCATCCTCGTGAACGTTGCCCGTTAAGAAACGCGGTTTGTCACTTTTGTCAAAGGAAAGGACACATCCAGACTGTTTGTTTGCGTAAACGCAAGAACAATTCTAGTGCTGCCCAGCCCATGGATATTCATGTTCTTCAAAGCCAGCCCGCCCAGAAGGTCGCGTTTAAAGACTCTTCCACGGTTCGTGTGGGTAATAAACTTGTTCGCAATAAGCCACCCACCCAGCCCTCTGCTATGCGACCCAAGTGTAATTCAAACGCTGTAAACAGTAATGTACAAACTGCAAGTGAAGCGGGAGTTGTTGTTCCACCCGCCCAACCCACGAGTGGTCGTAAGCAGCGAACACGCGCTAAACGCGCTGATTTTGTGTCTTCCGCCTCCACTGCACCGATCCAGAGACAGTGTAATAAACTATTTGTGAAGCTACGCATCCAGGATAAGACCTTCAATTTTCAATTAGACACTGGTGCGTCTGTGACTCTCATAAATAGTGCTACGTATGCGGCTATCGGCCGCCCTAAACTTTCAGCGGCAAAACATTCTTTGGCTACTTATAGTGGAGAACAAATTCCTGTGTTAGGTGTGCGTAGCGTGCCAGCCACATTCCGTGGCAATACAAAAACAGTTTCATTCACAGTGCTCCGCGCTACAGACAGTGTAAACATTTTCGGATTAGACTGTTTTGACTTGTTTGGCCTGTCTATCCAAGACAATGTGTTGCAAATTAATTCTGTTGTTGTTCTTCAAGACAGCATAACCGATTTGTGTAAACGATACAGTGACATATTTAAAGACGAACTCGGTTGTGCTGCGAACTTTGCCGCTCATATTACGTTAAAAGATAATGCTCAGCCTCGATTTTGTCGTGCTCGTCCAGTGCCTCACGCCCTCCGGGCACCTGTAGAAGATGAACTTCGTCGTTGGCAAAACAACGGTGTTATTCAACCCGTTTCAGCGAGCCAGTGGGCTTCTCCCTTAATTATTATAAAGAAACCGTCTGGCAAGTTACGTTTGTGTGCTGATTTTAAGTCGACAGTTAATCCTCAGACTGTCATTGATTCTTTTCCTTTGCCTAGGCCGGACGAGCTGATGGATAAGTTAGGGGAAGCTCGTTTCTTTTCCAAAATTGATCTCCGTGAAGCATATTTGCAATTGCCCCTCGACGAGCAATCACAACAGTATTTTGTCATAAACACGTCGTTGGGGTTGTTCCGTTTTCTGCGTTTGCCTTTTGGTTGTGCGTCAGCTCCAGCTGTTTTTCAGCGTTTTTCGTCACAACTTCTGGCTAATGTGCCATCGTGTTGCAACTATTTAGACGATATTGTTGTGTCCGGTCGGACGCCTGCTGAACATTTCCGTAATTTGGAGTGTTTGTTTAAAGTGTTGTCTCAGGCAGTCCTACGTTGCAACATCGATAAATGTTCATTTTTCCTTACGGAGATGGAGTATCTGGGACATGTTATTAATGCTCAAGGCATTCATCCCTCCCAGTCACATTTAGCAGCTATTCGTGATTTGCCCGCCCCTCGCAATCTGCATGAATTGCAAGCAGTTCTTGGCAAATTGACGTATTATATTAGGTTTATACCTAATGCATCACAGATTGCTGCACCGTTGCATCGTCTCCGCCGTAAGAATGTTCCGTTTGTGTGGTCAGCTGATTGCCAATCAGCATTTCAGCAGCTTAAAGAGGCTTTATTGAATGATCGTTGTCTGGTCCATTACGACCCTACCAAGCCTCTGGTGTTAGCTTGTGATGCCTCTTCTTTCGGCCTCGGTGCTGTGTTGTCTCACCGAGTCGGTACCACCGAACGTCCTATTGCGTTCGCATCTAAACTGCTAAACAAAGCTCAGTGTAATTATAGCCAATTGGACAAGGAAGCGTTGGCTATTGTGTACGGTGTCACAAAATTCCATCACTACCTCTATGGTAGACCATTCTATTTAGTAACAGATCACAAGCCCCTGACGTCACTGTTTCATCCGTCTAAACCAGTTCCTCAGCGGACAGCTCAGAGACTACAACGTTGGGCTCTTTTGTTATCACAATCCCAGTATGAGATACTGTATCGCCCTACAGCTCAGCATGCAAACGCTGACGCGCTTTCTAGATTGCCGATTGCTGCGGATGATGTCTTCGATTCCTCCGAAGACTCTTGCCATCAGATTGACGCCGATGAGCATCAATCCCTCCGGGATTTCCGATTGATTATCGTCAAGTGGCGCGTGAGACAGCTACGGATCCTCATCTGAGTTTACTATTACGTTTTGTTCAACGTGGTTGGCCGTCCAAGGCAAAGGACATATCGGATCCTGTGGTTCGTCGCTATTATCCGCAACGTCATCTGTTGTCTGTTTCGCACGGAGTTATGCTGTTACGCACCGAGAATGACCAGCTTCGTGTAGTGGTTCCCCAAGTGCTCCAATCCAAGGTCCCCGACTTGTTGCATCAAGGTCATTGGGGAGTGGTCCGCACCAAGCAGCTTGCCCGCCGTCATTGTACATGGATCGGCATTGATAAGCAGATTGTTCGACGTGTGCCGAACACCAAGCTGCTCCGCCTCAACGCTATTCTGAGTGGGCACGCCCTGCCGGTCCCTGGCAGCGAGTACATATTGATTTCGCTGGTCCATATTGGAATTCTCGTTGGCTCATCGTGATAGATGCATTTAGTAATTTTCCGTTTGTTGTGCCCATGCAGTCTACAACGTCTGCACAAACTATACAGGCGTTGACTTCAATTTTTTGTATTGAGGGTCTTCCAGAAGTTTTAGTGTCTGACAATGGTCCACAATTTACCTCTGCTGAATATGAAAGTTTTTGTTCTTCCAATGGCATTCGCCATGTTCTTACTCCGCCGTTCCACCCTCAATCGAATGGTGCAGCGGAACGTTTTGTACGCACATTCAAGGATCATATGGACCGCCTTCGTGCTACGCACTCTCGTCAGCAGGCCCTCATCACGTTCCTGTCGTCGTACCGGACCACGCCACGCGACGGCCCTTCGCCTGCGGAGCTTCTCCACGGCCGTCGTCATCGCACCCTCCTACGGTTGTTGCACCCCCCGGATCGACCCGCCGCTTCTGAGCATCGCACGCGTTTTCAGCGCGACGACGCAGTTTTTTTCAGAGTTTATCACGGTCGCCGTCGTTGGGAACGTGGTACCGTGATAAGTGTCCAGGGTCGCGGTTTGTATACTGTTCAAGGTGCTACTGGGGTGCACAGGAGGCATCAGAACCAGTTGCGCCGCGCTGGCCGCCCGGATTCTGCCGCTCGTTCTTTGTCCACAGATTTGGTCCGCGGCGGGTTCCAGTCGCGCCTTCCGACTTCGCTGCCGCCCCCAGGGCAGCAGCGGCAGCAGCCGTCGCCGCCACCACGCCGACAGCCCGTCCCGTTGATGCCTCCCGCGCAGCTTCATCCGGGAGCGCCCCAGATGGTCGCTCCGGCGCCTGCGGTCTCTCTTCAGTCGCCACCGCCTTCGGAGCTGATGGACGTCGACCCCTCAGCCGGGCCGCCTTCCCAAGCGGTGGCTGTGCAGCCTGTCCTGCAGCCGCTTTCCTTGGGCACCCCCAAGGAGTCTGACACCGCAGCGCCTTGTCCGGCGCCCACTCAGCAGCCGTCGACGCAGCGTCAGGAGACGCTGCCTCTCTCCGTGGGTCCCGACGCCCCGTCGCGTCCAGTACCAGAAGCTGCGCGCGTGGTCACAGGCGTGCACCCTGACCTCGGTTTTCAGTCGGTGTTTCCCGAGGCCCCGCGCAGCCAATGCTGGGGTGCGGGCCGGGGACTGCCACCGACAACAGTCTCCGCCCCGGTCTCTTCTGCTACGCCTGCGGCCAGACCCCTCCCCCGCCGTCGACGCTCGCCACGTCATTATTCAACGACGGTGCGGCGATTTGGGGGGGAGGAGTGTTATATCCTAGGCAGTAATGCCAACCGAGCCCGCTGCCAAAAGGTTGGCAGCATCAAAGTCCGGACGCCGTCCGCATAAGCAGCGCCAGCGAGACAGCAAATCGCCGCAAGTCTGCGCGCGCCACCGCTGGCTTCTGGCTTCTTAAGCGCTGGAGTCGTGAGCGCTAGGACAGTTCTGTATTCGCCGCTCAGTTGTATACTCGCCACCGAATTGTGTACTTGCTAGTCAGTTGTGTGTTCATCGCAGCAGAGTTGTTGTTTGTCGTCAGCCGACGCTGACCTAGCCGCTCCGACTCGAACTAGACAGATTTCTGTAGACACGGAGTTCACTATTGTGTTTCTGTATCTTCATCAATAAAGATAAGTACCGACTTTTATTTAATCAGAGTGTTTGGGTTTTCATCTTTCTGTTCACTGTTCCAGCGGACCGGTCGGCCCGCTATTAAAAGTGTGGCGGTGACTTCGTAAGCCATTTCTACAGCCAAGTGTTTGTCGCTACGAACACCGCCACAAAAGTTAAAGTAACTGAAGTCCAAATTATTGACAAAAATGATACTATTGAAAGTAGTAAAGCGAAGGATGATAGAATAGGCATCTGCAAGGTGGCTATGTAGATGGGAGCTGGCAAAAGGAGCACCGTGCTGCAGGTTGTTTGGTGGGAAAAGATGTTGAATGTGATGTAAAATCTAGCAGTGAGGGAGAAGTGTACAGTAGAGCGAATGAGGAATCTTGCCAGGGAGAAGGAGGAGATGCGAATATACAGGTATTGCAGGAGTTAGATGAGAAGTGGGTAGAAGAATTATTGATGTCAGTAAATAGGGACTTAGCGGAAGCTGTGGAAGCATTTCATGCCGTTGATGACCAGAATATGGGTCAGCCGAGTAAAAAAAATGTAGAAGGGGAAGATGGGGTAGAAGAATTAGTAGAGAAACTAATTACTGTAGAAAAGGAAGCTGCAGATTTGAAGAAGTGTTTTAATCTATCCATAGTGGATAGGCTAAAGAATGTAGGAAGGGAGAGTAGTGAAAGCAATCCTGTAGATATCTGTATAATCTCTGGGCACAAGGAAGGTTTCGAAAGGCGTAAAATTGTACACGACTTGCTTCAGGAGGATGAAGTCACTGTTAAGGAAGAAAAGAAAGTTCGACCAGTAATCAATCTGTTAGTGCAAGGGGAAGAAGTACAGTGCCTAGTGATAGTGGCAGTGATTTGTGTGCTGTTAGTCAGCAATAGTTAGATGCTTTGCCTAATAAAAGAGAGCTAGTAACTATGCCTGTCATGGGAATCCAAATAATTGTAGCCACATTAAAAGTGAAGCAGCACGTAAAATATGAAGTGATGTTGCCTATCAGTATAAATGGTAACCAGTTGTATCATAACTTTCTGGTTATTGAGGGCTTCAGTATAGATATGTTAGTGAGAATTGATTTCTTCATGAAGTACAAGGGGAGGCTGGACTTTGAAAATGACAGTATAAGCCTGGAAGTGAGTGGGAAAAACGTTATAGTGCCTTTCTCTAAGAAAAGAAAGCTTACAAAGAGGGAAGGTGAGCAGATTCCGATTAGATATTGTAGGAAGAGAACAGATTTGGAAGGGTATAACGAATATGGGGAAGAAGTGGAGGTAGATCCTGATGAAATGCTCTTAGTAGAGAATAAAATAAAGGAAGAAGTTAGAGATATTCAAGGTTTAGAGGAAACTCAAAAAGGGGCGCTGAAAGATGTCTTACTCAATCATAAAAAAGTTTTCTCCGATCAGCCGGGCTTGTTAAGAGACTATGAGTGTTGCTTGAATGTTAAAGAAAGTGCACAATTGTTTAAGAAACCAATACCAATTGCTGAAAAACATAAAGAAGCTGTGAGGGATTTAATACAGAGCATGCTTAAATGGGGAATAATAGAGAAAGCAGTAAGTGTATTTAACAATCCATTAGTTGTGGTGATCAAGAAGGATAAGTCAGTAAGGTTGGTACTAGATGCGAGAGCTTTAAATAAGGCGGTTTTACCTGAAAGTGACTGACCGAAAACGTTGACGAACTGCTGCAAAAATTTAAGGGAGCTTAATTCTTTTCGTCAATGGACGTAACTTGTTGTTGCTGGAACTTGCCTCTGGCTAAAGAATCAAGGAAGTACACGGCATTCTTGTTTGAATGTCGGTGTTATCAATACAAAGTCGTTCCTTTCGGATTAAATGTAGGTGTTTGTGCTTTCGTTAGAGCAATGTCACAGGTTTTAGGTAATGAGCTGCTTAGAAAAATTACAGTATATGTTGATGATCTGCTGATTTCCACATCTACTTGGGATGAACATTGCATGCTGGTAGACAAGGTTTTAGAAGCTATTGAAAAAGGGGAATGCAATTAAAGTTGGACAAGACAGAATTTGTGAAGAAAGAGTTGAAGTTTTTACGACATATTATTAGTGGGGAAGGAATACTTCCTGATCCTGGAAAAATGGAAGCAATTAGGGAATATAAGGCCCCTACTAATAGAAGAGATTTGAAGGGTATGTATGGATTATTTGGATTTTATCGTCGTTTTGTGCCAGGTCAGCTGTTTAATACTCCATGTTTAAGGAACCTTTTAAAGAAAAATGTACCGTACGAATGGACAGCTGACCGTACGAATGGACAGCTGAGCGTCAGTCAGCATTCTAAGAACTAAAAGCAGCGTTATGTAATAGTCAAGTACTACACCACCCAGACTTTACAAAACCGTTTTGTATAGTAGCAGATGCATGTGGGTATGGAATTGCTGTAGAGTTATTTCAAGTGGATACAGAGGGAGAAGAAGAAATTCACAAGACTGTAGCGTTTGCATGTAGGTCCTTACAGCAGTCTGAGAAAAATTATTGCATTTCAGAACAAGAAGCCTTAGCTATTGTTTTCGGTTTGCATAAGCTTCAACAGTATTTGTTGGGACATAAAGTGACTGTATATAGCGATCACAGGGCTCTGACTTACTTACAGACTGGTAAACTTAAGCACCAGTGTTGTCAATCTTCGTCTTCTAGCTTTATGAACTTATCTGTCATCTTTCATATTCTTCACTCAATTGGAAACAAGAAGGAGTAGCAGGGGGTGTTGTGATGAATAGTGGTAAGTGTGCGAGTAAAGTATGTGTGGAAAAAGGAGTTGAGAAAGACAGGCGGATATAATTTGAAAAATAAAATGATATGTTATGGTGATGTTGCAGTAGTGAGGTGTTGTCATGCTGTATATGAAGGTACACGTTTTGAAGTAATGACTAATTATAGAGTATAATAAAAGGGCTCAAAGTAATGAGGAGGAAGGGCATAACTTGTTGTAGAAGGGAGTGTTATCCTATTGGAAAATTGTGGAGTGTAGTTAAAAAAGTTGATGTTTGAAAAAAAAGGGTGTTAGTTAGCATTTGATTACTAATGCAAAGCGAGTGAGATGATTTGCATGAAGATGCATGGTCATAATGGAAAATGAATCTATCCCAAAAAGACATGAAATTTACTGGAGGTGACCAATTAAATAAACTGATAGAGACAAAAACCAAAATATTACTAATACTAAGGCTACCAGGTGTGAAAGGTAAGAGTGAATGGGTGTATATAAGGGATTTTGTAAATAGTTATATGAATTTGAATTTAATATTTTATGTGATTTTGAAGTCATGTTCAAGTTTTGAATTTTGTGTATTATTTGCTACTGTAAAAGACTTCTTAAAATTTTTTGAAGAAGAAATCATAAAATTAAGCGTATTTATGGAACCTGGTAAAAGCTGTCATAAAGAATTTGCAGTAGTTGTCAAGTTTTGAGAAAAGATAGGATAGGGAATAATCAGAATCTAACCTAATTAAGTGATTTCAGTGTATGCCTTCAATAGCAATGCATAATTTTCCTGAAGTAGTTAAACACTTTAAAAGAAAATGCAAATTTTATTGCAGTTTAAGAGTTAAATGTTCTGTTAATTTGCTTTGAATAGTTAAACTATAACTAATTAAAGAGTATAACAAAGGGAGAACAATTTTATACTACATGTTAAGACAGTTATGTATATTAGTAGTCTTAGACGAAACTATGTTTTGTAGGTAAAAACCACTGTACAATAAGGACTGGCCTGAGAGTGGAACAATGTGCAGTGTTATGGACGTCAACCAACCAAGGTGTTGTGACATGCCAAGAGAAAAATCATGAGGTAGAGGACACTTACGCAGTGCAATGTGTAAGGTAGGAGTTATTTCAAAATTACACCAGGACACCAATCAAAGTGCAGGTGGAGATTCAATGAAATATTGAATTCATATAAATAAGAGGAGGTAAAAGGCAAAAAATTTAATTGTAATGGACAAGAACTATTTTATGTAAATTCACAATTTGTGGAAAGTTTGGTTTTGAAGGAAAAAATTAATTAGTTCAGTTGTAAAGTTTTGTAAGAAATTCCTAAAAAAATCAAAAAGTTTTGTAAAATATTAGACTTAGTTAGGCTAGTATGCCAAGTCCAAAGCAAGAATTCTGTAACTTAGATTAGTAATTTTGAAATTTCACATTTGTTTTGAGAGTAAGGAGACAGTTGCGATGTAGTAAAATTATTCAAAGTTGTTTCCAACAATTTTAATAATTACGGGGGTGTGAGGCGTAGCGCCTTTGCATTGCTCCTGTCACTTGTTAGGACGATATCGTTATAGGCATGAGTCATCGACAGATGTCACCAGCTGACATGGACCTGAGTTACAGAGCTGCACGTAGTTGTACTAGTAGGTAGCAGAGGTCAGCAGGTGATGGACAGTGCTAGCAGTGGTAGTCAAAACAATGTTGTAAAGTTAGGTTTGATTAATATTTAATGTATTTGCATAATTATAATTGTTTTGTATGTGTAGTAAATAGCAGTGTGAGTGTTGTATGTGTGAAGAAGAACAGAAGTAAATGAAAATTGTTTTGTTTATTCACGAAGTACCAGTTAAACTCTACAGGGGATTTACTATAATTAAATGTGCAGTCAGTTTATGGTACTAATAAATCGTGAGTAGAACAAAAATTAATCGGTAATTTCAGAAGGAGTATTTTTATATTTGATGCTTTTCTAAATTTATTTATATAGCAATTGCCATAGAAAGAAATGTTTTACTATGATTGGTCATTGAAGTAAAGCGCGGGATAATACTGCAACCTGATTTGCTGTTTGTGATATCAGCCAATCAGAAAAATGCAGGCTCGCGCCAATCTATGCTGGGAACAAAGCCTTTGGTGTGATCTAGGGGGGTCGGGGCTGAGGGTTCGAACTAGTAACTTTTCATTGAAAGCAGCTCCAACGAAAGTACTGTAAAATGGCGGAAAAATGCTAATTACGAGTTTGCGAAGTAGTACAAAGTGTATTTAAGTGAACGGTATAGTGGAAGTCGTGTGGAATTTCGGACAGAATATCAAAATTATTGCTTTTGACTGTTAGTTAAAACCGCATGGCGTCTTGTGCGATTTAAGACTGGGACAGGTATTTAGTGTAGAGCGGAGTGCACAACATTTGAGCGAGCATTTTCATAACTAAACGATCCGGTGAACTCTATTAACTTTGGTAACGGGTGTAAATACCATAAATTGACTACTTGTGTGATTGTGGCGTGCATGTGAACTTTATATTGTGTTGGCACTTAGTACGGACTTGGCAGTATTAACTGTAATTTTTATCATAAAAATACACCTGAAAATTTACATTGCCAAGTTAAAACTTTTATTTCAGTAGCTAGCCACATCCCGTTTACCGGACAATTCTATGTATATTGCGACCTGCAATAGACAGTAGTGGTCTAGTACAGGGGTCTCCAAAGTTTTTAGTCAGCGGGCCCCACTGACTGCTCCACGAAGTCACAAGGGCCAAGATCTACCTAGTGGGATTAAAGCTCCCTAGCACTCCTTGATCACCGTAATGTAAGGCTAAAGGAAAGATGAAATTGCAAAAATCTAAGGTTGTGGGAAAAGATAGCACTGAAACTAACTACGATTTTTACTTAATTACATAATTTGATTGGTGGACGTACCTGACCGAAATTATGGCGTATTTTATTCTGACGAATTTCACCGACAAAAAAGTATGTCACTGCACATTCTTCACGAAAGCGTCCTGAAAGGTTCATGAAATCTCAAAATCATTGTTAGCAACACTATTACTGCAAGATGTAACAGAGGTAGAATATGTCAACGCATTGTTATTTCAAGCGGCGCAACAAGAAATTTAGTTATGTAGTCTTGTAGCGAGTAGCAGAGGCAGAGCATATATTTGACAGTTATGTTGCTTGATTGTGTCTATGTTGCGAGTGTCCTACGAGTTTTTTTAGTGTTTTGTGCGCTGTACTAGTAGGTGAGACGACGAAGTGTGGGACAATTCAAAGTTTGAATTCGAAGAGACAAGGAAAATCTGAAAATCGAAATACGTATAGCTCGACTTGAGTATTTTTTCACTGTATTTTTTTGGTGGAACTATAGTGTAATTGTGAGTATTTATTTTAGTAATTAAAGTACCTTAAAAATAAATTCATTGCATTTTGTTTAGGCAGGCTACTCCCTAGTTTTATTAGTATTAAATCGCATAATTTTATTTTCAGGTTATAATCTTTTGTGAAGTTCTGTACAAATATGGAAAAGAGACGAAAGGTTGACAGTGAACGCAGAATTTTAAAGAGCAGTGGGGATTTCAGTATTTCATGGTGGAGTCAAGCAACAAACCAATGAGTATTATTTGCAATGAAGCAATATCAGTCTTCAAAGAATAAACTATAAAACGTAATTATGAGACTAAGCACTTTCAGAATTACTCCAAGTTTACAGTATGTGAACGATTAGAAATGTATGAGTCTCTGAAACGACAGCTAAATCCCAGCAGTCGCTGTTTAAAAAAGTAGATGCTGAACAACATGTAGCAACTCGTGCTAGTTTTTGTGTGGCTCATTTAGTAGCGAAACAGTGAAGCCATTTACTGACGGTGAATTAATTAAGAACTGCATTATTGCAACAGCAGAGGAAATGTGTCCAGAAAAAGTTAAGTTATTTAAAAACTTAGGTTTGTCGGCAAACACTGTGGCTTGATGAATAGAAGACATTGCACAAAATATATCAGCACAATTGCGTGACAAAAATCAAGACTTAGACTGGTTCTCTTTGGCCGTGGATGAGTCAGCAGATGTATCAGATACTGCTCAAATACTACTTTTTTATTCGAGGGATTGACAAAAATTATGAAGTGTATGAAGAGTTCCTTGAAGTGTATGAAGAGTTCCTTGATGTTCACAGTATTCATGGGATGACCACTGGGGAAGATATTTTTAAAAGAGTTGAAAGGGCAGTTCAGAAAAACAGTCTTCAGTGGAAGAAATTAAAATGTATTACAACTGGTGGTGGCAAAAAGATGTGTGGGAAAAATAAAGGTGTTGTTGCTCTCCTTTCCAGAAAATGACGGTGGCTCAAAACCATTAGTAGTGCATTGTATTATTCACCTACAGTCTTTGTGTGGAAAACATTTAGATATGTCAGAAGTTTTAAAGCCAGTTATTTCCGTTGTTAATTATACCAGATTCCAGGCACTCAGTCATCGCTAGTTCCGTGAGTTTCGTGAAGATATTGACGATAGCGACTTGTCATATTATACTGCAGTGTGCTGGCTCAGCTGCGGTAAAGTTCTGACCCCTTTTTTTGAACTCCAAACAGTAATTGAAATTTTTTTGAACGAAAGAAATCGCCCTCTGGCTGAGTTACGGAATGGTGAGTGGTTATGGAAGCTAGCATTTTATACAGACTTAACTAAACATATGAATGACCTTAAATTAAAATTGCAAGGTGAAAACCAGCTTCTGCCTGATTTATATACACATGTTAAGTCCTTTCGACAAAAGATTGTTTTGTTTCAATCTCAGTTGAACAAAGTACGCTTCACGCATTTTAATACATGCCAAACATTCAGTCAGCAAACTGAGATTCCGTTTCCTGTAACTTTCGCAATTGAAGCTTTGGGCGCTTTAAAAATTAATTTTTGAATCACGTTTTTCAGATATTGATGCAAATTCGAACGATATCAAGATATTTCAAAATCTCTTTGATGTCGATATAGAAACGTTATCTGCAGAACTTCAGTTTGAAATTATTGATTTGCATTGTAGCGAGTTTTTTAAAGAAAAACAATCGAAGTCAACATTACTGGAATTTTATAAGTGCCTTCCATCCACACAGATTATAAATTTACTTTGCCCGTGGCTTTTTTTTTCGCTTTTGGCACTACTTATTTGTGTGAAAAGACTTTCTCCAAAATGAAACATGCAAAAAGTAGTTACAGATCAAAATTAAGTGATGAGCATTTGAAGTCCTGATGATTATCTCCACCAATAAACTTGATCCACAACTGGAGGTAATTATGAAAGGAATGTTACAGCCACATAAAAGTCACTAATTATCACTAAGATGTTAAATTTCTTTACGTGAGTACTCTAACACTGCGAGTTTTCAAGATATAAATTAATTACAGTTATTTTTATACATCAGTTACAACTAAAATATCCAACATCATTATGTACACCAGGTATTGTATTTTCTTCAATTTGACTTTAAATAAAAATGTTTTATACGATTTACTTACTATGTGTATTTTACAACGTAATCGAAAGAAAGTGAAACCTCGCTTAGGAAGCATCTTCCATAGTGACTGATTACTAAGACTAGTCGCCGAAGTGGCGTCCATTTGAAAGACTTGCACCAGACTCGTGAGTAGAATAAAATGCAAAGAATTTTTTTACTTAAAATGTTTTCGCCAAACTAGTCTGTTAACCGTTCTTTTTTTTCACTATCGCATGGAGAATGACCTGTCTGTTTATTGTGGATAGCCACAAGTTTAACCATGACCTTCCGCTTTGTAAAGACAGAGTTCCGACAAAGTCGCGGTGTACTGGTCGCGATAGGCCTCGAAACTCAATTGTAGGCAGTATAGGTACCACCTCAAATATTTGGCGGGCTGGATACTGGTGATGTCCGACCAGCTAATGCGGGCCGGTTTGCCGGCCCTCGTGGGCCGGTTTCGCCCCGCGGGCCGTAGTTTGGAGACCCCTGGTCTAGTATTTTCTACTACAGCTTTTAGCTAGACAAATGAACATTGCTGGACACTGGCAGGACGGTAAAAAGCAGCGTGCCGCGCCACAAGCCCTACTCCTTAAGGACGATTTCATAAAATGGTGCCAGTATATCGAGACAATGGATCAAAAAACAATTACACGCAAGAAGTTTGTATGGCTTCCAAACGGCGTATTGATGTCTGTGATGGAGAAAGCAACTGATTTCACTAGTGTTCTGCGCCAGTAGTGAGAGAGGAAGTTCAGGAGGCACTTGGATTGCACGACGAGTAAAAATCCGTGACGCTGAAGAGGTCATAAGGGAGGAAGTGGAACAGACATTGAAAGCAATGTCTCGTCCTTCATTTCCCTTTAAAACGGCGAAAAAGTCGAGACCCAGGCACAATTACGTTCCTACAATGCCACATGAGGAACCTGTTTGGGCACCAAGGAAGACTGACGCCTGGAGGACCCATGATAACCAACGAGTATGTTTCCACTATGGACGAAAGGGACATGCGATGCGCTATTGTCGAGAAAGGCGTCGGATATTTGATGACGCTCGCGCCAGAAGACAGCAGACCGATCCTAGTCGACTCCAACTCCGAGACGACGAAGATGAACCAGAAGATGTGGGTGCAGGACGACGTAGGTCACCATCGCCGCAAGCTAGCCGCTGGAGAGGACGCTCCCCAACACGCCGATCAAGGTCTCCATCGCTGTGTAGAAGCTCTAGCCGATCACCTAGCCGCCGCAACCTGGAAAACTAAAGGGTGTTACCTTCCTTGGAGGTAACGCTGCTGAAGAGAAAAGTCCTCCGCGTCGATCACAACAAAAATGATAAGAAACTACGTCGATATCCTCATGGATGGGCGACCAGCCCAAGCTCTTATGAACTCTGGAGCATCATATACAGTCATTTCGGAGAAGTACCGTCGCCACTTGCAGAAAACCATATTCGTCGACAGCAAAACATCTCTGCTGAAGATGGCTAGTGGGAAATATGTAAAACCTACAGAATGATGTGTCATTCGTGTTGGTATAAGTGGCCATACATGGCCCTTAGAATTCATCGGCTGGCAAGAGTGTTGTCATAACGTCATTCTCGGATGGGACTTTTTGAAAGCTTCTCAGGCAATTATAGATTGTGGTAGCTCGAAGATTATGCTAGACGAGATGAGATACTGAGGACAGGAAGATGCATATCCGAGTTTATGGAGGCTATGTGTGCTGGATGAAGTGATCATTCCTGCAGACAGTACTAGAAAGATAACTGTCATGTGTCGTGCCATACATCATCCCATGGATCTTGTAGTGGAATGTAAGAGAAGCATACCACTGAAGAATAACTTGATCATCCCAGCCTCTGTCGTCTCGTTTAAGAACGGATTCGGTGAATTGTGGATAGTTAACTGTTGGCGAGAACCGCAGATCCTTCCACAATGCATGTGTAAAGAAAACGCTGAGCTCTTAATTGAAGAACAGCTGAGCGGCATAGAAAGTATTAGAGATGTGAGAAGCTTCCTCGAATTATGTTTTTATTACTGTCGTTTTATCAAAGACTTCTGTATCAAAGCCAGGCCACTCCAAGAATTGTTAAAAGCCGATGCTAAATTTATCTGCGGTGGTGCTCAACAAGATTCTTTCGATGTGCTGCGAAAAGCTCTGACGACTGACCCTGCATGTGGTCCGTATGAGAGAGCACCTACAGAGCTAAACACAGATGCCAGTGGGTATGGGATCGGTGCTGTTCTGATGCAAATTTCGGATGGAAAAGAGAAGGTTATAGCCTATGCTTCTAGGACACTTACAACAGCGGAGAGAAACTACTCAACTACAGAGAGACAATGTCTCGCTGTGGTCTGGGCCATGTGCAAATTTCGACAGTATCTCTATGGAAGGTCATTCACAGTTGTTACAGACCATCATTCACTTTGCTGGCTGACAGGTCGTAGGGATCCAACAGGACGACTCGCCAGGTGGACACTACATCTTCAAGAGTATGACATTACCATAGTGTACAAAAGTGGAAGAAAACGCCAAGATGCCGACTGTCTCTGAAGAAACCCTGTGAAATACCATCAAGACTTTGATGAAGATAGTGGCTGTCTCGCTGCACTTCAGGGTTTCTCTGCTTAGCAGAAGAAGGACGCCAAGATATCTCAAATTATGCTTGCCTTAAATCGGTCAGATAATGTGAAAGGACAATTCAAAGTAGTTAATGGATTGCTTTGCAAGGAAAACTTTGATCCGTTTGAAAAGAGGTGGTTACCAGTAATTCCTAAACACATGCGCTTAGATGTTCTGCAGAAATTCCATGACACACCTGAAGCCGGACATTTAGGCTTTATTAAGACATAGGATAGAATCCGCAAGAGATTTTTCTGGCCAGATTTATTGAGGAGTATACGTCACTACGTGTCTCACTGTAGAGAATGCCAGAGGAGAAAGGTAGTTCCTCAGAAACCACGTGGCCGACTCATACCAATTCCACCAGCCGAAACGCCTTTCCAGCGAGTTGGGATTGACCTCTCCGGACGATTTCCAACGTCTGCTTTTGGCAATAGATGGATTATGGTTTGCACTAATTATCTGACACGCTATGCCATTACAAAAGCCGTGAAAACAGCTGAAGCATCTGAGGTAGACAAATTAATAGTGGAAGACAATGTATTAAAACACGGTACCCCAAGGTCGTTAATTGCGAATCGAGGGAATGTTTTTGAATCGAATCTTGTGACAGAGATAAACCGTCAGTGTAACATTACTCATCACGTGACGACTGCCTACCATCCGCATACTAACGGGCATACTGAACGCATTACTAAGACCTTGGCCGACATGCTATCAATCTTCGTCAATGTTGAGCAGAGCAACCGGGATGAGGTGCTACCTTTCGTGACGTTTGCTTACAACACCGCCAAACAAGACACCACAGGATTTATGCCATTTTTCCTGGTGCATCGGGGTGAGGCGACTACAAAAATCGACACTGTTTCCGTTACATCCTGATCACGTGGACGACGACTACATCGGCCAGGTGTTAACGAGATCTGAGTAAGCTCGGCAGTTAGCTCGACTCCGCACGCTGCAGGCTCAAGAAAAAGCACGCCAAAGGTATGATGCGAGCCACCGTCCTGTTGTCTACCAGCCTGGTGACCTCATCTGGATCTTCACTCCTGTCAGAAGGTTGGTCTCTCTAAGAAGCTCCTCAGACACTACTTTGGACCCTATAAGGTTGTATGACAGTTGTCTGATGTTACTTATGAATTTGAAGATTTCGACCCTGACGCAAGATGACAAAAGATCAGAGATACAGTCCACTTCCTTCGAATGAAGCCCTATAAGGATCCTGCCACCCAGGGTAAATTCGAAGCTCCAGCGATAGGTAACAAGCGGAAAGGTGAGAAAGGGCATCAGTCACCGGGAGTCGGAGTATGCAGGACCGATGACTCATTCCTGGGCTTCAAGGACGTAACACTGAAACTCTATTCTCTTAAGGAGGGAGCAATGTCGCAACAGAAGCTACATAGCACCATGGTGTAATGGTTATGATACTAAACTGTTGCATGGAGGGTCGTGAGTTCAAAATGTACCTAGACTGTACAATGTTAATTTCTATATTCGGTTCGAGTACATTCCAGAAGTTTCCACAAATGTCAAAAATCATTGTTCTGGATTGTTCTGTAGCTGTGTATATACTGTATCTGCTCTGGCCAGAGGCAGTTTGCTCCATGCTCTTGTATGTGCCAGTGTTGAATAAACCTTCGTTAAGTGAAGTTAGTGTTCGTCATTCATGTAATTACACCTTCTTCTACAAGACAATATAAATTTACTGTAATAGGATTGTAATTAAGTCTTACCACTTCTTCACAATTTATATGTCTATCTTCGATTCTATATAACGGTTTTCGTAAATTTTTTTGCTAAAATCTAATGATATAGTAAGTGTAGTCACAACATCATAAAACAATTAAAAGATGAAAGTTGGTTTTAATTTTTCATTAACTGTTTGATGTACAACATGAGGTAATAACCAATTTATTTCCTCATTTCTTTCGTTTATTATTCCATATGCATCGTGAATTACTTCTCTGAAACCTTCTATACTTTCATCTTTGATTTTATTTAAATTTTCTAAGTGTGTTTTTGTCTCTTTCATTTTATATTGTCTATGGTTTCAAATGGATGGTAAAACATCTTTATAAAACCAATCTTGAAAATATTCTACAAAAGGATTTTTGGATCTCATAACTAAAGAATACAGACCAGTTTTACTGATAAATTTGTTGAATTTTATGTATATTTAGGTAGCACTGCGCTGGGATTACCAGAATTTTCAAATGATTTACAATATTTTTACTAAACAAGGTTTTCAAGTGCTTTCTTGTGTCGAGCATAACCTAAAACGTCAGCAACTTGATTTGCCTAAAACCATGGATTATTCTTTTCACCAATAATCATAAACACTTTTTTATTATTATATGTAAGTTTGTTGTTGATGTCTATTATCAGTTTATTTTAGAGAAAGATTTTTTAGATTTTTAAAAAAGTTCTAGATTCTGGAATTCCATACAGAAAACTGAGAATGTCATTTGTAGTTAATACATTTTGCTTTTCCTTAAAGTTGTCACAGTCAGTTATTTGACCACAGGAATATCGTATACAGAATGTAAGTTATCATTGTCTTTAAGAAACAGAACATGATTAATTCTGTATTCTTTAAAACTTTCAGAGGTGAAATATTTCACCCCTGGAATATTATACAGAAAAGATAGACTACTATTAGTAATTAAGACATGTTTTTCTTCAAATAACGGAATAATTTTTAAAAGGAAAATGGCACTTTTCGAATTTTAATTTTTTTACAAATCTAATAATAATTATTTCTAATAAATGGCGAGTCTAAATAGTCTGAAAGTCAATGAACTGAAAGCCAGAGGAAAAGAAGTAGGTCCTAGAGGCATTTCGAAACTGAGAAACTAAAAACTTATTGTGTTCATTAATAATCACAATATTAATGAAGAAATGAACAATATTAACAAATCAAAGGTGAGTTCTTGCCAGTGCAAAGAAGTGAATGAATTAAAAACCAAACAACAACTTGTTCAGATGATTTGTCTTATGAGTAAAAAATTAAATTTAAGCAGTTATAATACAAATTGTATTTAACAAATGAAACATACAGTGAAATAGTTGTTGATTATATTAAAGAGGAAAATCCATTTGATGAATCTGGAGAGAAACAACTGATACTGAAGTTTAATAAATTATCTGAAAACTTCATGAGAGAATTTCAAGACAAATTTGATTGGACATATATATCCAATGAACAAAAATTATCAAAAGACTTTATAAGGGAATTTCAAGATAAAGTAAGTTGGAGTAATATATCAAGATATTAGATGTTATGTAAATTTGTAAATATTGTAATACTGAGAAGTCGATTGATAATTTTACTTCAGAGAAATATACGAAAGATGGATATAGAACGATGTATAGACAATGTGTAAAGGAATAACATGTAAAAAATTACGACAGTAATCAAATTCCCTGTGCATGTGGAAAAAATATTTCTAAATATTGTTATAAAAATCATTTACAATGAATTCCGAGTGAAGAACATTCGGAAATATTATTGTCAATGGAAAATGAAGAAAACAAGAAATCAATACAGTGACAAAGACAACATAATGATAAATGTAAAAAATGTGTTTTAGAATCTACAAAAAATAAGAAAGGACAATTATTTTCTACTTAATTTTAAATATCTATTGAAGAAAAACTGTCACTGATCGAATATTGAAAAAATAATTTTTACAAATCTCATGAATTTTATTTCCTATAAAAAGAAAATCTAAATTGAGTGACTCATAGTTATTCAACTTTATGAGTATTGTGAAAGAAATAATTTAAGAGGACATTGTAAATTAAAAAAAGCAATCTAATCAGATTCATTAAAAGACATCTAGTCACATATTTAAATCTGCAAAGAGAAAGTATTTGGAAACATTTACCTTACTGTATAATTAAAAATGATGATAAAGTTTTCGAAACTAAAGAAGCTAAAGCATTGATGAAAATATTTCCATTTTCTAATGACATCTTTAAGAAACTAAAAACTAGAACTAAAAAACAAATGTTATTTTCTGTTATACTAATTTATTTGAGAATCTAAGAGACAGAAGGACACTTAGAGATGTTCTAGTAGATAATGCATTTGAAAACAGATTAAAAACTATAAATTCTGAAAAAATGTAAACACAATTGAACCTAATAATTTCTTAACTGCTGCAAAAGCGATAATTATGAAAATTGTAAAAGGTAACCTAAGAATACATCATGGATTGAAAATAACTTTAAGACTTTTTGTGAGTACAGAATGCAGATAAGCAGAAACATTATGGAATTTCAGTTTCAGACCGAAAACTACATGATCAGAAACGAAAGAGAGTTAACTAAATATTTAAGAATGGGAAACAAAGTATTTGATCAAGAATGGATGATTTTCAAGCACACTGTTCAGGATGGATGTTAAATAGAATCAGTGGTATACAACTAGAAATTAACAGATATTTTTCATTGAGAGGATCATCTTACATTGAATACCAGATAAAAAAGAAAAAAGCGTGAATTAATGTGAAAAATAAAGGTCAAAAGTGATTTCTGTGGGCTATAAAATCAGCTTTAGATCCCATAGATAAAAATTCAGAAGAGCTATGAAATATAAAAATATTGATCTTGCTCTTGATCAGAAATTTGAAAATTTTTAGTTTCCTGTGGTGGTTGATCACATTCCAAAACCTGAAAATAAAATCAATGTATCCATCAATGTTTATTCATTTCATGAAAACTATCAAGTGTATCCATTAAAAATTGCGAAAAGTAAGAAAGAGAAACATATATCTCCTTCATTTCAAGAAAGGAAATAATTCACTCTATTGCTGTATAAAAATTTTACCTCAGTTTGTTTTGAGTCAAATTAATAAACATCCCGAAGTAAAATTTATTTGTGATACATGTTTACTCCACTTAACTAGCAAACAAAAATTAGTTAATCACACATCAAGCTGCTTAATTAACAAACCATTAAAAGCAGAAATGGCAGTGAAAGCTTTCCTATGTAAGATTTAAAATTTATCAACATACACCGAAAGTTCCATTTATTGTTTATGCTGATTTTGAAAGTCTACTATCGAAGGTAGATGATTGTCTATGGCATTCTGAAAATTCATATGCAATGAAATACAAAATTGTGAATGAAGTGGATCATGTTATTATATGAAATGTGTAAATGGTCACTATAAAATTCCTTTTGTTTATAGATGACCCAATTGTCATAAAAAATTTATTGGCTCTATAAAAAAGAGGTTGAAGATATTGGAAGAATTTTTTTCTGAATTTGAAGAAATGAAACCATTCAGTCCTGAAGAATAATCAAAATTGCAAGCTCGAAAAAGTATACATTGTGTAACTGTCATTACTCACCAAAAAATAAAGAGTTTTGTCATTATGATCATTTGACTGGAAAATAGATAAAAGCATTACGTAATAACTGTAATTTATAGTTAAAAGCTCCATATTTTTTATCAGTTTATTTACATAATTTAGAAGGATACGATCTGCATCAGTTTGTGAAAGAACTTGTTTATGATAGGAAAGAAACAGAATTAATACCAAACAATGGAGAGAGGTATATTAGTTTTGGTAAGTGCACATAAACTTTAAAAATGAGATTTATTGACAATTTTAAATATATGGCTTCTTCACTTGATAAAATTTCACCGAATTTGAAAAGAGATCAAATGGAAAACAGTATATAATTTTTTCCAAGAAGAGTTATTTAATCTGGTGATCAGAAAAGGTGTATATCCATATGTTTACATGGATTCTTGGAAAAAAAATTGAAGAGACACAGCAAAGCAAGAATATTACAGTAAACTGAATGCTTGTGAAATAAGTGATGATTATAAACATGCAAAAATAGTTTGGAAAAATGTCGTATTAAAAATCTAGGTGAATATCATGATGCATATTTTAAAATTGGTGGTTTGTTATTGTCCGATGTATTTGAAAATTTAGAAAAACTTGTACAAAAGCCTACAATTTAGATCCATCTTGGTATTTTACTGCAACAGGATTATCTTGCGATGCAACCACTTGATTTATTACATGATTATGATGTGGTTTTAATGGCTGAAATGGAATAAGAGGAGGAATATCACAGTGCTGTAAAAATGTGTTAAGGCAAACAATAAATGTATGAAGAATTTTGATAGAAAGATATCAAACCATCAAACATACTTAATGCAAATAATTACATGGGTATGGAGAATTTGAATGGATAGTCCAGATTCTTTTGATAGTGAAATTTCAGATACTGATAAAATTGGATTTATTTTTGAAGTAGATTTAGAGTATCCTAAAGGAGTACATCGTTTTCATTCCTAAAAAATAAAATTGTGCCTGGGACTAAGGAAAGCAAATTTTTAACTACTTTAAAAAGAATAATAAATACATAATTCATTATAGAAATCTTAAGTGGTATTGATCATTAGGAATGAAATTAACAAAAATATGTAGTGTTTTAAAATTTAAACAATTTGATTGGTTGATGAGGCATATAGATTTAATTACAGAAATGAGTACCAAAGCCAAAAAAGAATCTGAAAAAGATTTCTATAAACATATGTGTAATTCAGTCTTTGGCAAGACAATAGAAAATATCAGAAATAGAGTGGATATAAAATTAATGTCAGATGGAGAAGAATGTGACACATTAATAGCAAAGCCAAACTTTAAAGCAAGAAGTGTATTTAATGACACTCTTGCTGCTATTCGTACGAATAAGACAGAAATCACATTTAATAAACCCATTTGTGTTGGTATGAGTACACTAGATTTATCTGAAGAACTGATATAGGATTTCCACTATTGAATAATAAAACTGAAATATGGAGAAAATATTGAATTGTGTGATTAAGATATGAACAGTTATATCTATAATGTACAAACTTAAATTATTTATGAAGATATGAAAACGATGATTGATAAATTTGATACTAGTGATTGTCCTGAAAATAATATTTATTGTATTTTGCAAGTTAACAAGAAAGTTTTAGGGAAAATGGGAGATAAATGCAATGAAAATATAATGGAATAATTTTGTGATCTGAGAGCAAACATGTCTGCTTATAAAGTTGGTCATAAAATAGAGAATGAATCTAAAGGAGTTGAGAAATGTATTGTCAAAAATAGAGTAACCTTAGTAGATTATAAAGATTGTTCTATGATAGAGAACAGTACAGAAGAATTAATATGATTGTAACTGAAAAACACCAAATACATGGAGATGAAAGCAACATGAAAGCACTGAGCCCTCGTGTTGACAAAAAATATGTTTTGGAAAATAAAGTAGATACATTACCATACAGGCATTATGAATTATAAAAATCTAATTAAAAATTTTCTTTATAAATGGGGACTCTAACCAAGGAGCTCAACAATGCAAGTGTCTCGAAAGAGATTAATAAATGTATGATCTTACACCCTGGAAAAATAAAAAATACTTTCAACATTCACCATAATTCATTTTAATTATTTCCTTATGTTCACCTTTTAAAAAGCAATATTACACTTCATTTTCTTACACTTATCTTTTATAAAGAAATATTAAATTTTATTTTCTTGCATTCAGCTTTTACATAAAAATATTAAATTTCATTTTCTTATGTTCACCTTTTGTGTGGAAAAATAATTATTTTGAAAATTGGTGAATGTGATAAGTGAGCTACCCCTGAAAAGTGGATTATAGTAGCGAAATTCAGTAGGTTCTGGTTAAGGTTTCATTTTCTAGCAAAAGAACGAGTAAAACGAGTGAGAACTAGATAATGGAAAGTTAGCCGGAACCTACTGAATCTAACTACTCCTGTGAAAGTGGAAAACAACATATCGGACAGATGCAGCGCTGCATAACACAATGCCTCTCTGAACACGTGAGAAACGTTCGCCTCTGGCAAAAAGAAGAGCACACATTTCAATTTGAACAAAGCAAGGTGCTCTGTGGAGCGTATGTTTTCTGGGACTCTGTTATTAAAAACGCAGTGGAGATACGAGTCAGTGACAATCTGGTCAACCGGGATAGCAGTTTACAGCTTTGCAGCGCGTGGGACGCATTGACTCGGCTGTCAACCCGAGAAGATTTTACCATCGAGATTAGCCGAGAAAGCCTACATTCTCATATAATCTGTGAGAAGTGTTCAAAAACAAAAGTATGAAACTACACTGTGAGTGTAATTGAAGTCTCCACTCAAAATTAATCAGCAGGAGCCTGAAGGCAACTATCCCACTGTTTCAGAGCCGAATGTCTTCCTGTTCTGCCAAATCCTGTGGGTGGAACAGGAGACAGTCCTCCCATGTGTCTTTCCTCTCTTCGTCATCCGTGTTAAAGCGTTTCCCTCCGAGACGCTTTTTGTATTGGAACAAACACATATAAGTCGCAGGGCGACATGTCTGGGCTGTAGGGCGGATGATCAAACTGCTCATCTGCATTGAACTTGGCCATTACACTTTGTGTGACCTAGGAGACGTGTGGACGCACTTTATCGCGGAGTAGAATCATTCCCTCCGTGAGAAGCCCAGGCCGTTTGCGCTTGATGGACTTGCGTCTCACATTACATGTCACTGCTAATGGTTTTTCCGTGCTCGAGGAATTCGACGAGTACCGAACCTCGGAAACTGAAAAAGACGGTGATCATCACCTTGCCTGCTGAGGCCACAAATGGTTCAAATGGCTCTGAGCACTATGGGACTTAACATCTGAGATCATCAATCCCCTAGAACTTAGAACTACTTAAACCTAACTAACCTAAGGACATCACACACATCCATGTCCGAGGCAGGATTAGAACCTGCGACCGTAGCAGTTGCACGGTTTCGGACTGAAGCGCCTAGAACCGCTTGGCCACCGCGGCCGGCGGTGAGGGCATCGCTTTGAATGTTTGAAGGGGAGGTGACACATGCGTACAACCATGCTGTACACTACATTCGCGTCCCTAAATGTCTCACTACGTTATCTCAAAGCGGCATATGCAAGTTTCAACTGGTTTGGTTGTTACGTTTCGGATCTTTTCGCTTGAACACTCATTATAAGTAATGAGTGAGGGGAAGGAAGAAGACTGTCTATATGTCTCTTTACGCCCTATAATCTCTCTTACTTTTATTCTGACGACCCCTACGCGAGGCACAAGATAGTGGCAGTATGACTGCTACATAGCCTTCTCTGGGAATAGGTTCTCTAAATTTACCCAACAGGGTTTTGGGAGAGCAACGACGTCTTTCTTCCAGGAATTCCTATTTAAGTTCTCCAAACATTTATGTCATACTGTAGTATAACCTATATCGACCAGTAATGGTCCAAGAAAGTATCCCTGAATTCTCTCTGTGTGTATAGTAACGCCTACTTGATAACGGCTCCAAACACTGGAGCAGTACCTTAGAAAGTGTCGGACTCAGCGTCTTGAATGCGATTTGTTTTACCGACGCATTGCAGTAAGGGTACATGTTCACACTGAACGATAAAAGGCAGTAGCACAACTCTTTTCTTCTATGAGATGTTGATCTTTTACTTACAGAACTAGGCAATAATAAATACTACAAGAATTGCTAAAGTTACAACTACGCTGTTTGTCGACAACACTAGCTTGGTACTGACGGATGTTGAATGCAACATGGATGAGGTATATTATGCAGTTGAAGACACAAGTTCATAGCTTGTACAAACTAAGTTGACGCTAAATCACAGCCAGACTCGTTTTTCACAGTTTCTAACACACAATTCATCTACAACTAAAATTTGTATTACACAGACTGAACATACGATTAGTGAACCGGAAAAATTCAAACTCCTTGGTGTTCAGAGAGATAATAAACTATCATGGAAAGCCCACGTTTAAGATCTTCTTCAAAAACTGAATGCTGTTATATTTACTATTACAATGGTATCTGCTATAGGTGATAGTCCAACAGGAAATTGATCTACTTTTCTTATCATCACTTGCTTATGTCATACGGCATTATGTTCTGGGGTAACTCATCCCATTTCCAATGGATATTTTCGTCTTAGAAACGGGCAGTACGAGGAATATGTGATGTAAGTTCGCGAAACTCTTGTCGACTCTTATTCAGGAGTCTGGGTATTCTGATATTGGTCTCCCAATATTTATTTTCTTTACGGCTGTTTGTTGTTAACAGTATGAAGTTATTCCCAAGAATTAGCAGCTTTCACTCAGTTAATACTAAGCACAAATACAATCTGCAGTTAGGCCGGCAGGTGTGGCCGAGCGGTTCTAGGCGCTTCAGTCTGGAACCGCGCGACCGCTACGGTCGCAGGTTCGAATCCTGCCTCGGGTATGGATGTGTGTGTTGTCCTTAGGTTAGTTAGGTTTAAGTAGTTCTAAGTTCTATGGGACTGATGACCTCAGATGTTAAGTCCCATAGTGCTCAGAGCCATTTGAACCAACCATTTGAACAATCTGCAGTTATATCGCAACTCCTTGACTCCTCTGTAGAAAGGCGTGCACTAAACTGCTGCATCCGTTTTCAGTAAGTTATCAGAAGAATTAAAAGGTGGTAGCAGTAATCCTCGCACATTCAAGTCTAAACTGAAGAATTTTCTCATAGTTCACTACCTCTATTCTGTCGGGGATTTCCTGAAAAAAATTAATCTAATTTCTGTGTTATATCGTTGATTATGCTAATACATGCTCGCAGCTTGTAGGTTATATCGGAATCGTGTAAGTTTCATGGTTCCTGAGGAGGGGCAGCAGCCTTTTCAGCAATTGCAGAGGCAACAGTCTGGATGATTGACTGATCTGGCCTCGTAACACCAACCAAACAGTCTAGCTATGTTGGTACTGCGAAAGGCAGAGCTCTACTGTGTGGTTAAATGATGATGGCGTGCTCTTGGGTAAAATACTCCGGAGGTAAAATAATCCCCCTCTCGGATCTCCGGGCGGGGACTGCTCAGGAGGATGTCGTCATCAGGAGAAACAAAACTGGCTTTCTACGTATCGGAATGTGAAATGTTAGATCCCTTAATAGGGCAAGCAGGTTGGAAAATTTAAAAAAGGAAATGGTTAGACTGAAGTCAGATGTAGTGAGTATTGGTGAAATTCGGTGGGAGTAACAGGACTTCTGGTCAGGTGAGTACTGGGTTATAAATACAAAGTCATATGCGGGTAATGAAAAAGTGGGTATAATAATGAATAAGAAAAATGGGAATGTGGATAATCCACTATCAACAGCATAGTGAACACTTTATTGTAGCCAAGGTACATACGTGGCCCACACCCACCACTGTAGTACAAGATTATATGCCAACTAGCTCCCCAGATGATGACATTGAAGGAATGTATGTTGAGATAAAAATGATTCAGATAGTTAAGGGAGACGAAAATTTAATTGTAATGGGGGAGTGGAATTTGATAGCAGGAAAAGGAAGAGAAGAAAAGAAATAGTGCATATGCACTGGGAGAAAATTATGAAAGAGGAAGCCGCCTGGTAGAATTTTACACGAAGCATGATTTAATCGTCGCTAACATTTGGTTTAACAATCATGAAAGATAGCTGTAAACGTGGAAGAGATCTGGAGACACCGAAAGGTTTCGTATTGATTATATAATGCTAAGAAAGATATTTCGAAAGCATATCTTAAATTGTAAGACATGTCCAGGGGCAGATGTGGACTCTGAACTCAATTTATTGGTTTTGAACAGTAGATTACAACTGAGGAAATTGCAAATACATAGAAAATTAAGAAGATGGGACTTGGAGAAGTTGAAAGAACCAGAAGTTGTTGAGAGTTTGAGGGGGAGCATTACGCAGCGGTTGACTGGAACATAGGAAAGGAACGCTGTAGAAGGCGAATGTGTAACTTTAAGAAATGGAATATCGAAGGAAGCAGGGGATCAAATAGGTAAAAACAAAATGCTTTAGTAGAAAGCATTGGATAACACAGGAGATATTGAATTTATCTGCTGAAAAGAGGAAAAAAGTATAAAAATGTAGCAAATGAAGAAGGTGAAAGCGAATACAAATGTCTAAAGAATGAGATTGACAGAAAATGCAGAATGGCTAAGCAGGAATGGCTACGGGACAAAAGTAAGGATTGAGAAGCATATTTCACTAGGGGAAAAATAGATACTGCCAAAAGGAAAATTACAGAGACTTCTGGAGAAAAAAGAAGCAGCTGAATGAATATCAAGAGCTCAGATGAAGAACCAGTACTAAGCAAAGAAGGGTAATCTGAAAGGGGGAAGGAGTATATAGAGGGTCTATACAAGGAAGATGAACTTGAGGGCACTATTGTGGAAATGGAAGAGGACATAGATGAAGATGAGATGGGAGATATGGTACTGCGAGTATAATATGACAGAGCATTGAAAGAGCTAAGTCGCGCTACGGTCGCAGGTTCGAATCCTGCCTCGGGCATGGATGTTTGTGATGTCCTTAGGTTAGTTAGGTTTAACTAGTTCTAAGTTCTAGGGGACTAATGACCTCAGCAGTTGAGTCCCATAGTGCTCAGAGCCATTTGAACTATTTTTGAGCTAAGTCGAAACGAGACCCCTGGAGTAGACGAGATCCTGTCGGAAATACTGATAACCATGGGAGAGATAGCCATGACAAAACTCTTCCAACTGGTCTGTGAGGTGTATGGGGCAGGCGACATACCCTCTGACTTCAAGAAGAATATAATAATTCCAGGTTCCAGAGGAAGCAGTGGCTGACAGGGGTGAGTATTACAGATTCGTCAGTTTCAGAAGTCATAGTTGCAAAATATTAACACGTATTCTTCCAGAAGAATGGAAAAACTGGTAGAAGCTGACTTCGGAGAAAATCAGTTTGGATTTCGGAGAAATGTAGGAACATGCTAGGTAATTGACCCTACGACTTATCTTAGAAGATAGGTTAAGGAAAGGCTAACCTATGATTGTAGCATTTGTAGGCTTAGAGAAAGCTTTTGACAGTGCTGACTGGATTATTCTCTTTGAAATTCTGAAGGTAGCAGGCATAAAATACAGGGCGCGAAAGGCTGTTTACAACTTGTACATAAATCAAATGCCAATTATGATTCGAGGAGCATGAAACGCAAGCAGTGGTTGAGAAGGGAGTGAGACCGGCTTGTAGCCTATTCCCGATGATATTCAGTGTGTACATTGAGCAAGCAGTAAAAAAACATCAAAGAAAAATTAGGAGTAGGAATTAAAGTTCAGGGAGAAGAAATAAAACTTGGAGGTTTGCTGATGACAATATAATTCTATCAGAGACAGCAAGACTTGGAACAGCAGTTGAACGAAATGGGCAGTGTCTTGAAAGGACGATATAAGATGAGCATCAATAAAAGTAAGATAAATATAATGAAATGTAGTAGAATTAAATTAGGTGATGCTGAGGAAATTAGATTAGAGAACGAGACGTTTAAAGTAGTTGATAGGTTTTACTATTTTGGCAACAAAATAATCGATGATAGCCGAAATAGAGAGGATATAAAATGTAGACTGGAAATTGCAAGAAAAGCGTTTCTGAAGAAGAGCAATTTGTTAACATCGAATATAGACTCAAGTGTTAGGAAGTCTTTCCTGAGGGAATTTGTCTGCAGTGTAGCCGTGCATGGAAGCCAAACAAGGACGATAAACGGTTTTGACAAGAAGAGAATAGAAGCTTTAGAAATGTGGTGCTACAGAAGAATGCCGAAGATTAGGTGGGTAGATTACGTACCTAATGAGGGGGTATTGAGTAGAATTGGGGAGACACGAAATTTGTGACACAACCTGAGTAACGGGAGCGATCGCTTGATAGGACGTATTCTGAGACTTCAGAGGATCGATAACTGAGTACTGGAGGGAAGTGTGGAGGGCTAAAAATTGTAGAAGGAGACCAAGAGACGAATTCAGCAAGCAGGTTCAGAAAGATGTAGGTTGCTGTAGTTGCTTGCACAGGATAGAGTAGCATGGAGAGCTGCATCAAACCAGTCTTTGGACTAAAGACCACAAGAAGAACATTACTTTTCTGGTGTTAATTTTATATACTGACTCACTCCATCACCACTGGGATTTGCTCCTCGATTTGGTCCTATGGAACTAGGCGCGTAAAATAAAAAATACACTTATTTCCGTCGTATTCACATCAGAAAGTAATCGCATCTGTTGATAATGATTTCTTCATCGGTTCTAATTTTGGTGCTCTATGGTGTCTTCTGTAGTTGACAAGGTAATAATTGCCCTTGACGGCTCTACCATCACAGTGCCAACATCTTGAAAATATTGAAATCTAGTCATGTACTTCATATTTTGAAATTTGTAAAAATATATTTATTGCTTTTAATGTTTCCTTTATAACAGACTCTATAATTGCACCAAAATTTTCAGTTAAACGTAACCCAAAAATTTATGTCTTAGTAGTAAATGTGACTTTTTGCAACAGATGTCATGTTCGTATTTTCAAGTTCGGGACCCCTCTTACACGTCTACATATATTGTATGTTGTGAATAGAACGTAATGATAATTAACGAAATCTATATTTTTGTAAATAAAATTGTGGTGGTCGTAAAGTACCCTTCCTCGCTGTGTACACATTACAGAAAGTGCGTTGACACTGCTAAGTTTGTGCTAACAGATATTTTCACGACCTGGACCCGTCTTATACATCAGCACCTATTTAAAAAGGATGTTGTTAGTAAAAGTTCACAAGAATTTACGAATTTTCTTAAATTTTCTTAAATTTTCTTGTGGTGGGGATAAAGTACCTCCCGCTCCCTTGGTAGTACGCGTCATGGAAGACATGTTATTATTGCTGGGGTTAATGGTAGTATTGTATTGATGTCAGGACTGCTACGTTGAACAGTTTGCAGCCTGAACAGCGAGCAGGGGGCATGACCAAAGTGTGACAGCAGAATGCAGGCCCAGCGGCCACACGCATTGCCGCACGGTGGCCGTGCTCAGCCTGACCTCAAAAACACTGCCGGCCCACATCCGTCCAGTCGTGCGCGCGCCGTCCTCACAACCTACCATTTCAGACTCTCTTCGACTTACTCCGTTACTTTATGTGCTGCACAATGGCTTAATCGGATATAAAGGCTACCTGATATCTTATTTCATTCGATGCTGTAACGCAGAGTAAATGACATAATCTTCAACAGCATTGTAAAATGACAAATTCCTCGTATGTTATACAACGCAGGCTTTCAAGACCGTTGCAGACTTCGCTGGTGACGTAAGGTTATTGGAAGTTACGATGTGGTATTGAACATAATTTTCTTCTTCCCTTTAAGTTCTTGCCGCTTGGTACACCGTCCGAGAATGTGGTGCCAAATGTTTAAATTCTAGTAAGGTAAATGCTTCGAAAAATGAATCGTTCTAACATTTCACTGGTACAGCTATCGAGAGTTGCTGATTTGTTTATTCCCACCCGCCTAACAACCGTCATGTCGAAACATCATCAGAAAGTAGTAAAAATTCACTTTGTCGAAGCCGAAATTGGGAAAAGGGGTTCTCTCGGAGTACTCTGATGAGCCAAGACATTATAACCTCTGCTTTACAGCTTGTTTGGTCGTCTTTGGAAGGAAATACATCACTGATCCTGATTATCAGGGATCCGACAGTTTGTTGGTGGGTTTGTGAATGTATGTAGCATTAGATGTCGAGCGCACAGGTCATGTAATTCACATAAATAACGGGCCGCTGATTTCCATACTTGGTGGTGGCGCCCGGTAGAGACCCAGAAGATTTCTATAACAATTAAACAGGCGAATTTGGTCATCGAGACATCAACGTGAGTTCACGCTCCTCAAACCACAGTAGCTCGGTTTTGGCTCCAACCACGAACAGTTATATTGCTGAAAGATGACATCGTCGTCGTGGAAGACTCAAGCATCAAGGGATGCAAGTGGTTCACAGCTGATATCGTCTCTTCGATTATTACCATAGTTCCCATGCAAGCGCAGAAGAATGTCTCCCATAGTATAATACTGCTCCTGCCAGCCTGCATCTGTGGCGCGCTACAGGTTTCACCTCGATGGCGGCGTTTGTAGAGACGATCATCGACCTAGTGTAGGAAAAATGTGATTCATCCGAAGAGCCGACAGTTTTCCATTGATCGACGGTCGAATCCCGATGGTCCTGTATTCACTGCAATCGTAATTGACGATGTCTTTGGGTCATCATGTAACCACATAGGGGTGGTCTGCTGCAGAGTTCCATGTTCAATAATGTACGATGAACGGTGTACTCCGAAACACTTGCGCGTGCACCAGCATTGTGCTCTTTCGGCAGAGGTGCCACAGAACACCATCTATCCTACTTTACAGAGCAGACAAGCCTCCGAATCCCACGTTCTGTGCAGAGTCGTGGACGTCCAACCATTTCGCACCTAGTGGTAGTTTCACTGTCCTACCTCTTTCCGTATATCCTCTTGGCAATAGCACGTGAACATTCGACCAGTTTCGTCGTTTTCGAGATACTCGTTCACAGACTCCGTGTAATAATATGTCCTTTGTTGCCGTGAGCAATGGTCATAATGTTTCGGCTTATCAGTGAGTGAGTTACAACTGTTTTCATTACTCAACACCACACCCCACAACTTGTCGTTTTTGAGCTCGTCTTCTTTCCTGCTGGAGTTGTTCTGTTATTTATGAATTTCTATGGTCTCGTTATCAGGCTGCACTCTAGGGGCGGACAACGCGGACATTTGTCCGGGGCGACATAATTCAGTGGCACAATTTTGTGTCTAAATCTGTCCTCCTGTGGACTATGTCGTTCGTAACCCGACTGTCTGCCCCACACGAACCATTGACTTCGTCGCAGCGGGGGGTAGCGTGCTCGACGATACAGAGCCGTGTAGCCTGTACAAATACATCGAAAGGGTAGAAAAATGTTTGTGGAAAGGCCGGAGTGATTTATGGTTCCCGACGAGGCGCAGCAGCCATTTCGGTAATTACAGGGCAACAGTCTTGGCAAACGACTGATCTGGCTGTGTAACGTTAACCAACATGACCTTGCTATGTATTTACTGTGCACATGTGAAAGAAAGGGTTTGTCAAGTGTTTTTCTTCCGAAAAAATGGTGTACAAGTCGGCATTATGAACGTCTGTAACGGGGTCAGAACTCGAACTTTTTTGTGACTTCTGGAAAGTCACCATTGGTCTTCCAAAATATTAAAAACAGTCCATACCCCAGGACTAGCCACCCCCTCCCTTCACCCAACAAACTGTCGCATCGGCGAATTGGCAACAGTGTGCATCATAATTGCAGAAGTCAACGTAGATCTGGATAAGGTGAGCAGGTCTTTACTCGTAAAAGCTGTTGTATCAAAACAATAGCAATAGTGCTATTGCTCTTCTAGAGTACCGACGAATTAAACGAATACGGAGAGGTCCTCTTTTCGCACCGGTTTTGAAGAACATGGCTCGGAAGTTTAAATTAACTGCTCATTTGAGAATTGCTGTTGTGAGAGGCCAACGGGCAATTGCGCCACAAATTGTTGAGCATATTACCGTTGTCATGGCTGAGAATGCTGGACGCAATATGCAATCTTCAAGCAGTGCATGAGCTGTGTCACAACAGCGAAACATTCCATGGTCCACCGTTCGAAAAGTGCTGCGAACGACTGCGAAGTGACATCTCTAGTGCGGTTCCAGGCTGTCGTGGAGGCAGATGATCGTCACATTGAGTAACGTTTGTAACCTGGAACGTAAACATGATACTCAATTTACAAATTGTTGGTCAGTTCACTTCGAATTCCTTGTCTGGTTTCCTTTCCTGATGTGTTTCTGTCCCGAATTCTGGCCCTTTTATTTTGTATTTCATCACACTTGATTGCCACACCAAAACAACACACACACACACTCTCTCTCTCTCTCTCTCTCTCTCTCTCTCTCTCTCTCTCTCTCACACACACACACACACACACAGACACTCTCAATGATGTTAACGGAATACACACGTTTCATCCACAGCACTAACCAAACACCACTGGATCCTTCCGCACAAGACGCGATTCAGCGTCACATACAGAGATGTTATAATCACAGAGATTGGCTTACAATAGATAGGCGTTGCACAACATTACATGAAGTCGAATTTTTGAAAGGTCCAACTCATCGATGCGACTGCGTCACCTGAGGCATAAATAAAACACTATTCTGCAGTCTAGAGGCGTTGTACAGTGGTTAGCGTATAAACCTGCTGTGTAGAAGGTTGTAGCTGCGAATCTCGTCAGATGCAGTGAAATTCTTTTATTTCTAAATCTGATCAAATGACTTTGACTATTAATTTTAATCCATTAATTGGTTGAATGTATTTTTTATTTTTAACTCTTTTCCACTACACCTTTATAATAGTGTGGACTTTTTTTATTTGGTCTTATTTTTCTTCCTATCGTTGTTTCTTCATCTGGAATCTGCCTGTGTCGCCTATAATCTGCAACCAAGTGCCAACCAGTGAGGACGCCGGTACCCCGGCGAAAGGGAGGACCATGCACTCAACTAGAACTCAGAATAAGGAAAAAATAGGGTGTAGTCAGGTGTTTTTCTTTCAAGAAAGTGGTTTGAACGTCGGTGTGAAGCAGGATTTTAACAGGGTCCGAAATGGAACTTTTTTACAGCTACTTAAAAGTCGCCATTCGTTTTCCAAGATATTAAAATACTCCATACACCAGGTCCAGCCCCCTCCCCATCTCCTACAAACTATCGTATGGGCCCCCTTGACAGGACATGCAGCTCAACTGTAAGGTTTAATAATGATGGAATCTTTCAATTTAAAATACTTCGGAGCTAAAGTAGTCCCCCCTTGAATCTGCGGGCGGGGATCAGCGTAATTTAAAATACTGTTATTGTGATCTCAAGCTGCTTGTAACATCATTAAGCGATAAATACTGTTGCAGTTTTTAAGTAATGTAAGTGCTTTTATCATTTTTAAAAATAATTGTAATATTTTGTACCCTTTTTACTTCTCTGCCTAGCGAGTTGAAATGTGTGTGCATGAAAGAAATAGCGTGAAAAAGAAGCAGTAAACATATTTAAGTGTTATATCTATCCAGTAGTACAGACGTTCTCGTGTCGTGAAAATAGGTACTGCTGTGCCAAAGAAAATCAAATTTTTTTTCACCTCCTGCACATACTTACTGACATATGCAGACACAGACACGAGAAAGGTGGGGCATGGTGAACACACCGGACTCACTGTCGGGATGACGGTGGTTCAAATCCCCGTCCGGCCATTTAGATTTAGGTTTTCTGTGATTTCCCTGAATCGTTCCAGGTAACTGCCAGAATGATTCCCTTGCAAAGGGCACGGCCGATTTCCTTCCCCATTCTTTCATAATCCGAGCTAGTACTCAGTCTCTAAAGACAGTGCTGTTGATGGGTCTTCCTTCCTTCCTTCTCGCAGACACAGATTTACTGCTTATTGGTAGAAGTCTCCAATTATGGACTGAAATTTGAGCTTTCGTGAGACAGAACTGCCAGTGCGTTGTCTCTTGTGCAGAAACATCAACGATGCGCAAGATTATGCAAACTTGCTACTCTCTTTTAGAATCTGGACTTTAATAAAAATGGCAAGGTACTGTTAATCAGAACACAGGGAGAAGTTGCGATCTAAATGACAATAGATTTATTCATCCTCAACATCACAAGACAACAAAAATGACTAAAGAAACGTCACACGAACTTTTTTTTTGACATACGCTTTCACCAACATGGGGTGTATGGTGGACAAAGTGATAAGCTGAGGATCGACACACGACACTAACCGGAACACTAATCGCTTTATCTGACTTCATACACGTGAATCCGGGTTATGCCACAAAAACTAAAAACTACGCCACCATCAAGCAACTATACTCTACTATTAAAAAAAATATATGGTTCGAAAGAACAGGGTGCTGAGAAACATATATTAGAGCCCTACGCCGTAGCAGCGAATACTTTACGCTCCTGCTGGCCAGGGCGGCACACCACGATGCGTTCGGCGACTGAAGTCACGGACGGCCGCAGTCTGTTACTAATGGCGCGCGCCCGAAAAATGCAAGTACGCCACCCCCAGCTAAAGTCTCTAACGTGCGCTAGTGCGATGGCGCTAGAAACGAAGAAAAGGGTGGGAGATTAAGGCTTACTGGCCACGTGATGCTTGGATCATTAGAGGAAGACCTCAAACTCGGATTGCGTAAGAATGAGGGAGGAAACCGGTATTGTCGTTTTGAAAAGGATAATCCTGTAATTTGCCTTAAGCTATTCAGGGAAACCATCCAAGATCTAAATGTGATTACCTGGTTGGGGATTTCGATCTCCGTCTTCCAGAATGCACTGAACCACTTCTTTTGGTTATTAAACGTAATCATGGTACGTAGAAGGCTGTAACGTGTTTTTTATTTAGTCGTGCGATTAGTTAATTTCGATTACTTGTCATTGTCAAGCACTTGTAAAACCAACATGGAAAAGCACTGGATTGTCTGCATGCGTCACATGTATAACGCATGTGAGTTATACATGCGATGCATGCAATGTAGTGCTTTTCCATTTTCGTTTTACAAATGCTTGACAATGACAAGTAGTCCAAATTAGCTAATCACACGATTAAATAAAAATCACGTTACAACATACTACGGATCATGTTTACGTTTATCAAGCATCTGAAGCCTGTGGATCCTCACAAATTCAAAATTTTAACTTCTTTTGGATGTAGCCGGGAGAGGCCATGTAGTGGAAGAATTTTCATCACCGGAATTGACCGAGAAGATAGGAGAGATGGTACAGAACAGTTCCTGGTGTTTAAACTGTGCTTCAAAATCGTCAACTGGAACTAAAATCTCGCTGTATTGTCACGTGGTGGGAGGAAATGTCACACTTTTCATGATCTACTCGCCGGATGCGGACGATAACAAGAGAGGCAGGATACATTCCTGGCAGACCATATGATTCAATAAATGACATAAAATTCTTTGTGAGTCTACCATTAAAATAGTAGGAATTAATAAAGTTTACCTTCTTTATGACTTTTTATTTTATAAACTAAACAATTTTACGTGTTTAAGTTAAGCATCATCAGAACGTGTCACACAAAAAGAAACAAATGAGGAGATGTGTTTTAAAGAGCACAAAAATAAAACGAAACATACGACACGAAAAGTACCTTGGTACGTAGTATCTCGTCAGATTACAAGTTAGAACCGTACAATGTACTAGTGCTAGCTGTTCAGGGTGCAGCCTGCCTTAATTACTACAAACTCTAGCGGTCAGGTGGTGTTAGAGAAACACGCTTTTCATGTTAAAGATAACATTATAAAGATAACATAACTCTAGATAACATCTAAATTTTTAGTATCAGCCCTACAGTCATTTCACAGAAATAAAATCTATAGAAATAATAAAATATACTGTGGATTACGAACGATCATTCGAAGCAAAAAAAATCTAGTAAGTATGGAACCTTAAATACATACCTTAAGAGCTGTGAGCACTTCTTCATCTTCGATACAGTGAAACAAATCACTTCAATAGCGTCTGCAGCTCGTGGTCTCGTGGTCACGTTCTCGCTTCCTGAGCACGGGGTCCCGGGTTCAATTCCCGACGGGGTCAGGGATTTATCACCTGTCAGGAGATGACTGGGTGTTTGTGTTGTCCTTATCATTTCATCATCATTCATAAAAGTGGTGAGATTGGACTGAGCAAAGGTTGGGCATTTGTATGGGCGCTGATAACCGCGCAGCTGATCGCCCCAAAAACCAAACATCATCATCTCTTAAATGGCTTCCTCCACCCATTTTGCGCCAACTGGCCACCTTCGCGAGGACCGTCGTCTGGCCCAGGTAAAATGTTCTGCGAGCCGTCGGCCTCCTGCTCGGACCCTAAGAGGAAAGAGGGGAATGCCACGACCCAAAGTCCCTTTGCAGGTGCAATCCACAGAGTGCTGCTTTCCAGAATCACTCGCACTGTCATGTCGCTGGACTCAGCATTAAGGCCCGCAGTCCATCTCTCTACCTGGTCTCCGTCGCCTCCACTATGGCCCCTCGGGTACAAGATCTCTACAGGCTACACATGCAGTTATATGAACATTCGGCCCACAATTTCCTCATGTAAAAAAGTCATGAATCACACATACCAAGTTTAGTACTGGGGAACACCGAGATCACGACCCTAAATATGAATAATAATCTGACTGACAGTGTTGTTAAAGTGAGAGAGTGGCATGCCACTTCTCAGAATGTAATAGAAATCTATCGTTATGATATAAAAGGACGACTATTAAAAATGAATGATGAAGCTTTTCAATGTTATCGTTAACAATTTCAGGTTAAAAGGAATGCAGTCACCAAATTTCAAAATGACATTAAAGACAAAATTACGAAGGATAGTTTCTTGTTCAATGGCAATAGAGACGAAAACACAATGATCATGATGAACTTAGTCATTTCACAACCAAGAGCCAAACTAAGCTATATATCGTACAGTTAGACCTACGGTCAACAATGCGTCATCTCCTAATTATAAAATTAATAAGGGATGTAACAAGTGAATTTAAGTAACTTGTATCTCCAGAAAATAACTACATACGAAGAACAGTTATGAATTCGAGGAATTGGTAAGATTTCAGAAGATGTAACACTTGCTTCATTCGACAATAGAAACTTGTAAAGAAACATACATGTCAGAGAAAAGTTAGATATCATAGAGAGAATCTCTTGACACATAAAAATATCAGTTATGATGAGTGTGTTGAGCTCGTGGGAGTTTTAGAATTATCTCTGCGTTTTAACTATTCTAAATTTAGTGATAAAATGTTTGACCAACATAAAAATTTAGCCTTGGAAAGAACTTCGACGAGACCTAGAGAAAGGCTTTTTTGATACGAACCCTAACATATTTGACAAAATAATTTATTATAGAAGATTTTATTGTGTCACTATACTGCTTAAAAGAAGTGATATGACGAAGTAAGTAATACATTGAAACGATGAGTGCAGTGCGTCCAAAAATTAAATTGACTGTTGAATTCGAAAAAGAGAACTGCATTAACGTTCTCATCTCAAGGCGACCAAAAAGGTGTTGAGTATGTACTTGGAATGTTCAGAACATCGACAAATACAGATAAGAGCTTAAATGCCGACATTAGTAATCCAAAGAAATACAAAGGGGCCTATTTTATATAAACAGTGCATAGGCTCCAGAAGTATGCACTCGAGTGTGATGAAATCGAGAAAGAGCTTAGCGCACAGTATCCAATCAAAATCATATGGACACCTCTTCGTGGATATTAATATGGGGTGTGTCTATTATCCGCCTTTATTATCGTCTGAACGCGGCTAGTGAAGTGTCTGAATATCTGCGGCGGAATGACAGCCCATTCTTACTCAAGCGCAGAACTCTGCGAGTTGAGCGAAGCTAACGTCCTTACTGTTTGTAAAGGTGATCCACTGGGTTCAGGTTCCACTGGGTTCAGGTCGGGACTGAGGTCAGGTCAGTCCATTTCGGGAATGCTGTTGTCCACAAACGATTCCCTCACAGACGCTGCATTATGAGAGTGTCCGTTCTTAGGTTGATGCAAGGGCGTCCCGTGCTGAAAAGAAATGCATTCGAAATTTTTATGTGAAAACTCTTAAAGCTTTTCAAATAAAATAAACATTCTTGACAGTCTACATTTTCGTTTTTCATATCTACATATCTGCAGCCCTGTGCCGCAAGAGTGATCCTAATTGTAGCTTGTAGTGTGGCTGTGTGTAATGTAGTTATGCACGCGCGTGAGAAACAGCGTTCTGTAAGCAAATTTTGAATTCAAAAAGTTCATCCACATATGGAGCAACCTCTTCAGAATGACAATACCAGCCCACACGCGAGCGCAGCGACAGATGCAGCAGTCTGACGCCGTGGGCTCACTGCATCGATCATCCTCCACACAGTCCCGACTTGCCCTTATCCGATTTAATCTGTTTCCAGAAGTTACAGAACATTTTCGAGGACTTCACTTTGATAGTGATGAAGTGGTGCAAGCAGAGGTGAGGCTGTGGCTCGGTGGACAAAGTCAAACATTCTACAATGACCGTATCAACAAACGGGGAGAAATGTGTTCGTCCCCTGGGTTACTATGGTTCAAATGGTTCAAATGGCTCTGAGCACTATGAGACTTAACTTCTGAGGTCATCAGTCCCCCAGTACTTAGAACTACTTAAACCGAACTAACCGAAGGACATCACACGCATCCATGCCCGAGGCAGGATTCGAACCTACGACCGTAGTGTCGAGCGGTTCCAGGCTGTAGCACCTAGAACCTCTCGGCCACTCCGGCCGGCGGTGACTATGTTGAGAAATAAATATGTAGGTATGAGAAGCAAAGAAGTAGAACGTTAATAACGTTTGTTTTATTTGAAAATCTTTAAGAGTTTTCACATAATAAATTCGGAGGCATTACTTTCCAGCACGCCATCGGACGAACAATAATTTCTCTACTGTAAGTAGTACACAATGACGTATATTGTTTCCATATCCCTTCGCATTTAGCGTTTTCTTACGTGTAACAGGGGACCACACCTTAACCACGTAAAAAACTCCCATTCCATAACAGTGCCCCCTCCGTACTTCAGTGTTGGCACTACACGTGATGGCAGGTAATTTTCTCCAGGCATTCGCCAACTCCAACCTTCCATCGGATTTCCATACGGTATAGTGCGATTCATCACCCGAAATTGCTCGTTTCCAGTCATCCACTGTCCAGTCACATCTTTACACTACCTCAAATATCGCTTAGCATTGACTGCAGATACGTGTGGCTTGTGAGAAGCTGCTCTACCGTTGTACCCCAATCTTTTTAGCTGTCTTGGCACACTAATTGTGCTAGCTCGCCTGTTGGTAACATTTTGGAACTCACAAGTGATTCCTTCCACTGGTTTCGTGCGATTTTTTACAAGCACCTTCCGCAACGACAGTTCCCGACCGTCAGTACATGAGGCCTGCCTGGTCTTCGTTTGACTGTGATTGTTTATTCGTGTTTTCACTCCACGATCACGTCATAAGCAGTCGACATATAAGCAGCTTTAGATGGGTTGAAATGTCCCGGATGGATTTGTTACTCAGGTGATATTCAATGAACAGACCACGTTCGAAGTCACTGAGCTTTCCCGACCGACACATTCTGCTGTTACTGCTCACAACTGACAGCTCAAATACTCCCTGCCTCCATTTATACTGGCGGCTCCACCTCTTGTGACATCTAGTGGTCAATGTCCCATTACATACGGTTATCCGGATAATTTGATCAAATAGTGATGTTATATACGTTGCGAGGACAAAGGACATAAGAAAGCAATGCCAAGAAAATGTTTAAAAAGCTAATGGAACGAAAGGCTAAGGGAACGAAAGGATAAATGCTCACGATAAAGAATATGTTGCAGTTAACACCTCGAGCCGCAGTTCCAGTGCTACCTCCCACTTCACCAGCATCTCTAACTCAACCTCCATTTCCATCTCCAACTTCAGCTTTATTCCGACTCCAACTCCAAGTCGAAGTCCACTTCCAGCCAAAACGAACAAAGTTGTATTGTTTATAAAATTTTAAAAAAACAATATGGTTGAAAAATCATTTTAATTAGACCATAATGTATCAGTGAGCTGCTCAAGAAAAGTGTTACACCACCTTCATGACTAACAAAGTTCGTGTTTTCCTGATTTTTAACCTCTTTCTCAATTCTCTTTTAGCCACAGGAAATCAGTATGTATAGCCGGCTGTGTAATGGAGATAGAAGTAAACCAGGTAGATTCTTAATGCAGTTCAATAGTGTCTGCCTTACAACATGCCTCCGAGTGGTATTTCAAGCTTACATCGTTCGTGCATCGCCACATTTCAGCAGGAAGGGTTGTCAGCAGGAGAAGTTGTCCGTCGATTTGGCTCACACCAACCCGGCATCATTCTATAATTCACAAGGTATTTTGAGATACAACACATCGAAGATCTGCCTCATAGCCATCGCTCACAGTCAAAAACAACAGCTGACAACCTACACTTGCAGATTTTAGTTCTTACGAGCCGAGAGGAGAAGGCAATATAAACGTGTGCTCTTTTTGGAGGCTATTGGGAAGTCTTTTTCGACCCATACGGTACTCAAGTACACGATCCATCTGGCCTCTAGGCATCCAATAAGAAGAACAGTACAACCCCTCCGAGCCCCTTCCCTCCTCCCCTCCTTCAACGAAGGTGGGCAAGGGAATACTTGGAACGTAACCTCTATCCGTGGCTGTCGGGTTCTCTTCACTGACGAGTGCAAGGTTTGTCCGACGTCTCATAATCGTTGCAGAACAGTATGGAGGCGGCCAGATATCAATGCACGCGTCAGGCTTCAGTCCAATGTATTCAGCAGGCAAGTGGTTAAGTCATGTATGTATTGAGCCTATTTCCTGTACGGATGTCGGGCGTCTTTCATCGCTATCGACGATAATTTCAGTGCTGTGCAGTACCAGGATAAAACCCAACAACCTATTATCCATGTCTATAGTCAGTATTTTGGCGACGGGGTGGTCTTTCAAGACAGTGGGCCCAGGAGGCACAAGTCAACCAAATTTAAAGGCCTGCAGAACCTGCTGACATGAGCCCGATTGTGCACACTTGGGACCAGGTGAAACTTGCGGTGGGCCGCCACAGGAGCCCTCCCAACACACTGGATGACATTAGGTGGGCCCCAGTCGAAGTGTGGAACAGGCTTGAGCATCAACTTCTCGACCACCTCGTGGACAACACGCCAAGGACGGTCCACGGATACACTGACGGAAAAAAATGCAACACCAGGAAGGAGTTGGGCAACATAAACGAAACCTGGTAAGTGTACTTCTACATCTGAAAGATGATGTCTATTAAAATTTCACACCAGTCGCATGAGTGGCGCTAGTAGCGCCACTATGAGGGTGCAAATAGGTTTGCTTTAAATGCACACTGTAACGCTCGTGAGCGTTAGTTACCTTTGAGATTGGACGTGGTGAGTTGATATTACACTACTGGTCATTAAAATTGCTGCACCACGAAGATGACGTGCTACAGACGCGAAATTTAACCGACAGGAAGAAGATGCTGTGATATGCAAATGATTAGCTTTTCAGAGCATTCACACGAGGCTGGCGCCGGTGGCGACACCTACAACGTGCTGACATGAGGAAAGTTTTTCCAAGCGATTTCTCATCCACAAACAGCAGTTGACCGGTGTTGCCTGGTGAAACGTTGTTGTGATGCCTCGTGTAAGGAGGAGAAATGCGTACCATCACGTTTCCGACTTTGATAAAGGTCGGATTGTAGCCTATCGCGATTGCGGTTTATCGTATCGCGACAGTGCTCCTCGCGTTGGTCGAGATCCAATGACTGTTAGCAGAATATGGAATCGGTGGCTACAGGAGGGTAATACGGAACGCCGTGCTGGATCCCAACGGCCTCGTACCACTAGCAGTCGAGATGACAGGCATCTTATCCGCATGGCTGTAACGGATCGTGCAGCCACGTCTCGATCCCTGAGTCAACAGATGGGGACGTTTTCAAGACAACAACCATCTGCACGAACAGTTCGACGACGTTTGCAGCAGCACGGACTATCTGCTCGGAGACCATGGCTGTGCTTACCCTTGACGGTGCATGACAGACAGGAGCGTCTGCGATGGTGCACTCAACGACGAACCTGGGTGCACGAATGGCAAAACGTCATTTTTTCGTATAATTCCAGGTTCTGTTTACAGCATCATGACGGTCGCATCCGTGTTTGGCGACATCGCAGTGAATGCACATTGGAAGCGTGTATTCGTCATCGCCATACTGGCGTATCACCCGGCGTGATGGTATGGGGTGCCATTGGTTACACGTCTCGGTCACCTCTTGTTCACATTGACGGCACTTTGAACAGCCGACGCTACATTTCAGATGTGTTACGACCCGTGGCTCTACCCTTCATTCGATCCCTGCGAAAGCCTACATTTCAGCAGGATAATGCACGACCGCATGTTGCAGGTCCTGTACGTGCCTTTCTGGATACAAAAAATGTTCGACTGCTGCCCTGGCCAGCACATTCTCCAGATCTCTCACCAATTGAAAACGGCTGGTCAATGGTGGCCGAGCAACTGGTTCGTCACAATACGCGTCACAACTCTTGATGAACTGTGGTATCGTGTTGAAGCTGCATGGGCAGCTGCACCTGTACACGCCATCCAAGCTCTATTTGACTCAATGCCCAGGCGTATAAAGGCCACTATTACGGACGGAGGTGGTTGTTCTGGGTACTAATTTCTCAGTATCTATGCACCCAAGTTGCGTGGAAATGAAATCTCATGTCAGTTCTAGTATAATATATTTTCCCAATGAATACCCGTTTATCATCTGCATTTCTTCTTGGTGTAGCAATTTTAATGGCCAGTAGTGTAGTAAGGAATGCATTTAAGGCGACAAAGACGCCATTATCAACACCTCCCTGGGTTTTAACGAGGTCGTGTGACAGGGCTACGATGGGCTGGATGTTCCTTCTGTGTTACTGCAGAAAGGCTTAGCGGTAATGTACCCACTGACATGACTGCTGGCAGTGGTGGTCACGAGAATGTACGGTCGCAAGATGACCGACTCCGGACGGCCACATGGCACTACCGAGAGGGAAGGCAATGATGGTCAGTCTATGGCTCTGTATACAGCGTACTGCATCTGCAGCAGCAATCTGAGCAACAGTTAGAAGCACTGTGATGCAACAAACTGTTACATATCGGTTCCTTCAATGACAGCTCCGAGCAACACGCCCTGTAGCGTGCATTCCACTGAACCAAACGACTTCAGTGGTGTCAAGCGAGAGCTCATTGGAAGGCAGGGTAGAAGTCTGTTGTGTTTTCTAATGAAAGCTGGTTCTAGTTCACTGCCAGTGATTGCCTTGTGTTAGTTAGAAGGCGGCCTGCTAAGGACCTGCAGCCAACCTGTCTGCATGTTAGGCTCACTAGGCCTGCACCTGGAGTTATGGTCTGGGGTGGGATTTTGTATGACAGAAGGAGCACTCTCTTGGTTGTCCCGCGCACCCTGACTGCAAATTTGTACTTTAGTCTGGTGATTCGATCTGTTGTGCTGCCATTCGTGAACAGCATTCCAGGATGTGTCTTTCAACAGGATAACGCTCGCCCACATACCGCTGCTGTAATCCAGCATGGTCTACAGAGTGTGAACATGTTGCCTTGGCCAGCTCGATCACCAGATCTGTCTCCAGTCGAGCACATATGGGACATTATCGGACGACAACTACAGCGTCGTTCACAAACGGCACTAACCGTCGCTGTATTGACCGACGAAATGCAATAGGCGTGGAACTCCATACCTCAAACTAACATCCGGCACATGCACAACACAATGTATGCACGTTTACATGCTTCCATTCAATATTCTGGCGGTTACACCTGTTATTAATATACCAGCATTTCACATTTGCGATGGCTTATCTCGCGCTTACATTAACGTGTGTCTCACAATTTTTATCACTTAAATATGTTACCTCCACAAATGTCCAGAAATTTCATTACTCTATATTAATTACTCTTTGGCGTTGCGATAGTTTTTTCCTTCAGTGTATAACAGTGCGTGATGTAGAGCGAAGTGGTACCAAATATTATCCAGCAACAGATTTTAATTTCACAAATGTGCAAATACGTGCTCTTTCAAACAGGCTGCCTTTATTTTGGTTATATTTTTCTTTTTGTTCCATAGTGAAGTTACTGTAATTCGTTAAACATACTTTCTTCCTATTCCTCTTCAGTCTAAGCCCACAAACATTCTGAAATAACCATGAGGTGAAACCCTTTTTTAAGCAGTTATCTTCACTGAGACACTGCCTAGGGCAGCAGAGTGGAATTATCGCTTTGTTCCCAACACTCATTAACTTCTTTGAAGTATTCCTGTGTTTTTGGAGCATTACCTGCAACGAGCTTTGCGAAAGAAGCGGCCCAACACTCATTAACTTCTTTGAAGTATTCCTGTGTTTTTGGAGCATTACCTGCGGCGAGCTTTGCGAAAGAAGCGGCGACACTTTCTGCGCAACCCACCCATCATTTTGCACGACAATGCGCGGGCGCATATAGCGCAAGCTGTGGCTGCTCTGTTCGGTCGTTGGGACTGGGAAGTACTGTACCATCCACCATACTCCCCAGACTTAAGTCCTTGTGGCTTTGATTTTATTCCGAAGAAGAAGGAACCACTCCGTGGCATTCGCTTTAGAACTGTTCCAGAGCTTCGACAGGCAGTAGACCGCTCCATTCGCACCATCAACAGAACAGACTCTGCTAACGGTTTAGTACGCCTTCCACATCGCTGGCAATGGGTTCTACACAACGCTGATGACTACTTTGAAGGACAGTAATAGGTGCAAACATGTAACACTTTTGTATCGGTTGTGAATAAATAGTTGCCACTATATAAGTTCCAACCTACATAGAATGTGAGTGAAAAAGACTCCTTTGTTTTCGGTTTTGGTTTTTATTGCTTTAAGCTGATTTTTAAACTTTTTACACAATACAATTACAAAATTTCAGAGTACACAACATTTTTCGTTTATTGGGTTCTATGTTCTCGGAGTATGAACTGGTTTTCTGAACTGCCAGTTCGTGAAAGAGCAACATACAACTGGCCGTGCAGAAAACACCTTTACTTTAGTTAGTTCCAACTTATTTGAATGTCTGTCCTTGAGCCTCATTTGTTGTTATTGCCAGTGAAACCTTGATTGGGAATTGAAGTCGCTTAAAATGAATGGTTAAATTTGTTGGGACCATTGATATATGGGGTATAAGAGCGACCTCCCCAATGCTGAACCTATGAGGATAGTAGCTTCAATGACATTACTTCTCATAAATTTAATTTGCAAATAGATAACACTACAAAGTTTAGAAGGATTGAGGTTCCTCGGTAGTATTACAGAAGCGCCGAATTTAATCCTGAAACTATGTGACGCAAAGCCAGCTGGATTCAGTGAATTTAGAAATTCTTGTGAACATTGAACTGCATCTTCAGTGATGACTACAGTATCAATGGATTGGTATTCATTACGTTCTCCTATTACTTTTCCTAAAATAATGTTGTTTATTTCAGATGCTTTACAAAGTTTCAGATGAATCAGGTTGTGTAGTAGTATTCTAATCATAGCCCCATAAACCATAAATACAACTTTGATAATATACGTGCTTTCTATTAAAACCGACTGCGAGGAAGAAAACAAAACAGTACTTGTTGTTTATAAAGTTTTGCTTGCAATTTATCTAATGGTTTAAATGCCCTGCTAAGGTACCTCAAACCGACTGCGAGAAAGAAAACGAAACCACACAATTTCACAGTAAAGCATGGCAATTTCTTCTTCGCTGTCGCCTTTAACAGAAAATCTTTACATTGTTGTCGAAAAAATAAATAGCCAATGTCCGTCGGAATGTTTAGGAGTATCATGTGAAAATTTGAAGTAAATCAGTCAGGGACTTATTAAGAATTTTGCTAATAACGTGTCCCCTTTATATATGACTAGAGATTAGACGGTGGGCAACTATCAGCATTTACGCATTATATGTTACAGTATATCACATTATAAGGTCCGCTTTTTCTTAGGCCTATTTAAAATGCCATTTTTTTCTGTGGGCTTAGTAATAAAATTAATGAATATCTTGTGGATTTCAGTCAGAACATTATGACCACTGACGTACTACCAATATAACCCCGTCCAGGCGTTAGCAGCATTACCTGGCGAGGAAAGACTGTTGTCAGACGCACACAGGGTGCATTAGTATCAGTGTGCGTGCTGTCCGTGTGTAGAATGGGGAAGGCGTGCGATTCATCTAAGTTTGATCGAGGGGAGATTGTGATGGCCCGGAGGCTCGGCGCGAGCATTTCGGAAACTTCACGACTTGCCGGGTATTCGAGGAGTGCTGTGGTGAGTGTCTTCAACACGTGGTGAAACCAAAGTGAATCCACGTCCAGACGTCGTGGGGTTGGGCGGCCACCCGTCATTACAGATGTCGGACGTCGTAGGTTGAGCAGACTGGTAAAACAGGACAGGCGGCGAAATTTGGCGGAGCTGGCATCAGAATTTGATACTGGGCAGAGTACAAGTGTGTCTGAACACACAGTGCACCGAACACTCCTAACGACGGGCCTCCGCAGCCGACGACCCATGCATGTCCCAATGTTAACACCACGACATCGGCAACTACGACTGAAATGGGCACGTGACCATTGGTCCTGGACGTTGGCGCAGTGGCAGAGCGATGCATGGTCTGATGAATCTCGATACCTTCTTCACGCTGCCGATGGGAGGGCACGAATCTGTCGTCTTCCAGGGGAACAGCTCCTTGACACCTGTACTGAGGGACGAAGACAAGCTGGCGGCGGGTCCATCGTGCTCTGGGGAACATTCACGTGCACATCCATGGGTCCAGTGGAGTTCGTACAAGGCACCATGACGGCCAAAGAGTATCGTACACTGGTTGCAGACCACGTACACACCTTCATGACGATCATGCTTAGCGGTGACAGTGGCATTTTTCAGCAAGACACTGCGCCATGTCACCAGCCAGGAGTGTGATGTAGCGGTTCGAGGCACAGGTGACCTATGTGTGCAGAAGTTGTGCCAACTCCCTCCTGCGACCTACCAAGGCCTCATTGCTTCCTCGCCAGGACGTGCCGCCGCTGTTATCCGTGCTATAGGTGGACATACCGGCTATTGGGTAGGTTGTCATGACGTTCTGGCTAATCAGTGTATAGTTTCTGTGTCTTGTCTGTAATCTGTTTTGTGAAGGAGAACATTTACCGCACTGTTCAGTTTTGGGAAATGGTGTTAATTTGCAGAGATATTGTAGTTAAAATATCTGTATTACTTTCCTTCCAGCTTTAATCATTTTATTGAATCACCCTCATCTCCTGGCTTCTTTGCGCTCTTCTCATCCCGAATAGCTTTATACACCTCTCAATGCATTATGTTATTAACGGTCTATGTTTCCGATTCCTCTCTTGAACAGTGTACACAATTAAAGGTATATTCAAATATCTGTATAATTTCCTCTCTATTGTTAGTTACTGTGACACCTGTCATCTTAACTGTGGAACTGTAATGTCTATGCAACATTAATTTCTGTTTTGTCTTTTTCTTACTCCCAATGTTTTCAATCGCTCATCTAACCAAATTTTCAATGTATCCTCTCACATCATATCGAAGGCATCTCTGAACAGCTTTATTTGGTTCAGCGTATTCTTTCATTTTTCTTTTTATCGTTTGCTTGTATCTTCTCTTCTCTTGAATGGTTTATTCATACCATATGATATTTTCTTTTTATCCCTTCTTCGAACATACATCTTTCCTGCTTGCCTAAGTACTTTTTCAAGTAATTATCTTTTTGGTCGTACAATCTTCATGTTCCAAGACCACGAACATTTAGCTTAATTTAATCTGTCATACGTCTTTGAATCTGTATTCCCGATTTCCTACTCGGGGACTTTGTTGCTTTGCAGCGTTACACCTGTTTTACTAGTCTGTCTTACTAATCTACGATCATTTGAAGTCCTTAAGTGTTTAGGAATGTCACACCCTGTAGTTTCTAGATTTTTTGAACATTCTGTTGAAGCAAAATGGTTCTAAAACATTACTAATGATAAAAGTCGTCGGACGTAGCGATCGTACTTGCACTTGAAAAAAATATTTTTTGACACATTTATTGAAGTTATTAAATGAATACCCCCAGCCACAAACAAAGGTAAGCGACAAGTTGGTTGTTTTGAGAAATTGCGCAGTATACAAGTAGTTTCAACAAAATTTCATAAATAAAATATTTCAAGTACATGCAATGTGGTTATTCTACTCAGGTGTCAGTATTTTCAGATATATCTACAGTAAAAACGTATTTTTAAAATACTATATTTTAGTAAGAAGAACGATGTAGATTACACCCAGCAAAACAATAACAACTTTTATACGTGATGCCCAGTCACGTCCAAGCACTTCACAGCGTCCAGTATGCAGCAAAAGGTCAACTGTTCTGAGATACGTTCAGCTGAGATGACTTTAACTGTTCCGGCGAAAAGTGAAGCGCCGGCACGGCGGTCGGGAACGTTAGGGCAGAGAGGGCTGTGAAGGAGACGTCAGCCAGTTGCACGTGGACCGTCCCCTCTCCAGGCGGCAACGCGATGGCAGCGCACTCTAGGTGAAGCGAACATTAGCGCTGCACCCAACTGGCCGCGATCAGTTGAAGAGTAAAGATTACCAGTTGTACGAGTTCTACAGCAGCGAGATCCAGAATAACATCAAGACTAGTCATTTCGCTTCTACTAACTAGCATTATCCATACTGAAGAGATTTCTTGTTTTGTCTGTCGCCCTCCCGTTGCCTGTGATACATCTGTATTTCACACTGTAAGTATTGTAATCATTCCCTTTTGTAATAAACTTCATTAATACGATTTCCTTGAATTGTTGTCTAGCGATCCGAAAAGCAGTTTTCCTAGGCACCCAATATTTGACGAGTAAGAAGGATACAACATTAACACTAACATTCCTAAAGTCGGTTGACTCTAGCGACTGACAATGACTTGAAGAGTCAATAACACATCGCAAAACCCACGATTTACGTGTAAATAAAACATACCATACTATCACTTTCAAACCTACACGCAATATATACGTAACAGCTTCACTTATGTAACGTATTGTCAAAACTACTGTCTTAATGGCAATTCTATTATTTGCAAAGACTCTCAGAAATCCTTTTAATTACTATAGCAAAGCTATTTTCAATAGAAACCCACTATAATTAATGGTAAGTCGTACCTTCACACTATGACAATACAATGTAATTCAGTTTAATTAATCCAGCAAAATTTTAAGGGATTGTAGGTTTGTTCTCATATACTATTACTGAGCGTAGAATATAAACACCCTTGTTAAATTACTTCAAATTAAATTGCTTTAATACCTTTTGTATGAAATTATCCCCCAAGTCTTGTTATTTAGCGTAAAAATATATCTTTTTATTGTTAGCTCAAAGATAAAAATAATGAACTTTCGCACTCAGATGCTACTACTATGTAAATAGGGTTTTTGGTCTGGAGTTCTTTTACGGACATATTAACGATAATTTTATTTAATTCCATTTTTAATCTCCACTTTGCACTTAATTTCTGTTAAATATGACCTCTTTTAATAACTTTCAAGTTTTTATCTTTTTAATAAACGCGAGTTCACATGACGTAACACAAAGAATGAAAAATACCTTTGGTTCAAAATACTGTTATAGGTCATAAGCACTCGCAAACACATTTTCCTAAGCAGACCTCTTTCAAATAATCAGCAACTGTTCGTGGAATTTTGTCGTTTTATTAAGCAACTGAAGATGACCAGCAGCTGTCTCGTTGAAATATTGTACAGCTTCCACAACATTATCCGACGCGATGCCCGTGAACCAATGACGCAGTTACTATTTCGGCAAAGTCTCGAACAGCACAAATATCCACACTCCTTAAAATGTTGTTGCTTCTTACAGCACACGTTAATACATTCACACTACAAAATTAGAAGACGAATTTTTAAGTTTTACTTTTTTTTGCCGGTCTCGGATCACTTGTTTTATGATTAATTGTAAAACCCAGTTCTCAACACACTTCCTGAATAAACGTGTGATCTAGTCACAACAAGAAAACTGTGTCCCCTCGAATGGAATTAAAAAACAGATCACCGTCACTTGGCCCGCCCGGTTGGCCGTGCGGTCTGACGCATGATTTTCCGGGCGGGAAGGAGGGCTTGTTCCCCGGCACGAATCCGCCCGGCGGACTTGTGTCGAGGTCCGCTCAGCCGGCCAGTCTGTGGATGGTTTTTAGGTGGTTTTCCATCTGCCTCGGCGAATGCGGGCTGGTTCCCCTTATTCCGCTTGAGCTACACTATGTCGGCGATTGCTCCGCAAACAAGTTCTCCACGTGCGCGTACACCACCATTACTCTACCACGCAAACATAGGGGTTACACTCGTCTGGTGTGAGACGTTCTCTGGGGGATCCACCGGGGGCCGAACCGCACAATAACCCTGGGTTTGGTTTGGGGCGGCGGAGGGGTGAAGTGGACTGCGGTAGTCGTCGTGGGGTTGCGGACCACTGTGGCTGCGGCGGGGACGGAGCCTCTCCGTCGTTTCTAGGTCCATGGTTAACATAACATAACATCACCACCACTTTAATTACTGCAATTGAATGGTAATTCAAAGCTCAGTCACTTGAGACATTGACAATACACTGTCCCACTACTTCAAACAAATTACGAAAGTCATTCGTCACGGATCTCTTAAATAGTCTTAAAATGGTTACACAGTGCCTAGTAATATGGTTCAAACTTTTCTGACCTTCAGTTCCTTTTCTTCACATCACACGCTGCGTGCAGTAGCAAAATAAGACACAGTCCCAAGTCTATGAATCGGTAGCGACTGCCAAACAAGCTATAAATTACATCGACACCTCCGGTCGGAAACCATAATAATCCTACAGCTAATAACCACCAAACAAGCACTTCAGAGTCGGCCAGCAAATTCGCTGACACCCTTCCAACGAGCTGTAGGATCCCTTAAGTCCAAATAACCTAACTTCCACCGGAACTGTCCATTCTCACAAATACACAGCTTACTGAACCAGCTCCTAACTCAAATAACAATCTCCCTAATCCACGTAACTGCATTCGAAACTTAATTAATCGGATTTCGACATGCGGAACCTCACGGTTAGGAACGCTACCAAATTTCGTAAACTCTACAAATTTCGGAACGAGTTAACCGCGACATCTATCAGCAGTTAGACTTACCGACCCAGGCAAACTGTTACCAATACTAGCTCCCGTTGGATAGTCTGTTAGGTTCTATGGCAAAACAGAGACTCAACTGTCTGACAATGCCAAAATAACCAAGAACCATATCACAGACAAAATGCCATTTTTTTTTTCTTCACTACAATGTTCACATCGTAGAAGAAAGCTCTTGTGGCGTCGTATAGAGGCCAGATATCTGCGATGGTCCACCTTCTCTGTACTCCGCAGCCACCGGTGCACGGTCTCTGCTTTGCTGCACAGTTGATGGGTTTTGCAGCCGTTTGTCGGTCTGGATATCTATGAAATATGCACAAAAATACTTAGGCAACAATTACAAAATAATTACATTAAAAACTTTCGTATTTCTTCTCTATAACTCCCGTGAAGTAGCATAAATGGGGAGGTGAACAAGGTATTTTAACGTTCGTCAAATCTGACACTGTACAACATGCATGCATGCATGCATGTATGCGGTCCCAGGACACTTCGTGTAAACCGGAAAATCCTAGTTCGAGTCCCAGTCGCGTACAAATTTTTCATTGTTGGCACTTCCATATACAGCTGATGATTGTTCACATTCGCAACTGCGGATACATTTCATGTATCTTATAACGGCTGCAGTTGCCTCAGTGCCTGTTCCTATGGACATGCATGCATTTTTTTTAACAACACAGGCACTGCGATATTGTATTTATCCACCGATGCCAGGCAGCGACTGTTCATTAAAATCTCTCCCCCATTTGGGAATTACATAATGTGTGTACGAGTATTGGTTGTGACGTAGGAACGACGTCATATGGAAGCTTCAATCTGTACCTCAGCCTTACATGGATAGCCAAAGCGGAAAAAAAGCGATTAAGGTGACTGCTTGCGTAAAGTGGAAAATCTGGGTTCGAGGACTGGCCACCACAAATTTTCGTTGTTCTCATTCCCTTATACAGCTGACGGTTGTTCGTAGTCGCAACTGCGCATACATTTCACGTATTTTTAAAACAGTAAATTCCACCCAAAATTTTTTCTTAAGTTTCGTTAGTGGGTACACTGTTTACTTCAAAACTGAGTGCACTTGACTTGGATTAACATTGACTTACCACTGTTTACTTGCTGGGCGAACTAACGAAACATTACTGCGAAACCTCTAAAAAATACAAATTTTAAAAGACCGAATTGTTTCAGTTTCTGATACTAAGATAGGCATTAATAGGTTTTGCAATAATAAATTATAGCAACCACAATAATTAATCTATGATTCAGCGCAATGTAAAATTAATTTTAGCTAGCACTTTACACGTAAACAATGTTAAGGACGGTCTTAACATTTATACCATCATTCTGTTACGTAAAATCACGTAACCTACGGTAAGGGACACAGCTTAACATTGTTTGCTTCCTTAAATAATTATTCACGTTTACGTAATTACTAACAACTTATGAAGTGCATTTGCGTTCAGGGATACATTCAGGATCTTTATCTGTCTCATAATTATCCACATCATCCTCAGATTCGTAAATCGTCCATGAAAATTGATTTTTCTTGCGGGAACATCACACGCACTACTATTAGTGGTTACTGGCAGCCATGTTTTTGGCACTTATCACTGTTTGCACGCACACATCCCAACAAAGTTGCCATTGACGAGAATCTGAAATTTGAGACAGTTGTCATTTTTCAGTTTATTGTGAACTATCAACTAATATCAATAAAACACATAACTTACCATGTTTTACATGCAATAACTATATTACTGCCTTAATACTGTTTACAGTCGAGGTCTTCAAATGTCACAGACCTTACGCATTTGATGGACGTACTAGATAATTCCTGATTCGTTAACGGTTAAATCCACTACAGCATAGCCTATGTGAAATTCGTGCCCTCTGATCATTTATCAAATAAAAGAATGTCACGTCTATTACATAGTCCACAGCACTTTCAAAACCGGTAAAGGGAGTTGACTTAACAGAATAATTTTAGTTTGTTCCGAGACAAACAAATTACAAGAATATGAAAAAGGTTTTTGATACTTCAATGAAAACTCTGACGTCCCACACATTAACTAAAGATATAAATGAAGAAGCGCAACTTTCATATATGTGCTATTTCAATCAGAATTTATAGTGAAGCTGTACAACTGGTTTGGGTTAGACAGTTCTTGTAGACTTTATGAGACTTCCGTTTAAATGTTGATATAATGTCAAGCGGGAAACTCATTTCCAGTCTGTATTTAAGTTTGCTCACTAGTTATACTACGTTGTTTGCAGCGAGTGTCGTTACGCAGCTGGTACAAGTGCTGCGTTACGAACTCCTGCTCTGCCCTGTGGACCTATTTAATGCCTCTGAGAAGTGGAGGTCCTTGACACAGTTTACTGACGATGCCAGAGATCACGGCTTGATCTGTGACAGTATGAGGACTTCTCATTAAATACTGCCGAGATTAATGTGATACTCGATTTGCTTATTTTGCGCTACCACTGGCCTCCATCATTGCCTCTTGAATCGGAGGTCGCTCGTTTGACTCCCGCACCGAGCGCGGGCGTGGGTTTTAAATCTGCTCTTACTATGTGTGTCTTCTGCATCTGAAACGTTCGGGTTTATGAGTTACGAATGTAATTCGAAAGATGAGGAACAAATAAGATTAATGTGTGCTTGTAAAACGATGACTGTTCTGTAGCTTCCTGGCATATTAAAACAGAGTGGTGGATCGAGGCTGCAACTCACAAGCATTGCTTTCGCGGCCAATGCTGTTACGACATTTTTTTTTTTTGCCTCCAATCTCCTCTTATAATATATCGATACTCTATCATTCTTTACCTTCTACGGCTGACTTCGTTGCTTTATTATTCCTTTGTTTTTATAAAGTTTAAACATGAAAGTAAATGTCTTCTTCTACGAATCTAAAAGTTGTTACTTTCTTAAAAGAAATGTATGATTTCGACTTGTAAAAAGGATATTCTTCTTTCAATTAAAATTCGTTTCGTATGAACAAAATTAATCTTGGCTTCTCTGCCGTCTTTGACCTGCTCCTCAGCAAGGAAAACAGAAAACTGAAATTCTTCTTTCTCGAGAATAACAAAAACTTACAAAAACTTATTTCTGAAAGTGCAAATCTGACCACAGCCAGTAGGGTAATACAGCAGTCAAAAAATGGGCAAAGTTCTCTTTGTATTGCTTCCAGTCCAGACGTTTGCTGTGTTCCACTCTCATACGAGTAACATTCAAGACTAATTTCGGTTTTCCTCCCAGTTGTGTAGAATTAATAACTGGCTAGCTGCCAGAGAAATGCGTTATGTTTCTTTACCGGATAAAAGGGCTCGTCCGGGAATAGAATGTCTTCTGAACTGTACGTGTACGCCGAATTACGCGTTATGATTGCAAGTTCTTGTCCCACCCACTGCCAAAATTCAGGCTTCTCACAGCATGTTAGGCGATGATGTATCGTATCCTCTACATTGCAGCGAGTACACATGGGCAAGGGATTAAGCGCTATTTTATGCAATTGCTATTTGTAGGAATCGTTTGGCGGAGTACCCTGTACCACAGAAATAACGCATTTGAATTAATTAGCGGATTGTGGGTGTTTGTCTATATCTTTTTCCAGTCACTGCAGTTATGCTGAGTTTCAATTTTGCTCGTATATTGTTGGCATATTGCACTGCATACCTTCCTAATTGTTGGATTATCTAAACTGATTTTTCCATATGGCTACACTCAGCGAAGAATGAGCGTAGCCGGCAGGTGTGGCCGTGCGGTTCTAGGCGCTACATTCTGGAAGCGCGTGACCACTACGGTCGCAGGTTCGAATCCTGCCTCGGGCATGGATGTGTGTGATGTCCTTAGGTTAGTTAGGTTTAAGTAGTTCTAAGTTCTAGGGGACTGATGACCACAGATGTTAAGTCCCATAGTGCTCAGAGCCATTTGAACCATTTGAATGAGCGTAGGTGTCTAAGATGGGAATTGATGCGGCTTAGATCGATTCGCAGTCTCTACTTGGTGGCACATGAGCTACCTGGGCATTTTACACTCAGCTGGAAAGTCACAATTTCATTCTGGAAACAATTCCCTAACGTGTCTCTAAGCCATGTCCTTTCTTCGAGGTGTGTTAGTCCAGCAAGGTACGCAGGAGAGCTCCTGTGAAATTCGGAAGTTAGGAGCGAGGTACTGGCAGAAGTAAAGCTGTGAGGGCTGAACAAGGGTAGTGACCGATTAGAGTTCAGTGTTTCCAAGTAGCGTGTTGTTCGTCGCATAGAGTCTATTACACAGCTGCGTTATGCCGAAAATGATAGTCTTTCCACTTTCCAGTGGTTGTTGTTGTGGTCTTCAGTGCAGAGACTGGTTTGATGCAGCTCTCCATGCTACTCTATCCCGTGCAAGCTTCTTCATCTCCCAGTACCTACTGCAACCAACATCCTTCTCAATCTGCTTAGTGTATTCATCTCTTGGTCTCCGTCTACAATTTATACCCTCCACGCTGCCCTCCAATACTAAATTAGTGATCCCTTTATGTCTCAGAACATGTCCTGCCAACCGATTCCTTCTTCTAGTCAAGTTGTGCCACAAATTTCTTTTCTCCCCGACTCTATTCAGTACCTCCTCATTAGTTATGTGATCTACCCACCTAATCTTCAGCATTCTTCTGTAACACCACATTTCGAAAGCATCTATTCTCTTCTTGTCTAAACTATTTATCGCCCACGTTTCACTTCCATACACTCCATACAAATACTTTCGGAAACGACTTCCTGACACTTAAATCTATACTCGATGTTAACCAATTTCTCTTCTTCAGAAATGCTTTCCTTGCCATTGCCAGTCTACATTTTATGTCCTCTCTACTTCGACCGTCATCAATTATTTTGTTCTCCAAACAGCAAAACTGATTTATTACGGTAAGTGCCTCATTTCCTAATCTAATTCCCTCAGCATCACCCGATTCACTACATTCAGTTATCCTCGTTTTGCTTTTGTTTATGTTCATCTTATATCCTCCTTTCAAGACACTGTCCATTCCACTGCTCTTCCAAGTCCTTTGCTGTCTCTGACAGAATTACAATGTCATCGGCGAACCTCAAAGTTTTTATTTCTTCTCCATGGATTTTAATACCTACTCCGAATTTTTATTTTGTTTCCTTTACTGCTTGCTCAATATACAGATTGAATAACATCGGGAAGAGGCTACAACCATGTCTCACTCCCTTCCCAACCTTTCGTGCCCCTCGACTCTTATAACTGCCATCTGGTTTCTGTACAGATTGTAAATAGCCTTTCGCTCCCTGTATTTTACCCCTTCCACCTTTAGAATTTGAAAGAGAGTATTCCAGTCAACATTGTCAAAAGCTTTCTCTAAGTCTACAAATGCTAGAAACGTAGGTTTGCCTTTCCTTAATCTTTCTTCTATGATGAGTCGCAAGGTAAGTATTGCCTCACGTGTTCCAATATTTCTACGGAATCCAAACTGATCTTCCCCGAGGTCGTCTTCTACCAGTTTTTCCATTCGTTTGTAAAGAATTGTCGTTAGAATTTTGCAGCTGTGACTTATTAAACTGATAGTTCGGTAATTTTCACATCTGTCAACACATGCTTTCGTTGGGATTGGAATCATTATATTCTTCTTGAAGTCTGAGGGTATTTCGCCTGTCTCATACGTCTTGCTCACCAGATGGTAGAGCTTTGTCAGGGCTGGCTCTTCCATGGCTATCAGTAGTTCTAATGGAATATTGTCTACACCCCGGGCCTTGATTCGACTTAGGTCTTTCAGTGCTCTGTCAAACTCTTCACGCAGTATCTTCATCTACGTCCTCTTCCATTTCCATAATATTGTCGTCAAGTACATCGCCCTTGTATAGACCCTCTATATACTCCTTCCACCTTTATGCTTTCCCTTCTTTGCTTAGAACTGGGTTTCCATCTGTGCTCTTGATATTCATACAAGTGGTTATCTTTTATACAAAGGTCTCTTTAATTTTCCTGCAGGTAGTATCTATCTCAACCCTAGTGATGTATGCCTCTACATCCTTACATTTGTCCTCTAGCCATCCCTGCTTAGTCGTTTTGCACTTCCTGTCTATCTTATTTTTGAGACGTCTGTATTCCTTTTTGCTTGCCTCATTTACTGTATTTTTATATTTTCCCCTTTCATCAATTGAATTCAATACTTCTTCTATTACCCAAGGACTTCTACTAGCCCTCGTCTTTTTACCTACTTGATCCTCTGCTGCCTTCACTATTTCATCTCTTAAAGCTACTTATTCTTCTTCTACTGTATTTCTTTCCCCCGATCTTGTCAATCGTTGCCTAATGCTCTCCCTGAAACTCCCTAAAACCTCTGGTTCTGTCAGTTTATCCAGGTCCCATCTCCTTAAATTCCCACCTTTTTCCAGTTTCTTCTGTTTTAATCTATTGTTCATAACCAACAGATTGTGGTCAGAGTCCACATCTGCCCCTGGAAATGTCTTACAATTTAAAATCTGGTTCCTAAATCTGTGTCTTACCATTGTATAATCTATCTGAAACCTTCCAGTATCTCCAAGTCTCTTCCTTCTTTCATGATTCTTGAACCAAGTTATTGATTAAGTTATGCTCTGTGCAAAATTCTGGCAGTCGGCTTCCTCTTTCATTCCTTACCCCCACTCCATATTCACCTACTACTTTTCCTTTTCTTCCTTTTCCTACTATCGAATTCCAGTCACCCATGACTATTAAATTTTCGTCTCCCTTCACTATCTGAATAATTTCTTTTATCTCATCATACATTTCATCAATTTCCTCGTCATCTGCGGAGCTAGTTGGCATATAAACTTGTACTACTGGGGTAGGCGTGGGCTTCGTGTCTATCTTGGCTACAATAATGCGTTCACTATACTGTTCGTAGTAGCTTACCCGCACTGCTACTTTTTATTCATTACTAAATCCACTCCTGCATTACCCTTATTTGATTTTGTATTTATAACCCTGTATTCACCTGATCAGATGTCTTGTTCCTCCTCCCACCGAACTTCACTAATTCCCACTATATCTCACTTTACCCCATCTATTTCCCTTTTTAAATTTTCTAATCTAACAGCCCGATTAAGGGATCTAACGTTCCACGATACGTAGAACGCCAGTTTTCTTTCTCCTGATAACGATGCCTTCCTGAGTAGTCTCTGCCCGGAGATCCGAATGGGGGATTATTTTACCTTCGGAACATTTTACCCGAGAGGATGCCATCCTCATTTAACCATACAATAAAGCTGCATGTCCTCCGGAAAAATTACGGCTGTAATTTCCCCTTGCTTTCAGCCGTTCGCAGTATCAGCACAGCAAGGCCGTTTTGGTTAATGTTACAAGGTCAGATCAGTCAATCATCCAGACTGTTGCCCCTGCACCTACTGAAAAGGCTGCTGTCCCTCTTCAGGAACCACACGTTTGTCTCACTCAACAGATACCCCTCCGTTGTGGTTGCACCTACGGTACGGCTATCTGTATCGTTGAGTTACGCAAGCCTCCCCTCCAACAGCAAGGTCCATGGTTCATATTGGCGCGGGGGGGGGGGGGGAGGTTCCTAAGTATGTGAAAAACTATAAACAACAATAGAAACCTACCTACGGAAGGGTAATGAGAAACCGGAATTCGCCAAGGACAACGACTGACCAACAGCTCTCGAAATTCGGAACTGGTTAACAACCTACATAAAACTACAAGAGATCAGGTAAACGCTACTCCGAAATTTGCTTTAATCTAGTATACTGAGCGAGTAATCTGTGAGTGTGCTAGTAACTGTCACTTCCCATTTGCCTCAGGCTGTCTCGAAGTTCACCCTTGGTCCAGTCGAAGAAAGCTTGACAAATGTTTGTGTTTTTAACCTTCCCATGAAAGTTGCGAACGAACCAATAAAACCCAAACTGCAGTTCGGAACGATGTCTGAATAGATTTTTATCTGTTCCCTGTCCCAAATGAAATAAGATACATTACACACATGGGGAACTACCGGCTTGCTGCATATGTAATGAAAGAGACCACATTAAACAGAACTGTGTCAGACGAAAATTTGGTCTCGAACTAAACCTATCTAAATGTAAGCCATTATTTTCTGATCTTGTAGCAGGAATAGATAGAGAACTTGTGAGGTGCCGGGGCTAGCAGTGTATTTAACACTAAATTCTTCTAGAATCTACATATGTAAATGATGCTCTAAGCCCCCCCCCCCCCCTATTCTAACTCCGACTTTTGCTGTTGCACAAGGATTAAAAAAAATACACGAACTGACTCTAATCAACCCTGCCAGTGGAGTAGAAGAGAGTTTGGCACCTGCAATAATTTAATTTGATAAATAAGTTAAAAAAACGAAGGTTTCATTAACATAGTGAGGAATGATAGGGTTGCTCTACCGATTAACAGAATGAAAGTTCTGTCCAAAATAACAATATGATTTATTAAGACTAAACACAAAATAATAAACAAAAACACACAAAACATTTACAATCCATCAAATTGGCTCAAATTGGATACTCAAACAAACGCTGTGAATGTGAAGTTGTCCCTAAACTAGATTGTGAGGATTATGACAAAGTGGTATGTGGAGCCAATTCCTTGCAATTCAAATCTTAAGAGAAAACACACAGCCAACCCAACATTAATTGCTGCTACCCAAGACAGAACAAAGTTAGAAAATGACGAACAGGCGCGCTCTGCTGAGCTCTGATTATCACCTAGGAAAATCCCTGTCTGCCGGTGCTGCGGACATACCTTACCAATCTGTCTTCTTAACTGCAAGAACATGATTTGGCGTAACGGAGGCGATGGCTGGTTGCTTCGACGTCCTCGACCGAAAGGCGAGAGCTGACTACACACAAGAGCACCCATACAGGCCAAACACACAACATTTCCGCCCCCACGACAGTGGCCGTGGTTAAACGTTCCAATCAGCAACTCGAAAACCGGCGGAAAATTCCACTCTATTGCCGGAGCACTACCATTCCACCAATGGAGATTCTTGGCGCCAATTTCTGTGCTGATTTTGCTACGTCACAGAGCTATGCCCTGAGCAAGCCAATCACAGTTACTATTTTGCAGAAAGCGCGGCAATTTTCCCGCCACAACTGCCTGGGTACACAAGTCATTCCCACGCCTCGCTGGTAGCCCGCCAGAAAGTGTTTTCGCTAAGTTTCTGCGAAGTAACGGAACCTCTAGCCCAGCCGCTACTTCAGACCCCTCCGGGCGTGTCTTTTGACAATGTCGGCGTCTGGAAAGCTTTCACTCGACTTCCTCACACCCGTCGGCTTAACCCTTCCCAGATCAGCAGAGCCCGCCTGTCACCGGACCACCCGGGTAACGAGAGACACTGCGTGGGAAGTCTGCGTGTGAAGGAATAGCGACTTTTCACTGCATGCAATGAGCGGTTGGCTCACTTAGGAGCAAGGTAGTGAGTCAATCGCCCAAGAACAATTTCGCAAACTGGCTGCACATGCCGCACTCTATAAAGAAAATCACTGCAACTGAAAAATGCAGCTCATAGAGGGAGGAATATTTATGATGTAGCCAACTTCACCTTCTTAATATGGAACACTAACACTCACATCACACATCCATACCCAGGGAGCGCCTTCCAAACACCGATTTACACAGACATTCACTCTCTAAATATGGCCCGGGCATGTGAGCCAAATATGGAGCAATTTATTCTTTACAGTCAGAGTTGGAGTGCTCCGCAATTAAATGCCCAAGATGTTACAACATTTTTAATCATTAAACTAACCTGAACTCACTCACACATGATACTATTTAAGTTAACAATTTCTTTGTGAGCTTTCAGAATCTAATTACAACCTCCGATTCATTCTGTCTCCCTGCAGCAAGAATAACCTTTACAAAATGTTCCCTGAACTGATGGTCCATTCACAATGACAGTGGTGGTATCTGCTTCAGTTTATGGGGACTTCAGGCACACTGTTTGCATACACACAACAATAAATACAAAATAAAAAAAACATGGTGTGGAGAACAATACAGTAATTTGTAATAAGAATTACAGTGTAAAACACAAACACATACAAGGTATAACATACATTACAAAAACAAAACTAGAGAAAGAAATTTAAGAAAAAAAACAAGGTTCATGGGGCATCAAGTTGTGCATGCACATTGCACAAAGTTCACGACTGTGCTGAGAATGAGGCACTAAATCACATTGTTAGAAATATTCGAATCACTTCACAAATTCCACAGTACTGACATCACATAGGGCTAAACGTCGGGTGTTGTTGCTACGTTTTTGCAACGGCAATAGGGTGTGCTGGAGCATCTGCAGTACTCTGTTGAGATTGCACCAAGACCCACGCATATGATCACGGCAGTATGGTAGGAAGACACAGTGATAGGCTCTCCTCATGTCGATTAATTGTCTCTGAGGTCTACTTGTTGGGATACATCACTAGTCTAGGTCTCTTCTCTCGCTGGACAGTACTTTACGTTTCCCAATATTGCAGTTCGACGAGGGATGATGGCACGTGGAGTGACTCCACAAGTGTATGAGGTCATCCATACAGGATCGAACTAGGAGCGACGATTGCTAAAACTGCTCTCTAATAGAGAGGAGAAGTTAGAAATGAGACCATACATTTGTTAGTGTGGCACGATACTGCTTTGTGTATGCAGATCGGCCAATGCTAGTGAGTTGTAAAAACCCAAACAGGTGAGTATATAGCGTCCCTTTCTGTCCTGAGGCACACGAGGCGCAGGTTCTGACACAATATGTGATCTTCTTCGTGTACTCATGACAACGTCGTCTGCCGCAGGGAATCCCTCCAAACGGCTGCCACGTCCGGAGAGCTAGCAGGCTGTCGCGTGTGGGTCGCGTGTCAGTGTCAATGGCCAGCCTCACTTTCGCTTGTGGCCCGGCGAGGATCCCGCCTAATCCCTCAGGTATACGGCCCGGTGACTGTCAGCTTGCAGGACCGGACGCTCGCCTTCTTGCAGGTAGCCGAAGACCTCTTGTTTTTGCGCTGGCTGGCCTCTGCATTGCCACGATACCCGTCATCTGCACAGTTCTGACAAAAATCTTATGCCTAACTTTTTCCCATGACCTTCTATGTTATAATAAATTTACATAATGACACATTGATGGTCTGTCATTTCAGACACTCTTATTTTACTTTTATAGTTATTAATCTATGGCTATCAGTATAACAAAATCTTGGTGTATCAAATTTAGACATGGAAATAATTTATCTTGATATTTGTGTAGAGACCGGTCTCACTACTGTACATGGTGTGTGACGCTACACTGGATGAACAGCTAAATGTGTGGGCCCGCACTTATATTACTATTAATTATATAGATCGACAGTAGACATGCTCAAGAATTAACTACCATTTGCCAACGATCTACATTCTATGTCTTTTGAATAAATTATGTTATTATGCAGGTCGAAGTTTTACTGAGCTTATAAAGAACAAGCAACTATTCTACGTTCGCTCGCCGGTCGTCCCTCCATCTTGGGTCTGTGATTTGATGACCTGAAAAATAACATCCCAACAGGCGCGCGCCAAACACTTGTGGTAGAAAACCCCCACAATATTAATCTAGTTATTGTTAAATCCTACAGTTTAACTTATCCTAGTATATCGTACCTTTTTTTTTGTTTACCTTATACAATACTCTTAGAGAATTCCTGTTACGTTGAGATGTCTCGCTGCTCGCCGCTATTGACGACAGTGATGTGCGCGCCGTACGACATGACCTCCGAGTTTTCATTAAGCCTCACTGAAACTCCAGAGACTGGGTTAGCCATGGCTATACACGACAATAAATTTATAGTTGCAACTTCCTTCTCTATGTGATGCGGTTTTCGTGATCAAAGCACACCTTTCCAGAGGCAATGTAATATGACCAAGCCAGGACTGGTTCCTGTTGAGGATTCAGTCGCCCAACACACGCCAGCTACACAGTATGTCACGAATATCCAAGTATAATTCCTTGGTTATTCATCTGTGACAGTCACAAGCAGCACGCTAAATCCCCAACCAGCACATTGGCATGGTAGGCTTTATGCCCGCATTTCTATCGTCTAGGGCACCATTGGAGTCAAACGCTCACAGGTTCACCCCGACTTGCAAGACAACGATGCTGGCGCAGCTCTGCAAAAACCATACTGCCCATATTCATCCTCGAAATAATGCAATATACCACAATCTTGCAGTGCACTGACGCGTGCCTGCAAGCATTGGTATGAACGTCTCACGAACTGGTTGTGGCCGCTATGGAGCGTATCACGACTTCTCAGAACGCTTCTAAGAGCACGTTCTTGTATGCGCCCGTTTGTGCGACATCTCGTCACTCATCTTTATCCCTTAACATGGACACCAGATAGGAAAGGACAAAAATTGCTCATGGAAAGGTAGTGCCTCTTATCGCAACGACAGAGGAGATCGCGAACATAGACAAAAAAAAGTTAACAGCAGTAAATTCTTATGCGAGAAAACGCAGCGTGCTAATACTTTAACAATCTTAATCTATTAATGCAACGATTATTGTTCCCCGAAGAAAGGTTCATATATTTGCCTATTCTACTATGTACACCACTTAAACTACTGTTATTCCACGAACTTCTTTGTGTGAGAGAAGTGGTGGAGTCCTATGGACTAGCGTCAATCCCTTCTTAGACTCCCCCTCCTCTGACGTGCATTAGGATTTGGAGGTCTAATTTCAATCTCCTGGTTCTCCTGTTGTCCTTGATTTCGCTCTCTCCAATTACGGTCGCTTTGCCGTTCGTCATTCCTCCTGTCCCAGTTGCTTGTCTAGATTGACCCTGTTCCCTGACGTTCTGGTTTCCGTGTCTCTGGTTACCATAACCTTGAATAGCGTAACCTTGATTTCCGTAACCCTGGTTTCCTAACTGACCAGTACGATTATGCGATCTGTTGTCGTCTTCCCTTGCTGGACCGTGGTATTTGTTATTTTGCGCCTTCTTCCTGTCCTTTGCGTCTTGTTTATCGAAGACTACTTCGAGTTCGCGCAGTAGACTCTTGAATGCATCTATGTCAGATCCACACTTCCCGACAAGTGTCAGTTGATACGTAACTGGCAATTTGGAAAAGCAAAATTTAATGATTTCTCCGTTGCTATGTGGACTATCTAAAAACTGATTCTTCTTGAGTAAATCATCAAAAAATTTGGTTGCGCTCCTATGCCCGGACACTTCCAGTTCAGGACAAAATATTATTTCCTCTTTAATCCTATCTTGCATTTCCTTTGACCAGTAGGTCCGCAGGAATGCACCAACAAATTCCTGATAAGTCCGACACGTCGCTGCCACGCCCCGCATCTTTTCCGCGGCTTGGCCTTCGATGTGTCCACACATGAATTCTAATTTGGCCTGGGTTGGCCATGACGACGGTAATGAATTTGTAAATTGCACCACCCAGCTCTTCGGATGCATCGACCCCATTATCTTTGAATTTCTGGAGTTTTAGTATCGACAGGAAGTGATTGTGATCAAAATTCTGTCCGATCCTCGCACTGGTGTTGTCACTCGTTTCCGATACTTGCACGTCTGCTGAGTGTCCTGATCTATCTTGCTGATAACTGTGATGTGCTACGTCTGTATCACAGTGGAAGTGGCATTCAGCATTCACTCTTCTAAGTGGGCTGCAATTATTGGAGCTATTACTCGCTGTTTCTGCGTGTGCATTGTTCGTTCCGCACGCTGTCACTGGGCTAGAGCACGGCGAGCTTTTCCTCGGAGACACAATCCTGTGTACTCCATCATTGGTATCCGAACGCGCAGGGCTCGTGTGCCCGTTTCGCTCTAGTTTTGCTATCCGACTCTCTACTTCTTTCATTCGTTTCGTGATGTTCGTAACCGCAATATTACCTTGAGTCTTTAAGGCCGCTAGGGATTTGGAGTGGACTTGTGTCGCACGTCGCAAGCGCCCTGCGAGTTGAGAAGTTACTCTTGCGATTTTCATTGCCCCTGTTGCTGCAGTTTTGGCTAGGCCTGCTACTTTTTGTGCTACCATTGACATTTGTTTTGCTTCTCCACATTCTTTCTTTATTGTTAATAATTCCCCACGAATTTCCCCTATATGCGAAATTATTGCCTCCGTGTCCTTCTTACGCTGTTCGTCAGCTTCTTCTTTCTCCTTCTTACGTTGTTTCTCAGCTTCTTCCTTCTCCTTCTTACGTTGTTTCTCATCTTCTTCCTTCTCCTTCTTACGTTGTTTCTCATCTTCTTCCTTCTCCTTCTTACGTTGTTCATCAGCTTCTTCTTTCATTGATCGTAGGAAGCTCAGTATTGGGTTTACGTCATCTATTTGATCCTCTTCAAACATGGGCGATGTAACTCTGGACACCTGGGCGCTAGAGCTCTGACGTGACCGAGCTGGCCTCTGTCTGCACTCGTTCGTTTGACTATAAACTTCTGCTGCCGTCTCGACCTGTGTGCCTGTCTCTGTTCCATCCTCCAAGTCACTATCATAATCACGGTCGCGACGTTGCTCTAAGATCGCGTCCAAATCACCTTCCTCATCAATGACCCTGTCGTCCTGTGCTGCTAAAAATGTGCCCATCTCATCTCCGAACCTATCCTCGTCAGTAACCTGCCTCTTATCCATTATGCTATCCTCTTTTGTTTTAGTTTCGCTCGATAATAGTTGTGCCTTACTTCTCGTGATCATTCATGAAAAAACAAATTTATCTAAAATTCACAATAAAAATCATCTACTACCAATATTTTTCCACATAGACATAAAATTTCAACAACGCCGTTCCAACGCTGTAACTACAAGCACGATTTGTTGTGGTACAGAAACTGCACACAAACCCGACAAAGTGTGATGAGGTACGGACACCACATCAAAGAAACACAAAAAAATAATGAACACACAAAAAAATATATACACTGAAAACAAAAACTGTAATCATGCGCCGCTAATAAAAACTAATCGCGGAACTACAAGAAAAAGAACTTGGGTACTAACCATAAAAATAGTAGAGAAAAAAAATTTGAATGTTCCTACTAAGAATACTGTTTGTTAATCAGTGATTCACAGGAAAGATCCGAGGCTAAGGGTCGCCATTTTATGCAAGGTGCCGGGGCTAGCAGTGTATTTAACACTAAATTCTTCTAGAATCTACATATGTAAATGATGCTCTAAGCCCCCCCCCCCCCCTATTCTAACTCCGACTTTTGCTGTTGCACAAGGATTAAAAAAAATACACGAACTGACTCTAATCAACCCTGCCAGTGGAGTAGAAGAGAGTTTGGCACCTGCAATAATTTAATTTGATAAATAAGTTAAATAAACGAAGGTTTCATTAACATAGTGAGGAATGATAGGGTTACTCTACCGATTAACAGAATGAAAGTTCTGTCCAAAATAACAATATGATTTATTAAGACTAAACACAAAATAATAAACAAAAACACATGAAACATTTACAATCCATCAAATTGGCTCAAATTGGATACTCAAACAAACGCTGTGAATGTGAAGTTGTCCCTAAACTAGATTGTGAGGATTATGACAAAGTGGTATGTG